>NC_046284.1:75094659-75763246 GCF_004115265.2 Rhinolophus ferrumequinum | reverse complement strand
CCATTTTTAATTGGATCGTTTGTTTTCTTGGAGTTGAGTTGAGTGAGTTTTTCATAGATTTGTGATATTAATCCCTTATCAGATATATCATTGGCAAATATCTTTTCCCATTCAGTAGGATCCCTTCTTGTTTTATTGATGGTTTCCTTTGCTGTGAAAAAACTTTTTAGTTTGATATAATCCCACATGTTTAATTTTTTAGTTTCCTGACTTTTGCTATGGCAAGTGGTAGTGTACTGAACATTTCTTTTTTCAAACACTTTGTTAGAGTAATATAGGCATTTTGCTTAATATAAATTTCTAGGTAATAGTCATCCATCCATGAAGATACAGAATCAGTTATTCAAAGAGGCTTAGGTTTCTGATTTAGTTGATCTTTATCCCAAGAATGAAAGAAAGGTCAAATCCAAGGTAAAAATCTACAGTGGAGGAATGGAGTGAAAAGGGACTTTCGGTATTTTTTTATAACTTTGTATTTAAAATTTTTAATGAATAATCATACATTAGTTGTATAATTTTGAAAAAGCAATGAAAATTCTGACAAAGCACTAAGTTTACAGATAGTTTTAGTTAATGAAAACCAATGCTACAACTTAAAAAACTAACACAATCTCTGCATCTTTTAAATTTTAAAATATTGGGGTTTTGAATTTTTAGATTGGTTTTAGGCTATTGTCGTAATCTCTAAGAATTGTTTTTTGCTCGTTAATAAATTGATTTAATAGTTTTAAGTGGTAGTTTTTATTTAGGTTAGTCAAAAAGGGTGTGTTAATCTCAGAGCTTGATGTTCTTCTTTTGATATTTTAATTTTCAGTACCCTACCTTGAAGCATCAAAGTAGAGTGTTAATTGATTAATACACACACATTATTTTTTCAGCAAACAATAGAATTTTGTGTTAAAATAGTTTTTAGTTGAGCCAAAAATATATTGTAGGTGGTGAATCAAACATATTAGAAATTCAAGATAATTGATGAATCATTTCACTTCTCTGACTTCAGTTTCTGTAAAATGACAGAATCTTTTCAAACTCTTAAAAACATCTTTATGTTGAGTTGTTACGAAAATCTAAGAAAGTGGGCTTTATATATATATGAAGTGACCTCCCTGATAAGTCTAGCATCCGTCTGACACTGTACATAATTTTTATAATATTATTGACTATATTCCCCATATTGTATTTCACATCCTCGTGACTATTTTGTAACTACCAATTTGTCCCTACACTTTTCTCACCAAACCCCACAACCCTTCTTCCATCTAGTAACCATCTGTTCTCTGTATCTCTGAGTCTATTTCTATTTAGTTTGCTCATTTATTCTGTTCTTTAGATTCCACATATAAGTGAGATCATATTTGTCTTTCTCAGTCTGACTGATTTCACTTAGCATAATATCCTCTAGGTCAATCTATGTAATACTCAGAAATGGAATTGCTGGGTCATAAGGTAGTTCTGTTTTTAATTTTTTGAGGAACCTCCACACTGTTTTCCATAGTGGCTGCACCAGTCTGCATTCCTAGCAACAGTGCACGAGGGTCCCCTTTTCTCCACATCCTCACCAACACTTGTTTTTTTGATTTATTGATGATGGCCATTTTGACAGGTGTGAAATGGTATCTCATTGTGGTTTTAATTTGCATTTCTCTGATGATTAGTGACCTTATGACCCAGCAGTTCTACTCCTGGGTATTTATCCAAAGAAATGCAAAACACTAATTCCAAAAGATGCATGCACTCCTGTGCTCATTACAGCATTATTTACAGTAGCCAACATATGGAAGCAACCTAACTGCCCATAAATAGACAATTGAATAAAGAAGATGTGGTACATATATACAATGGAATATTACTCAGCCATCAAAAAGAATGAAATCTTACCATTTGCGACAACCTGGATGGACCTAGAGGATATTATGCTAAGTGAAATACCATGTTTACCCGAAAATAAGACCTAGCCGGACCATCAGCTCTAATATGTCTTTTGAAGCCAAAATTAACATAAGACCCGGTCTTATTTTAATATAATATAAGACTGGGTCTTATATAATATCACATAATATAAGACCCGGTCTTATTTTAATGTAATATAAGCCCAGGTCTTATATAATATGATATAATATAAGACCTGGTCTTATATTAATTTTGGCTCCAAAAGACGCAGTAGAGCTGTTGGTCTGGCTAGGCCTTATTTTTGGGGAAACATGGTAAGTCAGATTGAGAAAGACAAATATCATATGATCTCACTTATATGTGGAATCTTAAAGAACAAAATAAATGAACAAACAAAACAGAAAGAGACTCACAGATACAGAGAACAGACTGATGGTTACTAGATGGGTGGTGGGTTTGAGGGGCTGGGTGAGAAAGGTGTAGGGATTAAGAAGTACAAATTGGTAGTTGCAAAATAGTCACAGGGATATAAAGTACAGTTTGGGGACTATAGTCAATAATATTGTAAAAACTATGTATAGTGTCAGGTGGGTACTAGACTTATCAGGGAGATTACTTCATAAACTATCTAAATGTCTAACCACTGTGCTGTATGCCTGAAACTCATATAAAATAATATTGAATGTCAACTATAATTAAAAAAATAGTCATGGGGATATAAAGTACAGCATAGGGAATATAGTCAATAATATTGTGATAACTATGTACTTATTGGGGTTATCACTTTGTGAGGTATATAAATATCTAATCACTATGTTGTTTTATACACCTGAAACTAATTTTTTTAAAAAACAGGAAAAAAGAGGGCTTTAAGCCATCTCAAGACTCACACACTGTAACTTAGTAGCATACTACCCTGAATGTATTTATTTTGATGACTTATATAAATTAATTCCTGGAGGGATAAGATAAAAAGGAATTTCAACGTGCTAAAATTTTAGCCAGGGACTTTGCCCAAAGTGACTTTTTAAAATGGGGATAAGTTAGAGTGTACTGATTGTCAATCCTGCTAAAAGCCCAATGAAATAATTCTCTAAATCATTTTTAATTTAAGCCAGTAGGGGAGAAGATAAGAAATGTAGGGGAGGTGGGGGGAGACAAATGTAGAACTAAAATTTGGTTCAAACACTTTTCAGGCATTTTTTTGTTTGTTTTTGTTTTTGTTTTATAAGCCACACATTGCTCAAATCCTACGCATAGAATTTTAGTTATTCAAGGAAATTGAAGATCATTTTGCCTCATAATTTATGGATGGAAAGAACATGGACTTTGCTTGCTGGGTTTCTTTGGCAATATATTCAATCTCCTAGGCTTCATGAAGGAAACTGCATCACCTTTTATTCAAATGAGAAGGAATACAAAAGACAAAAATGTACGAATGACTACCCCAAAAGTGGTAATAACGAGTTTTTAGCTTTTATAGAAAGTTAAGAGTTAAAAAGAATTATCTAGTCCAGTCTCAAGAAACTGAAGCCCTTCAAGTTAGGGTGATTTCTCCAAGGTTCTAGCTTTCATCTTGCCTTAGAATAGCTGATGCAGCTTTGTATATTTATGCAAATTATACAGAAATCACATACAGATAAAGTATCCTATGCCTGAATTTCACATTTTAGACATTTAGGTAGATAAAGAACACCCTACACATTAAAATAAAGGATCTTTACAATCCTTGTGGACAGTTAGCACCCTCTGCACCACTAATAGTGCTGTTGGGGCCGCAGAGTATGTTTGATTTCTTCTCTCCCACTCCTGCCTTCATCTAAATATAGTGAGTAGTCCTCTACCTTGAGTCCTTCCTATGAACCACATTCACAATTTGTAGATTGTTGTGTTTATTTTCAGAGGAACTAATGATATAATGGAAAAATAGTTCCTCTGGAAAAAAAAATATCAGCTTTGGTTTGTAATGAAAGGCTCTGAGAAAAAGACAAGCTGTTGAGACTTTGGAACAGTTGTAGGGAATAGGCAAAGGTGGTTTTCGTTGGTGGGGATCTTGTGAAACGGGAGCTGCACAGGCCCAGAATCAGTCTGCTACTAGCAGTTTCCGGCTCTGTGGAGTCTGTGCCTGGTTTTGCTCACCATTGCATCCCTAGCAGCTAGCACAGTGCCAGGCACGTAATAGGTACTTAGTAAATATTTGTTGAATAAATAAATGCTATTTTAGCTTCCTGCCCAAGGATTTGGCATCCAGAACAGTATTGTGATAATCACTATGTGAATTTCCGTTTGAAAGAAACAAAGGAGCTGCTTGTTTTTGTTTCTTTTGAGACCTTGGGCTTGAAAAGTCTCTTTGATACCTAACATTAAGCGGAAAGTCTGAGTGCTATTACCTTAAAAGGGAACAAGGGGAACATTTTTGTGTGTGCTCCGTGTTTGCCGAATTTTAAAACACACAAATAGAAGTTACTAAATAAGGAAATGTTTTCCAGTCTGCAGCATGAAAACAACATGGGGGAAATACAACATTTTTGTATAGTATTTTATGTACATAGTTTCCTTATTTCCTTATGTCTTTTATAAATAGAAGATAGGCTAAAGTAGTAGAAAGTATAGCTAACCATTTACTGACAAAGTGGTTTTTGCTTTTAAAATCAGTTTTAAGAATAATTTCTCATTGGGTATGTTGGTAAATTGACATTTTTTTGGGGGGAAATCAGCTCAAGGAGTGGAGAGATGATGAAGAGGGTAAAAGAGGTCACGTATATAGTGAGAGAGAGACTAGATGTTGGGTAGTGAGCACACAGTGGAATATACAGATGATGTATTATAAAGTTGTACACCTGAAACTTGTATAATGTTATTAACCAATGTTACCCTAATAAATTTAGTTTAAAAATAAATAAAAATTTAAAAAAATTAGCCTAAAAATAGGTCTTATTTAAGAGATACCAGATACAATGTATTTAAACCTAAAGGGAAAACAATCGTCCTTCCTTTTTTTAAAAGTTTGGTACTTTATCAGGAAAAGTACAGTAATACTAGAGCAGTACTGTCCAGTGGAACTTTCTGCAACGATGACATTATTTTATGTGTACCCTGTCCTGTATGGCAGCCACTAGCCATATTGGCCATTCAACACTTGAAATGTGGCTGGCTAATGCAACTGAGGAACTGAATTTTTAATCTTATTTAATTTTTTGTTTTAAAAATTATTCAGTAAAATAGACTTTGTTTTGGTGTACAGTTCTGTTTTTTGTTTATTGTTGTTTTTTTTCTTTTTTACTTTGGTGAATTTTAACGCAAGTATAGATTCATTTAACTACCACCACAACCAAGACAGCACAGTCCCATCACCCTTGTGCTGCCACTTTATAGTCACTTCTTCCCTACTCCTCATCTGTTCTGCATCTTCTCCTTTAGTTTGAACGTTTAAGTTTTTTAAAGTAATTTTCCTAATCACAAAATCATTTGACCTCATCCCTGAGATTAGCAATTAAAGCTTAAAAAAAGAATCTCTCTCTTTAAGATACAAAGACAAAAAAGCTTTCATTTTATAGTGGCTATGTTTATATTGCATCTCTTTCAAAAGTATATATCCGAACTTTATGTGGTTTGGCTATTCAGTGGCTTTTTCATGGAAAATGTTGTACACTGTATTCTAAAACAAAACATGAATTATTTTCCTACTTCTGGTTTAGATCATTTATGCTAGTGATCTCTTCCATAACTAGGAACAACCTGACCGACTAGAATTATCAGTCTTAGAAACTTTCCATGCCATGGGCACATGTCATGATTTCATCAAATACATAGCTGTTGCTTACCAAGCTAAAGGAAGAAATAAAAATATGATGTATATTAAAATTAGTGAAAGATTTAACTAACTGTTGTAGATGATTTAAAGTGTGATTTCCTACTCTGAATTACTTTTAATTATTTTGGAGTTGTTTTTATTTTAAGGAGCAAAGCTTTTCACCAGGAACCAGTAATAATCAATAATAATAATAGCAACAACAACACCCCTACTTTAACTGCCTTTAAAACATTAATACCCTACTGCCTCTCAAAAGCAACCAGTCTAAAACTAATTCCTCATCTTTTTTTTTTCTCTCCACTACAATCTCTTAACTTCCTCTTTGTGATATCAGTTAATGGCACCACCATCTATCCACTAGCCGAAGCCAGAAACCTGTAAGTCATCCTAGTCATCTCCTTTACCCTCTATAATCTCCTTACTAGGTCTTGCCCTCCTAAATGTATCTTGGAATTGCCCCTTTTCTCTACCCACAGTCTCCATGCCTAATTCAGACCTTCTATTGTACCGCTGCTGCAGTCACAGTAGCTTCCTAGCTGATGTCCCGTTCTCCCATGTCACTTCACTCCACCCCAGCATCGTCTTCCACAGTGCCTCCAAAATGATTCTTCTCTAAAATGCAAATATAATCATGCCACCCCCCTTCTTAACTTTCCATGGCTCACTGTCACCTATAGGATAAATTAAAAACCCTTATTGGCCTACGAAAGGCCTCATAATAAAGCAGTTGCCCTCATTCTCCAGCCTGTCATCTTTCTCTTGTGCTTCTGTTTGTCTGGAATTCCATCTTATATATCCTTGCTGGTTTCTGTTTGTCCTTTAACATTCAGGTTTATCTCCACTAAGAAGCCTTTTCTGACCCATGTTCTCAGGAACAAATGGGTGTCCATTTTCTCTGTTCTCTCTTCTAGTGTTGCTTCCTGTGACTGTGTCATGCTTAGCTTGGTATGTTTAGAATCCCAGTTCCTGGCACATATAATAAGTGCTTAATAAATGTTAGTTGTTCAGTGTTTACTTTTATATAACTCGCTACTGCAAAGAACTGCTTTCCTATCTGATCCTTATCACAACCTTGGAAGATAATAGGGCATATTTCCTCATTTTTCATATGGCAGAACTAATGAGTGTAGTTGGCCAATAATTGGAGAATTGACACTGTAACTCAAATCTTCTGACTCCCAAGTGTGTGTGTGTGTGTGTGTGTGTGTGTGTGTGTGTGACTACATCATAAATTCTTGTAAGATGTCAGCCGAAGAGATGCATGCAGTCATGGTAATAATTCTGGGGTGTGTTTGTCTATGAGCATGTTTCAAATGTCTGAACAGTACCTGAGTCACGTATACCTACATATAGCTTTACCATTCCTGTAGGTATACAAGATATTTTGTGTTTCTTTCCAAGGAGAATAGTAGGGATGAGAACTAATAGAGAAATTTCAGTAGACTGAAGTATTTGTTTCATTCTTTTTTTTTTTTACCCACCTCCTTCCTTGCACCTTCACACCTGGGCCACCTCCTCACTTGCAATCGTTGCCTAGCCTGCTTGACCTGCCTCATTCTTCTTGAATGTGGTATGATGATTGCTGTTTTTAGATTCTATGTCATGTAATTTAATTAAACTGACTTCTGAAATTTCCTTCCAAAAGGTTTCACTGGAAGAAAAAAATGCAACTATTATTTATGATCCTAAACTACAGACTCCAAAGACCCTACAGGAAGCTATTGATGACATGGGCTTTGATGCTATTCTCCACAATCCTAACCCTCTCCCTGTTTTAACTGACACCGTGTTTCTGACTGTTATTGCGTCACTGGCTCCGCCATGGGACCATATCCAAAGCACATTGCTCAAGACCAAGGGTGTGACAGACATTAAAATTTCCCCTCAGCAAAGAACTGTGGTGGTAACAATAATCCCTTCTTTAGTGAATGCCAATCAGATAATAGAGCTGGTTCCGGATCTCAGTTTAGATACTAGAGCTCTGGAGAAAAAGTCAGGAACTTGCGAAGATTACAGTATGGCTCAAGCAGGTGAAGTCATGCTGAAGATGAAAGTGGAAGGGATGACCTGCCATTCATGCACTAGCACCATTGAAGGAAAAATTGGGAAACTGCAAGGTGTTCAGCGAATTAAAGGTAGTATATCTGCTGTTATTTGTTTGATTGTTTGGTAAGGCTTAGTTTTCTGTTTGGGTCTTTTAACTTTTTGCTTTCTTCTTAAGCATAGGTTTTGAACGTGTGGTATTAGAATGCTTATTGCTTAATGAAGTCTGAGGTACAGTGTATTCCCAGGATTAATGTCAGTAAAATTAATGATTATAATTAAAAGTTACATGAGTCTTGAACTAGCAGAGACGGCAGCTGGGGTGGCAATTCATGGAGTTCAGGATCTTTAATTCAACATGCCTGGTGTCTTCTTTACCTCTACTATCTTTCTGTTGAGGCATGCAGAAGCTTGGAGACCATAGATATAGTGGACATACCTTTTTCTTTTTTCTAGTCTATATCACTAAGATTTTCTAAAAAAAACAAATATTTTTAGAAATGATAATGACAACGATGAGAGAGAAACAATTGTGTATAGTGTTGATTTACTCTACAGAATGTTTTCTAAAGTGGCCCAGGAATAACTGATTTAAATAATTATTTTTCTTTTTATTAATTAGTCTCCCTGGACAACCAAGAAGCTACTATTGTTTATCAGCCTCATCTTATCACAGTAGAGGAAATAAAAAAGCAGATTGAAGCTGTGGGCTTCCCGGCATTCATCAAAAAACAGCCTAAATATCTCAAATTGGGAGCGATTGATATAGAACGTCTAAAGAACACACCAGTCAAATCCTCAGAAGGGTCACAGCAAAGGAGTCCATCATATACCAATGATTCCACAGTCACTTTTATCATAGATGGCATGCATTGTAAATCATGTGTGTCAAATATTGAAAGTGCTTTATCTACACTCCAATATGTAAGCAGCACAGTAGTTTCTTTAGAGAATAAATCTGCTATAGTAAAGTACAATTCAAGCTCAGTCTCTCCA
This sequence comes from Rhinolophus ferrumequinum, assembly GCF_004115265.2. Taxonomy (NCBI): domain Eukaryota; kingdom Metazoa; phylum Chordata; class Mammalia; order Chiroptera; family Rhinolophidae; genus Rhinolophus; species Rhinolophus ferrumequinum. The sequence goes on along the minus strand of NC_046284.1, from coordinate 75,754,503 downwards.
GAAACCCTAAGAAAAGCAATAGAAGCCATATCACTAGGACAATATAGAGTTAGTATTACAAATGAAGTTGAGAGTACCTCAAACTCTCCTTCTAGCTCATCTCTTCAAAAGATTCCTTTGAACATAGTTAGCCAGCCTCTGACTCAAGAAGCCGTAATAAACATCGATGGCATGACTTGTAATTCTTGTGTGCAGTCTATTGAGGGTGTCATATCAAAAAAGGCAGGTGTAAAATCCATACGAGTATCCCTTGCAAATAGTAATGGAACTGTTGAGTATGATCCTCTACTAACCTCTCCAGAAACTTTGAGAGAAGCAATAGAAGACATGGGATTTGATGCTACCTTGTCAGGTAATCATCACTTTTTTCTTTGATTCCCGTAATGTTCTTTTATCTCCATTTTGCTGATTCTTTTGGCTTTTACCCATGAGAAATGAGAATAGGTACTGTAATTCTACTTTTTGTAAATATGTCCTAAGGAGGTAGTGATCTATACAAAGATGTATAGGGATGTTTGCATAATAATTTGGAAACATTAAATCACGATACATCATGTGATGAAATTGTTATAAAGCCATAAAAATTATGGTATTAAAGATACTTAATGCCACAGGAGAGTGTCTGAAATATTTTATTAAATTAAAAAAATAAGATAAAAAGCTGTAAATTCATTATCATCAAAATTTTATAAACACATGTATAAATATTTCTACCACATGTATGTTACTTATGTATATGAATGGATAACATTCTTGGTAGCACATGAACTAAAATTTAAAAGTGGTTACGTGCAAATGGTAGGATAATGGTGATATTTGTTTCCATTGTGCTTTCCTATGTATTTTAAGTTCTTTTGTGACAAGGATGTATGTATATAGTTATGTATATATAAGGGGAGAAGCAAATGTTATTTTAAAAAGAAATAAGCCATAGAATTTTAAATTTAGGCATTCAAAGTTAAACTGACTCTAGAACTGGCCCAAAGTCTTCCTATTTCCTGATAGCTCTTACCTTGAACTGAAACCAATAGAATTTGCCTATGTAAGCTTGCTATTTTGAACTGGAATTGAACCAAGTCTTGAATTAAACTGGGAATGCCCTAATGAAATTTCTTGCTGTAAATAACAGTGGGAAATAGTACAACTAATTTCCAGACAATGTCATCATTAACCTTTGTTCTTCTGATTATAATGAAGGATATCAAATAACAATATACTCTTATCAAGCTCACTAAAACTGAAAAGCATAAAAAATTATATAAACACATGCTGAAATGATTATGGTAGACATTCAATATTATTTTATCTTAATTTTGGGTGCACAGCATAGTGGTGAGACATATAATTTAAGAAGTGATTCCCCCTGACTAGTCTATAGTTATTACCATAACATTGACTATGTTTTCTATGCTTTACATCCCCATGACTGTTCTGAAACGAGGAATTTGTTATTTCTTAATCCCTTTCCCCTTTTCACCCTGCTCACCAACCCCCTCCCATCTATTACCCGAACAACTCTAGTATGCATCTGACACCATACATAGTTATTACAGTATTATTGACTGTAATTCTTATGCTATACCCTATGTCCCCTTGACTCCTTTATAACAACCAATTTGTACTTCTTAATCCCTTTACCCTTTTCACCCATCCCCTCAACCCTCTCCCATGTGGCAACCATCAAATGTTCTCTGTATCTATGAATTTGTTTCTCTTTTGTTTGGTTGTTTATGTTGTGCTTTAGATCCCACATATAAGCAAAATCACATTTCATCTGTCTTTCTCTGTCTGTTATACTCCACTCAGCACAATACCCTCCAGGTTCATCCATGCTGCTGCAGGTGGCAAGAATCTATTCATATCCACGGCCAAGCAATATTCCATTGTATATATGTATCACCTCCTCTTTATCTATTCACCCATTGACGGACACCCAGGCTGCTTCCACTTCTTGGCTATTGTAAATAATGACACAGTGACCATATGGATGCATATGTCCCCTTGAAGTAGCGTTTTGGGGTTTTTCAAATAAATACCCAGAAGTGGTATTACTGTTTCCTTGTTTGCCTCTTGTTATAGCCTTTGTTTTAAAGTCTATTTGTTAAGTATTGCTAACCCTCTGCCTTGCTTCAGCTGGTGGGCACCATCTTTGCACTCTCGCTCTCACATTCTCCCTCTGCTACACTCCAGAGTGCCTGTATGTCTAGAAAGGAGCTTTTACAGGCATCTAGTTCCCGAGTTTTTCAGGTTGCTGCCCAGGGGATGCCCCTTAATTGCGTGGCTCTGGTGGTCTGGCGGGCTTACATTCCTGGGTTTGACAGGACCAAGAGATAGTTCTTGGTAGGCTGCCACCCCCAGGACACTGCTCAAACAGTGGACTGACACACACCCCAGTCTTTCTGGGAAAAAGGCCTGTTTGCTTGACCTTGAGCTTCAGCCTGAAGAGTGGGCTTTAAATTTGGCACAGACCTAGAGGCCTGGGACATGCTCTCAGGGAGCACAGGCCAGTGCTCCATATCTTTGCCCTCTCCCTCATCTTTCTCTAGCTCACTGTATCTCTTTAAGCCATTTTCTAATTATGTATTTTTCACATTACTTCAGACACTGAATCTATCAGTTTAGAGGATCAGATTGAAACTCTTTTCTTGAAATTTTTGAAATCTTTTCTGATTGGTCCCTCAAGTCCAGGAAAGTTTACCTTCTTTTTGAATTCATTTAGATATAAGTAGTGTTGCTACAGCCTATAGGAGCACTCATTTAAAGAAACTGTATCTGTTTAATTTATTGTGACATTTTAACACCTGCACTGCCTCTGTGGAAGATGGCAGCTTTTGCTCTTCTGCTTGCCATACTCACTGGGGTAAAGGTCACATTTTTATGGATGTTTGTTGAGACATCATGTCGAGGTAACCAAAAGGGACGACTTCTGTGGCTTAATTTAATACTGTACTTCTAGAATGTGAAAATTACAGATGGTATCCTGGGTTACCTCTGAAATAACTTATTCTGGAAGAAGACCTAAAGTAATTTGCAGTGTAAACTTTTTTTTTCATTGTCCAAGTTCAAAATTAAGTCTTGATAGTAATTATGAGAGAATGTAGTATGATCTTGGCTAGATTAAAATAGTGGTTTTGTTTTTCAAAGCCAGAGCTATTTCCTTTGGGCAAATGAGCCTGCTTTTTGAGTTCTTTAACATAATGGTACTATTTGGTAAATTTTGACCTTTATGTTTTAAATAATGCTCTCATAATCTGGGTGAATAAGTTTATAGTTTTCAAAAGTGATTCACTCAAGAGCAGAGACTAATTTCAGAATTGGGCGAATCTAGTCCTTTGCTATTCAGTGGCCTTTGCTATACTCAGACAGGCAGTACTACCATTACCTGGGAACTCGGTGGAAAAGTAGAATCTCAGGCCTTACCCTACATGTACTGAATCAGTATCTGCATTTTAACAAGATCCCCCAGGTGACTCCAGGTGACTGTATGTGTATTAACATTTTAGAGCTGTTATTATACTGATTAGAGGAGTGTATATCATTATTAATTAGTGAAATGCCAGGGTGTTGTTAAAGTTTATTCAAAAATGCCTTTCTTCAATATCCTGAAAACCAACTTGGCTATGTAGGGCTTCCTCTGTGGGCTGTCCAAATAGACCTGAATCTTTTTTTTTTTTTTTGGCTGAAGGGGAAGAAAGAACAAGTTAGATAGGTCAGTGGAAATTCCCACATCACTTCTTTTCCTCCTTGTCTCTACAGGAGAGTAGAAAATCTTTAGCTTTTTTTGCAGGTGCATGGATATGCTAGAGAGAATGATTTGTTCCTTCCTGGGAGGTGACTAATACTGCAGTAAACTAAGTACTGGATAAACTAAAACAGAATGGCAGATTTTCTGAGACTGCAAGGGAGCTACTGGGACAATAGGTCCTTTCCACTGTTCCACAGTCCCTAAACATTCTATGGACAGATTCTCCGAATACGCCTTTGTGCAAAATGATTACTGCCGACTTACTCCTCCTTGCCTCTTCTTCCACTGGCCACAAAAAATTTTAATTTTAAAAATACTATATATTAGTGTTAAAAATTCAAATATAATATACAGAAGTGTCTCTAGAGGAAATTTGTTCATTTGTCATTCTGTTCCTGCTCTAACTGCATTCCCTGGAAGTAGCCACCATTCATACTTTGGCTTGTAGCCTCTCAGGCTTTCTTATGCATGTTTTCATATAGACATAAACTGAAATTTTTAAAAAATACCATCATACTGCAGTGCTGTTTTGTAAATTGCTTTTTGTTTCACTTACTGTATCATGAATTGCTTTAATGCCAGTATGTAAATTGTTAACATGATGATAAAAATTTGTTATAAAAATAAGAGCTATCCATTAAGAAACTATTCTCTACCTAGGTTTTGGGGTGGAAATAATGGCTGGAAGAACTTTTGTTTATTCAGTTAGTTCAGATTTTCCTCAGAACTGGGATGGGCAGCATTGAGATTAGAAGTCACTTCCTAGAAAGTGTAAAGATAACATTGCTGAGGGCTCTAGGTCCATGCTGGTTTTAAAGGAATGGATTGTCAGTGCCTGAAGGAGTGGATTGTGATGAATGACAAGGACACAGCTGGAGAATACGTCAAATGATAAAAATCTTTTCCTGTCCACCAGATACAAATGAACCAATGGTAGTAATAGCTCAGCCCTCATCGGAAATGCCGCTTTTGACCTCAACTAATGAATTTCATACTAAAATTATGACACCAATTGACGAGAAGGAGGAAGCAAGGACTTTATCTAAGTGTTACATACAGGTCACTGGTATGACTTGTGCTTCCTGTGTAGCAAACATTGAACGGAATTTAAGACGAGAAGAAGGTGAGACAATCTTAAAGCCTGTTGTTTTAGATTCTAGTTTAACGACCCTATCCTTTTTTTGGTCTCCTATGTGCTTTGATACCGCATTTATGATCCTTAACAAGGCCTCATAAAGACTATCAGTAATGTGCAGGACAACCTTGATTTTCTGACAGCCAGTTTTGGTAGTGTTTTGTTCCCTTAGATATAGTTCCTATCATGTTTGCCTTATTATCACATTTTAATATCAATGAAATTTGTAGGAAAATAGCAGAAGGAAATGCATAAGATTACCATTCTTTACTGACCGTGGCTGCAATGGATTTTAAGAACATGCGTTTCCTGATAAAGTTATGTGAAAAACTATTAGAATCCGTAAGTTTCGGAATTACTATACCCAGGCAAAGCGTGAGACCAAAAAGTTTGTTTAGAATTATATTGTTTGCTTCAAACAGTTTGATCACTGATCTTTCCTTGTAGTAAAAATGTTCAAAAGTTACTTAATTTTGTGTGTAAGTTTTAATTTCAGGTTACAAAATCTTAGGTATTCTACAGCATATTTTATTTTTTATTCAGTCACACTCTGATGTTTTAGCTTATAAATTTCCAGTCATGTTATTAGACTTCACAGTATGGTATAGCAGATTTGTTAACCATAGAGATATGTAATTATGTTTAATGAGACTGAAGTCATAGGTTTGGTACTTAGGTAGACCTAGCCCCAGATGTTTTTTCGTTTGTCTGTTTTTGTTTTGTTTTGTTTTTTAAGTGTGTTTGTCCAGGACCCATCAGCTCTAAATCAAGTAGTTGTTTCAATCTAGTTGTGGAGAGCACAGCTCACAGTGGCCCATGTGGGGATCGAACCCGCAACATTGGTGTTATGAACATTGCGCTCTAACCAACTGAGCTAACCGGCTGCCCCTTGTTTTTGTATTTGTTTGGCTTTTATCACATTGATATTTTTAAATTAAATTTATTGGAGTGACATTGGTTAATAAAATTATATAGGTTTCCAGTGTACAGTTCTATAATACATCATCTATATATTGCATTGTGTGTTCACATGCTCTTAGTCACAAGGGCCAAATATGTAAGATTAGTATAAGCTTATTCCCACTAGTAGGGAAACAACTCAAATAATATGTAGTAATAATGCAGGCCTGTGGCCAGTAGAATTGCCTTATATATAAAGGCCAGAACATTATTATAACAAAATGTGTGTTATGAAGAGCCATCTCCAGTTCAATATTATCTTGTCTATATTCTGTCCCAGCTAGGCCACTGCATTCACTTTTTTTTTAACTAAATAACACTTGTCCCCTCACAGTTGAGACTGCATTATATTTCTTAAAATGAATAGACAGAGTTCTAATTATAGTTTGAAGTAAGAATTTTAAAAATTATCCATAATTTATAAAAGTATGAGTTGTGATCAAAAGATACGGAGATGTATAAATAAATAAAAATATTACAGTAAAAGGCACATTGCCATTAATCCCCCTAAAATACTCCCTCTCACTTCGAACACACTTATCCCATCATTCTTGCCACTTTCTGAAGCAATTCTGGAAGTCCTCTTTTGTGAATGTCTTTAGTTGCACTAAAGACACTTGGGGCTGCCTCGATGTCCTGAATCATTTTTACTTTGGGGAATAGCCAGAAGTTGCATGGTGCCAGATCCTGTGAATAAAGTGGATGAGGACACACCGTAATGTTTTTATTTGACAGAAATTGCCATACCAGAAGCGATGTGTGACACGGAGTGTTTTGACAATGGAGGGAGGATGATTTATGGCACACTTTAAAACACACCTTCTTTTAACCGTAGCTCACACCCGACTGACTGCACCAAAGAAGTTGAAACTTGTCACACACTGTTACTAAGGTTTGATACACCACATCCTGTATCGAAGATGTGTCCTGCCTTTCTGTTGGATGGCACTTGGTAGCAGCATTCACCATGTTTTTTTTTTATCACAATGGAAAGGCTCCATGTCACATCATTTCTGGTATGGCAATTTCTGTCAAACAAAATCATTACGGTGTTTCCTCATCCACTTTATTCACTGGAACTGATACTGTGCGACTTCCGGCTATTCCCCAAAGTCAAAATGACCATGAAAGGTAAACGTTTTGAATCGATTCAGGACATTGAGGCAGCCACGACAGCGCAACTAAAGACACTCACAAAAGAGGACTTCTAGAACTGCTTCAGAAAGTGGCAAGAACGATGGGATAAGTGTGTTCAAAGCAAGGGGCGGTATTTTGAGGGGAATTCATGGCAATGTGTCTTTTACTGTAATAATTTTTAATTTAAACATTCAGCGTGTTTGTTGATCACACCTCGTGTTGAACCTGTTTTTGAAACTTAAAAAATCAGTGTTTTCCTTCTATTTTTGTTTGGTTGTAGACTATGTTTAACTGAAGCAAAATGATTTTTTTCCCTACTTTATAAAGTTTCTCTTATTACTGATACTTTCCTCTGAACCAATCCTCTGAATTATTTGGTACCCACAAAGCCCGAAGAAGCTTTTTATGTAGAAAACTTAGATTACATTAGATTCTTTGTTTTCTTATTAAAAACTATTAGTAAATTAATATTTGATTATTTTTTTCTTATAATCAAACCCCAGAGCTGACCTATGGATTATTGACCCCTATTCCCTATCAGGTAGCTACCAAATGCCACAGATTCCTAGAACGAGATGCTACTTCTGCTGTGTGGAATTCATTTTCTTCCTGGAGATAACAGCAATAGCTAGCTAGAGAAGTGGGATGGTTGTTAACAAAAAGCTTACACCAGAGAACAGTGTGACTGCCATAAAATGAGCTCCTTTGTTCTGTTAACAAGTTGTTTGGCAATTTTTTATTCTAGGAATAAGAGCATTTTAGATTAGTGTGTACCTGACAGTAAAACTGGAGAGTTTTAAGAAATTACTGTTATTTGGTAATATTATAATGTATATGTTGGTTACATTCTTGGATTCTTTGCTACAACTGCAGTGATTTCCTAAGTGCATGAGTTCCTTTCTCTAGCACTTGCATCTTATTAGTTTTTAAAAATGCTTTATATTTACATGATATAGCCTCAACTGATTGCAATTCATGGGCCTTATTTGGATCCCAATTCAAACAAACTGTTAAAGTAATAAACAGTTATAAGACAATTGCGGAATGTGAATATTGCCTGGATATTTGACGATATTGAAGAATTATATTAGGTACCATGTATCCCCAAAAATGAGACCTAGCCGGATCATCAGCTCTAATGCGTCTTTTGGAGCAAAAATTAATATAAGACCCAGACCGGGACTTCTATCATATAATATAAAACCGGGTCTTATATTAATTTTTGCTCCAAAAGACCCATTAGAGCTGATGGTCCAGCTAGGTCTTATTTTTGCGGAAACACGATATTATGTTTTTTTTAAAAGACAAGTCATTATCTTTTAGACATACATATTTTAATATTTATGTAATGAAATGATGTGGTGTCTGGGATTTGCTTCAAAATAATCAGGGTAGGGCGGTCAGATGGCTCAGTTGGTTAGAGCGCGAACAACAGGGTTGTCGGTTCAACATGGCCAGTGAGCTGTGCCCTCCACAACTAGATTGAAGACAATGAGCTGCTGCTGAGCTTCTGAAGGGGCGGCCAGATGGCTCAGTTGGTTCGAGTGTGTGTGAGCTCTCAACAATAAGGTTGCTGGTTCAATTCCCGCATGGGATGCTGGGCTGCGCCCCCTGCAACTAAAGATTGAAAACAGTGACTAGACTTGGAGCTGAGCTGTGCCCTCCACAACTAGATTGAAGGACAACGACTTGGAGCTAGTGGGCCCTGGAGAAACACAGTGTTCCCCAATATTCCCCAATAAAAAAAAAAAAAAAAAAGTAATAATCACGGTAGAGGGCAGGGAGCAAGTGGGTAGGAATATCAATGAAACAAGATTAGCCTGGTATTATTGATAATTGTTTAAGCTGAGTGATCAGTATATCAAGTTTATTATGTTCTTCTCTCTTTTGTATATATATAATTGAAAATTTCCATAATAAAAAGTTTCAGAACATAAGGCCCCATTTTCAAATAGTTTTGTTTGGTTTGTGTTCAAGACTATAGAAAAATTAAGTAATAAATTTCTCTAGATTCACTGTAATCCTTTCCCAGTTAAATGAAAAAATAGCAAAACTATTATAACATCACTCTTTTTATAATGAGTATTATCTCAATTGTTTTTCTTATTAATTATCCTAGGAATATATTCTGTACTTGTGGCTCTGATGGCTGGCAAGGCAGAAGTAAGATATAATCCTGCTGTTATACAACCCCCAATGATAGCCGAATTCATCCGAGAGCTTGGATTTGGAACCACTATGATAGAAAATGCTGATGAAGGGGATGGTGTTTTGGAACTTGTTGTAAGTAAGAATTTTTGTGTAATTAATAAAATTTCCAGGAAAAACTTAATGAGGATTCAGAAAAGAATTCCAAATATAATTAAAGGTTGAGAATATAAGGCATAAAGGGAAAATTATGGGAAATGGAAGGATGAGATATGACTTAATGGTGGCCTTCAAGCATGGAATGTAAAAGATAATCGTCATATCTCTATTAAGAATCAAAAAAGAAGAATTAGGTTTCAATGAATAAATGATAAGTCAACTTTTAAAAATTTAATACGATTCCTACCTAGTAGCATGTAAAAGAATAAATTCCAGATGCATTAAAGACTTAAGTTTTATAAATGAAGTCATAAAAACAGATGTAAAGCATATTGGTTTATACTTGATCTTAGCCCAAAGGCCAAGTGATGCAGCATATTGGTTTAAAATGATCATTTTCTCCAACCCAGCAAATCAAATTTTATTTGTATAATGTAAATAATTAAAATGAAAAATTTAATCCTGTAACAAAATAAATTCCAGCTGAAAAATTTAAATGGGAAAAATGAAACCGTGAATTTACTAGAAGAAATATTTAGAATTAAAAAAAAATATTTTACTATAAAAATTTCAGACATCAGAAAAGTCAAAAGAATTATACAGTGGACACCCTTATAGACACCACCTAGATGCTACAATTAACATTTTACTGTATTTGTTTTATCGTACATGAGTCAGTCCATTGTGGAAATAATTTTAGACTCACAAATAAGTTGCAAAAACAGTACAGAGAATTTCCATGTAGCCTCTACCCAGCTTTCCCCAATGATAGCATCTAATCCATTATTTAAAAAATAATATTAGAGTAGGAATGGCCTTTCTAAATATCATATAAAACCCAGAAAAGGAAAAGATTGATAAATTCATGTATATAAAATTTCTTCTTGGGAGAAAAGCACCATAAAGTCAAAAGGCAAGTAAAATAATTGTAATTTATATCATAGATGAAAGTTAATTTTTTTAATATATGAAGAACTGTTATAAATCAATAAGAAAAGAGCCAGCTACCCAAAAGAAAGATGGTAAAGTATATGAACCGACAGTTCGCAGGAAAGCCAAAACAGTACCACTTTAAACATATGAAAAGATGTTCAGCCTCATTTTGTAATAAGAGTAAAGCAAATTTAAATTCCACTAAAATGCCATTTTTCACCTACCAGATGGGTAAAGATAAAAAAGAATTTTGTTAAAACTGTGTTTGTGATCTCTTAAATATTGCTCTTGCAGTGTCAATTGATACAAGATCTCAACAGGGGAATTTGGGAATATCTATCAAAAGTAAAATTGTGCATAGCCTTTGCCTCAGAAGTAGGAGCTTATCCAACAGACATATTTGCATATGTATGAAATTGCATGTTCAAAGATGTTCATTATATTATTGTTTATAATAGCAAAAGATAGGAAGAAAAACTAAATGTCAGTCATTAAGGACTTGTAAATTATGATGCATCCATACTGTGGGATACTAAGCAGCTATTACAAAGAATGGGTAGATTTTTATTTTTTAAAGACTTTTAAAAATTAATAGCTTTATTTAAATATAATTCACACATCATAAAACTACCTCTTTTAAAGTGTACAATTCAATGGTTTTTAGTATAGAGTTTTGCAACTATCACCACTATTTAATTTCAAAACATTTTCATCACCCCCAAAATAAGCCCCATACCTATTAACTAGCAGTCACGCCTCATTCTTGATGTTAATCATTTGAGTCTTCCTACTTTTTTTCCTTGGTCAGTCTAGACAAAAGTTTGTTGATTTTTTTTCTCTATATGTAAATTATTTTTATTATTTATTGTTTTTATTAGTTTCAGGTGTACAAAACAATGTAATAGTTAAACATTACACCCCTCACAAAGTAATAACCCCCTCCTCCAATCTACTATTCCTCTAATATCGTATATAGCTATTACAATTCCATTTACTGTTCCCTATGCTGTACTCCACATCCTGTGACTACACACACACACACACACACACACACACACACACACACACACACACACAGAGACATATATTTAATTATAGTTGACATTCAGTATTATTCAGCTTCAGGTGAACAGCGCAGTGTTCAGACATCTAGAAAAAGTTTATCAATTTTGTTGATCATTTCAAAGAACCAACTTTTGGTTTTGTTGATTTTCTATGTTCTCCCGTTTATTGCTTTTCACACTAATCTTTATTATTTCCTTCATTCTACTTGCTTTAGGTTTAGTTTGTTCTTTTTCTAGTGTCTTAATGTGGAAGGTTAGATTATTTATTTGAGATCTTTATTATTTTTTAATATTGGCATTTATAACTATAAATTTCCCTCTAGGTACTGCTTTCATTTCAGTTTTTCTACTTTTCAACTCCAGACTTTCCACTGGGCCTTTTTAATGATGTCTATCTCTTTATTGATATCCTTTATTTGGTGAGACATTGTTCTTGTGCTTTCTTTTAATTTTTTAGACATGGTTTCTTTTAGTTCATTGAATATATTTAAAATAGTTGACATAACATCTTTGTCTAGTAAGTCCAGTGTCTGGACTTCCTCAGGGACAGTTTCTATTGATTGCTTTTTTCCTGTGTATGGACCATACTTGTTTCATTGCATGGTCTCACAAGTTTTTTGTTGAAAATATAATGTGGCAACTCTGGAAATAAGATACTTCCCCTCTCCTCAGGGTTTCCTGTTGTTGCCGTTTTTCATTGTTATTGTTTGTTTAGTGATTTTTCTGAATACCATAAAGTCTGTATTCTTTGTTGTGTTTGGTCACTGAAGTCTCTGCTTCATTAGCTCAGTGGTCAGCTAACGGTTGGACATATTTTCTTACATACCTGAAACCAGTAAGTCTCCCAGTCTTTGCTGAGGAACTCTATGTATGTTGGAGTATGCCTTCAATACTCAGCAGTTGACAATTTTGCCTTAGCCTTCACTTCCTGCATCTACAGAGCCTAAAAGTCAGCCTGAGGTGAGAGGTTAGGGGCTTTTCTGGTCTCTTCTGAGCATGCACACAGCCCTGAACATGGACGCAACGCTATAAATATGCATGGACTTCTAGATTCCTAGGAATATGTTGGAGCTTTTATGGACAGCTCGCTTACCAGCTTTTTCTTTTAGGCTTTTTGATTAGCCTATTGTTTATCCCAACTGTTATCTATTGGCTCAGAGAGCCATAGGTTAAATAATTGCCTCTAATTGACAAATTCTCCCAGGAAGAAAAAGCTTTTTGCACCCACTGAGCTCCAGTCAGGGCAAACACGGACATCTTTACAAGTGGAATATTTCAGATAACGATCAGACAGGTCAAATAATAACAGTTCTCTGAGAGTGAGGCTTTGAAGGAGCTGCAACTTTTTTCTGCTCCTTCTGGTGGCTTCCCTGAAGCTGTTTCCATGATTGTGGGCTGTTGGTCTTCATGGCTGCCACCTAGCTGGAGGGGAGGGGATGGAAATAGGCAAATTATAATGTCACATAGCTTACTGCTTGTATTGGGATTCATCTGATTTTCTTGAATAAATGCTTCCTGGATTGCGGCAAGCTTTTAAGTTCCAAATTTCTGAAAAAGTTGGTTCTGAAAATTTTTTGCCTGTTTTTCTCGTTGCTTTTATGGAGGAGAGAATTTTCAGAGGTCCTTACTCTACCATTACTGACATTTCTACAGTAGAGATTCTTGAATAAATGTTTCGTCATTTTTTGTATACTCTTTGGTCACTTCCCAGAGTCTTACAGTGGTTGATAATTGACATGTTTGCCCAGTTTTATCATTGCTTTTTTGGGAAAGGATTTGCTGAGCTTCTCATACAGTCATTCCAGAAGTCCTGCCTCTCCACTTTGGATTTGAATACCCAAACAAACTATAACCTCACTCAACACATAGGGCAAAATACATTTTTAAACAAAGATAGAACACGTTTATCACCCATTAACTTTCACTAAAAGTAATACTAAAGGCTATATACTTTAGCAGGATAAAAAAAAAAGCCTAGAGGGAAGCAAGGCATTGAATACAAGAAATAATGATTTGTCAAGTCCTCTCTCAATGAGTAGTGACAGGAAGAGGGAGACTTTTAATGAGATCCTCTTTTGTTTAACCTGTTGCAGCTGACCCATCTTTGTTCAATGTGATATAAAAAAAGCATTCTAGTGGTCATATCCAAAGCATATTAATAGTGCAAATAAGATCTTGTGTGTTAATCCCGTGTTACAAGAGTTGTTTTAATTTAAAGTAATGACTCATGTTTAATGGAGGAAAAGGTATATTTCTGAATAACAAAGCCTTTGTCTTTAACAGGTGAGAGGAATGACGTGTGCTTCCTGTGTACATAAAATAGAGTCTACCCTCACGAAACACAGAGGGATCTTCTACTGCTCTGTGGCTCTGGCAACCAACAAAGCACATATTAAATATGATCCAGAAATTATTGGCCCCAGAGATATTATCCATATAATTGAAGTAAGTGCCAACACTTTGCATTTCGGTGTTCTTGCCTATTCAGTCAGCACTCCTTTGAATTGCTTCTGGTTTATATCAGACAGAGACAATGAAAAAAATCAGACCCCTTTGGTTACTCTAGACAACATCTGTCTCAAAATTTAATGTAATGTGTCTGCCCTTTTAGGGGGTATTTGTCAGGAAGAGTTAGGCAAAGACATACAAGTATTACATTATTAATCAGGATCAAACTTAAAGTAGAACCACAGTATTTAGAAAATGGGAGTAAAATACAATTTGTTATGAGTAAGATTCATGTTAATCCCTAAGAAAGTGAAGCATCCTGTTAGATGCTTTATTGTTTGTTTGGTCAAAGCAAATGATGTATTTTTACGTTAAAGTAAGAAATTTAAAGACTAAACTCCTTTCTTTGTGATAAATTCATCCTGTATTCTTTAGTAAATCTGAAGTGGTAGTACATGCGGAAGTGCCTTAAAAGTTTCAATGTGCTATAGCATTTGTGTTTTAATGATATAAAGCATATTAATAGTTCAGATAACATCCTATTAATATGGATAATAATACCATTAACATCCTTGTGAAGCTAGCAGTATGGAGTACCTTCTGTGTATCAGTTACCAAGATTGCAAAGCTTCAACTCTTAATTTAATTCTTACAACATTGCTGTTATCTTCAGTTTGGAGGTGAGGAAACTCAGGTTAAGAGAAGTTAATTGCTCGAAGTCAAATACCGCATTTCCCCCAAAATAAGACCTAACCGGAAAATAAGCCCTAGCATGATTTTTCAGGATGGTCATAATATTAAAATAAGCCCTACCATATTTCCCCGAGAATAAGAACAGGTCTTGTATTAATTTTTGCTCCAAAAGACGCATTAGGGCTTATTTTATATTACAAGCATCCTGAAAAATCATGCTACAGCTTGTTTTCTGGTTAGGTCTTATTTTCGGGGAAACATGGTAGCTAGTAAGTATAGCTGGAATTTGAGCCTAATCTTTGAGACTCCAAAGCTCAGGGCTACTTTTTTCATTGTCCTACACTGCCAACAGATGTTAGATGACAGCATTTTCCTTAGCAATTGAAAATATAGTGTGTTACTTTCTTTGATTCTATGAGTCTTACTTAGGGTGTGGTTTTATTTTAATACTTTATTTCATTGAGGAACATTTTTGTTTGTGTTATTTTTTCTTAATTTCTCCTTCTGAGGGTTCATTAGTGTGTACAAACACAACAGATTTCTGTATCCTAATTTTGTATCCGGCAACTTTACTGAATTCCTTTATTAGTTCTAATAGTTCTTGGTGGAGTCTTTAGGGATTTCTACATATGAGGTCGGACAATTAAGTTCACAACCTCATCCTAGAAAAAGTGCTGCATACCTCATTGCTTGCTGAATATCACTGTGGTCACCTTCGAAGTACTCCCCTTGGGAAGCTATGCACCGACACCAGCGCCTCGTCCACCCTTCAAAGCAATTTTGGAACTCTTTTTCTGGAATGACCATCAGAGCTGTCATCGTATTACCCTTGATGTTCTGAATGTCATCAAAATGTTCTCCTTTCAATATTTCCTTTGTCTTTGGGTAAAGAAAGAAGTCATTGGAGGCCAGATCAGATGGGTGGGGAGGTTGCTCCAATACAGTTGTTTGTGTACTAGCTAAAAACTCCCTTACAGACAGTGCCGTGTGAGCTGATGCATTTTCGTGATGCAAGAGCCATGAATTGTTGGCAAAAAGTTCAGGTCGTCTAACTTTTTCAAGCAGCCTTTTCAGCACTTACAAATAGTAAACTTAGTGAACTGTTTGTCCAGCTGGTACAAATTCATAATGAAGAATCCCTCTGATATCAAAAAAAAGGTTAGCAACATCGTTGCAACAAGTTCGTGAACTTAATTTTTATACCTTGTATAGTATCATATCATCTGCAAATAGTGACAGTTTTACTTCTTCCTTTCCAATTTGGGTGCCTTTTATTTCTTTTTCTTGTCTGAGTGCTGTGGCTAGGACTTCCAGTATTGTGTTGAATAAAAGTGGTGAGAGTGGGCATCTTTGTCTTTTTCCTGATCTTAGAAGAAAAGCTTTCCGCTTTTCACTATTGAGTATTGTAGCTGTGGGTTTGTCATATATGTATATAGCCTTTATTATATTGAAGTATGTTTCCTCTATACCCAATTTGCTGAGGGTTTTTATCATAAATGGATGTTGAATTTTCTCAAATGCTTTTTTCTGCATTAATTGATATGATCATATGATTTTTATGCTTGGTATTGTTGATGTGTTGAATCATGTTGATTGATTTGTGGGTATAGAACCATCCTTGCTTTCCAGGAATAAATCCCACTTGATCACAGTGTGTAATCCTTCTACTGTATTATTGAGTATGGTTTGCTAATATTTGGTTGAGGATTTTTGCATCTAAGAAGCACATCTTCATCTTTATATTCCCCAGAGTTACTTGCACTCAGTAATTGAATTGTTCTTAATGACAGTACCATGGCTTAGAATGTCTCTACATAGTATTTATACATTCAGTGAAATAATTGTTCTCTTGTGAATTTCCTTTAGAGCTTGGGTTTTGAAGCTTCTTTGGTCAAGAAGGATCGGTCAGCAAGCCACCTAGACCATAAACGAGAAATAAGACAGTAAGTACTTTTGGAGTGTCAGTGAAAAACAGGTTTTGACTCTGCATTATAAATTTAACATCCTTTTAGCTTGTCAGTTTTTACAATATCATCGTTATACACAGTGGAGTGGTCACAACTTGTATTTTGCTGTAGTACGTAGACTCTTTAACCATTAGTTACTTACTAAAATGATTTTTCTTTTCTACATAAGATGGAAACGGTCCTTCCTTGTGAGCTTGCTTTTCTGTGTTCCTGTAATGGGGCTGATGATATATATGATGGTCATGGACCACCACCTTGCAACTCTTCACCATAATCAGAACATGAGTCAAGAAGAAATGATCAACATTCATTCTTCTATGTTCCTGGAGCGCCAGATCCTGCCAGGATTGTCCATTATGAATTTGCTATCCCTTTTATTGTGTTTACCTGTACAGGCAAGTGAAATGTTAACAAGTATATTTTTTAATAATTAAAAATAGCCAAAATGTGGCTGGCAACGTATTTTCAGTTGCAAAGCAGCTATTAGCCAGAAGTCCAATCATTTTATGCTGGATGTTTTATAAAAATAATCTTAAACTGAGTGGTTAAAGTAGATAACAAATTCTGCTTAACCCCTATGGATGTTGTTTAATGACAAAGCAGAGAATAAGAGTTCAATTTGTATTTAGATATGAATTTGGTATTCATATCTGCTTTGTATGTAATGTTATTTTTAAAATTATTGTAACAATAAAATTTAATATATATTTAACGTTTAGTATTTTAAATTAATTATATTATATTAAATATATTACAAATATATTTTTATTTGTTTATTATATAAAGTAAAATAATTATAATTATTGCATTATATATATATTTTTTACTATTTCTCCCTGGCACCTAAATTCATTACTTTCTGTATATTGTCAACTCTTCTTTTGAGATAAACTTTTACTGTGGATCATTTCCATCTAATAAATCTATTCCTTTTTCTGATCCTTGTAAAAAGCAATAATATTTTTTTAATCCTAGTATGTTTCTCTATACTAATGAAAAATAATCTTTCCAGTTATGTTTACCAACGAAAACAGCCAACAGATCCAATAGCTTGTGATATACCACTTAGGTTGAATTTTAGAAATGGGGGATGAGGGTTTTTAAACTTTTTATTATTTTTTTAAATTACATTTGACATTCAATATCATATTACTTTCAGGTCAGGTGTACAGCATAGTGGTTGGACATTTTTATAATTTATGAAGTGTTCCCCCCTCCGGTAAATCTAGAACCCACCAGGCAGCATACATAGTTATTACATTATTGACTATATTCCCTATGCAGCACTTTACATCCCCATGACTATTTTGTAACTGCCATTTTGTACTTCTTAATCCCTTCACCTTTTTCACCCAGCCCCTCAACCCTCCTTCCAGCTAGCAACCATCAGTTTGTACCTATGAGTTTTTCTGTTTTCTTTGATTGTTTATTTTGGTTTTTAGATTCCATAAATAAGTGAAATTATGTGGTATTTGTCTTTCTCTGTCTGACTTATTTCACTTAGCAAGATGAGTTTTATATAAAAAATCCTTGTCAAAATAACATAGTTTTTTTTTCCTGTTTCTTGTTTTTGCTAGCAGCAAAGAGAAAAATCTAAGAACCATCTGATTTTATATTATGGACTGTTCATTTAATCATAGAGGACAGCTGCCATGGGCTTATACAGCAATTTGAATCTTTGCACACACATATATGCTAAAATACTAACTATTGGTTAAACTTAAAATCTCTCCTTAGTGTTTATGGATTAGATAAAAGCCAGAGGAAGTTTCAGCATTTTTTAAAAAGCAATGATTATTATTTCTATATTACAGTTCTTCGGAGGCTGGTACTTCTACATTCAGGCCTACAAAGCACTGATGCATAAAACTGCGAATATGGATGTACTGATTGTGCTGGCCACCACCATTGCATTTGCCTACTCTTTGGTTATTCTTCTAGTTGCAATGTATGAGAGAGCCAAAGTGAACCCTGTTACTTTCTTTGACACGCCTCCCATGCTGTTTGTATTTATTGCTCTAGGCCGGTGGCTGGAACATATAGCAAAGGTAAAGTAAGAAAAGATGACATTTGTTAAAATCTTGGGTGGATAAATGACCGTAATATTTTCTAGACCAATTATTGGAAACAATATATTGATTTATGTAGTTAATCATTTACTGAAAGAAGTATTTATTTTTGTTTGGCAATGTGTTAAATATTCCTTTAGAAGATATACCAAATTTATGGAATTAATACTGTAGATGGTACAATATGTCCATATTTCAGAGTGAGGCATTTGAGAAGTTATTTATTTATATCACATTATTAACGGAAAAATTGATGTGACCACAAGATTTAAAATGGTGAAAAAATATTTACTCATATTCTCATGCTATAAATGGAAATCACTTTCTGATCCTGTTCTGCATACCTTTGTATTTTACAGAGTATACATATCACTTACAGAGTACAAGTGATATGTATACTCTAAAGTTTTTTACTCCATGTTTTTAGTCTAGATGTACATAATTACCTGGTATTTCTGAATAATGTTCTGTCAAATCAATGTGCTGTAATTTACTAAACCATTCTGGTTTTGTTCTCAATTAAATTGTTTCCAATTTTTAATTTTAGATAACCCAGCATTAAACATATTCATATCTAATAGTTATTTCTATTGAATTAATATCTTATGATAAATTACAAAGCATATGCTTAAAAGACATAAATCTTTCTGTGGCTCATGCTACAACTTGGAACAATTTTTGCCAGCTAGTGTATGTTAGTGAAGTAGTTTTATTACAACTTCATCAGCATTGTCCTACCTAACTTCTTGCTCAGTCAGTAGCATGAAATGGTATCATACACTTGCTTTAGTTTGCATTTCTTCCATTAATAGCTAGGGTAAACATTTCTCCACATATCGGGTATTACCATATTTTGCCGTATATAATGTGCACTTTTTTGCCCAAATTTGTGAGGGAAAAATAACAATGTGCGTTCTACATGGGTAGTACTAAGTCCATATCTATATAAATGTCATTCTTTCATTTATTCTTATGAGTTAAAAGTATAACTGTAAAAGTCAAGAAGAATACCAATATGCTAAATAATACTCTGGAATACGATAATTGATTTTGTTGAACTTAACAAAGAGCTTGCAGTGACAAAGAGTTCTTGGCTTTCTATGATGCATGCATATCATAAATTTGTTACTGTTACATAAAATTTCTTGTCCGATAATATGTTAAAAAATAAATGCTGATCAAAATGGCAGTGTGAGGTGAGCCTCTGTAAATCTCCCCTGGAATTTACAATAAATGGAAGAACTATAACTCCACAAAGGACTACCTGCACAGCAGACGGGCAAGACAAAGAGGCGCACTACTGAAATCACCTAAAGGTGGGCGAATCACACCAGCGGGGGAGGAGGGAAGGGAGAAGTGCGGAGATGGAGCCATGCGGGTGCAGGACGCAGACCTAGCTCAGTGCTCCGAGCTCGCTGCATTCCAGAACTACCGCAACTGTGGCAGAGGGAAGAACTCGGACTGCTAGGGCTCCGTTTATGGCCCACAGGGCTGAGGGGACAGCATATAACACAGCTGAACCCAACGCTCACAACAGAGACCTCAGAGAAAACACTGAGGGAAGAAGGCTGAAAACAGTGGTTTAAGCCCTCACTGCCGAGCAGAGAACGGAAGCCTTAGGCACTGAGACTAGCCGCCCCCTCCCGAACCTCCCAGAGCTCGCCCCACCCCCATCTTCCCAGTGTTAGAAGCGGAACAGTAGCAGTGTCAGATCAAAAGAACAGAATATTTGGTGTTCTGAAAACTTTGGACCACAGACACAGACTCGCAGCCCAACTAGTTCTGGCAGAGGGGAGGGAGCTGTGGAAGCAGGACCCGCTGTGGTGGTGGTTGCTGCCATTGCTCTGGACCACCTCTCACAATTCACCCTGCCCTTGGCCCCACCTATCTGGGCGGATCCCTGCAGGAGTAAACAGAACTGCTGAAACATAGGAGCTCTGAATCTGGTGCAGGAAGAGCTTTGGAACTTCAAAAGCTCTCCACATACCCACACGGACACTGCGCCCTGTGACCCAGGCGAACTACAGAGGAGAAGCCTGTTTCCCAGGGAATTCCCCCATTGGGTTAGAAACTGGAATAGTGCAGAGAAAATATACTACTATTGTGTGAGAGAGAAAAAAAAGGCTGCAGTCGGAGAGAAAATAAAACATTCTGCCAACAAGTACCGGAAAACAAAAGAAAGACCTCTTCCTATCAATCTGTTGCAGAAGCCACTCCTGTAGATGTCTAGGAAGAGAAATAATAAATCAGTAATTGCCATGAATAACCAAGGCAACAAGACAGCTCAGAAAGAAAGTGAAAAGTCTCCAGACTTTTGTCTCCAGACTTTTCCATATCCAAAGATATGGGAATATGTGACTTAAATGACAGAGAATTCAAGATAGCAGTTCTTAAAAAACTCAACAAGATTCAAGAAAACACAGAAAGGCAGTTTAATGAACTCAGAAACACAATCAAAGAACAACATGAGCATATTACGAAAGAGACTGAAATTTTAAAAAAGAACCAAATAGAATTTCTGGAGATTAAGAACTCAATAGAAGAAATTAAGAATGAAATAACCAGCTTAGGTAGTAGAGTTGACCAGATGGAGGAAAGAATCAGTGACATAAAAGATAGAAACCTGGAAATTACACAGATGGAAGAAGAAAGAGACTGGAGACTGAAAAGAAATGAAAGAACTCTACATGAACTTTCTGACTCTATCAGAAGGAGTAATATAAGAATAATGGGCATACCAGACGGAGAAGAAAAAGAGAAGGGAACAGAGAATATATTCAAACAAATTGTCAATGAGAACTTCCCAAACTTGTGGACAGAGCTGGATCCACGAATCCAAGAAGCAAATAGAACACCTAATTCCTCAATCCCAACAGGCCTTCTCCAAGGCACCTTGTATTGAAGCTGTCTAAAATCAACGACAAAGAAAGAATCCTCAAGGCAGCCAGGGAAAAAAAGACGGTAAGCTACAAAGGAAAGCCCATTAGATTAAAATCAGCTTTTTCAGCAGAAACTCTACAAGCTAGGAGGGAGTGGAACCAAATATTCAAACTATTCAAAGAGAGAAATTATGAGCCAAGAATAATATATCCAGCAAAGATACCCTTTAGATATGAAGGAGGAATAAAGACTTTTCCAGACTTACAGAACCTGAGGGAATTTTCTAATACACGACCTGCACTACAAGAAATACTAAAGGAGGCTATTCGACCACCATCAACAGGGACAATTTGTGGCAACCGAAACATAAAAAGGGGGAGACTAAAGGCCTTAACCGGACTATGGGAATGAAGAAAGTAAGTGTGCTAAAGAAAATGGAATACCCTAAATATCAAACTTTCTTTAACATAAACTTAAGGGTAACCATTCAAAAAAAATCCAGAACTAAAACATATACTGTAATAAAAGAAGAAACAGAGGGAAACATCATAGAATACCACCACACAGAAATAATAGACAACTACAAAAAGGCAACGAAACAGTGGAGACACAGCCTTACCAGAAAACTAAAGATGGAATGACAGGACATCCTCACATATCAGTAATCACCCTAAATGTAAATGAACTGAACTCACCAATGAAAAGGCACAGACTAGCAGATTGGGTCAAAAAACTAAACCCAACCATATGCTGTCTCCAAGAGACACATCTCAGCTACAAGGACAAGCATAGACTCAAAGTGAAAGGGTGGAAATTGACACTCCAAGCAAATGGTACCCAGAGAAAATCAGGTGTAGCCAGAATGATATCAGATGAAACAGACTTCAGGGTGAAAAAGATAACAAGAGACAAAGATGGACATTTCATAATGGTAACAGGGACTATACAACAAGAAGACATAACAGTCATCAATATTTATGCCCCCAATCAGGGAGCACCGAAATATACCAAGCAACTACTAACAGAACTAAAGGGAGAAATTGACCAAAACACAATTATACTAGGGGACTTAAATACATCATTGACAGCTATGGATAGATCATCCAAACAGAAAATGAATAACGAAATAGCAGCCCTAAATGACACATTAGATGAAATGGACATAACTGACATTTATAGAGAACTTCATCCTAAAAAGTCAGACGATACATTCTTTTCTAGTGTACATAGAATATTCTCAAGGATAGACCATATATTGGGACATAAAATCAGCCTCAGCAAATTTAAGAAGATTGAAATTATACCAAGCATATTCTCTGATCACAAGGCTTTGAAATTGGATATCAACTGCAAAAAGAAAGCAGGAAAAAACACAAATACATGGAGAATGAACAACATACTTCTAAAGAACGACCAGGTGAAAGAAGAAATTAGAGGAGCGATCAAAAGATACACAGAAACAAATGACAATGAAAGTACATCGTACCAAAATTTTTGGGATGCAGCGAAAGCAGTTTTAAGAGGGAGATTTATATCATTACAGGCCTATCTCAAGAAACAAGAGAAATCTCAAATAAATAACCTCACGTTACACTTTAAAAAACTAAAAAGAAGAACAAATGAAACCCAAGGTCAGCAGAAGAAAGGAAATAACAAAAATCAGAGCAGAACTAAATTAAATAGAGAACAAAATACAATAGAAAAAATTAATGTGACAAAGAGCTGGTTCTTTGAAAAGATTAACAAAACTGACAAACCCTTGGCTAGACTCACTAAGATTAAAAAGAGGGAAGACACTAATTAACAAAATCAGAAATGAAAAAGGGGAAGTTGTCACAGACGCCACAGAAATACAATGGATCATCCAAGAATACTATGAAGGACTATATGCCACCAAATTCAATAACCTAGAAGAAATGGACAAGTTCTTAGAAACATACAGCCTTCCAAGACTGAACCATGAAGAACTGCAAAATGTAAAAGGACCGATCACCAGTAATGAAATTGAATCAGTCGTCCAAAACCTTCCCAAAAGCAAAAGTCCGGGACCAGATGGCTTCACTAGTGAATTCTACGAAAGCTTCAAAGAGGATCTAATACCAGTCGTTCTCACACTCTTCCAAAAAATTGAAGAAGAGACAGTACTCCCTAACTCTTTTTATGAAGCCAACATTACCCTGATACCAAAACCTGGTAAGGACAACACAAAAAAAAGAAAACTACAGAGCAATATCTCTGATGAATATAGATGCAAAAATCAAACAAAATTCTAGCAAATCGAATACAACAATGCATTAAAAAGATCATTCATCACGACCAAGTGGGCTTCATCCCTGGGGCACAAGGATGGTTCAACATCCGCAAATCCATCAATGTGATACATCACATAAACAAAATAAAGGACAAAACTCATATGATTATATCAATTGATGCAAAAAAAGCATTTGACAAGATACAACATCCATTTATGATTAAAACACTTAATAAAATAGGTATAGAAGGAAAATACCTTAACATAATAAAGGCCATATATGACAAGCCCTCAGCTAATTTATAATTAATGGTGAAAAATTGAAGCCCTTTGCTCTACGTTCAGGAACACGACAGGGCTGTCCCCTATCACCTCTGCTTTTCAACGTACTGTTGGGAGTCCTTGCCGGAGCAATCAGGCAAGAGAAAGAAATAAAAGGCATTCAAATTGGGAATGGAGAATTTAAATTATCACTCTTTGCAAATGACATGATGCTATATATAGCAAACCCTAAAGACTCCATCAAAAAGCTATTAGAAACAATCAACGAATACAGTAAAGTTGCTGGCTACAGAATCAATGTACAAAAGTCCATTGCATTCCTATATACTAACAATGAAATCTCAGAAAAAGAAATGCAAAACACAATTCCTTTTGCAATTGCAGCAAAAAGAATAAAATACCTAGGAATAAACTTAACCAAGGATGTAAAAGACCTATATGCTGAAAACTATAAGACATTTTTGAAAGAAATTAAAGAAGACACAAAGAAATGGAAAGACATTCCATGCTCATGGATTGGAAGAATCAACATAGTTAAAATGGCCATATTACCCAAAGCAATATACAGGTTTAATGCAATCCCCATCAAAATCCCACTGGCATTTTTTAAAGAAATAGAACAAAAAATCATCAGATTGGTTTGGAACCACAGAAGACTTCGAATAGCCAAAGCAATTTTAAGAAAAAAAGAACAATACTGGAGGTATCACACTCCCTGACTTTAGCTTGTACTACAAGGCTACAATAATCAAAACAGCATGGTATTGACAGAAAAACAGACACATAGACCAATGGAATAGAATTGAGAACCTAGAAATAAAACCACATAAATATGGACATTTAATTTTTGACAAGGAACCTAAAAACATACAATGGAGGAAAGACAGCCTCTTCAATAAATGGTGCTGGGAGAATTGGAAAGCCACGTGCAAAAGAATGAAAGTGGACTGCTATCTGTCACCATGTACCAAAATTAATTCAAAATGGATCAAAGACTTAAGCATAAGACCTGACACAATAAACTGCATAGAAGAAAACATAGGTACTAAACTTATGGAACTTGGGTTCAAAGAGCATTTTATGAATTTGACTCCAAAGGCAATGGAAGTAAAAGCTAAAATAAACGAATGGGACTATATGAAACTTAAAAGCTTCTACACAGCAAAAGAAACCATCAACAAAATAAAGAGGCAAGCAACTGAATGGGTAAAGATTTTTGCAAACAGTGCGTTTGATAAAGGGCTAATATCCAAAGTATACAAGGAACTCATGCAACTCAACAACAACAAAAAAACAACGCAGTTGAAAAATGGGCAGAGGACCTGAAGAGAGATTTCTCCAAAGAGGACATACAAATGGTAAATAGACATATGAAAAAATGCTGAACATCACTAATCATCAGAGAAATGCAAATTAAAACCACAATGAGATATCACCTCACCCCAGTCAGAATGGCTACCATCAAGACAAACAGTAACAATTGTTGGAGTGGCTGTGGAGAAAAAGGAACCCTCATACACTGTTGGTGGGAATGCAGACTGGTGCAGCCGCTATGTAAGGCAGTGTGGAGGTTCCTCAAAAAATTACGAATAGAATTACCATATGACCCAGCAATCCCTCTCCTGGGTATCTACCCAAAAAATCGAAAATGTTTATACATGAAGACACGTGTGCTCCACTGTTCATTTCAGCTTTATTTACGGTGGCGAAGACATGGAAACAACCAAAATGTCCTTTGATAGATGAATGGATATAGAAGTTGTGGTATATATACACAATGGAATACTATTCGGCGATAAGAAAAGATGAAATAGGACCATTTGTGACAACATGAATGGATCTTGAGAGTATAATGCTAAGCGGAATAAGTCAGACAGGAAAAGCAGAGAACCATATGATTTCACTGATATGTGGTATATGAACCAAAAACAACAAAAGAACAAAACAAACAAATGAGAAACAAAAACTCATAGACACAGACAATAGTTTAGTGGTTACCAGGGGGTAAAGGGGGTGGGGGGGTGGGAGATGGAGTAAGGGGGATCAAATATATGGTGATGGAAGGAGAACTGACTCTGGGTGGTGAACACTCAATGGGATTTATAGATGATGTAATACAGAATTGTACACCTGAAATCTATGTAATTTTACTAGCAATTGTCACCCCAATAAACTTTAAAAAAATGAAAATAAATAAATAAATACATAAATAAATGCTAAAATTCCCTTATAATACAAAAAACAAGTACCTAAATGTAAACAAATGAAAATTTGAATTAAAAAATTAAAACGAAAGATTTTTTTCCCTGAAGTTTGGGCCAAAAACGTGGGTGTGCATTATACATGGGAGCACATTTCACACAGCAAAAGACGGTATATTTCTTCATAAATGAATTGCCTATCCCTGTCCTTTGCCTGTGTACCTGTTGGGTTCCTAATATTTTTCTTAATAATTTACATTATTTATTTACAAATTATACCTAATAATGCATTTCATATTTTGTGTACTTCGTATTTTCAAAGCGAAACCTGTTCTGATTTGAACTAGTTAATATTCCTAAAGCTGTCTTTTGGGTAAATGTTAAAGATTATATCTTTATTTTAGGTAAGACCCTGAGATTTTTTTTCTCTTAGCATTGTTAAAATTTTTTTCTTTAATTTATAGGGCAAAACATCAGAGGCTCTAGCCAAGCTAATTTCACTACAAGCTACAGAAGCAACTATTGTAACTCTTGACTCTGATAATATCCTGTTGAGGTATTTATATCTTCATTCTTTCCCCTTTTCTTTTTTATCTCCTTATGAAAATATCAAATACATGCAGAAGTAGAGAGAAGAGTATAATGAACCCACATAATCCATCTCACAGATTTAACAATTATTCACATTTTGCCGGACTTTACTTCATCTGTACATTCTGTCTTTCTATTGTTGCAGTAGTATTTTAAAGTCAATTCCAATCATATCATTTTATTTCTGAATATTACTGTAACATCTCTAAAAAAAAAGACATATTCTCATATAAATGTAGCACTATTTCATCTAACAGAGTGAACAATAACTCCTTAATATCATCTCATACATAGTCTGTATTCACGTTTCTCCTGTTGTCTCCAAAATGTTTAAGTTTCATTGTTTGAAATGGAATTGAAGCAAGGTCCATGTGTCATTACATTTGACTGCATGTTTTTTTTTTTACTCTTTTTTTAAATTTATTTTTCAATTACAGTTGACATACAGTATTATATTAGTTTGAGGTGTACAATTTAGTGATTATCCATTTATGTACTTTATGAAGTTATCACCCCAATAAGTCTAGTACCCTTCTGGTACTGTGCATCGTTATTGCAATATTACTGACTATTCCCTATGCTGTACTTTACATACCTATGACTTTTTAAAATTAATTTCAGGTGCACAAAACAATGTAATAGTTAGACATTTATCATTTATATCCCTCACACAGTGACAATTCCCCTCCCCCCATCCACTATCCCTCTGACATGGCACACAGCCATTACATTGCATGTTTCTTTTTTTTTTTTTTGCATGTTTCTTTTAATCTAGAGCAGCTAGTCCCTCTCTTTCTTCCTCTCCTTCCTCCCACTCCTCCCTCTCCATGCAATTGACTTGTTAAAGAAACATCCATCAGTTGTCCTATAGAATATCCCACAGTCTGAATTTCTGTCTTTGCTTCCTTGTGGTATCATTTAATGTGTTCTATAACTCCTATATTACCTGTAAACTGGAAGTTAAAGCTAAAACTCGATTAGATTTCATTCTTTTGTATTTCTCATTTGTATACTCATAAAATTATTTAGGCAAATTTACACAATAAATAAATTGTTTAGTTAAATAAAACCCATTACATTATTTTCTAAAGCTTTCATTTATTCATTCAGTGACTATTCCACAAATATTTAGAGTGCCTACTTTGTGCCAGGCACTGAGCTGTTCCCCAACAGTGGACAGGACTGACTTTGTACAGTAGTTCCTAGTTTAAATGTTAGTTCTAGCTTCCATTGGTAGCAATTATGGAACCACAAGCTTGATATGAACTAAAAATAAAAGCTTGCATGGAAAAAATCAGGGTGAGAAGCATATTGTCATAATGATTTTTATTTTAACTCATGTCCAGTGAAGAACAAGTGGATGTGGAACTTGTACAACGTGGAGACATCATTAAAGTAGTTCCAGGAGGCAAATTTCCAGTGGATGGTCGTGTTATTGAAGGACATTCTATGGTAGATGAGTCCCTCATCACAGGTTTGTGCTTTCAGAGGTTCATGACATAAAAGTGAAGTGAATTCAGTGTTAATGAAAAATAGACATGAAAGGTGAAGGGCGTTTTGTAGAAACTATGGAATGAGTAAATAATGAACAAAGAGAATATGAGTTCTGTTTAACACTGTATTAAATAAATTTCTGCAGATATACTTTATGGTTTTATGCTAGTGAAGGCTGTTTTCACTGAGGATTGTTAATTACTAGAATGCAGAACCATAGGAAATTATCTCATTGTACTGTAGAGCCCAATAGACTTTGGCAAATTTACCTGCCAAATACCTATTTTGTCTTCCTACCCTAAAGACTGTTCTCATCAGAGTTGGGGGTAAGACTCCAGGTTTTCCACATCAGCGTCTGCTCTAAGAGAGTAGGTGGAGTAGTTTTAGAGATCTTATATAACTAAGGCCAATCTAGAGCAGAACCAAAATAACACCTTTCCTACCTCAGCCCTCAGAATAGTGCCAGGAGAGGCTCAGCTTATGGACCATGGGGAAATAATTTAAGACTGTTTCTAAGTAGGGGTGTTATTGCCAGTTTGGATGGGACAATTCTTAGTTCTGGGGGACTTATACATTATAGTATATTTAGTAGCATCCTTGACCCTGGCCCGCTAAATTGGAGTAGAAGCACCCTGTGCCCCACCAGTAGTTATTATAAACAAGAACTCCCTCCCACATTTCTAAATGCTCCTTGGGAATAGGCTGGGAACCAATAATTTAAGACTAGGGTGGAGCTCCAAAAATAGCTGCCAACAAGAGCTAGCATATTAGGCTTTTCCAGTTTAAGATATGTGTGTCTATATTTGGCCTAGAGCTGACATAAGGTAAGAGGGAAGACAACTTTCACCTGGCATTTGTCCAGATTCTATTTCATGAAGAATCTCCTTTCTAGATATTTTTTTGACAATTAGCAAATAACGGTATGTTTCAAGATAGTACTTATTTATGCTCCTAAATCTATCTTCACTCCTTACACAGGGGAGGCAATGCCTGTGGCTAAGAAATCGGGCAGCCCAGTGATTGCTGGTTCTATTAACCAGAATGGGTCACTACTTATCCGTGCTACCCACGTGGGAGCTGACACAACCCTTTCTCAAATTGTCAAACTTGTGGAGGAGGCACAAACATCAAAGGTAACTTAACTCTCTAGGAGAAACAAAGTATCTTCTTTAAATCCTATTCAGTATTAATCTTGATCTAGTTTTTATATTTTCCTTTGATTAATTCTGTTTGCATTAATATGGAGTTTATTAAAATAGTTCTGTTTGTGCTCAGTATCAAAATACTCTCTTCATCGTCAAAAAAGGAGACTTTGATATACGTATTATTATTTTTTTAATTCTAGGCTCCTATCCAGCAGTTTGCAGACAAAATCAGTGGCTACTTTGTTCCTTTTATTGTTATTATTTCCATTGTTACCCTCTTGGTTTGGATTATAATTGGATTTCTGAATTTTCAAGTTGTGGAAACCTACTTTTCTGTAAGTGACTTGTAACAATTCTTTACCTTGTGTAAAATAGTTTGTGAATTTTTTGCATTGGTAATTAATTGGAAAATAACCTTAATAATTACTAGTATCTTTAAGGAACTGGAGTAGGAGGGTGATAAGAATAGCATTTGCATTTCTATAAATATAAAATATTTCCTTTTAGAAAGACTTTTTTCATTATGACTTGTGATTTTCCCAAAGCAAGTACTGAACTTCTACATTTTAAACCTGGTCTCATTCCCAGCATGATTTTGCTTTCACAAAGGACTGTAGATATATTGAGGAAAACCTCATGATCTCAGCCCTGCTGAATACCATTTGTGTGATCTTAGGTCAACTTAATTTCTCTCTGAGCTTCAGTTTCCTCATCTATAAAGTGAAATTTTAATCCCATCCTGCATAACTTGTTGTGAAAGTTAAATAAGATGATGTGATAGAAATGCTTTGTAATTTATTAAATGCTTTATAAATATAATATTAGTGCCTACGTTTTTCTAGTTCTATGATAGTCTCTAAAGTATGGTGTCATAAGGTGGTAAAGTAGACCTGGACTCTACCTCGTTTTAGAGATACAATCTTGAAGTCACTTAACTTCTTTTAGCCTCACTTTTGTCATCTGTAATATAGTGATAATAATATTTAAATTGCAGGATTGTAACTACTGTAGGTAAAAACATACACATATGACAGCATAAACTTAGATATCTGTGAAAGTCCCTTCCAACTCTGTTTCTATATAGATACACAACTCTTAAATGAACGCTTAAAGTATTTGAGAATTTAGTAAGAACCTAGCACTGTAAAGCCATTACTAATAAGAAAGTCTTACTTTGTTGGTTTCTCTATTTTATAAAATGCTGTTCTGTACACTGTTTCATGCTGTTTGTCCCTTCAATTAAATAACAAGTGGAATCATAACAACTATGTATCTATTCCATGATGTGGTCATTAATATAATATAAAAAAGTTTCTTTAAATGATTCGTGTTGGTTAAGTACACATTGAACAAGAGGATTACTGGAAGGTATTTTGGAATGTGTATCATGAGTTCCAGGGGTTTTAGGAGATCTCTCCTAATAAAATAGTCATATTTACCCACACAAGCAAATATTAAATGTCATGAAGAGCTATAGTACTGCCAGATATACTCAGTTCACATTGTTACATCCAAAAGAATTTTATTGAAATGTGATTAAGATCCCTTTGTACGTTGGGTGATTTTTTTCCATTGTCTTGAGAGAATAGTATGAAAAGCAGATTTATGGTTTCAGTAAACAGAGTTCAGTGTTCTTTTTGTTTAGGATCAGTTTTGTTGAGAATTAGGCCACATGTTTGCAGCTATTCTTAAAAATCTCTAAAACACTTATAGTCTCAATATGGGGCAAAAAATGCTGGTTCCTTACATTCACTCCATAGTTTGTAACGCTGAATCAGTAAAATTGAAATCTTGATTTTAGGACTGTGACTTGTTTACCAGTTATATCACAATTTCTTATATTCATTAAAAAGTTTTCTTACTAGTAACTAAAACATATATGTTGGTAGCTAAGTAGGATTATGTGTGACTTCATAATAGAGGTTTTATTTAAACAGGGTTAAGCTTTGTTCCTTTTGTTTTATACAGCTCTAAATCAATAACCGAAATTCATACCTTTCTTCTAAAGGGCTACAACAGAAGTATCTCCCGAACAGAAACGATAATACGCTTTGCTTTCCAAGCCTCTATCACAGTTCTGTGCATTGCATGTCCCTGTTCCCTGGGGCTGGCCACTCCAACTGCTGTAATGGTGGGTACAGGAGTAGGCGCTCAAAATGGCATACTAATCAAAGGCGGTGAGCCATTAGAGATGGCTCATAAGGTAAGACAGTCCCCAGAACTAAGAATTGTCCCATCCAAACTGGCAGTAGCACCCCTACTGAGAAACAGTCTTAAATTATTTCTCCATGGTCCGTAAGCTAAGCCTCTGCTGGCACTATCCTGAGGGCTGAGGTAGGAAAGGTGTTATTTTGGTACTGCTCCAGATTGGCCTTAGTTATCTAAGATCTCTAAAACTATTCCACCTACTCTCTTAGAGCAGACGCTGATGTGGAAAACCTGGAGTCCTACCCCAGCAGGACTAGAGAAGTCTTTAGGGCAGGCAGACAGAAGAGGTATTTGCCCAAGTCTTCCAGGCTTCTAACCTATTTGTGTGTGATTCCATGTTTGTGCAGTTCACCAAGAGGTACCACTGTGGTTACAGTGCAGGTTCTTTGCCTTTCTGCCACTAGCTGACAGTTTGCAACTATGACTTCCAGAATATGATCACATCCCTGATCTCTCTCGTATTAGGACTTTCACGACAATCTCAATCAAGGCTACTTGACTTTAACTAAAACCATATTTCTTCTAGTATGTTCTTATGAGGATATAAACTATACACAGATGCATGTAGTAAACACAGAGTGCAGTTTAGGACAGATTTGGAACCTCATCTAACCAGTGAATACAGTCTATTAGTTTTTATAATATTTTTTAAAATTTTGATGTAATTTCGCTTCAAACTTAAAGAAAAGTTGCAAGAATGATATAAAGAACTCCTTTATATACTTTACTGCAGACATCAGATTCTTTTCCCAAGAAGGACATTCTCTTACATAACCACAGTACAAAGACCAAAATCAAGAAATTGATATAGTACTATTATCGATAGTCCATATTCCGTTTTCCTCAGTTGTCTCCATAACATCTTTAATAAGCTATTTTTTCCTCTTGTCCAGAGCCATGTTTTGTATTTAGTTGTCATATCTCTTTTCATCTTGTTTCCTCAAGCTATTTATTCATTTTTCAAGATTCGTATTCTGAGTTTACTGTGAGGTGGTGGTGGTCTCTAATTCCAAACTCTTCCTTTTTCCTTTCTGGGCTGCATTTCCCTTATTGATTCCCTGAGCTGTCTCTTCTCAAGCCAGGTTTCTCATCTTGACCCAATAAAGTCAAAGCAACCCAGAAGGTCTTACCTGGTGTTCAGCTTAATTACGTGCTTACCTTTCTCTTATAATCATCTGCATAATTCCCGATTTCCCCTACGGATCTATAATTTGTCAGTATTGAAAGCCTTTATCTTTCCCTGAAGGCACGAGAGGCATCTCTTAATTACCTATTAACAGTCAACCCCTAACAGTTAGTTCTAGTTGTTATATCCACAGTAGGTTGAACATTTACAAGGGGGAGCTATTAGGTATAATTAAGAGTATTTCTTCCTTTATTCTCCCTTCTTTTTGTTCTCCCAAAGACGGTTTATTAAGTCAAAGATCAGATTATTAAGAAACAAAATAGTAATGTTTATCAAAATAAACCTTTCTCTCATTTCTGGAAACGTGATAGTAAGGATTACCAAGTCACATAGGTGCACTTTATTTTAATTTTCTTACAGGTAAAGGTAGTGGTATTTGACAAGACTGGAACCATTACCCATGGAACCCCGGTAGTGAATCAAGTAAAGATTCTAGTGGAAAGTAACAGAATATCACGCAATAAGATCCTGGCCATTGTGGGAACTGCTGAAAGTAACAGTGAACACCCTCTAGGAGCAGCCATAACCAAATACTGCAAGCAGGTACAATTTTTTCCCTTATTTATTAATGTAGTCATCTCCTATAGGAGTTACTCAGACCAAATCCAAACTGGTGTTTGACTATGGTTTACGTATATAGTTGGTATGAGGCTAGAGAGACTTGTATTTTCTCATTTTGTTTTATATGTCTTAGATTCTTCATACAGAAAAGTATAGAGATGAAAACAGAAATTGATTATAATCCTACACAGATAACCCCTGTTGACTGAAAAAGGCTAAGATAGAAGTAATGCATATTTGTAGTAGGAAAATTTCAGATAGTTCAGAGTTATGTAAGGAAAAAGGAAAGCCTCATTCCCTGTCCTCTTCCATAATTTCTCTCTCCAAAGTTTAACAAATGTTAGCCTGTCTTTTTAAATAACAGCTTTATTGAGATAAAATCCACATGTTATAGTTTATCCTTGTAAAGTATACAATTCAGTAATTTTTAGTATATTCACAAGTGTGCATCCTTAACCATTTTTAAGGCATATACCAAAATATATGCATTTATTACCTTTAAAC
Source organism: Rhinolophus ferrumequinum (assembly GCF_004115265.2). Lineage (NCBI taxonomy): Eukaryota > Metazoa > Chordata > Mammalia > Chiroptera > Rhinolophidae > Rhinolophus > Rhinolophus ferrumequinum. Next base: position 75,720,742 of record NC_046284.1, on the reverse strand, counting down.
TTTACATAGAAAGGTCACAGAGTGACCAGTCTTTGGTATCTTGTTTTTTTTTGGTTGGTTTGTTTGTTTTATTAATGATTTTTTTCCATATCAGGACATATAGATCTGCCTCATTGTTTTTAATAGCTATATCATATTGTACAATTGTTTTTTAGCTCTTACAATGTACAGTTAACATCCTTATCAGCTTTTGCAAGTTTATCTCTGTGTTAAAAGCCTACCGATGCAAAGGCTAGATCAAAGGATACATGCAGTTAAATTTTGATGAATATTACCAATGCCCACATGTCAAATAGTACCAGCACCCACACGAAAGGTTGTACCAGTGTATAGTTTCAACAGAACTTATGACTGCCCATTTCCCCAACATTCTTCCCACTTTATTTTTTCCAATTTAATAAGTGAAAAATTTTTACTGATTGACGGTTTGCTTTTCATTTCCTTAATTATGAATGAGGTTAAGCAAATTGTCATATGTGTATTGGCCATTTGAATTTTTTTTTCTGTAACCTGTCTGCTTGTATCCTTTGCCTATATTCCATAGAATTGTTTATCTTTTTTTCATTGATTTGTATAAGTCCTTTGTAAATTATCTCACATAATTTTGTAGTTAAAATGTAATTTCTACCATTGATGTTGCCATTTCTTTATTTGTTCTTTACTTTTTACCTATTAACTATTACTGACCTGGCTTCTTTAAACCCACATGGAACATCAGAGAGGATAAAGACATAAAGGACCAGAATTCATTTGCTTACAAAGGACACAGAATTATACTAGAGAGAAACTCTGGTAACTGAAGGCCCTGTTCTTTGTTACTCTTTGTCCTCTACTGAATAGAAAATATGACTTGACAATAGAATTAAATATTTAACTTATAATTCTTTATTGGAAAGGGCAGAGAATATTGATAAACTTTCCAAGTTTTTGTTCCCTATGCTTGGTATACATTTTAGAGAGTAGGACTAAAAGGATTCTGAGGTTCTCCTGTAACTTTGAACACTATACTCAATGCTCCGTTCCTTTATCCTTATTAAAATCCACTGTCAAGTAGGCAATGATAAGTGACAGTTTTATTCTAAACATTTATAATTAACTATCAGTAACCTTTGATTTTGCTAATGATGACCTTGGATTATTAGAACAGCAGAAGACATCCTTCTGTTTCTATTTGTTAGGAGCTGGACACTGAAACCTTGGGTACCTGCACAGATTTCCAGGTTGTGCCTGGCTGTGGTATTAGCTGTAAAGTCACCAATATTGAAGGCTTGCTACATAAGAATAACTGGAAGATAGAGGAAAATAATATTAAAAATGCATCTCTGGTTCAAATTGATGCAAGTAATGAACAGTCATCAACTTCGTCTTCCATGATTTTTGATGCTCCGCTCTCAAGTAAGCTAATTTTCTTTGTAGTACCAATTATGGGACAGTAATTAACAGATGTCTAACTTTATAACCCTGAACTGTTATATAAGAAACAAAAATCAGCATCATGGTTTCATTCTCTCAAATCAATTTTACCATAGGCCTCTCAAGAACATTTTCCAACTGTGCTCCTTGATTCCACTATAGGGTGATAAGTCTAGCCTTAGCTGACCTTCCATCTTTTTTCCACTATCTTTTTATTTCTCATCATAGCTACTCCAAATCTTTTATGTCCTTTACGAGATCCTGTGGCCTTCCCCCTAGTTCCCTAAGCAATCTCATTATGTAACTTTCTGACTAATACTAACTTTCTTTCTTATTATGGTGGCTTATAACCTAATTTTGAATCATGAACCTTTGGAGGAATGTGATGAAAGCTATGCTCACCCCTCAGAAAATTTCTTTCTCGAAGGTTTGCATATATCCTAAAGCCCATCCATGGAATTCTGTTAAGGATCCCGACTTTACTGGCTCTCTGTCCCCTGCAGGACAAAGTCCAGTCTCTCTGGACTTTGTTCAAGGTCTGTTCCCCATGATATTCTGACTCCCTGTACCACCCATCCTGTTTTTTTTCCATGGCCCACTGCTCCCTATGCCATGTATTCTATATCCCATCCATATGGAACTACCTAGAGTTCCTCCTTACATCATGTCATTTCATGCTTATTAGATTATTTCGTTTACTGTTTTCTCTGGATAATGTCCTTGCCCACAATGGCATCTACCTCATGAACTTATTTTCATCTTCTAAGACTCACCGCACATCTCTCTTCAGTGAAGCCTTCATTGACTAGCATACATAGGCAGATATATTTGCTCTTCTTTTTTAATCATAATGGTACTCTGTTATTGTATTAGGTACACTGCATGAAAACATTAACCTGCCTGATTCTACTAAACTGCGATTTCTTTATTATTTTTCTATGAACTTCTAGTATCAAGCACACTGACACAAAGCAATTTTGTTCATTTGACATCTTTTATTAAGCACTGTTCAAGACACTGAAAAATCAGCAGTGAGCAGAATAGACAAAGTCACTACTCATTGAACTTAAATTCCTAGTGGGAGAACATAAGACAGTGAGCAAATAAATTTTAAAAATATAGTATGTCTTAATGAGTTAGTGCTATGCAGAAAAATAAAGAAGGGTAAGGGGTATAAGGAATGTTGGGAGTAGCCAGTCTTATTTTATGTAGGATGATAAGGGTTGGCCTCATTGAGAAGGTGGTGTTTGAGCAAAAACGAGAGGATAGGGAGGGAGAAAGTTAGGTGAGTATCTGTGATAAGAGCATTCCAGGCAGGGGGAATGTCAAGTACAAGAGATTTGAGCCAGGAGCATGCTTGACTAGTTTGAGGAGCACCAAGGAGAGCAGAGAAAATGAGTGGGAAGAGAATATGAGGTGAGATCGGAGAAGGTATTATAGGACTAGATCAGGTAAGGACATTGGAAGGACTTTGGTTTTTACCCTGAGATGAGAAGCCACTGGAGAGTTTTGAATAGAGGAGTGACAGAATCTGACTTAATGTTTTAAAAGTATTACTCTGGCTGCTCTGGTAAAAACATACTGTTGGGGGGAGGGCAAGGGCAGAAGCAAGGAGATGAGTTAGTGGACTATTGCCATAATCCAGGTGGAAGATAATGGTTGCTTGGACTAGCATGGTAACAGTAGAGGTCACAGGAAGTGGTCATATTCTGGGTGTGTCTTGAAGCTGCCTGACAGATTTTCTCACAGATTGGCTATGGAGTATGAGAGAAACAAGAGTCAAGAATTATGCCAAGGTTTGTGATCTAAGCAATTTAGAAGGGTGGGATTACTATTTAAATAAGATGGGGCAGACCACAGGTGGGACAATATTGAAGAAAACTGATCAGGAGTTAAGTTTTTGATATATAAAGTTTGAGTGCCTTTTAGATATTCAAGTGGAGATGTCACATTAATGGAAATATCAAGTAGACAATGGGCTGCACAAGTCTGGAGTTCAAGGAAACAGATTGGGTTGGAGATACAGAGTTGGGAGCTCCACTTATAGATCTGTGCTATCTAATATGGTAGCCACTAGTTGATGTGACTTTTTAAATTTAAATTAAGTAAAATTTAATTTAAAATTCAGCCCTTCAACCATGCTAGCCACATTTCAGTGCTCAATGTTGTTAGTGGCTACTTTATTAAACAGAGCAGATATAGAACATTTCCATCATCACAGAAAGTTTTGTTGGACGGTGCTGGTATGGATGGTATTTAAAATCACGAGACTGGGTAAGATTGTCAATGAGTGAGGGTAGATAGAGAGGAAAAAGGAGATTTAAGGATTGAGCCATACATTACTACAAATTAAGAGGTCAAGGAGATGAGGAAGGATCAAAGAAGAAGACTGAGAAGAGGGGGTAAGCGAGGAAGTAACTCATAAGAATGTGGTGTCCTAGAAGACAAGCAAAGAAAGTATTTCAAGGAGTGAGTGATTAACTGTGTAAAATGTTGCTAATAGGGCAAGTAAAATGTAGACTGAGAATTTGCCGTTAGGTTTTAAAGTAAACTGGTGTACAGGATGAACAATTCTTTCAAGTAGTAGAGACAAAATTTTTTTTGGAGTAGATTTACAAGAGAACAAGAAGATAAAAATTTGAGCCAATAGATAGAAATCTTGCAAGAAGTTTTGCTACTTACAGAAGCAGAAAAATGGGATAGTAGCTAGAGAGGTAAGTGAGATCAAGAGTTTTTTTTTTTTTTTTTTTAAGATAGGACTATCTACAGTAGAGATAGAAAATTTGATTATGCAGGAATGGGGGGAGAATTGTTGGAGAGATCTTCTAGAATCAGCGAAGGAAGGGGAGCTGGTACACAAGTGGAGAGGTTGCCTTTAAATAGGAGTGGGGCAGTTTGTAATAACAGAAGGGAAGCTAGATTAATGTGTACACAGGCACAGATAGTTGACTAGATCTGATGAGAGCTTGTAGAAGGTCTCTTCTGGTTGCTTTTATTTTCTTTCTGAGTTAGGAAGCAGAGTCATCCTCTGGCATGAGAACGGGAGAAGAGATCTAGAAGGAATGGGGAATGAATGGACCAAGGAAATCTGGTAGACTTGCCAGACAGCACTAGGGGCCTACTTAAAGTTAGTGGTCACACATTTAAAATGAGACATCAGGATGGTTATATATTTTTAATCAGTCACATTCAGCTACTGATATACAATAAAAATTTTTAATTTAATTTAATTGCTATAGAAGGTCAAAGGGAAAAGTCAAAAGGAAAGCTTCACCAAGAAAGTAACATTTTGGGGCAGCCGGGTGGCTCACTTGGTTAGAGCACAAGCTCTGAACAACAGAGTTGCCGGTTCAATTCCCGGCATGGGCCAGTGAGCTGCACCCTCCACAACTAGATTGAAGGACAATGACTTGGAGCTGATGGGCCCTGGAGAAACACACTGTTCCCCAGTATTCCCCAATAAAATTTATTTTAAAAAAAAGAAAGTAACATTTGAACTGGCTTCTGAAGAATATGATGGAGTTTGGCGTCTTGAGAGGAGGGCTAAAGACATTCCAGTTAGAGGCAGCAACATATTCAAAGGCCCAGAGGCATGGAAGAACAGAGTATGTTTCTTGAAAACATGGAAATCACTGTTGCAGGTTGTGTTCTACTAAAAATACAGTGTAGTGACTGCAAAGTTAGACAGGAAAAACGTGCCTCATGGGGTTGTAATAAATGTTAAATGAGCTCACTAAATGTTATTTCTGTACTTTCTTTCAGATGTTCTGAATGCTCAGCAATACAAAGTCCTCATTGGTAACCGGGAGTGGATGATTCGAAATGGTCTTATCATTAATAATGATGTAGATGATTCCATGACTGAACACGAGAATAAAGGTCGAACTGCTGTACTGGTGGCAGTTGATGGTAAGGTTTTTCATAAGTACACTATGATTCAATATCATGATCTCAGTTATTGTTTTATGTGTATTTTTGAAAGTCTTCTAGCTATGAGTGTTATTCAAACGCAGCCTGAATGCAAAGTTAACTACAGTGTATAAGCTTGATAAATTACGTAGCATTACTAATTTTAAGTGGGCCCTTAGTGCTGTCTGGCAATTCTACCACATTTCCCTAGTTCATTCATTCCCCATTCCTTCTAGATCTCTTCTCCCATTCTCATGCCAGAGGATGACTCTGTTTCTGACTTCAGAAAGAAAATAAAAGCAATCAGAAGAGAATGTCTACAAGCTCTGCATAATTAGCAATACATAATTGTTACCGATTAATTTAAAATTCCCTTGCATTTGCCTTGCTTTATTTTCCTCCCTAGCCTATGTTTTTAAAAAGCTAATCAAGGATTTTTATAAACCTAATAATAACATAATATTAAATAATAACAAAGTATAATATCCATAATCTTACCCTAACACAATGTCAATTTTAATTGCATATATTCCATTTCCTTTTTTTTAAATTAAAGTTTATTGGGGTGACAATTATTAGTAAAGTTACATAGATTTTAGGTGTACAATTCTGTACTACATCATCTATAAATCCCATGGTGTGTTCACCACCCAGAGTCAGTTTTCCTTCCATCACCATATATTGGATCCCCCTTACCCTCATCTCCCACCCCCTACCTCTCTTACCCTCCCTTACCCTCTGGTAACCACTAAACTGTTGTCTGTCTCTTACATAATATACTAGCCTTTTTTTTCTCTCCCCCTTCTTCCGCCCCCTTCCCCCCCCAACTCCGGTTCAAGCCATCTCAGTCTAGTTGTGTAGGACACAGCTCCCTGGCCCATGCTGGTATTGTGAGCCTTACGCTCCGCTCCCTGCGCCTGAGACAATTGGTTGCCAGTTGTCAGTAGGCCGCTCAGGGCAGCTCTCACCGGCTGCTGGACGCTCACGGCGGCACACGGTAGCCCGCAGCAGCTCTCAGCAGCCCACGGCAGCTTATACCAACCTCCGCCAACCTCCAGCTGCTCACAGCAGACCAGTTCCAGGGAGAGTCGTCACAACCTTAGCTGTAGAGGGCGTAGCTCACTGGCCCATGTGGGAATTGAACCGGCGACCTCAGCGTTAGGAGCTTGGAGCTCCAACTGCCTGAGCCACCGGGCTGGCCCCACATGTACTATTCTTAAATGGGTGCGTTTTATTGTGTGTAAATTTTACCTCATTAAAATTGAATAAAAATCGTACACATACTGTTTTATTTTGCTTTTTTAAAATACAGTTTTCCAATTTTATTTTATTGCTGCATAATGTATCAAACTTATACGCTGTAATTAACTTAATCATTCCCCTGTTGCAAATTTAAGCTATTCCTAATATTTCATTATTATAAATAGCACTACAATAAACATCTTTGTTTTATGTGCTGTCTTTTGTTAAATTATTTCTTAGGGTAAATGTCTAGTTGTGATATTAATCAGTCAACATTTATAATCCTTGCTAAGTATGGAGGTCTTACTCTATGGCCTTTTTAGGTCCAGGAGGAAGCAGAAAATATCATTTATTTTAAAAATAAAATAACGACTTGCAGTGACTTTTCCCCCCAGTATAAAATGCCAGTTTTATCTCCATCCACCCCTTTCATCTTAAAAAAAAGAAAAAAAAAGTGTTAGTTTTTCAGTTAATTTGCCTTTAAATTAGCTAAAGTGTTGGCCAATACTTCTCTAAGTAAATAAAAAGAGTCTTTTAGTATCCAGTAAGGTCTCTTTTCATTTTCCTATTCCTACCTTCATTAGTAACCCCTACCTCACTGTGTAAAATTTTCATAAATAAATATGGAGGTTTGTTGCGGGGTTTGTGGCATAAAGTCTTTGTTGGCTTGGAGATATTTTGGTTTAAGCCAAGCCCTGAACAATTTTACTTCACAAAATTCATTTCTTTTTGAATTTTTTTTAAAATTTTAAGTCAGAATGTTATTCTACTTCTACCGCATTCCAAACTCTTATTTTCTGGTGCTCCTATATTAGATGAGCTGTGCAGCTTGATAGCTATTGCTGATACAGTGAAGCCTGAAGCAGACCTGGCTGTCCATATTCTGAAATCTATGGGCTTAGAAGTAGTTCTGATGACTGGAGACAACAGCAAAACAGCTAGATCTATTGCTTCTCAGGTAATTGGTTTACTTAGTTGTTGGAGTGGAGTATGTGGTAATTTCTGATTCTTCATATACATTTTCTTTCTTGCGTTCAGATGCTAAAAACTTTGTATTATCTATTATTTTCATTATCACTGAGAAGCTATATCTGGTTCCTTAAAGAATTAGCATCCTTTGCAGAAAGGACTTTGGACTTTGTCTGCTACTGTAATAGGTAAAAAGCTATTTGCTTAGTTTATGAAATGCTTAAGTGATAGCATGTAACGGTTTCTGTCGATGCTTCCTTTGAAATGTTGCTTGTATTTTTCACCAGTGCTGCCGGCCTAAGCCAGACTCATCCTCTCATGCCTAAAATACAGCAGTAGCTCCATGCACCAACCTTTCTAGTCCATCCTGAACACCACTATGGAACCATCTTCCAGTGCACCACTTGACATACCATTTTTCTGCTACTGACCCCTGCATTTGCCTTATCTTCAAAACTTTTCTCATATTAGTCTTTTCTACTTTGGAATGCCTTCTCCCCTCTTCTATTAAATAACACAAGTAAAATACAGAAGGTTATAAAGTAAAAAGTTTGTCACCTTCATTTTTCCCAAGTTCCCTGTCCAGTCCTACCCCCTCCCACACACTTTTTCATATGCATGTATGTTCATATACAAATGTATAGCTTGGTATTTTCAACATAAATTGGATCATTTTTGTACACATTGTTTAGCAGTTTGCTTTTTTTAATATAACAATATGTATGCCTTGGATCTTTGTTCATGTCTGAACATAAAAAATTATTTCATCCTTTCTACACTGCTGCATGAAATTCCATGGTATGTATGTATCATAATTTATTTAACCATTCGTCTAATGATGGACATTTAGGTTGTTTTGAAAACGTTGTTGTTACAAACAGGGCAGTAATGTGCATCCTTGGACATACTTCTTCTTATACATGTACAAGTATGTACATGTACATATACATATTTGTATGTATATATGTACATACAAATATAGTTAGATATGGAGTTGCTGAACCAAATTATGTGCGCACTTTGATAGATGCCACCAAATACCCTCGAAAAAGACAATACCAATTTACACATTCACCAACAGTGTAGAAGGGAGCTTGTTTCTCTCCATATCCTTACTATCATTGGATAGTATTAGTATTTTAAAATTTGGACATCTGGTGGGTGGACAGTGATGGCTCATTATTGCTGCATTATATTTCAGGTATTCAGTAATATTTCTTGAACTGAGTTTATTTTTCCTCACATAGGTTGGCATCACTAAAGTGTTTGCTGAAGTTCTACCTTCCCACAAGGTTGCTAAGGTGAAGCAACTTCAAGAGGAGGGGAAACAGGTAGCAATGGTTGGAGATGGAATCAATGACTCCCCAGCTCTGGCAATGGCTAATGTTGGAATTGCCATTGGCACAGGCACAGATGTAGCTATTGAAGCAGCCGATGTGGTTTTGATAAAGGTAAGTCCTGTAGCCTGAACTCTGAGGACTCTGAAACTACTCTACATGGTCAGGGGTAGTGTCGTAAAATATACTGAGCTCGACGATTCTGTCTGAATTCCTATGCTACCAGCCATTGAGACTGAGAGAATTTGAGGTGGGAGAATGAGAAGTCTTACTAATTAAATTACTTCCGGACTTTCTCAATCCAGTGAAGCAAGCTTCCAGTGACAAGTTTCTAAAGTGAATAATAAGATTTGGGAACATACTTATAATAAAATTATCTTCAACAAATACTTACTGAGGTTATTTTAATAGGATTTAATCCCCATACCAGCATAAAACCCTAAAAATATTTTCAGAACCCTGAGAAAAATTCCTGAGAAACATCTTCCAAGGCTGACTCAAATAGCTGAGATTTGTAGTTAATTCACATGTTACCCTAAGGTACACATATTGTCTTCAGTGTACACAGTATCAATGTAAAAATTATTAGGTAAGTTAGAGTCTCATTAATATCACAAATATTTCTGTTCTCAGAATGATCTTCTGGATGTAGTGGCAAGTATTGACTTATCAAGGAAGACAGTCAAGAGGATTCGGATAAATTTTGTCTTCGCTCTGATTTATAATCTGGTTGGAATTCCCATAGCTGCTGGTATGTGATTGTTAACTAGTGTTGCTTTTTCCTCTGAAGTCATTAGGGATCTATTATGTTGGAAGTTTTAGTCTTCTATTTATTAGTTTTGAGCTCAGTTTTTGTATGTAGCTTACTGGTGTGCTGCAAGGTAATATTAAGTCAACAATTTTAATTTTCAGCAATGTTCATTATAGTCTAGAATGGATAAGCATTCTGATAGGTTTATTTTATTTTATATTTTCCTCCAACTTTACATTTTAAAAAATCTCAAACCTGCATAGTCGACGAAAAAAAGGATACAGTGAAAATCTGTATACCTTTCAACTAAGTCGATTATTTTTTAAACTTTATTAAAGTTATTAACTTTATTAAAGTTATTTATTAACATTGGTTAATAAAATTACATAGGTTTCAAGTGTACAATTCTGTAATACATCATCTGTATAATGCATTGTGTGTTCATCAATTAATATTTTGCTACATTGCTTTATCTCTTTATATACTCTTACATATATATTTATTTACTTACTCATTTATTTTTTGCTGAAGAGAGCAAATTTACCTTTAATCTCACTACCCAAACACAGCCGCTGTTAGCATTTTAGTATATTTCCTTCTGGTGTTTTTTACCCTGCATCAGTTTTTGTCCTGTTACGTAGTTGTTAATTATAGCATACGGAGAATTTTCTGCTCTTCACTTAACGTTATAATAGCTCACAGACTCTTTGTTTTAAAGTTTGGGGACCAGATGAGAGAAAGGTATTGAATGAAGGAGTATAACCAAAAACAAAAAAAAAGCAATTTGCAATTGTTTAATAAGTATCTGATAATCCCCTGTGCCTAGGGGCTTGGTAGAAGTTACCGTTGTTTCCCCGAAAATAAGACGTAATGGGAAAAATAAGCCCTAGCATGATTTTTCAGGATGACATCCCCTGAACATAAGCCCTAATGAGTCTTTTAGAGCAAATCTTAATATAAGACCCGGTCTTATTTTCGGGGAAACACGTTAGTAATAACGTAAGAGAAATGGTTGTCACTTTCTTCTTGTTCTCTCTGGTTTGAGAACCAAAGAAACACATAAAAAGACATGAGAGCATTTACAAAGTTGTTGATAAACGCACAAATGCTGAGAGGACAAAGAGTAAAAGACTAATCAAAGACCAGAGAGATTAATTCACGGAGCAAGTGATTTAAAAATATATGTGTGTGTGTGTGTGTGTGTGTGTGTGTAATATATGATCACTGTAGAAAAAGTAGAAAATAAAGATAAATACATAAAAATTAAAAATATAATAAGTCTGTCTCATCCCTATCATAGGAGCATATATGAAAATGTCTGTCAAAACTAAGTGTGCATGAGTTTGTAAAACATGAACTGTCATGCCCTTTTGATGGGATTGTGATCTGGTATAGCCACTTTGAAGAGCAACTGAGGAATCTTCACCTAAAGTTGAAGATGTGCCCATGATGTAACACAGCAGCTTCACCTCTAGCTATGTACCCAAGAGTAATTCTCTGACATGTGCCCAGGGAGATAGGCATGGGAATGGTCACAGCAGCACTCTGTTGGTGAAAATTGACAGCCACGTAAATCTCCACCAACAGGAGATAAATTGCTGAATAAACACCCAACGAAGAAATTATTTGTATAAACATATTAGGAACACATTGGTAGCCTGTTTCATCCTATCTGCTGTAACTAATACAAACTTGTTTCCTAGGAGTGTTTATGCCCATTGGTTTGGTTTTGCAGCCCTGGATGGGATCTGCTGCAATGGCCGCTTCATCTGTTTCAGTAGTACTTTCTTCTCTCTTACTTAAACTGTAAGTATGATGGCTTGCTCACGTTTGTATTTTATATTCCTTTTATCATCCACAGTCAGTCTTTGTAGGATTTATTCTTGTACCAATCAATGATAAAGCCCAACTGTCTTAATAATAAGTGTTAGCTATGTAATTATCACCTTATGCAGTCTATACATAGCAAGCACAAGCACTGAGGGGTAAAATCGAGTTCAGTGGCTCGGAGAGGTAGGATTTCGGATCATGTGACTCCACAACAGTTCCTTTTGAGCTACTTTCCTAGCAGGGGGCCGCCTTTGTACATTTCATACCAGGCAAATCTCTTTTCATTTTTGAATGTGACAAGCATCTAATTCACATTTGGTTATTTCACATTAGTGTACTTTTGCCTGTGCCCAGTTATAGGAAACCAACTTATGAGAATTACGAACTACTTGCTCGAAGCCAGATGGGACAGAAAAGTCCTTCAGAAATCAGCATTCATGTTGGAATAGATGACACCTCAAGAAATTCTCCTAAACTAGGTTTGCTGGACCGGATTGTTAATTACAGCAGAGCCTCCATAAACTCACTACTGTCTGATAAACGATCCCTAAACAGCGTCGGTACCAGTGAACCTGACAAGCACTCACTCCTGGTGGGAGACTGCAGGGAAGATGACGACACTGCATTGTAACAAGCCACGGAGAGTGCTGCTAGCTCATGTTGTTATGCATTGACACAGCATTCATGATGTCACCTTAGCTTTTCAAAATAGTGCGGAAGGATTTTGTGTTGGTCTCACGCTCTTATGTTAGGGATTCTATTTGAATTACATTTGCCTAATGGCAAAAATACCTTTTTCAGGGCATCTACTCTGAACCTAGCTTTATTTAAAATGAATTTCCAGTATTTTTGTTTTCACTAGCAATAGATTAAGTAGGCCAGTGAGGTTTCCAACAAGCCTTACAATTGAAGATTGCTTAACAGCTGGTAAAGTGATAGATGATTTTTTATTTGACAAAAAAAAAAAGAAAGAAAGAAAACTCAAGAGAAGGATAATTTAAAAATTTGAAGATTTGAAAGCATGATCTTGAGATTCTTGAGGCCTTATCCCTGCCAGATTGGGGAACAGTGGCTTTCAAACCACTGTATAAAGCATCTAGTTTTCGAAGGAAAACTGTAGAAACTAATGGTTAAAAATAGACGTGCCTTATTTATAAGGGGCTTTCTTCCCCCCTTTATTCTCCCTGCATCTTTGTCTTTGCAGTTTTGTTTTCTTTTGTATCTTCTTTTGAGTGAGATAAGTGGTTTTTCATTGATAAAAATAACTGACAGTTTTTCCAATATCTTGTTCCTTTCTTTATCTTGTAGTTCAAAAGACCTTAAAAGTCCATAGGGTTCCCTGTCTCCAATCTTTCCATTGTTATAAAAAGTATATCAGATTCTTCCTTCAGGGACTCCCTAGCTTGGTATAAGCTTTCTAGTCACTCCTGCTGAGTCCAGCTCTAAGTTGTTCTTAGTGTTGTCTGTCAGCCTCGGTCCAGAAACTGATGATTTTGAGCCTCTTCCACAATTGATTTTTTCAAAGATCAAAGATTTTTTGAAAACCATCTTAAACATATACCAATTATATAAAATTACTTGGATTCACTACATTTGTCCTTTTTTGGAGCAAATATAAGATGTTCTCTGATATATATAATTTAATAGATTTTAATTGTCTTTTAGTGTTTTAGGTAATCTCTCAAAATGACTTTAAAATAATGCTGTTACACAAAGCTGCTTTTACCAAAAATAAAATGAATTGTAATACAGAAATGAGAATTTCCCTAGGTTGTGATACGTTTCAGCCAAATCAATACTTTTGTCTAGTTTAAAACATTTGTATTTGCTAGTTAGTATGGTTGGCAAATTCAGGGGCTTGTTCTCATTGTCATATAAATTTAGACATTTCCCTCTGTGTGCCTGGGAAGTACACTGGCCAGATATCTGGTACTTGTGTCACTATTTAAGTTTCCTTGTTAATTGTAAGATGGATTTCATATGTAGAATATGTAAGTGAAGAGAACTCATAAATGAAATTTCTAATAGTTTGTTCCCATTGCCATACGTAAAGCTGCTAGCACAATGCCTAGCACATAGGGTTTGTATTCAGTAAGTGTTAGTTCTTTTCTCTACTTGAGTAATACTAAAAATCATTTTTATAGGGCAGAGTCTGCAATCAGGTGGGAGTAGAGGATGGGTTTCTTCCCGTCCTACTTCCTCTGTTATCCTTTCATACACACTCACACAAAAAGTTTACAACGTTATTCCATGCTGTCTTTTCAGATTTGGAAAAGATCTCATTTTTAAGCTCAGCTATTTTAAAGAGAGAATGGAAACTTTTGATGAAGGTGCTATTAATCTAGAAAGGCAAACCCATTTTAATGAAATGTGAATGAGTTTGTATGTCTAGGCTCTTTTTTAGACCAATACCTATACCATGCTTCCAGTTTGAATGTTAATATTTGTTTCTTATTTTAATTCCAGTGGCCCATCATACTATAACTTGTTTCTTCTAGAAGAAACAGCTAATATGACAGGTGTATAATAGACTTTTGAAAAAAGAATCCTCTCTGTCTCTTACTTTTTCTGTCTTTCTCTCTTTGAATCACTTGAATGTAGCCATTTACTACTTTTATTATCATGTGTGTATTTGAGTTGTCCTTTTGGCCCCCACATGCCAAGGGACCCGTATGTCATAGGATAGTGAGAGGAACAGCCTATAGTCTGGGAAAATTCAAGGATATAACTTCAGCCCTTACTACCATAACAGAAATAACAGAAAACATGTTGTTTAGAAAGAATCCTGTTTTAAATATCTGTAGCCATCTTTGAATTCTCTACCACAAGTCTTTTGCAATTCTGAACTCCCATTAGCTTCATAAAGCACCTGTATTCATAGGAGACATATGGAGGGGATCAAAAACATTGCTTTCAGTTAGACACTAGCTTTAAGTAACTAGTTACTAGTGAGAACAAATTTTATAAATGTGTGTGTATGTGTGTATGTCTATTCATATACATATATAAATACACACACAATTATGAACACACCTATTACCATATTGAAGGAGAATAGATTTACAGTAGTCCTCCCTTATCCACAGTTGATGTCTGAAACCACGTATAGTACCAAACCCAAAAAAAAAACTATGTTTTTTTCCCTATACATACATACCTTTTCACTTAACGGAAGCACTTAATGGTTTCTTTTTGGGATAACCAAATTGTCAGCATCATTACTCTTGTGCTTTGGGGCCATTATTAAGTAAAATAAGGGTTACTTGAAAACAAGCACTTTGATACCTCAATAGTCAATCTGATAACCAAGATGGCTACTAAGTGACTAATGAGCATATACAGCATGGATACACTGGCCAAAGGGATGATTCATGTCCTAGGTGGGACAGAGCAGGACAGCAGGAGATTACATCATGATACCCAGAATGGCACACAATTTAAAACTTAAGCATTGTCTGTTTCTGGAATTTTCCATGTAATATTTTCGGACCACAGTTGACTATGGGTGACTGAAAGGGCAAAGCAAAACCATAGATAAGGGACTACTGTATATTTGAATTTGATATTTGAATATTTGAAGTTCTTTATTTGTTGTTTCTTTTTCACTCTTCTGTATTCACTCAGAACCCATGCCCTCAGTCTGAAGATAACGAAGACGTTTTGATATCCAGTGCAGGTTCAGACTCAACTATGGGGCACCTTTTATCTTAAATATCCAAAGATGCCTTCTGAATTTCAAAGGTTAAAACACAACTAGAGTATTTAGTGTTGTAGTCTAATGAAGTATGGATGTCATTTGTGAAAATAGAAATGTTATTTTTCCTAGTTTAGTATCAACATTTTAGAGTGTTATATTTAATGCCTTGTGAACAAATAATTTTATATTGTGCTTTAACTTTTTAAAAGTTATTCTTTTTTCAGATGTATTCTTTGTTCAGAATGCTAAAATAGCACTGTAGACGAGACATTTCCAAAAATTTAACTGTGCATATCTTTTATGTACACAGCTTAAAATTAAGAATGTATGTTCTTAGAGATTTTTTTCCCATTACTTGTGGATCTTGCTTTAAAATTATTTTTCTTAATATTTATTTTACTCTGTTTTATTTTCTTTGGGAGAGGCATCTGGTTACTGGTTATTTTAATAAAAATAAAAACATTCCCAGAATCACTCCCTTTGGATTTTTGTTTGTTTAGTTCTTACTTTACTATATTTAAAAATACTATTTTACCAATATAAAATATAGATTCATGCCAAATTATTAACTATTTTTACACTAATGTTCTGTACTCCCTCTGAAAGTTTATCTGGTATGAGTAACCAGATAAAGCATACAAGCAACAACTCTTATTCTTCAATTAAAAGAGCTTCTGTAATGGCATCAATAATGAATGCCTTTTGTAGCCAAAACCAGGCGTCTCAACCATGTGTTTTCAGTTAAAGAAATGTTTAAACGTTGGTAAGCGTTGATTGTTTGCTACCCAAAACAGCAGTGGGTGATGTTGTGCCATAATTATCTACTATAGTCAAGATATTCAGTAGTTTGTTTTTCCATAAGCATGTAATTGATCATATTTTGATCTGCCAAGGATGTGCCTTCAACTTTATAATTATAGTATCATAAAAAAAATTGTTGTTTGTCAGTATCTTATTTGTTAAATCTTCCAGCTCCTCTATCAGCAGTTACAAACTACCCTGTGTTTTCAGTTTTGGGGTTTTGTGTGTGTGTGTGTGTGTGTGTGTGTGTGTGTGTGTGTGTGTGTGTGTGTTTTGTTTTCTTTTGTTTCTGATTGTTAATGATGGGGGAGGATTAGAGGCAGCCCCATGCATTCACTAAGAATGGGAGGAAAGACTTCTATTTTCCTTCTTACTCCACTTGCTGTATCATTTAGTGAGGATAAGAAACAACGAAAGGAATATAATTGTCCTCTTTTCCTTTGTAGTCTCATACATTATTTTTAAAAGATTTTTATTAAAAATATGACTAACATATAATGTTATGTTAGTTTCAGGTGTACACATAGTTGTTCAACATTTATATACCTAAAGAAGTGATCACCATGATAAGTCCAGCAACCATCTAACACCGTACTATGCTATCACAATATTATTGACTATATTCCCTATGCTGTATATTACATCCCCATGACTTACTTGTTTTACACCTGGAAATTTGAACCACTTATTCCCCTTCACCTTTCCCCCACTTCTTTAATTTTTCAATAGCAGTTGATATTCAACATTATTTTATATTAATTTCAGGTATACAGCATAGTGGTTAGACATTTGTATAATTTAACAAATGATCACCATGACTAGTACGCACCTGGCACTATACATAGTTATTACCATACCACTGACTATATTCCCTGTGCTTTATTTTACATCCCCATGATTATTTTGTAACTACCAATATGTACTTCTTAATCTCTTCACCTTTTTCATCCTGTCCCCAAATCCCCTCCCATCTATCACGCCAAGAAATCTAGTACCCATCTGACACCATACATAGTTATTACAATGTATTGACTATATTCCCTATGTTACACCCTACGTCCCCTTGAGTACTTTGTAACAACCAATTTGTACTTTTTAATCCCTTCCCCTTTTTAACTCACCCCCACTCCCCTCCCATCTGGCAACCATTAAAATGTTCTCTGTATCTATGACTTTGTTTCTGTTTTGTTTATTTTGTTCTTTAGATTGCACATATAAGCAAAATCACATCACATCTGTCTATCTCTGTCTTACACTCCACTCAGCACAATACCCTCCAGGTCCATCCATGATGCTGCAGATGGCAAGAACCCCTTCCCTTCCCTGGCCAAGCAATATTCTATTGTATATATGTACCACCTCCTCTTTATCCATTCTTCCATCAATAGACACCCAAGCTGCCTCCACATCTTGGCTAATGCTGTAATGAACATATGGATGCACACGTCCCCTTGAAGTAGCATTTTGGGGTTTCTTTGGATAAATACCCAAAAGCAGGATTACTGGGTCCTTTTTTGTTTCTTGTTATAAAGTTATTTTGCCTGGTATAAGTTTTGCTACCCCAGCTTTTTTTCTTTTCATTTCCATTTTCATGATACATCTTTTTCCAGCCCTTTACTTTCTGTCTGTGTGTATCTTTCAACCTGAAGTGAGTCACTTCTAGGCAGCATATATGTAAGGCAGCATATTCTTATCAATTCATCCCTCCTATGTCTTTTGAATAGAGCATTTAATCCACTTACATTGAAAGTAATTGTTTTCCATGTCTGAAATAGGACCATTTGTCACAACGTGGATAGATCTTGAGAGTATAATGCTAAGCGAAATAAGTCAGACAGAAAAATCAGAGAACCATGTGATTTCACTGATATGTGGTGTATAAACCAAAAACAAGAGAACAAGACAAACAAATGAGAAACAAAAACTCATAGACACAGACAATAGTTTAGTGGTTACCAGAGGGTCAGGGGGGTCGGGGGTGGGAGATGAGGGTAAGGGGGATCAAATATATGGTGATGGAAGGAGAACTGACTCTGAGTGGTGAACACACAATGGGATTTATAGATGATGTAATACAGAATTGTACACCTGAAATCTATGTAATTTTACTAACAATTGTCACCCCAATAAATTTTAAAAAATAAATAAAATTAAAAAAAACGTAATTGTTGATAGATATGTAGCTGTTGCCATTTTATTCTTCATAATTTTGATCTTTTTTTTTTTCTTTTTCCCATTTTAAAGAACTCTGTCTAACATTCCTTGTAATACTGGTTTGGTGATGATGAACTCCTTTAGATTTTTCTTGTCTGGGAAGCTCTTTATCTGTCCTTCAGTTCTAAATGATAGCCTTGCTGGGTAGAGTAATCTTGGTTGTTGGTCCTTGCTTTTCATCATGTTGGATATTTTATGCCAATCCCTTCTGGCCTGCAAAGTTTCTGTTGACAAATCAGCTGAAATCTTATGGGGCTCCTTTATAAGTTACTAGTTGTCTTTCTCTTGCTGCCTTTAGGATTCTCTCTTTGTCTTTAACCTTTGCCACTTTAATTATGTTTCTTGGTATTGGTCTGTTTGGGTTCGTTCATCTTGTTTGGGACTCTCTGTGCTTCCTGGGCTTATATGTCTATTTCCTTCACCAGGTTAGGAAAGTTTTCAGTTATTATTTCTTCAAATAGGTTCTCAATCCCTTACTTTCTCTCTTCTCCTTCTGGTACCCCTATGATGTGAATGTTGTTATGTTTGATTTTGTCTGGGAGGTCTCTTAAACTATCCTCATTTTTGGCGATTCTTTTTTCCTTTTTGCTG
The DNA here is from genome assembly GCF_004115265.2 of Rhinolophus ferrumequinum. Taxonomy (NCBI): domain Eukaryota; kingdom Metazoa; phylum Chordata; class Mammalia; order Chiroptera; family Rhinolophidae; genus Rhinolophus; species Rhinolophus ferrumequinum. Next base: position 75,701,988 of record NC_046284.1, on the reverse strand, counting down.
TTCCAGTTGGGTGATTTCTGCTACCTTCTCTTCCAAATCTCTCATTAGATCCTCTGCTTCATCTAGTCTGCTGGTGATTCCTTCTAGTGCATTCTTCATTTCAGTTATTCTTCACTTCGGACTGGTTCTTTTTTGTGGTTTCTATGTCCTTTTTTATGCTTGCTCTCTCTTTGTTGAAGTACTCACTAAGTTCCTTGAGCATCCTTATAACCATTGTTTTGAACTCTGTCTCTGGTAGGTTGCTTGCCTCCCTTTTGTTTAGTTCTTTTTCTGGAGTTTTCTCCTGTTCTTTCATTTGGGACACATTTCTCTGTTTCCTCATTTTGGCTGCCTCTGTTTCTTTCTGTGTATGAGGTAGACTTGCTATGTCCCTCAGTCTTGACCGCATGGCCTTATGCAGTAGGAGTCCAATGGGACCCAGTGGCAGAGTCTCCCTGGTCACCTGCAATGGGTGCTCCAGGAGAGTCCCTTGTATGGGTTGTGTGGGCTCCTGTTATAGTTGAGCCTTGGTTGCTATTGGCACATTCGTGGGATTGACTTTCAGGCTGATTGGCTGTGGGGTTTGGCCACATCCGCAGCTTACAGACTGCTGTATGGGCAGCTTACCCCACTGCGTGGGATTTGCCCCAGTAGGCTCTGGTACCTGTTGAGACTGCGCTTTGTGTGTGCCACTTGTGGGGCTAATTCAATGGTGCTCTGCTGTGGTCTGAAGCCAACCTCCAAGTATGTTGGTTGTGGGACTTGTTGGGAGGGGCTCTGATGCAGGCCCAGGTCACCCACTGCCTGTGATCAGCCAGAGAGTACCTGGTAGGAGCTACAAAGTGGTTCATGGCTGTTTGCATGTTTGTTTGCTGCCTGTGCTAACCCTGGAGGAACATGGGAGAGGCCACGCTGTGAACCAAGGACTGTTATCTGCCACCAATAACAGGCCGGGGGTAACTCCACAAAAAGCCAGGACACCCTGAGGCCTGGTGCCACCTGCCAACTCCCTTAAGGTTCAGCCACTGATAAAACCTCATGTGGTATGTGAGTAGGGTGAGGCAGGGTCTCAGGGAGTCACTACAGTGGGAAGAGTTGTTGTCACCAGGTTAATGTAGGCTCAGGTTTGGTGCCAGTGCTGAGCCTAGAGCTATTCAGCAAAAGTTTCAGAGCACACTGAGGCCAGTCACCGCCCACCTGTGGTCTGTTGGACTCTGATAGTTTTCAAAGAAAGTGAATGTGGGCAGGGCTGGCTGCTGGCAGAGAAAGTCTCTCCCACACTGGGGGAGTTGGGTGTTGTGGGGTTTCAGTGAGTCAGCAGGGTGGAGCTGCGGAGCTCACCAGACCAATCAGATTCAGATTTGGCCATAAGCATAGGGGGCGGGCTCAACACAGGAAAGATGGCAACCACCAGCTGGCTGTATAGGAAAAAGACCCCTCAAAGGGAAAATTCTGACTGTCCTCTAGCCCTCGTCATGAAGCCACACACCCCAGTCTGCCTCCCGTATGTCTCCAACACCCCCCGACTTACTGTCCTGTCCCTCTGCTGGAGCCCATGGTGAGTTCCTGAAAGTAAGAGAGTCTGTGTGGGAACCCTTTAAGAGGATGCCTGGGTCCCCACTGCCTTTCTTCCCACCCAGTTGGTCAGAATCCCTACTGTTTTTCACAGCCATAAGTTGTGGGGGCTCCTCTTCCCAGTGCCAGTACTCTGGGATGGGGATGCTGTTGTGGGGGAACCAAGGTGGCTGGGATATCCCTCCTGATTCTGAACTACCCATGCAGGTGTAGGACCCTTTCTGTGTCTTTGCCCTTCCTACCAGTTTCGACGTGGTTTCTTCTTTATATCCTTAATTATAAAACTTCTGTTCAGCTAGACTTCAGATGGTTCTCCAGGTTGATTGTTCTATAATTTAGTTGTAATTTTAATGTGTTCATGGAAGGAAGCAGCACAGCATATATCTACTGTACCATCTTGGATCTCTCATACATTCTTGATAGGTTGTGTACCCCAAATGAGCTAAATGGAGCTTTTTTGCATTTTGGGAGCCCTCTACAGTGTATTTGAAGAACTCACCCAAAATACATTCCATAGCAAACATTTCTTTGAGTGAAGGAAGGGGTTTTAAACTTATTTGTAAGGAAAAACTGATTTTCATTTCCCCACAAATCCTTGGGATTATTCAGGGTGATGATATAGGATTGGAAATGGAAACATAGCATGAAATCCCCAAGGTGTTCACTTAGCTAGCCAGTATCCCTTTCCTATCAGTGTTTTGACTAACGGCCAAGGCTGTGTAGTGATAGCAACATCCCAGGTGAGGGTTCAAAACCTTTTAAACAAAAACAAAATAAAACAAACAAAAAAACAGAAAACCTTCCTGTTGGGGAATACTTGCTAGGTTAAGGTATTGAAGGTCCTGCTGAAATTCAGAGTCGAGAGAGGTGAGCTGTCTCTTTCACAGATTTGACTAGAGCCAGTCAGCCCTACTTGCTTAGCAGCTATGGTACCTGTTCATAGATGTGACCACTAGTTGTGGAAATAAATTACAAGTGAGGGGTGAAAGGCAAGGCTCTTGAGAACAAAGTTTAAGGGAAGTTGCTAGTTTAAATAGGATCTCGTGCAATTTAAGAAATACGGGGCTGGCCCAGTGGCTCAGGTGGTTGGAGCGCCGTGCTCCTAACACTGAGGTTAGGCTCATGTCCCCTTCCTCATATCACTGTAATCTCTTGTTTCCATTATCACATTTTCTATTACCTCTGACCCTTCTGACTCCTATATGATTATATTGGGTCCACTCAGATAATCCAGAATAAATTTTCCCATCTTGAGATCCTTAGTGACATCTGCAAAGTCCCTTTTGCCATGCAAAGTAGCATATTCACAGGTTCTGGGGATTAGGACCTGGGGATCTTTGTGGGGCCATTATTCTGCCTGCCACAGTGACCATGGGTAAATTACTTAATGTAACTGAACCTCAGTTTCTTCAAGTGCAAAATGAGGGTAATAATACCTACCTTGCAGAATTGTGAGACTTAGTAATAATGGAAAAAAGTGCTTCCAAAGCACACACCACACAAAAACAGTGGTAAATGATTGCTGTTATTTCCTTGGTCTGAGCACATAGGGATAGAAAGACAAACTAGCCACAGCCATTTGGACATTATGGGGACAGAGCCAGGAGAGCAGTTTCCAGGCTCTCGGCCTCACATGGAACGGTGCTGGCTCCGTTATTAGATGGCCATCAGCTGTAATCAGATGGCCATTAGCCACTAATATAACTGCCATGGCTACGCTAGGGAGTTGGTTGGTTGGCAGAGAAGTGGACTGTGGATTGTGGCTAGCAAGTGGGGTTAGCAAGCGCGGATGGCAGGTTGTGGATTGTGTGGATCCTACTTCCTGTGTCTCGCCCGGCCGCCAGCGAGACTGGGGTGCAGGAAGACCCCTTGTGGGGTACTGGAGGTGGTACTGGCAGATGTTTGCTTTTGTGTCTCGACTAGTCGCCATTGAGAATATAGTGGTATGACTCCCCTATCTATGGCTCCATTGTTGTTACTTTTTGGCCTCACCATGTCCTGCATTCTTCTGTGGAGGCGGGACCAGAGACCCTGCATGACAGACATGTAGGTCAATTATTGTCCTGGAACTGCCTGAATTGTTAATTTCGTATTTTGATGAGAACTGCTTTTACCTGTAAAAAAAGCCCCATATGGCATGATTTAAGGAGCACCAAAATAACAGCCTGCTTGCCCTAAATATTGCCTACACTAGTCACATTCCTTTGAGTCCTTCAACTTAGCAAAGTAAGCCTTCCCTTGTCTTCCGTAATTGTTACTCTTCATGTTTGTGCCTGTTCAACTAAAATAACACTACCACATTGAAACACAGCTAAGTGCATTCTTAAATTTAGGCCCATAGCTGTTGGGTAGACCTTGTTTCAAATAGTAACAATGAACCACTGTTACCAGCTGATCACATTTTAGCTATATTGCTACTCAGTGTGTTTCCCAGGAGGCCAGCATCAACATCACCTGGAAGCTTGTGAGAAATGCAGACTCTCAGGCCCCACCCCACACCTGCCAAACCAGAACGTTCAGGTTCAAAGGCTCTTCAGGGGATTCCTATGTGTATTAAAATATAAAAACCAGGGCTGGCCTAGTGGCTCAGGTAGTTGGAGCGCCATGCTCCTAATGCAGAGGTCGCCGGTTCAATTCCCACATGGGCCAGTGAGCTGCGTCCTCTACAGCTAAGATTGTGAACAACAGCTCTCCCTGGAGCTGGGCTGCCGTGAACAGCTGGAGGTTGGCGTAAGCTGCCGTGGGCTACTGTGTGCCACCATGATGGGCCGGTGGCCAGCGTGAGTGACTGGCAGCCATTGTTAGCGGCTGGCAGCGGGCATGACCTGCTGTGAGTGGCCGACCAACAACTGGTGACCGACTGCCTCAGCCCAAGGGGGAGAGGAGGAATGGAAGGCTCATAATACCAGCATGGGCCAGGGAGCTGTGTCCTACACAACTAGATTGAAAAACAACAGCTTGAACTGAAATAGGGGGTTGAGGGGGGCTGAAGACGGGAAAAAAAAATATATATAAAGCGCTGCCTGGAAACATTTATTCTTAATCAGCTTTGGGAAGAGTTGGAAATGCCTACAAATCTGTCAAAGACCCATACATACAAGCTACTTGTCTCCCGCTCTTTCTCCAATAAGCTCTGGGCAGTAGTTAGATTTTGACCAGATATGCCTGTTCAAATACAAGTTTGTTTATTCATTCATTCATCGATACATTCATTCATTCAACAGGTATTTATTGAATGTTACTGTGGCTGAGGCACAATATTAAGTGCTGAGGTATTAAGTGCTGAGGATAACAGTAGTCAACAAAACATGAAGAACGAAAACAAAAAAGCAAAATATTGCCCCCAGAGAACTTAGATTCTGATGTGGGAAGACAGATGGTAAACAAAATATTTAGTATATTAGATTGTAACGGTTGCTATAAAGAAAATAGAGAAGGGGAGATTGGTATTAGGGAGGGGCCTGCAGAAAGACTGAATGAATAGCTGACATTTGAGGAAATACTTGAAGGAAGTGGGAGCTTGCCTTGTAGAGTGATAAGCCCTACCGTGCTTCCCCGAAAATAAAACCTAGCCAGAGAATCAGCTCTGATGCGTCTTTTGGAGCAAAAAATTAATATAAGACCTGGTATTGGGCCGGCCCGGTGGCTCAGGCGGTTAGAGCTCTGTGCTCCTAACTCCAAAGGCTGCCGGTTCGATTCCCACATGGGCCAGTGGGCTCTCAACCACAAGGTTGCCAGTTCAATTCCTCGACTCCCACAAGGGATGGTGGGCAGTGCCCCCTGTAACTAAGATTGAACGTGGCACCTTGAGCTGAGCTGCCGCTGAACTCCTAGATGGCTCAGTTGGTTGGAGCACGTCCTCTCAACCACAAGGTTGCCGGTTCGACTCCCGCAAGGGATGGTGGGCTGTGCCCCCTGCAACTAGCAACGGCAAACTGGACCTGGAGCTGAGCTGCGCCCTCCACAACTAAGACTGAAAGGACAACAACTTGAAGCTGTATGGCACCCTCCCAACTAAGATTGAAAGGACAACAACTTGACTTGGAAAAAAAAAAAGTCCTGGAAGTATACACTGTTCCCCAATAAAGTCCTGTTCCCCTTCCCCCAATAAAATCTTTAAAAAAAAAAAGACCTGGTATTATATTATATATTATATTACATTATATTATATTATTTTATATTATATACTGGTTCTTAAAGTAATTTTTGCTCCAAAGGACACATTAGAGCTGATTGTCTGGTTAGGTCTTATGTTCGGGGAAACATGGCTAGTTAGGAGGGTATGGCAATAATCCAGGTGAGGGAGAGTGGTGGTGGCTTAAACCAAGGTGGTAGCAGTGTAGGTTGTTATAGTTTGTTGACAGAAGAGGAGTTCCTGGTTCCTGATAGGTTGTCTATGAGGTACGAGAAAGAAGTCAAGGATAACTGCAAGATGTTTGGCCTGAGCATTATGAAGGGTGGAGTTATCACTTACTAAAATAGGGAAAGAAGTAGATGCAATGGTTTTGTTTGGGAGGCAGGAGAAAGGTCAAAAGTTCAGTTTTAGACAATTTTGATATATCTGTTAGGTATCCAAGAGGAGATGTCAAGTAAGCAACTGGATATATGAAACTCAAGAGAAAATGTCTAGGCTGAAATTATAAATTTAGGTGTTCCAAAATGCAAGATCTTTCAGTTTAAGGGGGTGAGATTTTTATTCCCATATGCCATTATGACATTTCTTGTTATCCTCACAGTAATCCAGGTAATCTTCAGTTTGTAGCTAAAGGAAATGAATTTTCTTGTTTTATAGATGAGGTGGTGACTGTACTGTGTCACTTTTGGTAAACTGGAACTATATTTCACAGAAGTCCCTTGCCTGCATAGATTGGGTTAGGATTAGCTATAAGACACATTTTCCATGAGATTTAGAAAGCAGAAGTGAAGTCGCAGCCATATGTTTTTACCCTCAGAAAGCCGGTGCAGAGTTCCGGTCATGGTGGTAGCTTGCTCACATTATTGCTATTCTCCTGGCTTACACACGGACCCTAGGCTCATCTAGCTGCTACCAGACCTCTTTCAGCTTCTCTAAGGCCAGGTCCAAGTGCAAGTGAAGTTTTGTGATACAGCTTCTACAACATTGAGATTGGAGAGATGAGAGACACAGGTTCTGTTCTCCTGGGTTTCAATTGTCCTTGTGGGTTTCAATTCCTCCTCACAGATTCCAGTTTGTCCTTATTCTTTTTGCAGAATCCAAGACCGGAAAGAACCCAAGCGGCACTCAGAGAGTTAGGAGAGTCAGCTTTATTATGCCGGCAGGCTCAGTGGGATTCTACCCAAAAGACTGAGCCCCTAGCAAGGTTTTGAGCAGGTTTTCATGGGTTGGGGACTTCCTTGAGTCGGGGAAGGGGTAGGTGTCATCTGGTGATTGGCTCAAGGTGTGGCTTGAAGGGGGTTATGTGGAAGTGGGCTGGGGCTTAGGCTGGGGACCTCTCCACTCGTGCCACCATTTTAGGTCAGTTCCACGTGGCAGGGAACCATTTTAAGGTCAGTTTCCCCATCATGTCCTCCCTGTTGATGATTGTAAGTGGTAACAACTTAGAGATCATCATATTAGCTAAGAGGACGGTAACCCCGTAGGGCAAGGATCCGGGCCGTAGCCCAATGGGTGACGGAGGTCTCTATGAAACGTAAGTACGAGAAGGTTGGGTGGCCAGTGAATTTTCCCCGCCAGTCTGAGGGACAGGAAGGGGAGGTGGTGACTCCTTCTAGGGGAAGAGAGTATGAGAAAAGGCCAAATCATGGTTGCTGCCTAAGACAGGTTAGGGAGAGGAGGCAAGCAGCCCAGAACAGAAGCAGAACCCTAACAGTCCCTTTTCCAGTGGTGACCAGCTCGGTGGGGAGGATGCAATGAGACCAGCAAAGGCTAGAAACAATAGGAGTCCAATGACAGCAGAGACGGAGGCCGGGCAGACAACAGCGAGGCTCATCCGGGCTGTTTCTTCAGGGTCAGATGGAGTGGACAGGCCGGGTCAGGTTGGGCGATCCAGGCATCATCCTCTGGCTGGGCTCTTTTAACTTGAGTGTGATGGATCCACGGAGCGATGCCTGAAACTTTAAGAGCGGTTAGAGTAACAAGTATGACAGTGTGAGGGCCTGTCCGCCGGGGTCAGAGGGGTTCGCGTTTCCAATCTTTGACCCAGACTTGGTCTCCAGGGATAAAGGGGTGTACCGGGGTACCGAGGGAAATGGGGGCCCTTTCCAGAATGTAAGCACATACATCTGTGAGGATCTTGCCTAGTGCTGCCATCTGGTTTTGGAGGCTGGAGAACCCCAGCTGGTGAATGTTGCCAGGGAGGCTGGTCAGCAGGGGAGGGGGCCTCCCGAACATAATTTCAAAGGGAGAGAATCCAGACTTGCCAGGGGTGCAGCGCGCCCAAAGGACGGCTAGTGGTAGGAGGACCACCCACCCCAGGGAGGTCTCCTGTTGGAGTTTAGCCAATGTCTCCTTGAGGGTACGGTTCATGCGTTCAACTTTCCCTGAGCCTTGTGGTCTGTAAGCTGTATGGAGCCTCCAGTTGATGCCCATAGCTCTGGCTACCGTCTGAGAAGCTCTGCTGTGAAGGCTGGCCCATTGTCACTGTGTATGGAAAGTGGAATCCCATAATGGAGGATAATTTCCCTGAGGAGGACCTTAGCTACTTAGTGGCTTTTTTCAGTCTGAGTGGGGAAAGCTTTGACCCACCTGGAGTGGGTACAGACCAAGACCAGTAAATACTTAATGCCGCAGCAGCTTGTCATGTCGGTGAAGTCGACTTCGAGGTCTTCAAAAGGCACAGCTCCTCTTTGGATCCCAGGAATGTGGCTGGGGCCGGACTTTGGATTGTTCTTTGCACAAGTGAGGCAGCATTCTCTGATGGACTTGCAAAGAGCTGACAGCCGACTAATGTAGAAGTTTTTGGCTAGGAGGCCTTCGAGAGCAGTTTTTCCTAAGTGGGTTAACTTGTGGTATTCAGCGGTTACTTGAGGACCCAGCAGGGCCGGGATGAAGAGTCTTCCGTCGGGTAGTTGCCACCACCCTTGTGGCAACCTGATGGCCCCTTCTGATCTTGCCCATCTGAGTTTTTCTTCTGTGTACCGCAGGAGGGATGTGGTGGTAGTGTCAGTGACCAAGAGTGGTTCACTAGGGCTTCCCATCACTGCTGATTTGGCCGTGGTGTCGGCGAGCCTGTTCCCGACTGCTGAGGGCTCGTTGCCCCTCTGTTGGCCCCGACAATGGATAACCACAACCTGCTGGGGACGCCAAATGGCTTGTAGGAGCTTAAGGATTTCTTGTTTATTTTTAATAGTTTTTCCCTCCGCAATCAGAAGGCCTCTTTCCTTGTATATAGCCCCATGGATAGGGACGGTAGCAAAGGTATACTGAGAGTCGGTGTAGATGTTGACTTTCCAGCCCTCAGATAGAGTGAGGGCTCTTATTAGTGCCCACAATTCTGACCATTGGGCTGACCACCCCGACGGAGTGCCCCTGCCTCGAGTACCTCATCTGTGGTGGTTACCGCATACCCCGCGTGACGTTTTCCATCCCTCAGGAAGCTGCTGCCATCAGTATACAGAGTAAGGTCAAGGTTAGGATGTGGGCTGTCCCAGAGGTCGGGTCTGGTGGCATAGACCTCATTGATAACTTCTGTACAGTCATGTTCTGGATCTCTGTCCTCGGTTGGCAGGAAAGTGGCTGGGTTCAGGGTGTGCACAGTTTCTAACGAGATCTGGGGATTTTCCAGGAGTAGCCCTTGATACTGAGTCAGCCGTGCATTCGACAGCCATTGGGGTCCTTGACTGTTCATTAAGGTGGTGACCGAGTGGGGTATTTTAACTATGAGTATTTGGCCTAAGGTGAGCTTGTCTGCCTCATTGATGAGAATCACAGTGGCTGCTAGGGCCCACAGGCATGGTGGCCAACCCGCTGCTACTGGGTCTAATTTCTTTGAGAGGTAGGCAGTGGGACGGAGCCATGGTCCAACTGTTTGGGCCAGCAGTCCTAAGGCTATTTCGTCTCTCTCATGGACGAATAAGTGGAATGGCCTCTCAGCATCAGGTAACCCGAGGGCTGGGGCCTGTCCAAGTGAGCTCTTGAGCTGCTGGAAGGCATTTTCTTGATCTTCTGTCCATATAATGGGGGCCTCTTCTTGACCAGCTAGAGCCTCATATAAGGGCTGGGATATTGCCAAAAAGCTAGGAATCCAGATCCGGCAGAAGCCGGCGGCCCCGAGGAACTCACAGAGCACCCTCCGATTGGTGGGCTGAGGGAGAGGTGATGACTTTCTTCCGCTCGGTGCTGAGGGCCCGCTGTCCTTTGGAGATGACAAAGCCCAAGTATTGTACCTGTTTTCTGCAGAGCTGGGCTTTCTTCCAGGAGCCTCTATACCCCGTCTCGGCTAAGTGGGACAGGAGTGCCTGCGTCGCGGTTTGGCACTTGGTTTCAGTGGCACAGGCTAAGAGCAGATCATCCACATATTGCAATAGAGTGCAGCAGTAGTCTTCTCGAGGGAAGGTGGCTAAATCTGAGGTTAGTGCTTCTCCAAAGAGGGTTGGGGAGTTTTTGAAGCCCTGTGGGAGCCGAGTCCATGTCAGCTGGAGCTGCCAGCTGGTATTCAAAGGCGAACAGTGATTGGCTCTGGGGCGCCAACCGAATGCAGAAGAATGCATCTTTCAGTTCCAGGCAGGTGAACCATCCTGCCTCCGGGAGTAGCTGACTGAGGAGAGTATATGGATTTGGGTCTACGGGGTGTAGGGAAACCGTAGCTCGGTTCACTGCTCTTAAATCTTGTACTGGCCAGTATTCTCCATTAGGCTTCCTTACCAGCAGGAGGGGCGTATTCCATGGCGACTGGCACTCTACGAGTATCCCTGCTGCTCTGAGACGGGCGAGGTGTTTTTTGATCCCTGCCTGGGCTTCCTTGGAGATGGGATATTGGAGTAGCCGTTGGGGTTAAGCTCCGGGTTTTAGCTCCACCAAAATTGGGGACTTATGTTTTGCCAGCCCGGGCGGATTATCTTCTGCCCAAACTTCTGGGAAATCGGCCCTGTAGGTTTCTGGGTTCTGTTCTACACTGCTGGTCCCATAGAGCCTCCATTCCTCTTCCCTCGGGGTGGTGATAGAATAAATCCTTACGCCGGAGGCTGCAGAGACATGGTGGCTTGGCCTGATGGTTCGAAGGAGATTTGGGACCCTAATTTGGTAAGGAGATCGTGCCCCAGGAGGGGAATTGGACAGTCCAGTAAGTAGAGAAACTCATGTGACACGGTATGTCCTCCTAATTTACAAGTCCTGGCCTGGCAGAACAGCCGGCTTTTAGCTTGATCCCCGGTGGCCCCCATTATGGTGACTCTGCGGTCCCTGAGCAGTGCCACCAGCGTGGTGACTACCAAATGTTCTGCTCCGGTATCTACCATGAGAGTCACTGTTTGGCCCCCTACATCTAAGTCGACCGTGGGCTCGTGGGGGCCGAGTTCGAACGAGCCCGGTCCCCTTCAGTCCGACTCGATTCCTGCTAACCCTATGAAGTCGGGCTCCTGGCTAGTTGGGTTGGGACCACGGGGAGATCGAGGCTTCCCTCTCCGGCGGCTGGGACACTCATTTTTCCAATGACCCAGTTCTTTACAGTACGCACGTTGGTCTTCTTTTAGTGGGGCAGGAGGGGGGGGGCCTGCCTGTTGGTGGGGTGGTCCTTTACTTCCAGGGCCGTTCCCTCCCTGTTGGAGCACAGCCACAAGGAGGTTTACCTTTTCTCTTATCCTCTTATCGGCTTCTTGTTTAGCCACAACCTCAGGGTTTCAATAGACCTTGTTAGCCACTTCCAAGAGGTGGGTGATGTTCATTCCTGCGAACCCCTCGAGTTTCTGGAGTTTTCACCGTATGGCAGGGGCTGCCTGAGCGATGAAGGCCGCCTTTATGATCCTTTGATTTTCGGGGGCTTCTGGATCGAACGGAGTGTAGAGCCCCACAGAGACATTCATAGAAGTCACCAGGAGTCTCTTCCCCGTTTTGGGTCACATTAGCTGTTTTGGACATGTTGGTTGGTTTTCGGGCTCCTGCCCGCAGCGCTGGTAGGAGAGTGTCTTGATATCGGCGGATTGCGCCTCTCCCCGCTTCAGTATTAAAGTCCCAATCAGGCCGTGCATCCAGAGCAGCCTCGGTCGCCCAGGTGGCAGCATCCAGGACTTCTCCAGGAACCATTTCTTCTAGCCACTGCTTTGCCCCCGTATGATCCGTCAGCGCTCTTCAGTGTTGAAGAGTGTTTGGAGGAGCTGCTGACAGTCTTCCTAGGTGGGGTGATGAGTGTGGAAGATGGACTCCATAAGATCTATCATGGCTTGTGGTTTCTCTGAGTACGCTGGGGTATGGTATTTCCAATTTAACAGGTCAGTGGTGGAGAAGGGCTGGTAGTAGATGATGGGGCATCCTGGCTGGAGGATCCCATCGTCTCCCACTTGGTCTGGCCCTCTAGTCTCTCGGAGGGGCAGCTGAGGTGGAGGCGTATCCCTGGACCTAAGTCAGCTAGCAGTTCCCAGTGAGGGTTGGTGTTGAGGATCAGGCGCCTCCTGGGGAGGGCTTGGGAGGTCGGGTGTCGGCTCCAGGGGTTCGGATGGAGATGGAGTGTCTGGGAGTGCCGGGGGCGCGTTAGCCGTTGACCGTGGAGCATATGGAGGTGGTATCGGCTCTTCATCGGGGTCTCCCTGGTATATGGTTTTAGTCGCCTCTCTCTGGGTGCGGCCTTGCAGGCTCCATGCAACAAAGATCCTGGACTGTCCCTTACTATTGGAGCAGAACTGTACCCAAGGAGGAAGGGTTTGGGCTATTTCCAACCACAAGTTAATGTAAGGGAACTGGTCTGGATGTCCTGGGGTCCTGGTGACAACTACGTAGACTCGGCGAATTGTGGGGAGGTCAAGAGTGCTGTCTGGGGGTCATCCCATGTCAAAACCTGGCCACTCCAGCTCACATAAAGTGCGGAGACGTCTGGGGGTCATTTTGACCCCATAGTCGCCTCCAAAACCTTTCCTGAAATTCTTTAACATGCAGTCTAGAACCGTGGGCTTCCCGTAACTCCCTCCCATGATATTTGGTGCCACGCGGACAAGGGAAGGGTTTCAATCAGGCGCCTTCCTGGCCGTTTCCCTCGCGGGAACTTAGGTGCCGTCTTGGCTAAGGTGTACCCGGACCAGGCCTCACCCCAAGAGTGCGAATCACCTATGCCGTATGACACTACCACAGAAATGCAGGTTGGGGCTCACTCGGGTTCTGTAGCCGGCAGGCCGTGGATCCTCACAGAATCCCTTTCGGGACCAAGCACACACACACTCATTCTGGGAGGAAAGATGCCCTCCCTCGGAATCGCCCTAACTGGAGTCCAAAGTGAGACCCAGCGGGAGATGATCAGGCTCCCCTTCTGCCCTTACGCAGGCCTAACTGGGTCCGGGCCCCGGGGTCTTACTATGTCCGATGTCCTGGTTGGCTGTCCATCCTTTCTCCCTACTGGGGTCCGGCAGGGAGCCAGGGGCTGGAGCTGGCGGGTGGTCGCCAGTCCTGGGGCTGCCGAAATCAGCAGGGCGCGCCTAGCCCTGTCTCGGCTCTCCCGCCACCCTGCGGCCCTCTTCTGCCCAAACCGGTGGCTCAAGGGGCCAGCGCAGTTGGGTTCCCAGTCAAGGAACCAAATGTTGCAGAATCCAAGACCGAAAAGAACCCAAAGCGGTACTCAGAGAGTTAGGAGAGTCAGCTTTATTACGCGGGCAGGCTCAGTGGGATCCTTCCCGAAAGACTGAGCCCCTAGCAAGGTTTTGAGCAGGTTTTTATGGGTTGGGGACTTCCTTGAGTTGGGGAAGGGGTAGGTGTCGTCTGGTGATTGGCTCAAGGTGTGGCTTGGAGGGGGTTATGCAGAAGTGGGCTGGGGCTTAGGCTGGGGACTTCTCTCTCAACTTGGGCCACCATTTTAGCTCAGTTCCATGTGGCAGGGAACCATTTTAAGGTCAGTTTCCCCATAATTCTCACGAACAACCAGCTTCCCTCCCTGACTGCCATTCCGGCTGACTTATAGCCACTGCAAACTGAACACTAGGTGTTAGCAGCAACAACCTGCATAAACTGCTCCATCAGTTTCCACAATCGTGTAAGGTCTGACCCTATAATAAAATCCTTATTCTGTATCACTTAGAGCAGTTCTACTCTGAATGAACTCTAATTGATACAGATGGAGAAAACACATGAAAAGTTAAATGATGTGCGGTGACTCAGTGAGTAAAGCCCAAAACAGATGTGGCCCTGCTCAGTGTTTCTACAGGTCTAAGAAAAACTCAGGATCTGGTGGTAGGAAATATAGCAATAATGCTGTCGACAAAAAAACAAAACAAAACAAAACAAACAAACAAACAAACAAAAAAAAAACAACTGCCAGCCTAAGAGAAAGCTTATAAGAGTTTATTTGAGCCAAATTGGCAATTGCTGGGAAGCAAAATCTCAACAGATTGAGAAAATGCTCTGGAAAATGGCAGTTTTGCAATTTATTTTATACATTAGAATCAAAGGAGGAGGGTTGTATGAAATCTATTGGTGGTAGGTTAAGGGGGTGGGAGAAAGCAAAGCGGGGAAATCTCTGGAATTGGGTAAAAAGTAAAATGGAGAGACACACACTTCTTTTTCATTGGTGGGTACGGGATAGTTAATAGCATTTTAGGGGTGGCCTGTTGACTCAGTGGTTAGAGCGCAGTGCTCATAACACCAAAGTCGCAGGTTCAATTCCCACATGGGCCAGTGAGATGCGCCTTCCACAGCTAGATTGAAGAAAAAGAAAACAAAAACAAAAAACGACGATGACTTGACCTGGAGCTGAGCTGCGCCTCCCACAAATAGATTGAAAATGACTTGACATGGAGCTGATGGGTCCTGGAAAAAAACACTGTTCCCCAATGTTTCCAATAAAAAATTTTTTAAAAATAGCATTTTACAGCACATAGAGATGGTAATTAGGGGACAAGTATAACAATGAGGGATTCTGTAGTTTCCTGCTCTGGTGGGTTGTGCCCTGAGGGGTTGGGAAAAAGGGATTACTCTGACATTCCAAGGGTATGTTATCTTAGATGCAAAAAGACAACAGATAAGCTCACTTAAGGTAAAGATTGACCTTTGTCAAGGAAGCTACAGGCCAAGGATGTGACTACTGGCCATGACCTGCTTTTAGCTAGGAATTTTTATGTTCAGAGCATCCTATGTAGTTAATTTTGGTCTGAGTTTGTAGAGCCTGCCATGCAGGCCTCTCCTGAGCTTGTCAGGTTTAGCATGTGACCCCTTTTCGTCCACAATGCTAAAGGATGTGTTCACCTGAGGCTGCTGATTGCCCCTATTCCACAAGGCCTGAGGCCCACTGCCACCGACACGCAGCTCTAGAGCCTGTGTGTACTTAAGCACCCTGAGCTCCATAGCAAATTGGGGGCTGTAGCTTTTCAGCTGTAGATATAGTTTGTAAAAGCTGGAGTTAAGGAAGAAGCTAATCTCTTAATCTCCAAAAGAAGACAGAATCCAGGGCTCATTCTATTAAAGAGGCCATTGGAAGATTTCAGTATTAGTATATAACATTTACACAAGTACATAGATGACTTTTTGTTGTTTTTCTTTTGTTAAATGAAGCCACCTGTAATTCACCACTTAGAGGTAACCACAGTAACATGTTGAAGCAGGGCCTGGTTGGCACCCCCACAGTAGAGGCCTCTCCGAGTCCTCAGCTTCTCCTTTACTTGACCTACCTATAGTTTAACAATAGATCAACCCCTGTGGCTTGAGCTTGGAACGTCCCTTGTTCCACCCAGTTCCCTGTTTTAGAACCTGAAACTTGTGATTAATACCCTTAGGCTTATTGATCACAATCTCTATGGTCTAGCATTCTTTCCAGGCTAATCTCATCATTGTTCCTGGGTTGCTGACTCCACCAGAATATCACAAAGCCAGAGGGAAGGCTCCATGCAGACCCCTGGAACCATCACGTAGCCTTTAGAGGAATGCCCAGATTTTCCCTTAAATATACCAAACCAGACTGAGAATGTTAAGGCTGTTTTTGGAGGTGTTAACCCGCTGCCTTCTCAGACCATAATCATATAATCTGATAATAAATGCTTATTCTATGATCCAACTCCTGTGTCGATCTATTGGCTGAGCGTACCAGGCAGCATGAACCCAGGACTCGTTTGGACTCCATTTTCAATGGTGCATGCTCTTTCAGTTTTTTCTATTATATATATGTATATGTAAAGCTAAACAGAGATGGTTTTTAACCTATGGCTGAGGGATGGGGGAGAAGAAAATGGGAAGTACCCAATTTTGCTTCCTTTAAATTAAAAAAAAAATATTTTATTATTTTTTTGCTATTATTTTTCAAATTAGTTTCAGGTGTACAAAACAATGTAATAGACATTTATCATTTATATCCCTCACCCAGTGGTAACCCCCCTCCCTCCATCTACTACCCCTCTGACATCACATACAGCCATTACATTTCCACTGTCTCTATACCTAATGCTGTACTCCACTTCTTTTAAATATATATATATATATATATATATATATATATATATATATACACACACATATGTATATGCATATAGTTAAAATTGTAGTTGACATTCATTATTCAGCTTCAGGTGTACAGTGCAGTGACCAGGCATCTACATCATCCCTGAGGTGGTCTCCCTAATGGGACAAGTATCCATCGGATACCCTACAAAATCTTTACAACGTTATTGATTACATTCCCCAAATTGACTTTCATATCTCCATGTCAATCTTGCGGTTACTGATTGTGCTTTCTAATCCCCTCACTTTCCCCCTTATCCCCAACCCCCTCCCATCTAGCAACCCTCAGTTTTTCTCTATGTCTCTGAGACTATTTCTGATTAGTTGATTCATTTATTCTTTTCTTTAGATTCCACATATAAGTGGGATCATATGGTATTTGTCTCTCTCCGTCTGACTTATTTCATTTAGCATAATATTCTCTAGGTCCATCCATATTGTTGCAAGTGGTAAGATTTCATTCTTCTTTATGGCTGCGTAATACTCCATTGTATAAATGTACCAGAGTTCCTTAATCCAGTCATCTACCAATGGGCATTTCGGTTGTTTCCATGTCTTGGCTGTTGTGTATGCTTCCTTTAAATTTTTTTAAAAATGAGACTTGTATACAGTTAAGGTATACGACATGATTTAATACACATATACATAGTGAGATAATTATTACAGTCCAGCTAATTAATATATCCTCTCCTCTCCTCCTGCTGGAGAAACTGACCTTAAAACGGTTCCCTGCCACGTGGAACTGACCTAAAATGGTGGCACGAGCGGGGGGGAGAGAGCGAGGTCCCCAGCCTAAGCCCCAGCCCACTTCCACATAACCCCCTCCAAGCTACACCCCGAGCCAATCACCAGACGACACCTACCCCTTCCCCAACTCAAGGAAGTCCCCAACCCATAAAAACTTGCTCAAAACTTTGCTAGGGGCTCAGTCTTTTGGGAAGGATCCCACTGAGCCCGCCGGTGTAATAAAGCTGATTCTCCTAACTCTCTGAGTGCTGCTTGGGTTCTTTCCGGTCTTGGATTCTGCTACATTCAGTTACCATTTTTTTATGTACTGAGAGCACCTGAAATCCGTCTGAGCAAATTTCCAGTATTCAATACAATATTAAATATAGTGTGGACAAATTAGAGGTTCTACAGAAAGTAAACCTCATGGGGTGATCTGATCATAAATTTAGACTAACTGGGCAGGTCATGGTGGGTAGTCATGCCTCAGGCATATAAATTCTTTTTTTTTTTTTTTAAACACTTACCCCAGCTCTGTGACTCGGTTATTTGGTGGGTTTTTTTTTTTGGGGGGGGAGATATTGGGGAACAGTGTGTTTCTCCAGGGCCCATCAGCCCCAAGTAGTTGTCCTTCAGTCTAGTTGTGGAGGGCGCAGCTCAGCTCCAAATCCAGTCGCCGTTTTCAATCTTTAGTTGCAGGGGGCGCAGCCCACCATCCCATGTGGGAATTGAACTGGCAACCTTGTTGTTGAGAGCTCACGCTCTAACCAACTGAATCATCTGGCCGCCCCATAAATTCTTTACTAAAAGGTTTATCTTTGCCTTAAGCAAGTTCTGTCCATTGTTTGTGTGACAACCTTTGAAATGCTCCCTTTCAAACCCCTCCCACTAAAGGCTACTGCCCTCAAGAGAGCACATAATTTCGTTAATTAAACTGAAATCAGATCCTCACCTTGCTTTCTCTCTGTTGTGTCTCTGCTCGCTTGTTGGCCGTGAAAGAATTCAGGAGTCAGATAGAAATATAGAAGATTTATTAAAGAAAGAGGAAGGTCGACTGGGCAGAGTCTGCTGGAAACTAATGCAAACTATGGCGTCTAGTCTTTGTTTGGTCTCAAGTTTTATGTTTTCCTGTAGTGTGTGGGGGGGAAGGTGCAGTAAAGCTGATTATTGCAACCTTTGCATATGTTATGTAGATTTAAGTTGGACCCAGGAGAGTGAATCCCATACAGATGCAAAACCTCTCCCAAGTCACTAGGCTAGCACTGGGCCTAAGTAAATAGAAACATTGAAACTGCATAGTAAATATATAGGAAGCAGAATCTTTAAGAGGCAAAGAAAAGAAAGCTTTCAAAAAGTCCAGGGCTGGCCCGGTGGTTCATGCGGTTAGAGCTCCATGCTCCTAACTCCAAAGGCTGCCGGTTCGATTCCCACATGTCCCAGTGGGCTCTCAACCACAAGGTTGCCAGTTTAATTCCTCGACTGCCACAAGGGATGGTGGGCTGCGCCCCCTGCAACTAGCAACGGCAACTGGACCTGGAGCTGAGCTGCGCCCTCCACAACTAAGACTGAAAGGACAACAACTTGAAGCTGAACGGCACCCTCCACAACTAAGATTGAAAGGACAACAACTTGACTTGGAAAAAAGTCCTGAAAGTACACACTGTTCCCCGATAAAGTCCTGTTCCCCTTCCCCATAAAATCTTAAAAAAAAAAGTCCCAAGCTAAATTACACTTACTAATTTGAATTATACCAGATATCCAAACCTCAAAAATAGAAGATTTAGTGCCACCATTACAATCCCCTGTCTTAACACTCTCACCTTCATGTAATCTTCCTTATATTCTTTCCTTAAATGCATAATGGAAACTACAAACTGTTATTCTCTGAATAATTTTTCTCAGTCTTTTGAGATCTTGCTTTCAGGCATGTCTTCCGTTTGACTCAAGTGCATTTTTATAAAAACTCTATAGGTTTGGATGTTCTTACATCGACACTGGAGAATTTCCCTAAGAAAAACTAGTTAGTATCCAAGATAGGTAGGTACAGATTAAAATTCAGTAGCCCTCTTCTGTGGCCTCGGGAACATGCAGGAGTGAGTGGTTGAAATGAACATAAATCACAGAAGCGTCCGTTAACCTCTTCTTGGGAAGAAAGGGATCTTTGCTCAAACTATGTTCTTATACCTTTCAACTCCACACTATTTGGTCGTAAATGTATCCAAGAGGATGACTTTCTAATAGGCTCTTCTGCATATATTGCTCAGGCTTCCTGCTTGGTGCTCCCATGTCACCATCCGCTGAACACTGCAGGAGCTGCCTGAGAATGACCTGAAGTAACTACGTTACTCTGGCCAGTGTAAGACCCGTATGTCTGTCAACCAGGGACTGCTCCCCAACATTATACATGTACTCTTTACTTTGCTAACTCTAGAAAATAGCCCAGGAATTAGTAACTGAACTGAGCAAATGCATTTTTAAAAGAGAGGAACCAATAATTAATGTTGTGGCTGCACACTCTCGAGTTGTGAAAGAATTCATGAGGCAGCTAGAAATACAGAAGATTTATTAAAATAAGAGAAGGGTCGGCTGGGCAGAGTCTGCTGGAAACTACTGCAAACTACTGTGTTGAGTCTTTGTTTCATTTGAAGTTTTATATTTTCTAACCAAGATGATGTAAATTGCTTTGGCCTGTAGTGGAATTTTCCATTGATTTTGGCTTTGTCCATCGGGGTGGGGGGAGGTGCGGTTAAACTGCTTATTGAAACCTTTATATATGTTATGTAGATTTAAGTTGGAGCCAGGAGTGGATCCCATACAGATGCAAAACCTTTACCAAGTCACAGGGCCAGCACTGGGCCGAAGTAAATTCTGGGGGTACCAAAAAATGTATACAAGTGGACACTTTGGTCAACGTTGCTCAAGCAGTAGTTTGCTGTAATCAGAAGTGTCTGGGCGCTGATGGTAACCACTTTGAGCCTCTTGTAGTTGCAGAAGTCAAATGTGACTCGTATTCATCTTTTGTTATCGGTATATTTTGAGTATTACAAATTTAATACAGTTTTCCTTTCTTAAAATGTGTATACTTTTTTGGCACCCTCTGTAGAGACTGGTATGCATAGTAAATGTATAGGAAGCAGAATCTTTAAGGTTTGGTGGAAAGGAGGCAAAGAAAGAAAAGAAAGCTTTCACAAAATCCCAAGCTAGGGGCGGCCGGATAGCTCAGTAGCTTAGAGTGCGAGCTCTCAACAGGGTTGCTGGTTCGATTCCCACATGGATCAGTAAGCTGCACCATCTACAACAAGATTGAAGAGAATGAGCTGCCACCAAGCCACCAGCGGGTCGGCCAGCTCAGCGGGTTAGAGTGTGAGGTCTCAACAACAAGGTTGCCGGTTCAATTCCCGCATGGGATGGTGGGCTGTGCCCCCTGCAAGTAAAGATTGAAAAGCAGCGACTGGACTTGGAGCTGAGCTGCGCCCTCCACAACTAGGCTGAAGGACAACAACTTGGAGCTGATGGGCCCTGGAGAAACACACTGTTCTCCAATATTTCCCAATAAAACTTTTTTTTTAAAGTCTCAAGCTAAATTACACTTGCTAATTTGAATTATACCAGAGATCCAAATCTCAAAATAGAAGATTTAGGGCTCCATTACAATCCTCCTGTCTTATCAATTAATCTTATCCCTAGATATGGCAGAATGATGAATTATGTGTTAATTAATGGCAGAATCCTGAAATCTAGGCTCTTAACATAAGATTTGCTTGCCAAATGCTTAGATGATTTGGTTGATATCATGGAAAATACCAGAGGAGGTTTCTATTGTTATTCCAATGATTGCCACAGCTAACAAAAACAAGATTAAAACTGCTTTTATCTTTTGTGTACCTGTAACTTTGTTAAATAGAGTTTGATCTCTGAACAATAGAGTAAGTTCTTCCACTTGTCAGCTCATTTGAAAACTGCTTTTTGTGTCCTCCCTGCCGCTCAGGTCTCCTGTACAGACCAGCATCTCTGGCTCTTCCAAGTGTGCATCTCACGATGTTACTGGTGTACTCTCTAACATCCTGCCTAGCTTCCTGTGAAGCCCATTTAGTTGAAGTGCATTATATAATGTGGCGCCCAAAACTATTATGGGCTTACCAGCGTCAAACAGGTGGGAAGTATTTGCAGTAGCTTTTGAGAACAATTATCTAACTGTCTGGCTCCTGTTGAGTTTTCAATTAACTAATGCCTCTAAGTATTCTTCATGTTGGTTATTGTTAAGCCAGTTTTCTACAATACAGGACTTTTGAAATTAATACCTTTAAACTAAACACACTATTTATACTTACATTAAAACATTTATCAAAATGTTATTATCTATTACTTATGGGAGGGCAGAGACTAATGTTAAAGAACAAAATTCAACTGAGAAAATTTCAAGATCAAATTGGCTTTATTAAGGGATTCATGACTCAGGCAGCATCTCATCTAGCAACTGGAAGGGCACACTGAAGGCTTGTACTAAATGGGAGGCTCATATAGGAAGAAGGGTGGGGCAAGGGAGCTATTAGCAAAAGAAAAAAAAAACTGAATTAGGTCAAGGGATTATTTTTAGGCCAGGACTTCTTTTTTCCAGGGAAGGGGAAGGAAAGGGTTTTATCATGTGGATTGTCTCTTCTTCCTTTGGAGGTGGGGGGAGATGGAAAATGCCCACATGAAAGATTACCTCATTGATGTTGACCAGAAAATTCCAGACTGGTTGATTAAGATTTTACATTCCTGGTGAAGGTTGAAAGTGCAACTGGATCATGGGCTTTAGCACAAGTGATGTCTTTTTTGTTTTAAGTGTTTTTTTTTTTGTTTTGTTTTAATTTTGATGAAATTCAATTTATCTGTTATTTTCTTTTTTTCTCCCCCTTCTTCCGCCTCCCCCACCCCGCCCCTCCCACTCCGGTTCAAGCCATTGTTTCTCAGTCTAGTTGTGTAGGACACAGCTCCCTGAACCATGCTGGTATTATGAGCCTTGCACTCCCCCCGGCTGAGGCAGTCGGTCACCAGTAGTTGGTCGGCTGCTCACAGCAGCTCACGGCAGCTCTTGCCGGACACCGGACACTCACACTGGCCACCGGCTGCTCCTGGCAGCACACGGTAGCCCAAGGCAGCGCACAGCAGCCCATGGCAGCTCACGCCAACCTCCAGCTGCGCACAGCAGCCCAGCTCCAGGAAGAGCCATTGTTCACAATCTTAACTGTAGAGGGTGCAGCTCACTGGCCCATGTGGGAATTGAACTGGCAACCTTGGCGTTAGGAGCACGGTGCTCTGACCACCTGAGCCACTGGGCCGGCCTGGACCTGTGGTTTTCTAACACTGAGTTCTATTTATCTGTACTATGACTAGCACTTTAAGTTTGTGGGATGAAAAATTTCAAACTTTTTAATTTATCTCAATTAAATTGCATACTTTGAGTATGTCTATGTTTGAATCTTGACTTTGTCATTCAATGTATTTATCATTGCAGTCTTGTGTCATCAGCAAATTGATGAGCAAGCTTTTAGCATCTTACAACTCACTGAAAAAAAATGTCCATTTAAGGAAGACCTGAGGTTGATGATTTGTAGCAAGTCACTAAAGACCTTTTTCCAGACTGAGACTGCTACATTAACAGATACCTTAACAAGATGTTAGTGCACCTTACTCCACTATCTTGTACCCCATATATCTCTGTCTTTGGCACAAGACTTTATCAGATGCCTTGATGAGGTCAAGATTCATGCCAAGTATATTAGCTTTCTATGGCTACTATAAGACATCACCATAATTTCCTGGTCTAAACAACACAGTTTATTATCTCACAGTTCTGTAGGTCAGAAGTCCAACACAGATCTCCCTGAGCTAAATTGAAGGTGTCAGCAGGGCTGCACTTCCTTCTGGAGGCTATAGGGGAGAATCCATTTCCTTGCTCATTTGGATTATTGGCTAAATTCAATTCCTTGTGGTTGTAGGAGTGAGGTTACCAGTTCCTTGCTGCCTATTAGCTGACAGCCATTCTAGTTTCTACAGGCCAGCCACATTAATTGGCTCATGTGCCAATTCTGCTCTTTCACCGTATTCCCCTTTCTCCATCTTCAGAGCCAGAAATGGTTGGTCAAGTCCCACTTCAGATCTCTCCTGCCTCTTAATGTCACATCTCTGTGATTGCAGCCCGGAAAGTTTTTCCACTTCTAAGGGCTCATGTGATTACATTGGACCCACACACACACGGATAATGCAGGATAATCTATTTTAAAATCAGCTGATTAGAAATCCTAATTTTATTTGCAAAGTCCCTTTTGCCATGTAAGGTAAAATATTCACAGACTTAACACCAAGAAATAAGGGTCCCAGAGGCCAATATCCTGCCTACCAGGCAAATTTTTTTTCAAACTTTAGTCATTTGAAGACAACCTGTGTTTACATGTATATAGAAATGTACACCAAAAGAGTCAATTTTATTGTATGTTCATTTGAAATGTAAAATTTTTAAAAATAAGAGGGCTTAAAAAGTGACACAAGATTTTTGGATGTTATTAAATGAGAATGTGATTCCAAGAGCCACTATAGCTATCCTGTCCTTGATGATGTCAGTGATAATGAACTTTGGAACTGCCCCTCTCAGGACTTCTTGTCATGTGAGATAATACATTTTGCTTACCCTTAAATCCACTTCCGGTTTGGTTTTCTATTACTGGTAGCTAAAAAGTGTCCCCTCACAAATAGATGTTAAATGTTATTATTTATTAACATGTTATCATTATATTTGGTTTTTAAAAAGTAAACATTGAAACCCTAATAGATTATATTAAAATAATTAAATGCAATATTAATGGAAAACAATCTAGAAGGTTTTCTTTTAATAAAAAAGATCATGAATGATAGACCCTTAACAACCCTTCATACCAGTACAGCTTTTTACAGTCTCAAAAGCTTTCTTCCTTCCACCATTTCACTTGCTCCTACAGACACCCTATGAATAAGGCAGGGATCATTTATCCCACTTTAGAGATGAGCACATAATGTGTAAATGAGTGATAGGTAACATGTTTATGGTCAATACACAAAACAGCAATTAATGGTGCAGAGACAAGTGGACAGTGGGTTGCGGATCGTATCTCCAACCCAGCCGCCAGTGAGACTATAGTGGTATGACTCCCCTACCTATGGCTCCATGGGTGTTCCTTTTTGGCCTTGCCATATCCTGCATTCTTACGCGGGGAGCAGGACTAGAGACCCCAGAAGAGACCCTGCCTGTCACTCCGCATGACAAGGAGGCTTTTGGTACCCTCAAACTTAAGCTACAATATACAAAAAGAGGAATAAAAATGTTATTGAAGAGTGTGATAAAGACGAGAAAAATCAATTCTTCACTACTAGACCTACCAAACAGGTAAGAGATTGACTTTCTTTTTTTTTTTTTTCCTAAAGATTTTTTTTTTTATTGGGGAAGGGGAACAGGACTTTATTGGGGAACAGTGTGTACTTCCAGGACTTTTTTCCAAGTCAAGTTGTTGTCCTTTCAATCTTAGTTGTGGAGGGTGCCATTCAGCTTCAAGTTGTTGTCCTTTCAGTCTTAGTTGTAGAGGGCGCAGCTCAGCTCCAGGTCCAGTTGCCATTGCTAGTTGCAGGGGGCACAACCCACCATCCCTTGTGGAACTCGAGGAATTGAACTGGCAACCTTGTGGTTGACAGCCCACGCTCCAACCAACTGAGCCATCTGGGAGCTCAGCGGCAGCACAGCTCAAGGTGCCGTGTTCAGTCTTAGTTGCAGGGGGCAGAGCCCACTATCCCTTGTGGGAGTCGAGGAGTTGAACCGGCAACCTTGTGGTTGAGAGCCCACTGGCCCATGTGGGAATCGAACCGGCAGCCTTTGGAGTTAGGAGCATGGAGCTCCAACCGCCTGAGCCATCTGGCCGGCCCAAGAGATGACTTTCTGAAGAGGCTGTCACTTTCCTTGATCCGTAAAAGGAACATAGAGGGCAATTCAAAGATATCAGCAGGTACTACGACATTCGTTACTGACAAGAAGAGATATGGTCCACCTTTTGAAAGATACAGAGGCAGATATGTATAGATCTGATTTAGTGACTAAAAAGTTGTACTCCAAGAAAAGTTGTACGGTCTTCCTGATACACATTATATCCCACACCAATCCATAGCAAGTTCTGTCAGCTCTGCCTTTGAAATGTATTGAGAAGCTTACAGCTTACCACCACCACTGTCCCCGCTCAGGTCCAATCAACCCAACATCATTTTCACCTGTCCTACATCAATAATCCCTAACACGTATGCCTGCTTGCATGCTTGTCCTCTCTAATCTATTCTCAATCCAACAGCCAGAGTGATCTTGCAGTAAGGTCATGCCACTCCCCTGCTCAAAAGCCTCTAATGGATTCTTGTCTCACTCAGAAAGAAAGTACTAGTACTTACAGTGGCCTACAGGGCCCTTTAAAATTTAACCTGTTACCCCAGTTTTCCATCTCATTTCCTACACTTTCCCTCTCACTTCTTTCATTCCAGCCACACTGGCTTCCTTGAGTTTTCTGAACACACCAAGCACACTGCTGCCTCGGGGCCTTTTCACTCTCAGCACTTTCTGCCTAGAATTCTCAAGAACCCTTTTTCCCCCTCTGTGGGGACAGAACCCCAGAAAGCAGTTTCCAGGCTCTTGGCCTCACATAGAAAGGTACTGGCTCAGGTAGTAGATGGTCATCAGCTGTGACTAGTTGACCATTGGCTGTTACAGGTTAGTCATTAGCCACTGATATAACTGCCGTGGCTAAGCTAGCAAAGTGTGTGGCGTGGTGGTGTGGCGTCCTGGCGTGGCGTGGCGTGGCGTGGCGTGGCGTGGCGTGGCGTGGCGTGGCGGAGTGTGGATTACGGATTGCAGAGAGGCAGATTGCAGCTAGCCAGTGAGGTTGGTTGGCAGAGACAAGTGGACGGCGGGCTGCGGATTGTGTGGCTCCTGCCTCCTGTGTCTCCAACGCAGCCGCCAGCGAGACTATAGTGGTATGACTCCCCTACCTATGGCTCCGTGGGTGTTCCTGTTTGGCCTCACCATGTCCTGCATTCTTATGTGGGGAGCGGAAGCTGAGACCCCGCCTGATACCCTGCATGACACCCTCTCCTATGCTCTGACTCTCACCGTATGCTCTAAGAAGGGGATACCTACTTCAGGTCTGTACTCAAATGTTACCTTATCAGGATGCCTTTCTTGACCACCCTATATAAAATAACCCCTTGCAAGGAGACAAACTTGCATTAATTGAGGCAGAAACAAAGTAATGCCTACATAAAATATTGGATTCACTTATACATGTAGCCTTAATGTTATAAAAGCAGATTTTTTAAAAATTTAGTCTAGAGCTATGTATAGATATATTCTCCTAACCAGGGACTCTAAAAAGGAATATGACTGAAAAAGAATGTGAGGATTAAAAGAAACACACATCTGAAACACAGAGTAAAAAATTATCCTGATGAAGAGAAACAATGGTAGATAGTATCTTAAGAAACTAAAATGACTGCATAGGTAACTCTCTGAACTCAATAAAAAAATGAGAAAGGAAAGTCAAGAGAGACATGTAACCTGTGGTGACTATAAAAGAATGGCATAGAGGCATATAAAATGTGCCAGAAAAACTAAAGTTCAGAATTACAGTCATGTGTCGCTTAATGACAGAAATATGTTCTGAGAAATGCATTGTTAGGTGATTCTGTCATCGTATGAACATCACAGAGCACACTTACACAAACCTAGATGGTAGAGCCTACTACACACAACAACTATATGGTATAGCCTAACACTTCTAGGCTACAAACCTAAACCTGTACAGCATGTTTCTGTATTGAATACTATAGGCAATGGTAACACAGTGGTAAGTATTTATGTATCTAAACATAGAAAAGGTACACTAAAATATGTTATGAAAGATTTAAAAAATAGTACAACTGTGTAGGGCACTTAACCAAGAATGGAGCTTGCAGGACTGGAAATTGTTCTGGGTGAGTCAATGAGTGAGTGGTGAGTGAATGGTGAGTGGTGAGTGAAGGCCCAGGTGATCACAAATAAAAAATATTTCTTCAATAATAAATTAACCATAGCTTACTGTATCTTTTTATAAACTTTAAAAAATCTTTAAACTTTTCAACTCCTTTGTAGTGACACTTAGCTTAAAACACAAACACATTGTACAGCTATACAAAAATATTTTCTTTATATCCTTATTCTATAACATTTTTTTCTAGTTTAAAATTTTTTATTATTTTTTTACATTTTCTGTTAAAAACTAAGACACACACACACACACACACACACACACACACACACACACACACACACACTAGCCTAGGCCTTCAGAGGGTCAGGACCATCACTATCACTGGTTTCCACTGCCACATCTTGTCCCACTGGAAGGTCTTCAGGAGGAATAACACACATGGAGCTGTCATCTCCTGTGATAACAATGTCTTCTTCTGGAAGACCTCCTGAAGGACCAGCCAGAGGCACTTCTTGAGGAGGTGTCATTCTTTTAAAAAAATATGTCCACGGTGGTTTGCTTGGTTTGTTTGTTTATTTCATGATAAATTTGTTTGTAAGCACATAATGCACCATGAACATTTCTCTCTATTAATGAAAACCTTTCAGTGTTGGGGTCCAACTTTTCAAGCATTTTAAGGAGCTTATTGAGGGTGCAAAAGCTTCTACTAAACCCTTTACTGTGAATTTTCTTTTGGGGTTCTTCTTTTATTTCTCCT
This sequence comes from Rhinolophus ferrumequinum, assembly GCF_004115265.2. NCBI lineage: Eukaryota > Metazoa > Chordata > Mammalia > Chiroptera > Rhinolophidae > Rhinolophus > Rhinolophus ferrumequinum. The sequence continues at coordinate 75,674,333 of NC_046284.1, read as the reverse complement.
GCAATTTCCTTTTGTGTTGTCTCTTCTTCAGCTATGTGTTCCTGTCCCAGTTCTGACAACTCCTTATCAGTCAATTCCTCAGGAACCATCCTAGGAGCCCCTCAATGTCATCCTCACCCACATCCAGGTTCAAGTTGTTTGTCATCTCAATCACAGCCTTGTTGATTTTTGCAACCTCCTCATCCTTGACAAATCATTTGGAGTCATAGACAAATCTCCTCAGTGTCTTCTTTCAGATGCCATTCATACACTCCTTGGTGACATCATCCCAAGTCCAAACAAAGTTCTTGATGAAGTCATGGATGTTATAATCCTTCCAGAATTGCATCAGTATATTCTCGGTGTCTTCCTCGGTTGTAGCAATAGCCTGGGCAAAAGTCCTCCTCAGGTAACAGGCCTTAAAAGCTGGTATAATTCCTTGATCTACTGGTTGGATCAAAGAGGTGGTGTTTGCAGGGAGAAACACCACTTTTACACTGGGATGAAGATTACCAATAAAAGGAAGATGTCTGGAAGCATTATCAGCAATAAGAAAAATTTTGAAAAGTATGTTATTCTCCAAACAGTAGTTCTCCATTTCACTGCACAGCAGTTTAGAAGAGCATCTTGGAAGAGGAGCTGGGTCATCCATGACTTCTTTTTATTTATTTTTTATTATTTTTATTGGGGGAATATTGGGGAATAGTGTGTTTCTCCAGGGCCCATCAGCTCCAAGTCGTTGTCCTTCAATCCAGTTGCGGAGGGGGCAGCCCAGCTCCAAGTCCAGTTGCTATTTTCAATCTTAGTTGCATTGTAGGGGGCGCAGCTCACCATCCCATGTGGGACTTGAACTGGCAACCTTGTTGCCAAGAACCCACGCTCTAACCAATTGAGCCATCCAGCCGCCCCTCCAGAAGCTCAGCGGCATCTCGTTACCTTTGATCTAGTTGTGGAGGGCGCAGCTCACTGGCCCATGTGGGAACTGAACCCTGATGCTGAGAGCTCTCGCTCTAAACAACTGAACCATCTGGCTGCCCCATCCATGACTTCTTGTTCCTGTAATACACTGGCAGTGTGTGCTTATCAATATGCTTGAAGGCCCTGGGGTTCTCACTGTGCCAGATCACAAAGAATTTCCTTTTGTAGCCTACAACATGGCCCCCAAGGAAGACTCTTATTCTGTCCTTCAAAGCCTTGAATCCTGGTATTGACTTGGCCTCCTTACGGATGAAAGTCCTTTCAGGCACCCATTTCCAGAATAGGGAAGTTTCATCCATATTGAATATTTGCTCTGGCAAGTAATTTTCCTCCACAACCAACTTATCTAGTGTTTCTAAAAATTCTTCAGCTGCCTTCAATTCAGCACTCACAGATTCATGGCTCACTTTCACATTAAATAATGAATAAGAAATTTTGAATCATTTAGACCACCCAGCAGTAGCAGTAAATTCAACATCCTAATTGGGTCCAGCCTCTTCTTTCAACATCACAAACTTTTTGCTTTGGCTGTGATCATCATGGTGCTTAGAAGAATACACTTCTGTGTCTGGTCTTCAATCCAGGTAATTAGAAGTTTCTCAATGTTAGGAATTGGCCACCTCCAATTATCGTCCTGTTCCTAGGAAGAGTTATCACAGTACCATGAGCAAGTCAGTCCTAAACCTGCCATTTTCCCTTCTCCTTCCTTCTTCCAGGTATTTCTCCAGTAGTGCAGACTTGGAAATTGGATAGCCTCATGTCAGACTCAGGAGAGGTGGGAGGGAGTTGTGCACTGATTTAAGAAAAGCATCTGACAAAACTAAATTCCCTTTATTAATTTAAGTACATAATAAAGTATATAAACATAAATGTTCTTTCGTTGTAGTGTCACACTTCATTGGCTTATAGACTGTTTGATTGGAAGAGCTTGTGTAATTTAGAGAGTGTCCAGATCAGCATTCCAGTATATTTGCCCACAAAAATGCACTTACTAGCACCATTTATTTCTCCCATAAATTATTCACATGATGAGCCAGAGTGCAGCTTTAACCTTGCCTTTCTTGCAGCTCAGTTGGGGAAACTGATCATAAATGGATTCTGGAAAGAAATGTGTAAAGAAGCCATCTCTGAGTGGCAAAGAAGGGGAGGATGTCTTGATGGTAGGCTTAGAGAAGCCTTTTTATTAAGAAAGATCTCATTTCAGAGCTCAAACCAGACAGGTGAATGAAAGGACTGCTTTAAGAGTGGTGTCACTTAGTGTGACTTTCTATTTTTTTTTTTAAATCGTGATTTTCTAAATTGTTTCAGTTAAAATAATTGTTTTTTCTTTTTTTTTTAAAAAAAGATTTTATTGGGGAAGAGGAACAGGACTTTATTGGAGAACAGTGTGTACTTCCAGGATTTCTTCCAAGTCAAGTTGTTGTCCTTTCAATCTTAGTTGTGGAGGGCGCCATTCAGGCAACCTTGTGGTTGAGAGGACGCGCTTGTGGTTGAGATGACGTGCTCCAACAAACTGAGCCATCTGGGAGCTCAGCGGCAGCTCAGCTTAAGGTGCCGTGTTCAATTTTAGTTGCAGGGGGCGGAGCCCACCATCCCTTGCGGGAGTCGAGGAGTCAAACAGGCAACCTTGTGGTTGAGAGCCCACTGGCCCATGTGGGAATCAAACCGGCAGCCTTTGGCATTAGGAGCATGGAGCTCCAACTGCCTGAGCCACTGGGCCAGCCCCTAAAATAAAATTTTAAAAAAGGTATAGGTCTCAGAGCACATCCAGAGTGTTCAGAAGTGCTTGTGGTGCTTTGGGCAAGAGAGCCCCAGGATCCCAAGGAGGAGGAGGCACTAGCTCAGCCTACCAACAGAAAGTGCCTAGGATCAGGAGAAGCCATGTGGGTGCCTGGGTGAACAGAGATACCATTACAGCTCTGTTCCTTACTGACTAGGTGAATTTGGCTTATTTATTTAATTATTCTGTGTCTCAATTTCATCATTTTAAAACTGGGAAAGTAATAATATTTACCTCATAGAGTTTTTTTGTGACCAGCATAAATACATGTAAAGCACTTATTACAATGCCTGGCACATGATAAATACTCCCTAATTTTGCTATTTATTATTGTTGTTGTTGTTTTACTAGAAAACAAGAGATGGTACATAGCATGAGTGAGAATATTGAAAGAGCCCCCCCCACCAAAAAAAAAGAGGGCACAAACCTCAAGGATTCTGCTAGGAGGATGTCCCCTCATCCACAACAAAAAAAGACTTTGTCCAGGTATATCCCACCCCCTACCCATTATGATGTTCGTGCAAAATATGTTATTCTGCTTTTATCTCCTTTTTTTTTTTAGCTATACCTCTACTGAAACCTTGTGGTTTCAATACTTAAAAGTAAGGAGCACTGGGCTATCAAAGAAGGGTGTATCCCCAAGTTTCTGGAGTGTGACACACATAGTAGAAAGCAATCTTGGCCCCTGATACTCTAGAGATATGTGAAGGAAAGAGTACTAAGGTTAAACTACCAAGATCTGGCTAGAAATCCCTCAGTTCTGCCAAGGACTGGCCCTATAAATGGGCTTTTGTGGTGTTTCTTCTTCCCACCCTCTCATAAATATTTTGAATCAGTTCTTGATAGAGTGTGGATTTTATCTTCTCAGGATCCAATCTCTTCACAAGCTTCTCTTGCCTGTAATTAGAGATAAGAAACAAATTCTGCACCCCAAACCAAAGAAAATGTAGAACAACATGGGTAATCTCTTTAATAGGCAGCCAAGTTTGTGGTAGAAAGAAGTCAGAGGGGAAGGAAGCAGGATCAGACAGACTGAGCACAAAGCTCAAACACAGCTGAGACCTAGATGAAGAAGAAGCATGCTAGTTCCAGGAAGAAAACAAGGGAAGAGAGGCCTCTCCTTAACAGTTCCCATGTGCAATTCCAGACATGTTAGCTGGAATTGCTCCCAATGCAGGGCTTGAACCAGCTGCGCAACCTCAGGATCTCCCAGGGAGCAAGAAATCTGGAGGAACTTGTGATGGGCGAAAGATGAAATCGCATTAAAAACCTGTGTTGCAACACACGCCAAGCAGGATTTTGGTACTCTGAGGAAACCCCCTTATTTCCCTGAAAATGAGCGAATCAGCAAAAAAAAAAAAAAAAAAAAAAAAAAAGAGTATGCGGTCAGAGGAGGAAAAAACTTCTTCTTACTTTTGGTCACATGTTGTAAGAGCTCAGAGCAATCATCTTGAAGTTTTGCAGCTTCCCAAAAGAGAAGTTTCTTATTTTAGAGAAAATCTGACTGCAGAAAGATGAGCAACAGGAACGTGTACCAAGAACTTTTCACAGGTATGCTGGGTTTTTTTTTTCCTTTACTTTTGATTAGCATGCCAGCAATATACACAGAATTATGGGAAGAAATCCTTTCCCAGCATGTTACTTAGGTATAGATATCATTACTAGGGTCTGAGGGATCAAGAAACTAATTTTTTTTTCTTGAAAGTAACTCATTCAGAAATTTCACCATAGACAGTGGTATCACATGGAGGTGGCATAGCCTTTATTATCATATCAGCCAATAAGCCTTGTTCCCTACTGCTCACACCTTTCCACCTTCACCCAGTGACTTAAGCAGCTATTAAGAATCTGGGATCCGAAGATATATCTGTGCCCCCATGTTCGTTGCACCATTATTCACAACAGCCAAGATGTAGAAACAATCTAAGTGTCTAACAATGGATGAGTGGATAAAGAAAATGTGGTATATATGTACAATAGAATATTATTCAGCCATAAAATATAAGGAAATGCTGACATTTGCAATAGCATGGATGGACCTTGAGGACATTATGCCAAGTGAAATAAGTCACACAGAGACAGACAAATACTGCATGATCTTGCTTATATATGGAATTTAAAAAAAAAAAACAAATTCAGAAACAGAGATGAAATCTGTGGGGGTGGGGGAATAGGGTGAAGGTGGTCAAAAGGTAGAATCTTCCAGTTATAAGTTAAATAAATTCTGGGGATGCAATGTACAACATGATGACTATAGCTAGCAATACTGTTTTGTATATTTCAAAGTTGCTAAGAGAGTAGATCTTAAAAGTTTTCATCATAAGGAAAACTATTTTTGTGTTAACTGTGAGGTGATGGTGTTAAACTTATTGTGGCAATCATTTAGCAATATATACATGTATCAAATCATTGTGTTGCACACCTTAAATTTATACAAATTTATATGTCAATTTTATCTCAATAAACCTGGAGAAAAAAGAATTTGGGATCCCATATAAATCCTAAGTTAGGTGCTGCTGGGTAGAATATGCTGTGCAAATTATCACAGTGCTTTAAAAATATACTTCCACTCTCAGTCTAATAATCTAAGACAGCATATGCAAGTTTAGAGTTAATTTTCATTTTGGCCACTGCAGTTGTTCTTGACTGGTTTTCACCACACCTCAGAAGTGCCAGGAGTCTGCAGTTGGAAGGAAGGGGTAGAATTCTAGATAACACTCTGGGCTCATACTACCCACAGTCCATGCAGTAGACTTGGGGAACAGGCATCAAGGTCTATGTTTGTACCACTTGTGTTGACTTGGTAAGAGCACTGGATTTGAGGTCAAGAGGCCTAGATTTGAATCTGAATCATACATACTACTTATGGAGTGCCAAGTCATGTTACCTCTCTGGGCCTCCTTTCATCTTCTTAAGAACTACACAGACGTTATGTGGCAGGATTGTAAAATGTAAAGTGCTAAGCAATTTTGAGGTATCTTTTCTGGGCATCAAGTCCCATAGACCCCTCAGACTAGAGCACACACTGTGGATCACCTCCTCTCTCATCTCCCTCATCCCCAGCCAAATTTTCAAATAATAACACTATCAAAAAACTTCCAAGAGTAGAAAAGGAAGCATCCATGCATCCCAATTTCACAGAGAAAATAGAGAATATTAATAAAAATAATAAGCTATGTACAGTTTTAATTCATGGCAAGCTTTCAGCTGAGGCTATTTGTTAGAGTGCCTTTTTCACAAATGGTGTGGAGTTTTACTTGGAGTGTCATACTCTCAGGTTCTGTGTGAGTCATGATGATGTAGAATATTTTCTTTGTGCTGGGATCGTGTCTCCTGAAACCGAAGAATGGAAGCACGGACCAAGGAGAGGCGAGGCATTGTAAAAGAGGATAGTTTTTTAAAAGTAAAGAGTAAAGAGTTGGAGCTCCGGGAATGAGAGGGGGTCCTGACCAGGTTACCCAGTGACTGAGGCAAAAGTTCTTACTTTTATACCTTCCCTTGCCTGCTTGAAGAAGGGGGCTGGCGCCTTCTAATGAAATTTGTCTATCTCTTTTGTCCTGTTTGCCCACCCTAGAGGGATTAATGAACCCATCCCTATCTATCATATCTGCTCCTTTGTCCGGCCAAAAGGGATTTATGAGATAATTTTTTATCCTCAAGGCACATTCTCATATCTTTCTCCTGGAGTGAAGGAGACATTCCAGAACCTGGAGTTTCAGGATATGGCTGCCTTTTGTTTATTCCACCATGGACTTCCCTGTTTACCTAACAACATGCTAACTAACCTGTCTCAATGAAACCCTGTTTTCTAAAAATCCTCACAAGAAGGCCCCTTTCTACAAGTTCAGGAATGCCTTTGAAGGACTGGGGGTGGGGATGGGGGAGCTGGGGGCGGGGCGGTGAGTGGAGCAATTGGGTCACTGGCCTTGATAAAGAAGCTCAAGAGTTCTTCTGAGGCATGATAACACTTGTAATGTGACAAGATTATACGTCTGTTCTCAGAGTTAAGTTTATCTACTGCTGGAAAATTGTTTGATTTGGGTGCTGTCTTATGTGCATGGAGACCTAGATCCCTCAGTTACACTTCTGCAGTAGGTAGGCCCCAGGGAAACGGTGAAGTCAAAGACTGCTGTTCAAGACTACTGTTCGCTGCTGGGCCAGCCCTGACCTTCAGGGGCCAGGAGTTGTTGAGAAACTTTACATTATGAAGCAAGTAGCTTGAGGTGTATATGTGTATTTCACTTTCTGCTTAGCATTGGTGACCTTGGGAGGGTTGTGAGCTGATCGTTTTTTGTAGTGATACACAGAGTAGAGATAAACTTGATAACCGAGGGTTAGGGCTAGTTCTAATTACCTCAGCAGTTATTTGGTTCAGAGGCAAACTGAGGAAAATGCCATGGGAATTGTTTGACATCAAGGCCAAACTCAGATAGGCTACGCCAGTTGTTCACAGAGTGTGGTCCCTAATATCAACATCACCTGGAAAGTTGGGGAAAATTCAAATTCTCAGACCCTTCTTCAGACCAAATGAATCTAAAACTCTGGGGTTGGGACCCAGCAATCAGTGTTTTGAAAAGTCTTCCAGGTGATTCTGATTCATGCTCAAACTTGAGAATTGTTGGACTTCTCATCTCTGGCTGCACACTTGAGGCATTTGTTTAAAACACAGATTCTGGTGCAGAGCCCAGGAAGTCCGTTTTTTTGTTGTTGTTGTTTGTTTGTTTGTTTTTTAAGGAAGTCCCTGTTTTTAATCCCTAGATGATTCTGTTGCTCAGGTAGGATTGACAACCGCAAATACATTATCTCCTTATGGACAAGTTACTCAGGACGACACTGAGATTTTTGTCATGGGCCTTCCATCCCCTTATCTGGAGTACAGATTAGAGTTTTAGGGTTAGATGGCATTTCCTGGCTCAACGCCTGTCTCTGAGGTGAAATCTAGGCCTAGGCAGAGAGTGATGCCTGTGTTTCTTGGTAGGGAAGCTACAGTGTCTCTGGCTATTTGTCTCTTCTGTCTCTCTTCCCTTTGTCTTGAAGAAGCAATTAACTGCTTACAGTATAGAGGCCTGGAAGAAGGGGCTCTGTAGAAAGAGTGAATGGGGACGGTGGTTGCTAAAATACAGCTACTGTTAGTCTCTGAATCTTCTCTGTTTCAAACTAGGCATTTCTAGTTCCCTTAGTTCTTTTGTCATTTCCCAATTATTATCAGCTCCACTCGACACATAATCTGTGACACTGGGCCAGGCACTTCTTTTGCTTTCATTTTTCTATTTTAGAAGTGGGACTATGCCTGTCATCGCCCAAAGTGTGAAGTGGGCAGGCAGGGCTGAGGAAAGGACCAACGAGGAGAGACGACCCATATTTGCCAATGTATAAAATGCACAAGATAATAAAAATACCTCCGTTACACAGTGAATTTTTTTTTTAAAGATTTTATTGGGGAAGGGGAACAGGACTTTATTGGGGAACAGTGTGTACTTCCAGGACTTTTTTCCAAGTCAAGTTGTTGTCCTTTCAATCTTAGTTGTGGAGGGTGCCGTTCAGCTTCAAGTTGGTGTCCTTTCAGTCTTAGTTGTTCAGCTCCAGGTCCAGTTGCCATTGCTAGTTGCAGGGGGGCACAGCCCACCATCCCTTGTGGAAGTCGAGCCAGCAACCTTGTGGTTGAGAGGACACCTTCCAACCAACTGAGCCATCCGGGAGCTCAGCAGCAGCTCAGCTCAAGGTGCCACGTTCAATTTTAGTTGTAGGGGGTGCTGCCCACCATCCCTTGTGGGACTCAAGGAATTGAACTGGCAACCTTGTGGTTGAGAGCCCACTGGCCCATGTGGGAATCGAACCGGCAGCCTTCGGAGTTAGGAGCATGGAGCTCTAACCGCCTGAGCCACCGGGCTGGCCCCACAGTGAATTTTTTTTGGGGGGTGGATAGAAGTCTGAACTCATCACACTTGTTTTAAAAGTGGTTTATAGGGTCGAAAAATTTTCATTCATGCAAATACTGAATTCTGGAGCAACAGTGAGATAATGTGAATTTCTGTTTGCAGCTGAGTTGATCCATTTTTTCACATCTCCTTTTCTTGGCTTCCTGTAATAGTATTGGTATATAGAAACAGGGTAATGTTCACATACATGTGGGGGAATGCATGTTGATCACAGGCAAATATGGTTACATCAATTGAGGGTCTATGTGCTAAACATTTTACTTACATCACTATATTTAATCCTTACAGTAATCTTGTGAGATTCTTACTGTCTTGTACAGAAGACTGAGTTGACATGATCTGACTTACTGAAGGAGACGTAATGTCAAGCAGAGGCAGGATTTGAACTCAGATATGTCCGATTTGAGGGAGATTTTGTTCTTTTACAATCACCAGACTTGCTGTCGGTTCCCTGACCCTCATAGTAAAACTGTTGTTTAAGAAGCCAACCAGGCTGAAGTGAGCTCTTACTGGTAGGTTTTGATACAGGGAAAATATATAATGTGCTCCAGATGCCTCACTGAACTAAGGCTAAAATGTAGAATTTTTTGATTGTCTGCCAAACCAGAAAGTGCATATTATGGCCAAAAGATGAAGCAGTCCTTCTTTGCTACAGCAATGCCAACACTGACCAAGAAATCAAGAAAGGAGCTAGGATGTCCCTACCACTCTCTGGTTCTGAAATAGGGTCCTAACATTTCAGATTGACAAAAGAAGATCAGTGGAGAGCCATCCGAAAGGCAAACATGATACAAGCTCACATTATCAGGGACAGTATGTACCTAGAGTTAGGAAGTCAGCTTTCCTTTGGGCTATACTTTGGTCTAGGCTTTTTAAAGCTTCAGCTCTGGACAAAGTAAAGGGGGCAGAAAAGAGCAATCATAAATATGTTAACCAAAGAAGAGGTTCAGGCTGTATTAAAGAACAAAAGGCATTTATCTGAGCAAAAAGAGTTGCAACCCAGGAGACACAGATTCAGGGAGCAACATAGATTGTGCTCTGGAAAGAACAAAGAAAGGTAGGGTTAATAAAGGCAAAACCCACAAAGTGTTAACTCTTTCATGCAAATGAAGGATTGCCAGCTAGGTTAACAGGGATTGACCAGTTCCAGTATGCAAACGAGGGGGAGAGAACCACAAGGAGGAAGTAAAGTTTATTTGTGTCCACACAGCAGTTGTTTCAGGATGAGTGTAGCAACTTAAGGGCAGACCTGAGAACTGAGGCACAAAATGTGCATAGGCCCCACTTCCTTAATAGCCTCCTGACTCTATTTTAAGGGATTCTCTTAGCAATGCTTATTCTATTTTATTTTCTCCATTATCAAATATATTTATTTTATTTATTTGAGAAGCATTTGTATCATTCTTTCTCTGTACCCGGTGCTGGTACTTGGATATATTAACACATTTAGTCTTCATATGGTAGGTATAATTATTATCCCAGTTTTACAGGTGAAGAAATTGAGACTCTGAGAAATTAAATATTTGCCCAAAGCCAGAAAGTCAGTAAGTGGCAGGGTCAGAAGGTAATCCTTGTCCATCTGGCTCCAGTCCCCATCTCTCAGCCACTATACTGTACTGCCTCAAGGTTGCCAGCAGAATTCTAAAACCATAGATTCAGAGTTAGAAAGGCCATTTAAAGGATTTTTAGTCCAACCTTCCAACCAATGCAAGAATCCCCTCTACACATTCTCTGCCCTGCTTGAACATTTACAGTGCCTGGAGCTTAGGATCTCAAAGGCAGCTCATTCCAACGTGGACCAACTCTGATTATTGAGTTTATTTTTAAAGTGAGCTGAAGAAGAGAATCAATTCAGCTCATGTTTGCTGAGCCCATATTATGCTTAAACCACTCTATTTGGTATATACAAAGATAAGGAAGATATGGTGCCTGTCCCTCACAGATTCTTAAGACAAACATGCATACGATGGCAGAATGTGGTACATGCTATAATGTAAAGATGAGATAGCTGCAGGAGTACAGAAGAAAGTGAAACTAATTCCAAAGATGGGAGTTAAGGAAGGTATCATAGAGATGGTAATGACTCAGCTCTATATTGAAGCTTGGGTAAGATTTCAACAAGCACAGCTGAGGCAGAAATATCAAAAAAGCACAAAAACGCTCTCTTATGGCCACCTTTCAGATAGCTGACAACAGCCAGGTTATGCTCTGAGCCTGCTTTCCTCCTGTCCCCTCGGCTCTTTTGCTTTTCATTTAGTCTTTAAGAGCTTGGGCTCTGGGTTTGGATCACACTTCTGCGACTTGTTACCAGGGCCACGTTAGGACTTTTGTGGGCCCTAGGTGCTTTTACCTTGTGGGCCCCTTCCTCCATTGGAAAAAAAAAAAAACCTACGAAAAATTAGACTTTACAACTGTGTTGGTATAAAGACAAATATATTGACATTATACATTAAAACATTTCCTTCAGCTTAAAAGTTCATTTTTCTTCTGATTTAAAAAGAGACAATAAAAAATAAGAAAAACAAAAGAATAACAACAACAAAAAGACAATAAAGCATTTCTAAAGGCCCCTACAAGTATTGTGGGCCAAATGGATAAATCATCTCTGTTCTTTACCTTTAAACTCTCAGAGACTCAGATTTCTCATCCATAAAGTGGGAATAATGCTATAGCACCTATATCATATGGTTGTGATAAGAATTAAGTGAGATCTTGCATGACATGTGAGTACATTAGTACACAATAAATGGCACTAATAAATGTTAGCTATACATATGTAGGATGACCATATAATTTATCATCCAAAACAGAATACTTTTGAGAGTGGAAGGAGATAATAACTGAGTGGAATGACAGCAACAGGCATAGACTGGGACATAATAGTCACCTTATATATATAAATTGCTTTCCTGATCCTTCACCATGCTAGTTATCCTCCTTTAGATACCCAGCCCATTTTGTCAAAGGCTCATTTGAAATATGGTGAACAGAAAGATGGTAGGTATGGTCTAACCAGAGAAACAATGTTTTATTCATTTATTAACTGCTTGAGCAACTCTATAACATGGCTGGCTGGTCCATTGAACAAAATCTTTAGTTCTTTATCATTTCTTTTTATTTATTTATTTTTTATTAGTTTCAGGTGCACAAGACAAAGTAATACTTAGACGTTTATCATTTATATCCCTCACACTGTGTGAACCCCCCTTCCCCGATCCATTATCCCTCTGACATCACACAGAGCCATTATGTTTCCATTGTCTCTATTCCTAATGCTGTACTCCGCTTCTTGTAAGTATATACATACACACAAACATATATACAAACTTGTAGTTGACATTTATTATTGTTCAGCTTCAGCTTCAGGTGTACAATGCAGTGATCAGGCATCTACATCATCCCTGAGGTGGTCTCCCTAACGAGATAAGTGTCCATCGGATACCCTACAAAATCTTTACAACATTATTGATTACATTCCCCAAATTAATTTTCAAAACCCCATGGCCATCTTGTGGTTACTGACTGTTCTTTCTAATCCCCTCACCTTCCCCCTTATCCCCACCCCCTGTCCCATCTAGCAACCCTCAGTTTTTCCTCTTTGTCTCCAAAACTGTTTCTGATTAGTTCATTCACTTATTCTTTTCTTTAGATTCCACATAAAAGTGAGCTCATATGGTATGTGTCTTTCTCTGTCTGACTTATTTCACTTAACATAATGTTCTCTAGGTCCATCCGTGTTGTTGCAAATGGTAAGATTTCTTTCTTCTTTATGGCTGCGTAATACTCCATTGTATAAATGTACCACAGTTTCTTAATCCAGTCATCTACTGATGGGCATTTCGGTTGTTTCCATGTCTTGGCTATTGTGTATAGTGCTGCAATAAACATAGGAGTGCATAAAGATTTTTGAATTGGAGTTTTGGATTTCTCCGGATAGATACCTAGGAGTGGAATTGCTGGATCATAAGGTAGTTCCATTTTCAGATTTTTGAGATACCTCCATACTGTTTTCCATAGTGGCTGCACCAATCTGCAATCCCACCAACAGTGCATAAGGGTTCTCTTTTCTCCACATCCGCGCCAACACTTGTTGTTTGTTGATTTATTGATGACAGCCATTTTGACTGGGGTGAGGTGGTATTTCATTATGGTTTTTATTTGCATTTCTCTGATGGTTAGTGAGGTTGAGCATTTCTTCATATGTCTGTTTGCCATCTGTATGTCCTTTTTAGAAAAATGTCTCTTCATGTCCTCTGCCCATTTTTTAATTGGGTCGTTTGTTTTTTTTGGAGTTGAGTTGAGTGAGTTTTTTATAAATTTGTGATATTAATCCCTTATCAGATATATCATTGGCAAATATCTTTTCCCATTCAGTAGGATCCCTTTTTGTTTTATTGATGGTTTCCTTTGCTGTGAAAAAACTTTTTAGTTTGATATAATCCCACATGTTTATTTTTTCTCTTACTTCCCTCGCGCGAGGGGATATATCAGTAAAAATCTTACTCCGGGTAATGTCTGTGAAATTTCTTCCTATATTTTCTTCTAGGAATTTTATGGTTTCAGATCTGACATTTAAGTCTTTAAGCCATTTTGAATTTATTTTTGTATATGGTATAAGGAGGTGGTCCAACTTCAATTTTTTGCATGTGTCTGTCCAAGTTTCCCAGCACCATTTATTGAATAGACTGTCTTTACCCCACCGTACATTCTTGCTTCCATTGTCATAGATTAAATGGCCACATAGGCATGGATTTATTTCTGGACTCTCCATTTTGTTACACTGATATATGTGTCTGTTTTTATGCCAGTACCATGCTGTTTTGATTACTGTAGCCTTGTAGTATAATTTGATGTCAGGTATCGTTATACCTCCCACTTTGTTCTTATTTCTCCAGGTTGCTGAGGCTATCCGGGGTCTTTTATGGTCCCATATAAATTTTAGGATTGTATGTTCTATTTCTGTGAAAAACGTCATTGGTAGTTTGATGGGAATTGCCTTGAATATGTATATTGCCTTAGGCAGTATGGATATTTTAACTTTATTAATTCTTCCTATCCATGAACATGATATGTGTTTCCATCTATTTGTATCTTCTTTCATTTCTTTCTTCAGTGTCTTATAATTTTCTGAGTACAGATCTTTTACGTCTTTGGTTAAATTTATTCCCAGGTATTTTATAGTCTTTGAAGCAATTGTAAATGGATTTTTTTTTAATTTCTCCTTCTGATGTTTTATTATTGGTGTATACAAATGCAACTGATTTCTGAATATTAATTTTGTATCCTGCTACTTTACTAAATTCATCTATCAGCTCTAATAGTTTCTTGGTGGAGTCTTTAGGGTTCTCTATATATAGTATCATGTCATCTGCATATAATGACAGTTTTACTTCCTCCTTACTGAATTGGATGCCTTTTATTTCTTTTTCTTGTCTGATTGTTGGGGCTAGAACTTCCAGCACTATGTTGAATAGAAGCGGAGAAAGTGGGCAAACTTGCCTTGTTCCTGATCTTAAGGGGAATGGTTTTATCTTTTCCCCATTGAGTATGATGTTAGCTGTGAGTTTATCATATATGGCCTTTATTATGTTGAGATATGATCCCTCTATTCCCACTTTCTTAAGGGTTTTTAATCATAAATTGCTGCTGGATTTTATCAAATGCTTCTTCCTGCATCTATTGATATGATCATGTGATTTTTATTTTTCATTTTGTTAATGTGGTGTATCACATTAATTGATTTGTGGATGTTGAACCACCCTTGCATACCAGGGATGAATCCCACTTGATCATTGTGTATGATCTTTTTAATGTATTGCTGAATTCTGTTTGCTAATATTTTGTTGAGGATTTTTGCATCTATGTTCATTAGAGATATCGGTCTGTAGTTTTCTTTTTTTGTGGTGTCTTTGTCTGATTTTGGGATCAGGGTGATAGTGGCTTTGTAAAAAGTGTTTGGGAGCCTTTCCTCTTTCTGGATTTTTTGGAAGAGCTTGAGGAATATAGGTGATAATTCTTTTTTGAACGTTTTGTAAAATTCACCTGTAAAGCCATCTGGTTCAGGGTTTTTGTTTGTTGGGGGATTGTTGATTACTGATTCAATTTCCCTGGTGGTAATCAGTCTATTCAGATTTTCTGTTTCTTCTTGAGTTAGCCTTGGAAGGTTGTATGTCTCTAGAAAATTGTCCATTTCTTCAAGATTGTCAAATTTGTTGGCATATAGTTGCTCATAGTAATTTCTTAAATTTTTGTTGTATTTCTGTGGTGTCTGTTGTCACTTCTCCTGTTTCATTTCTGATTTTATTAATTTGGGTCTTCTCTGTCTTTTTTTAAATGAGTCTGGCTAAAGGTTTATCAATTTTTTTATCTTCTCTAAGAACCAATTCTTGGATTCATTGATCTTTTGTGTTGTTTTTCTGGTTTCTATTTCATTTATTTCTGCTCTGATCTTTATTATCTCCTTCCTTGTACTCCCTTTGGGCTTATTTTGCTGTTCTTTTTCCAGGTCCCTTAAGTGTGAAGATAAACTGTTGATGAGTGATTTTTTCTTATTTCTTTAGGTAGGCCTGAAATGCTATGAATTTCCCTCTTAGGACTGCTTTTGCTGCATCCCATAGATTTTGGGTCGTCTTGTTTTCATTTTCGTTTGTGTCAAGATATCTTTTGATTTCTTCCTTGATCTCCTGGTTGACCCATTCATTATTTAGTAACATGTTATTCAGCCTCCATGAATTGGTGTGTCTTCCAGTGTTTTTCTTGTACTTGATTTCTAATTTCATAGAAGACAATTGGTATGATTTCAATTTTCTTAAATTTATCAAGACTTGTTTTGTGGCCTAACATGTGGTCTATCTTGGAAAATGTTCCATGTGCGCTTGAGAAGAACGTGTATTCTGCAGCTTGGGGTGAAATGCTCTGAAAATATCTATTAAATCCAATTTGTCCAATGTGTCATTTAAGGCCGTTGTTTCCATATTGATTTTCTGTCTGGAAGACCTGTCCCTTGTTGTCAGAGGTGTGTTGAAGTCCACTATGATAGTGTTACTGTTGATCTCTGTCTTTATGTCAGTCAATAACTGTTTCATACATTTAGGTGCTCCTATGTTGGGTGCATAGATGTTTACTAGGGTTATGTCCTCATGTCGGATCGATCCCTTTATTATTACATAGTGCCCATCTTTGTCTTTTAATATGTTCTTCATTTTAAAGTCTATTTTGTCAGATATAAGTATTGCAACTCCAGCTTTTTTCTCATTTCCATTTGCATGACATATCTTACTCCAACCCTTCACTTTCAGCCTGTGTGTCTTTTGATCTAAGGTGAGTCTCTTGTATATAGCATATACAAGGGTCTTGCTTTCTTATCCACTCAGCCACCCTATGTCTCTTGATTGGAGCATTTAATCCGTTTACATTTAAAGTGATTATTGATAGATACATAGTTATTTCCATTTTTAAATTTGTAGTTAGATTGTTTTCATCTTTCTTCTTTTAAAGAAGTCCTTTTAGTATTTCTTACAATGCTGGCTTGGTGGTAATAAATTCCTTTAGCTTATTCTTTTCTGGGAAGCTCTTTATCTCTCTGTCAACCTTAAATGATAGCCTTGCTGGATAAAGCAATCTAGGTTGTAGGCCTTTGTTTTCCATCACTTTGAGTATCTCCTGCCACTCCCTCCTGGTCTTAAATGTTTCTGTAGAAAAGTCATTTGATAGTCTTATGGGAGTTCCCTTGTATGTAACCCTCTGTGTTTCTCTTGCTACTTTTAGGATTCTCTCTTTGTCTTTCAGCTTTGCCATTTTAACTATAATGTGTCTTGGTGTGGACCTGTTTGGGTTTATCCTGGTTGGAACTCTCTACACTTCCTGGGCTTGTATGTTGGTTTCCTTCGTCAGGTTAGGGAAGTTTTCGGACATTATTACTTCAAATATGTTCTCAATCCCTTGCTTCCTCTCTTCACCTTCTGGTATTCCTATGATGCGCATGTTGTTGCGTTTGATGTTATCCCAGAGGTCTCTTAAACCATCTTCATTGTTTTTATTGTTTTTTCTTTCTATTGTTTTGTTTGGGTAATCTCTGCTAACTTGTCTTCTAAGTTGCTGATTCGATCCTCTGCTTCATCTAACCTGCTGGTAATTCCTTCAAGTGAGTTCTTTATTTCAGTAATTGTGTTTTTTATTTCTAACTGGCTTGTTCATTATGATTTCTCTATGCTTCTTTATGTCATCTCTAAGCTCCTTAAACATTCTTATCATCAGTGTTCTGAACTCTGTCTCTGATAGGTTGGTTACCTCTGTTTCACTTGGTTCCATTTCTGGAGGTTTCTTCTGTTCTTTTATTTGGGACATGTTTCTTTGTTTCCCCATTCTGGCTGACTCTCTGTGTTTGCTTTGATGTGTTAGGTAGATCCCTTAGAGTTCTTAGTTCTTGCTGGGTTATCTTATGTAGTATTTATCCTTTATATTTGACTTGCACTACTTCCTTCTTCTCCTCTGTGTGTACTTCAAAGGTGACTCTTGTGTTGTGTATAATTGTTCTGTTAAAGACGATCTTTAATTGTTTTTCGCTTGAGAGTAGGTGGGGTTAACTCCTAGGCTGACTAGTTGTGAAACTTGTCTCTGCCCACTGCAGGGTGTTCTGCTGCGTGACGGTTGACCACCTAAATTTGGTTTGGTCTCTGTGGGCTCTTGTGCCTGTAGGGAATTCCCTCTGGGTTTGTCACTTGTAGATCCAACCCGGTAGTACTCTGGTTTGGTGTGGATTTGGCCTCTGGGTGTGTTGAATCTTGTGCCTCTTGAGCTGGGCCCTGGTAGGGCAATTTCAGAACAAAGCAAATCACCAAGCACAACAACAACAACAACAAAGAAAAAATCAAATACATTCACATGTAAAAGCAACTGACAACCCACACTCAACACAGGCAATGATATCAAAGATATAAAGACAAAACAAAACAAAACAAAAGCAGCCCCACTCTTGGCTTAAGCCCACCAAGTAATCTCCAGGTTTTCCTCTGCTGTACCAAAGAGTCCTCTGTGTATTGTGCAGACAGAGCCGGTCATCTGGTGCCCAGAGTGACACTGGGACTGCAGACTTAGATGCGTGGGGCTGAGGGGTCTGGATGGTAGTTTCTACAATATCAGTGCAGTTTCTGCCCTTGCCTGCACATATGTGCACTGAGAGTAGCACCACCAGCCCTGTGCCCAGTTCTGCCTAGTCTTAGAGCACTTCTTCCTCTGTGTGTGTGTGTGTGTGTGTGTGTGTGTGTGTGTGTGTGTGTGGCGGGCGGGTGATTTCTGAGCTGCTGAAAGCCCAGAGCTGCGTCTTCCGCCTACTGCTGATCCCTGGGAGTGCCTCCGTAGTTGTAATTGCCCTGCCCTAGGCAGGCCAGAAAGGGTGGGGGCTGGGGATGGAGGGGTCTTCTCTCCCCGAGCCCAGCCGTGTCACACTCTTCCAGCAGGCCAGAAAAGGTGGTGACTGGGGGTGGAGGAGTCTCTTCTCTCCTAGCCCAGCAAAAATCACACTCTTTCCAGGCTTTTCCCTGGGTCAGAGCTGCACGCAGGTTTTCCCAGAGCCTGAGCACTAAGGCGCCTCTGTAATCTGACACTACTGCTCAGTTCAGGTGCCAATTTAAGTCTCCGGAAGGGCGGGGGTAGGATTGGAAAGGTGGGGGGCCAGGTATGGAGTTTGTGTCCGTTGTCAGACCTAGTTCCCAGCTGGAAGTCTCAGCTGAGGTTATTCCCTCAAATGCTAGATATGCTGCCCCGTTGGTGGGAGAGATCAGCTGTGGGATGCAGGGAAAGAGCCCACCTCCTGGCTTTTGTGTTCTCTGTTCCATCCTGGGATCCCCTGCATCTCTGTAGCTGCGGATGCCGGCCGCGTTTCCACAGCTGCAGATGCAGGCTATGTCTCCACAGCCTCGGATGAGGGTTGTGTCTCCACTCCACTCTCTTCCCTCTTCCCCTGCTCGCCCAATTTGCCCACCTTCAAGTAATCCTTGCACGAGTGTCTTAGCTGTTCTGCGTGATGAGCAGAGAGTCCTTTGATGGGTTATAGATGTCCTGTTTGTGATAAGATCCCAAGGAGAACTCAAAAAGTGCGCCCTGCTGCCGCCATTCCTGTGACGTCACTCCTATAATTTCTTAAATATTACCAACAGTATATATTTTCAAAATTATATCTATTAAGTCTTTTAATACCTTAGAATGTTACTGATCTGGGCTCAGAGACTTCAACTCCTATAAAATTTTTTGTTTATTCCTATATTAGAACATTTACATCCATGTAGCATAACTTACTTGTGTATAAGTATGTGAATCCACCTCTCTGTCAATTATTGTTCAAGGGCAGGGACCATGACCTATACATCTTGATATGAGCATCACCTAGCACAGTATCTGAAACAAAGTAGGTACTCAACAAATATTGTAGGAAACAAATTCACATATGAATGCATGAATTTAAAACAGCTATATATTCTCTTACCAATGCCTCAACTATCTTGGCCTTCACCACCCTGTTAGCCATATTTGTTCTGTCCCCTCCAAATTGGAAATGTTGATAGTTGTTTTAACTTGGAAGCTATAAATAAAATATAGTTGAGTAGACTGGGTTTCTCTTTGTTATCTTATGTGCATTATCTTATATCTAGGGTGACCAGATGTTGCTGTATGCTGCAACTCTATTAATGCTTTTTATGTTTGCTGCCCCTTTCCCTCTCAAAAGTGTCGTGATTTGGTTGATAAATTATGTATGGTCATTCTTCTTATGACAACTTCCTTTCTTTTTCTTTAGAACATAACCTAAGAAGTCCTTCTTGTTGTTTCCTGTATGTCTTATTTTTATAGACATGTACATTTTTACATTTATCCTAGGTAATGTGTGTTACAGTTTCTGTTCCAGAAAAGCCAACTAAAAAGGGATAGGTTTAAATTGCAGAGTGTAAAGCTTGGAAGATCAGGATTTGGAGGAACCACTAAACAAATACTTGTATAAACTACTGAGATGGTTGTGGACTCTCCTTCTGTGGAGACTGTGACAAACAGGCTCAGCATTCTTCTGTTTCATACTAGGCATAGGCCTGCTTTAAGGTGTTGATGACCTTTGGAAGTCTGTCCCAGCCCTGAAATTCTCTACATTTTAAGGCTAGATTAGCAATAAAGGTCTTTGGGTTACATTTGGGGCTAGGATCAATGGATCCCAGGATGGATAAAGCCACAGGGCAAGAAAATCTCTGTTAGGAAAGGAGCAGGTAGATGGCAGTCTAGGCATCTCTTAGTGGAATTTCCAGATCCATCATTCTCAAGCTGGGTTTTGCAACCTCATTTACAGAAGTCAAGGGCAGTGGAAGCCTATGCCCTATTCTGCTTGAGTCACACTTCTACTCCTCACTTTGCCACCTAAGAGCTGCTGGTCTAGCTCCTGGGATGGAAAAAACCAGAGTGTCCAAAGCCCCAAGTTCCCTGAAAGCTCCCTAGTGACTGGGAACTAAGTAAATGACAGTTTTCAGAATAAGGCTGTTGCATAACTTTGTTATTTAAGGTCAGGCCTTTCCAGTATTAGTGAAGTACTGCTCCCCTGCCCAACCCTCATGACACCCCCACCTTCATTTCCAACCCCACGCAGCACTATTTTTTGTTGTGCAAGTAAAACTCTGCCTTGGTGAACTATACTGTAGCTTTCAGTTCCCCTCTTGGGTTTTGCTGAAATAGCTCAGGAATTTAAACATGGTTCAAATCCCCTGGCAGGGTCAAGAGGATCTCTGTAGCTACCTCAGCAATACAGAACATTTCTTTCCCTGCCCCTCTCCATTTGGTTCCATGGCCTCTCAGTTCAGTCGTGCTTTCCTCCAGGAGCACAAGGAACTCCAGCTGGTGGGTAACATACCAGGAGGTTGTGGGCTGACCAGGAGCCTGATGGCTCAGTGCCCAGCAACAAACTTTTGGCCTGAGTATCCAATATCTGTTTGGTAGACATTGGGCCATTAATTGAATTCTAGGTTGCAGATGAGGAAACTGAGGCTGATAACTTGAGCATAGTTGGTAAGTGACAGAGCTGGGACTTAAAGCCAGGTTTTGCAGACTTCAAAGCTGAGCCTGCTTCAGGTCCAGTTAGCCCAAGAATGTCCCACCTCTTTTCCTTACTTTCTAGGAATGGATGGTTTGAAAAGATCAGGTGCTTCCTGTAGGATTTTTCACTTGGTTTTAGAGAATGCAAAGGCTTCAGGCTTCTTCGAGTTCAGGCAATGTGCAATCAATCAGTAATCCTGCCTGTTGAGAGATGCAATGGTGAACGACTTATATCAGGGCTGTGTAAACTGGTAAAATTTAGGTCCCCTTGTGGTACAGTCTTGGTGCAGAATCAAAACACAAATCCAACTTCAAAAGCTTTTTCTTAAAGCGAACCTTTTCTGTTGATTTTCTTAAAGGGGCAATGCAGGATTTTACATAGCATGTCAAACAGTAATGCTTGATAAAATTCCTCTTCTCTTGTCCATCTCCTTAAAAAATCCACAGCCACAGTTCAAATCTCTCTCTTCCCCCCACCGCACCTCCCAGCCATTCTTACTCTTTCTTTCTCATTCCATGCTGCTCTCTCTACTTCTTCCTTCTCAACACACCTAAAATTTTGTTCTCTTTGCCTTCAGACTTCTGGGACAGTGTACCCCCTGGGCCAATTAATCTGGTTTCTTGCTCTGGATGTTTTTCTCCTGCAGGGAGGACCCCCACCCCCATGCCTAATTCTGGTGAATTCTAAATTCTGGTCTCCTTCTTGTTAAATCTGGATGGTGTAACACCTATTGGAAAAATATTAAAACAAAAATTTTTAATCTTTTTTTCAGTGAAGAATTTGCTATTCAGGCAGTCCACGGCATATAACATTTTCGGGGAAGATGTTCTAGGTTGAAATGATGTAGATCAAACTTTATTTTCTTATTAAAACAGGTTTAGAAATAAGGGGTTACATTTTTTTTTACCATTTTCTAAATACCTTTATTCATAAATCAGTATAATATTGATAAGTTTGAATGCCATATATATGATAAAATAGATTATGAAAAGTATCATATTCACAACAAAACCATTATTTTATATAACTGAATGATCTGATATGCTATCTTCTGCTATAACTCAATGGACCCAACTCTACCCTATGAATGGATCGATTTTATGATTCTCCTAGAAAGTTTTGAGTTGGGTATAGTTTCTTGGTGCTTCTTTCTATGATCCAAGGCTTACGAGAAAATCTCTGAAAACGAACAATTGGAACCAGAACTCTCCAGGATCAAGGAGAGACAGGAGTGAGGAAAGGGACATCCTGTCACATCCTAAAGATCCACAGCTGCTGTGCTTTGCAGGATATGGGGGAGGCGGAGCACATAGTGTAAGAGGAAAGAATCATTCCCAACGATTATATTGAACATTTTTAAATTGTCAATATCAAGGGTTAATTTCTAAAATACAAGTTTTTAGACAGAAGCTATCCAGTAAGCCATTAACTGAAATAAGTATGCAACATAGTCAAGGAGATGCGATGCTTGCAAAACCACATACATCTTATTTATCTTTAATTTTAAAATAATTCATTCCTTTGCTGGGTATGCAAGTGAGCAATGGAGAAAGTGGTGCATCTGCAATACCGGCTGATGCTAAGGATTTCAGTGCTTCCAGAAGATGCGGGCTAGAGAACTTTACGAGGCACCGGAGGGGTTCTTCTCTTTCCGCCAAGATGCCCCCATTTAAGTCACTTTTGAATTTTGTTTCAAGCTTATATTGTGCAAACTCTAGTCTTGGTTGAGAATAGTCCCCAAAAATTTCTTGAGTCACTCTGTGGACTCTGTCTTTTTCTATTCTGTTTTCATGAATGATCCTTGAATCCATATTTATATCTAGCCCAAGTCTTCTTTCTTGTAGATGTGTAGCAGAGTTGTGAGTTTCGAAGTTCTGATTATACTGTTTAAAAACAATAGCCTTAAGAGAGTCCAGATATCGACTTCTGAGGTCCATTTTCACAATCTGATGGTGTTTGCTAGCGATTGTCAGTGCCTGACACAGGAGGGGTGTATTGCTTCTCAGCTGGGAGAAAGAAATGAAGGCATATGGGGTCTGGGAATAATACATCACATAAGCAGGTTTGTACTGGTTTGGTTTTCTATACTGTGTTCCCCAGGCAATTCGAATCCATACTGCATTCTCCTCAGTGTCTCTGAAAGTGACTGTCACATTTTTTAATGCCCTCTGAAGAATTTTCTTAAATGAACTTTTGAACTGTTCCATATCGGAAAGGTCAATGTCTTCACCTGGCTCTTTAGCCATCTGAAAAAGATCCCAAACTCTCTGGTGCCGATGAAATTGAGTATAAATGATGTCTAAAAGGGCTGCGTCATTGAGACTCACACCATTCTCCTCACAAAGCAGAACCAAGTCCTGAGCAAGAGATTCCTTTCTCTTCCGGAAGTTTACAGTCTGCAGTTGATTTTCAGACAAAAAATCCCAGGCTTTTAGGACTGTCATCATTTTAGTCATTGGGATTTTCAAGATGGTCCTCTTGATAAACTCGGCAACAGTTTCATCCATCTCTTTGGCACTTGGGACGTGCAGCAGTAGCGCAAAAGCGCCCTAGAGGCCTAGGATGTGACTTCCACAAGGCTTTCGCCACCCTCCAGGGCCCGATTCCATACAGCCAGGGGCTCTCTTACTGGCCCACATCGCCAGCTGTCTCACTCTTCAGCAGATGTTCCCAAGGGGTTACATTTTAAACTGAATGCTTGATGCCAATTTTTTTCATTAAAATGACCATAAATGCCATATTTAATCAAATGCTAAATCCTATGCTTGTAAACTAAATTTTATATTTATGGTAAAATTACATTCTGAATTTTTAAAGTTAGTTCCAATGAAAAATATTCTAATCCTAAAACAAATGTATACTAACATGTTTTGATTTTTTGATTCAGGAAATATGGACGGCATAGATTATTTTTTTCTAAAATGCATATAAATTAAGTAGAGCAACACAGTAACACAATCATAAAATTGTATTAAATAGGACATAGTCTGCTATAAAAAAATTCTTATTTCTTCACAGTCCCTGCCTGATTTTGAATACTATAACCTGACAAGTTTATGTGCCCCATCCCAGCCATTTTAAAGACTCTTCATCATATTGTTGTGATAGCACTAAAATCAAGCTGCCGTAAAGAGCACTCTTTGGGTCTTTGCACAGATTCATCCCTATTCACTCTTTTGACCATCTCCTGTCTCCTCTCACCTGCCCGGCATAAGCCTAGTTCCACACCTGCTCTAGAAGCCCTTCATTTTGACCTCCTTTAAGAACTTCTCTCTTCTCTGGCTTACAGTTTTCAGCTTCCTGCTCTGGCATTGCCTCTGAATGCTCCTTTGATTGCAGTCACAACAGCAGCTTCCACTAGCTCTGTCCCCATGGAAATTTTAGCAATAAAGCTTATCCCTTTCTGTCCTTTGTCAGGGCAGGACATTTGGATGTTTGGACAAGTTTGGATGTTTATAATTTTCCTTCACTTAAAATTTCCTGTAACAAACAGGGATAGATTTTAGGGATCCTGTTGGTATCCCTTGTCATCTATGAGAGCAGAAAACACATGAGTCTGACAGTGCTGTCTTGTTCTACCCAGTTTCCCCCTTCCACACAACTCTTATGCAAGACATATTTACTTATACTACTACTTCTTCTTCCTCTTCTGCTCATCTTCCTTTCTCCTTCTCCTTCTTCTTATATTTACTTTTACAATGAAATCTCTCATCCTTTGATCCATTTTCTTCTTGCCTAACAAGGTCAAAACTCCTGAAAGCATTGGCCTCCTAGTACTAAATCAATCTACTCATCTCAGTCATTATGCCAAGGGGCTGCCTTAAAATTAAAATTGAAGCTATCATTAGAGCATTGCTTTTTAATTTTTTCTGTCATGGACATGAATATAAAGTGTAACCATAAACTTATGACACCTCCTTTTCTGGAATATTCCAGAATGTATACACCAAATTAGCATTCTTTTTTTAAAAATAAAATTTATTGGGGAATATTGGGGAACAGTGTTTCTCCAGGGCCCATCAGCTCCAGGTCGTTGTCCTTCAATCTAGTTGTGGAGGGTGCAACTCAGCTCCAAGTCCAGTTGCCGTTTTCAATCTTTAGTTGCAGGGGGCACAGCCCACCATCCCATGCCGGTTCACTGGCAACCCTGTTGTCCAGAGCTCATGCTCTAACCAACTGAGCCACCCGGCCGCCTCACAAATTAGTATTCTTTAAAGCAATCACCAAGATAGAGTAAGATAAGCATCCCTTTGATGTAATCATTGCTACAAATGTTTGGGGGCTCCTCTTTTGGAATTGAGGTGTAACAGAATGTAATGGAAAGAACAGGAGGTTCTGAAATGATCTAGCTTTTGGTATGAATCACTAATCTGTCACATATTAATTGTGCAATATTCATGCAAGTTCTGCTCTCTGAGCTTCCAGTTCCCCATATAAAAAATGAGGTTAAGACTACTTGTCTTGCTGAGTTTTATAGTGAATCAATGATGCCTGTGAAAGTTCCAGGCATATACTAAGTGCTTGATATTTTCATGTTTCCATACTTAGAGCCAGTTTATCATTTGTGCAAGGAAGTCATTGTCTCTGTACACTCTCCCTTAGTTGATGGCTCTGTTTCCCCTTCCATCTTCTGTGTTCTGGTCAAACTCAATTACATACTTCCTTAAAAGAATCAGGAATAGGAGGGAACTTTTCTGAATATATATCTACATCTATATCAAAACCTACAGCAAACAAAATAATTAATGGAGAATCTATAGATGCCATTCCATTAACAAAAAAATCTATCATCACTATGATTTAATATAATATTGGAGGTTGTGACCAATATTATAAGACCACCATAAAGGAAAGACATAAGAAATGTATGAATTTGAAAGAGAAATATACATTCCATTACTTGCAGAGAATATAATCATTAGCAGACAAACCTAATAGAATAAACAGTCAGATTTTCAAAACTAATAAGAGAGTTCAGAAAGCTTTCTATATTTATGATCAATAATAACACAACAAATTCAAAACTTACGGCACTCTTGCTATACCTAATTGGAAAATTAAATAGGAAAAAATAAGATATCCCTTAAAACAATAAGCTCTAAACATTTCTAGGAAACAACCTAACACAGAAAGCACAAAATTTTACAGAGAATATTTAAAAACTCTTTAAAAATATAAAGTTTTGACTAAATGAAGATATACCATGTCCATATTTGACGTGATTTGACATGATAATTGTACCAGTGCACCTCACATAAACTTCCAAATTCAGTCCCAAATCAAATCCCAGCAAGACTTGGGGGAAAAGTTGGTAGACTTACTTACATTTATAATGGAAAAACCTTTCATGAATTGCTAATCACTTTGAAAATCAACTTGAGAAAGAGTGGCAAAGACAAAGGATTCACCTTATTAGATATTAAGATATACTTTAAAGCCATAGTAATAAAATGGCATGGTACCCTTGTAGGAACTGATAAGTAAACAAAGGAGCAGAAAGAGAGCTCTGAAATACATTCAAGTATAGCAGTACCTCGGTTTTCGAACGTCTCCATTGACGAACATTTCAGTTTACGAATGCTGTAAACCTGGGAGTAAATGCTTCGATTTTCGAACATGCCTTGGAAGTCAAACATGTCACGTGGCTTCCTCTGAGTTTAAGATCCTGAGGCCTAGCTGTCGGGTGTTTCGAACGTTTCAGAACTCAGACGGTCTTCTGGAACGGATTATGTTTGAAAACTGAGGTACCACTGCATATGTGGTAATTTGATATAGGATGAAGGTGCCCCTCAAAGTGTTAGAAAGGCAACAGATTTTTTTTTTTTTTAGTTTATAGTGAGCTACTTTGCTAGTTGAAGAATATAGCTGGATCAATAGACAAAGGTAGAATTTAGACAGATTAGACATAAGTGGGAGAGGTAAAGTTAAATGTACAGCATCTAATGTAATCTAAGGAGGGAAATGATTTTTTAAAACAGAAATACAAAAGCAAAAAAAATGGCTTTTACCATATTATGATAAAAAATTCTTGGTCAACAAAAACTATTGGGCTGGCCTGGTGGCTCAGATGGTTGGAGCGCCATGCTCCTAATGCCCAGGTCGCCGGTTTGATTCTCATATGGGCCAGTGAGCTGTGCCCTCTACAGCTAAGACTGTGAACAACGGCTCTCCCTGGAGCTGGGCTGCCAGGAGCAGCCAGCAGCCAGTGTGAACAACTGTGGGCTGTTGTGTGCTGCCATGAACAGCTGGCAGCCAGCATGAGCGGCCGGCAGCCGGCGTGAGCTGCCGTGAGCCACTGTGAGCGTCCAACCCACTATTGGCGACCGACTACTGCCTCAGTGGGGGTTGGTTGGGGGGGTGGGGGGAGGGCAAACTCATAATACCAGCATGGGTCAGGGAGCTGTGTCCTACACAACTAGACTGACAAAGAATGGCTTGAACCGGAGTGTGTGGGGGGAGGCAGAAAAAGGGGGAAAAAAACAAGGAATATCATAGACAATGTTAAATGATAGATGACAGATAAATGATATTTAAATCATGACACCAACAGTGGATTAATATCTAAGATATAAAAAAATGACAACTAATTATCAAAACAACAACAACAACAACAAGAAACCCAGTAGAACAATGGAGAAAGGATATAAATAAGCAGGTGACTGAAAGAAAAGTCAAGATGGCTACCAAATATACGGAGTCTCAAAATCACAAATATTCAAAAATATGTCAATAAAAAAACAATGAGATATAACTTTAATACCACAAGAATTGCAAAAATTATAAAAATGTGTAATAACAAGGGTTACTGATGTAAGCAGATGGGTCCTCTTGTATATTCTATTCTTGAGAGTCTTAATATTACAGACTTCATCGCTTCTCGGCCTTTTGGCCAAGATCAAGTGTAGTATCTGTTCTTATCAGTTTAATATTACAGACTTCAGTAAGTGGCTTACTTTACTTATAAAAGCTTTTTAAAGTCATATTTTTTTGTAATGTATTTTTATTGGGGAATATTGGGGAACAGTGTGTTTTTCCAGGATCCATCAGCTCCATGTCAAGCCGTTGTTTTCACTCTAGTTGTGGAGGGCGCAGCTCACTGCCCATGTGGGAATTGAACTGGTGACCTTGGTGTTATGAGCACTGTGCTCTAACCAACTGAGCCAACCGGCGGCCCCTATATTTTGTGATTCTATTCATTGTAGTTCTGTGGTGATCGTCAATGTAGCAATCCAAAAATATTCCCATTTTATTATATATATAATATAATATATATATTATTATATATATATACCTAATATATGTATATTTTATTATACATATATCTAATATATATATATGTTAGGTATATATATATATGTATATATATATTCAGTTTCTGTAATGGGTGCTTGTTTTGTGATTCTTAGAATTACAATAGTGCTAGAAAATATCACATATATTTTTGTGTACATGTGAAAGTATATACAAAGGAAAGAAAACAACCCAATGCAACTATACTATTTCCTTTCTTGTTCTATGACTACCAGTGTGCTTGAGACAAGAGCTAGAAGATCCATACAAAGATGGTGTGCTGGTGTTGGCTTGGAGTTAGGTTGAAAAGGACGAATAACACTTTATTGAGCTCCAGAGTGTACCAGGTACCAAGCTGGGCACTTTAAGTTGTCTCATTGAATCTGTACAACATTATGAGGGATTAGATATTATTATCCCATCACATGGGTAAGGAAAGAGGTTCAGAGGGGTTAAATAAATTAAACAAGATTAGAACCCTGGTCTGTTTGGGCTGGTGCTTTTTCACATTGCCATGAGTGACTGTGGGGACAGGTTTAAACTGACAGACAAAACTGGAGAAAACTTGGTTAGCACACATCAGAAAGTAGACTGACAGAGCTAAGTTTACTGTGCTTGTATTTTTTCTGCTTACCAGGAATGCCTATGCTGATAACGGGTTTAATTGCCTGAGAGATATAAATGCAAATTGTGGTGAAATGAGTGGTTTTGTAGCAAGGACTCTGTCTTTTCTGTATTCACATTAAGAAAGAAGTGACTGGGGTGGCCGGTTAGCTCAGTTGGTTAGAGTGCAGTGCTCTGAACAACAAGGTTGCCGGTTTGATCCCCACATGGGCCTCTGTGAGCTGTGCCCTCCACAGCTAGTTTGAAACAGCTACTTGACTTTGAGCTGATGGGTCCTGGAAAAACACACTTAAATAAATAAAAGTTTAAAACAATAAAAGAGGTGACCTGTAAACCTTGGTGGGGTTTGTGTGTGTGTGTGTGTGTTTTGTGTTTTTTTATTGTTGTTGTTTTGTTGTTCTTGTTGTTTTTGCCTACCATGGATGATTCTTTTAACTGGACTGAGATCTACAGACCCCAAAATCATCTCCACTGGTGAAATTTCAGGTATCAGCCCAAATAGCAAGGGAGGTATTTTATTATGCAGCGGTGAGAGGAGGGTTGGGGAACTTCTTAATTGTCTAAATTAAATCAAATATGCAATTGTCTTCTCTGCCTCCATGTGCTAACAATTTTGATTAGAGGCCTTTGCTGATACACATAGAGATTGCTTTAGAAATGCATATGTTTTGGAAGTGAACATTGGGGCAATTTTTATTTATTTTAGTTTTCTTGAAGCAGCTATGAAGTATTTATTAAGAGAGAGAAATTTAAACTAAACAACTTTCTCTTTTTCTTTGCAGCAGAATCACACGGAAGGACCATTTCTTCAAAAATGAGCATCACATATGTACAGGGATTTTTTTTCTAATAGTAATTCTGAGGCCTGAAGTGGACAAGATGAGCTTAGGGAACCTCTTGCCTCCTCAGCAGCTCCGGCTCATTGTAATTGGGCTTTCTCTGCTGTCTTTGGCAGAGACATATGGGTTCAGTAAATGTACACAGTATGAATTGGACATTCACCATGTGTTCTGCATTCGG
This sequence comes from Rhinolophus ferrumequinum, assembly GCF_004115265.2. Taxonomy (NCBI): domain Eukaryota; kingdom Metazoa; phylum Chordata; class Mammalia; order Chiroptera; family Rhinolophidae; genus Rhinolophus; species Rhinolophus ferrumequinum. The sequence continues at coordinate 75,644,656 of NC_046284.1, read as the reverse complement.
AAGAAGATCATCAACTTGACAGATGCCATTTGTGACATCCCTGGATACACTACTCATCTCAACCTGACACAAAACCAAATTCAAATCCTTCCTCCTTATTGCTTCACTAATTTGTCTGCTCTGGTAGACTTGCGACTGGAGTGGAATTCCATTTGGAAGATTGAGGAGAGGGCCTTTTGGGGACTTGAAAATCTGACCTATTTGAACTTAGTAGAAAATAAGATTCAAAGTGTGAACAACTCCTTTGAGGGCCTGTCCAACTTGGAGACTTTGCTCCTGAGCCATAATCAAATTACCCATATTCACAAAAATGCCTTTTTCCCTCTTGTCAAATTGAAACATTTAAGCTTATCTAGAAACTCCATTACCAATTTTTCTAATATTCTTGAAGCTGTCCAGCATCTTCATCACCTGGAATACCTTGATCTTACTAACAATAGCATCGTTTCCTTGGACAACAGCCCCAGGTCATTGGTCTCCCTGACCCAGCTGAGCCTGCAGGGGAACAAGCTGAAGGAATTAAATTTCTCTGCTTTGTCACTGCCTAATCTGACCACTCTGGATGTCTCTCAGAATAGCGATGGAATCATCCAGACTAGAGTCATTCAGAATGTGGCTCTAGAAACTCTGCCCCAACTGAGGAGATTGAATTTGAGTGGAACATTGGTGAAACTAGAGATGCTTCCAGCCAAACATCTACAGAATCTAAGGGAAATGGACCTTAGTAACCGAGAGTTTAGAGGTGGTCATCTAAATTTGAACACAGTATGTCACCTCCTCAGAAACTTGCCCTTATTAGAGGTTTTGGTTTTTAGGAAAAAAGGCACTGATGCAGGGGGCATAAAGCACCTTGCCAACTGTACCAAACTTTTGTCTCTTGACCTGAGCCAAAACAATAATCTGGTTCACCTCAATGACAGTGAGTTTGATGCTATGCCCAGCCTCCAAAGGCTGAATTTAAATAAGTGCCAACTTTCCTTTGTCAACAACAGGACCTGGAGTACCCTCCAGAACTTGACAGCCCTAGACCTCAGACACAACAAGTTTAACAGATTTCCAGATTTTGCATTTTCACCCTTGAGGCACCTACAATCTCTCTTTCTCTCTCGAAATCCCATCACAGAACTCAATAATATGTCCTTCTATGGGCTGTATTCGTTGAAGGAACTCAACTTGGCTGGGTGCTGGATAGTGAAAATTGACAGTTACTCCTTCACTCAACTCCCAAATTTAGAGAGTTTAGACCTTGGACGCAATAATATTCGAACTCTAAAGACCAGAACTTTTCGGTTTCTAAAGAAACTCCAAGTTCTGATTCTCTCCAACAACCGCCTGAATGTTATAGAGAAGAATGCATTTTCTGGCCTTACTTACCTCTGTAAACTTGACCTGGCATACAATAGCTTGTCAAGTTTTCGAGCAGGCCTTTTTTTGGGCCTTGAAAATCTAGAAGTTTTGAATCTCAGTTTTAATAAAATTACGTATGAAACCACTAGGACCTTGAAATGTCCTCCATTTATGAACCTCAAGTCTTTGAAACAACTCAACCTAGAAGGACAAATACATGGGATTCAGGTTGTTCCAACCAACTTCTTCCAAGGGCTGAATGGCTTGCAGGAGCTACTTTTAGGAAAAAATCCCATGGTATTTTTGGACCATCTCCAATTTGACTCCTTGACTAATCTCACAAAGTTGGATATCTCAGGCACAAAATCTGGAGACCGAAGTCTCTATTTAAATACTTCCTTATTCCAAAAACTCAAAGGACTAAAAATGCTGCGCCTGGAAAACAACAACATAGAGTCACTGACTCCTGGCATGTTTTCTGGCTTAGAAAGTCTTCAGGTCTTCTCTTTAAGATTCAACAACCTAAAAGTCGTTAATCAAAGTCATCTGGAAAATCTGAAGTCTCTGATGTACTTTGATCTCTATGGGAACAAACTTCAGTGCAACTGTGACAATGTGTGGCTCAAGAACTGGTCAATAAACACAGCAAATGTGCATATTCCTTACCTCCGGAGCTATCCTTGTCAGCAGCCAAATACCCAGAGTTTGTTGATAGATTTTGATGATGCTATGTGCAATTTTGACCTGGGAAAGGTTTACTTCTTCTGTTCCTTCAGTCTGGTCCTCACAACCATGGTCTTCTCTTGGTTCAGTGCCAAGATGATTTCATCTTTACGGTATGGGCTCTACATATTTCGAGCCTGGTACATGGCCAAATGGCATAAGACAGAGAAGGAGTTCATCTATGATGCCTTTGTCTCTTTCACTGCTACTGATGAGCAGTGGGTATATGAAGAGCTTGTTCCAGCCCTAGAAGAATGTGGCCAGCCCACCTTTAAGCTCTGTCTTCACCACCGGGACTTTGAACCAGGTACAGACATCTTTGAAAACATTCAGAATGCCATCAACACCAGCCGGAAAACTTTGTGTGTGGTCAGTAACCACTACCTGCACAGTGAATGGTGCCAGCTTGAAGTACAGCTGGCCAGCATCAAGATGTTCTATGAGCATGAGGATGTTATCATCTTGATCTTCCTGGAAGAGATCCCAAACTATAAGTTATCCAGTTACCACCGACTCAGGAAACTTGTGAATAGGCAGACATTTATCACCTGGCCAGACAGTGCCCATGAGAGGCCACTCTTCTGGGCTCGTATTAGAAATGCATTGGGCAACAAATCTGTGGAGAGAGACAATACACAATTAATTGTGGTCCAATGACTGGAAGTCTTTTTGAACTCAAATTCAGTGTTGCCCAAGATGTGTATAAACTAAGAGTGTGACTGAACTTACCTGCTCTGCAGGGAAAAGGATGTGAGCTGTTTATGACCATAAGACCCAGGATCATTTGGTTAATATCCGTCAGGCAATTGGAAGAGTGAAGGGGGCTGCTTGAGGAAGCTTCAGAAACAGTGTCCCTATTATTAGCAGATTATATATCTGGAAAGTATACCTGTTTTATTAAGGGGAAGACTTGGCAGACAAGTCATCTGAAAAGTCTGGGGATTAGGAGAGCCCTCATATGCACTTGAGAACATTGCTCAGCTTGTTTCTCCAAATCAGTTCCTGTCAAGATAGATTGGACTGTACTCTTTCTAAGAACCTGTAACAACAGAAATACCACATACAGGACTCAATAAAAACAAAACAAAACAAAAGTTAGGATTCTGGTATATTCTCCTTTAGGGCATAAGATTCCGAAGTTCAGCTTTTTCCTCTAAGTCAGAGCCCAAGAGTTAAGAGAATTCTAGTTTGGATCCATCTATTTACTTAATGGGAAACTGTCTTGATGAATGAGCAGTGCAGTGATGGCTGCAGAAACTATCACCTGGCTGTGATAAAACAGATTTCATAGACAGAGCAGTTTTTGGTAGGGGTGTAGACTCCAGTGGCTTCATGCTTCATGCTTCAGGCACCAGACACACACCAGTGTCCTGTAGCAGGCAATGCCTATTGGAAGCAACACCCCGCATAAGGGCCATGGCTCTTGTATTAGGCAAAGGTGCTATAAATTCATGCAAGAAGGAACTTCCTACAGGAAAAGTGCTACACATTCCTGAAGCAAGAGGGACCATAGGGAGTCAAACAAGATCACCTTATAGTGGTAGTAGCAGGGTACCAACACCTCTTTTCTGATTGTCTCTCTGCAAGGACTTGGTCTTTTGTTGCTGGCTTCCTTCTCCAGTCTTCCCCTTATCCCTAAGACTTCAGGAGGAATTTGTTGAGGAAAAGATGCTGAGGGGCAGAATTTTTAGCAGCAGGGGTAGCTAAATGTTTACTTCAGTGGACTCTAGCCAGGCCTCTTTGTAACATAAATGAAGAGAGGTCACGATATTTTGAATAGAACTTTTGTTAAACCATTAGCAAAAAATCCAAGGGCATTTGTGTGGCAAATTGTGAGTCATTAGCTGGATGTTTATGGTTTAAATGTTACATTGTACTAAATATTACTTAAATATTATAGCAGGAAATAATTGGCAAAAAATATCGCATTACTTAACTTTCTTTAAATCAATGATATCTGATTTTGAGGCCCTGTTCTGCTAGACTGGTGGAAAATTCAGTATCAAGTCATTATGGTTTCATCACCCTCACCAACTAACCCCTTGTATTCTTGCATAAAGAAAAAGGTTGGTAGAGAACTCATGTAGAAAAGAAGTGTTCAGGAGTGAAAAATAAAACTGACTTTTTTTTTTTTTTGGCATCCTCAAAAAAAAAAAAAGTTGGAGCAGTTTCTCCAGTCTTTGGTTTCCACTGGTTTCCACTTGTATGTCCATTGTCCAAGCTGGATCCCTGGAGTCTGAGGGCTCTTCTGCATCTGGACTATGTTTTGCATTGAATTATTGCTAAAATTGGACACAGCCATTCCCTCCTGGAGATGGAGTGGGTCTTGGAAACAGCAGACCTCTGTTCTTTTCCTGGTCTTGAAACTGAGCCCTAATACTGAATCCAGACCCTAATCGTTTTTTTTTCTAGTTTTAAGTGTCTTTCAGGAGTTAACAGCATGCATCCTCACAGTGCTCCAGAGACCACCAGACCAAGCCAGATCAGACTGGTCCCAGAGCATTAAGCAGACACAGTCAGCAGCTAAATAACCCTAAGGTGACTTTGAGAGCACAGCAGAACCAAAATTCATGGATCTCAAGTAGCACACATGCTACTTTTACCTCCCAGAGCCCACTAAGATGTAAGCAGTTTGTCAATAAGGAAGATTCGGTGCAGGGACCAAATTTGGACACACATAAGATTGACAAAACAAACTGCCAGACAAATTTCTTTGTTCTCTCACCCCCTCCACATCCCTAACATTGGATGGATTAGTTCCAAGACTACCCAATCAGATCCCTTGAATTAGAATTAATAAATATGTATAACCTCTCTTTACCTTCACCTCTTAAAATTGATCCCAAACCTTTGTTCAGGGAGACTAATTTGAGCTTAGTCTCTGGTCTTCTCATTTGTCTGGCCTGATGAATAAATCTCTTTATCTCTGCGAAAACCTGTCATCTCAGACTTTTGGTTGCTCTGTGTGTGGCAGGGCATTGAACTCACTGCCTTTGTTCGGTAATAGTCAGGTAATCTTCACCTCTCTGGCTGCTTCAGCCACAACTCTATGTTCTGCTCCCCACCCCCTACATGACTCACTTTTAGTTAGGAATTTTTATGTTTAGACCTTCCTACATGGTTACTTTTGGTCTCTGAGTTTGTAAGGCCTGACATGTCAGGTTTAGTATATGGCCCCCTTTTCATCCACAAGTGTGTGAGGTGAGGGACACAATACCATGAAATAGGTGAGGGTTGTAGCCTAGTAGGAAAGTACACAGAGGTACATATGTGTGTAGTCCTCTTTGGCAGGAAAAGTGGATCATTAATTACCTGAACTGGTTTGGTTTTTGAAATGATTGAGGCACTGATGCTAGAACAGAGACTAAATTATATACACATATTCTAGAAAACCAGATGAACATCAGTGTTCATTTGTGTACTCAAGACTGGCTACATGCATTGCAGGGCTCAGTATAAAGTGAAAATGCAGGGCCACTTGTCCAAAAATTATTCATAATTTCAAGATAGAGGTGTGTCGCCACGCAGCAGCCTAACTGTTTGTTTCCTTGTACTTGCCCCCAAAGAAAAGAGAGTAAGACGGATCCTTTCAGGGACTTTGCTAAACCTTTGTGTTTGCACCTTATGTCTCTCTGTTTGGTCCCAGAAAGATGGCTGGTCAGCCAATGACGGGTACAACTTTCCACGTGGAAAGCGACCTAAGACAGGCGGAGCCGAGTGGGGACCAAAAGGAGAACCCACAGGGTTCGTAGAGGTGGGCACAGCCCCCCACCTTCCTCAGGCTAAGGAAAGCCTCTGCCTCTGTGGCTGCATTCCCTCCCAAAACCTGCAAGGGAAGTGATTCAATGATGTGCTCTCCATCTATTCATATGCATATAGGTTTTGTCCCTTGGGGAAGTTGAGACTTCTGGTCTAGCTGCCTGCAGGCAAGGGTGATTGGCTTGAATCAGTTTCCTATTATGATGTATGGGATTCACAGATCTTGAGATTGACATGCTTTATCTCCTTTACTTCCCCACCTAACTAATAAAAGCTGACGCTAGGCCCAATTAGGTGCCACAGCCCAGACCATGAGGCTGCCGGTCCCTTGGCCCCGCTTGCACTCTATTCATGGCTACTGTCTTTTCTTAACCCTGCGCCGCCCTCCTCACTCCCCAAAACCCTCCTTGTGCTGGACGCAACAGAGGTGGCAGAGCATTAAACCAGGCAGAGGGAGTGTGGCACCTTGTGTGACTGCTCTGGTCACAAGCCCATGAAGCCAACCCTGCTTGTGACCATTAGCCAGAAGAATAGGCTTTGCCCCTCACAACTTATCTCCAAATAGGAAAACAGTGGGTACTTTGCAGGGAACATAAGATTCAAGAATCGGGCAACATCCCATCTAGCAACTACAAGGGAACACAGTGCAAAAGTACAAAACGGAAGATTTTTACAGAAGGCTGGGACAAGGGAGCTATTAGCAAAAGAAGGGGAAAGATTATTTTAAGGCTAGAATTTCTTTTTTTGGAGGGGAAGGGAAAGGCAAGGGTTTATCATTGCAGATTTCCTCTTCTTCTTTTGTGTGTGAGGGGAATGGAAATGGCCCATGTGACAGAGCACCTTACTGGTACTTGACCAGACAGTTTCAGACTGGCTGATTAAGATTACATTTCTGGGGGGCGGCTGGATGGATCAGTTGGTTAGAGCGCGAGCTCTTAATAACAAGGTTGCCAGTTCGATTCCCACATGGTCCAGTGAACTGCGTCCTCCACAACTAGACTGAAAACAATGACTTGAGCTTAGAGCTGAATCGCTGGTAGATGGCTGGTTGGCTCAGTGTTTGGAGTGCGGTGTTCATAACACCAAGGTCGCCGGTTTGATTCCCACAGGGTCCCATGAGAAGAAACAGCTTGAGCTTGGAGCTGAGCTGCCGGTAGGTGGCCGGTTGGCTCAATGGCTAGAGTGTGGTGCCCATACCACCAAGGTCACCGATTTGAGTCCCACATGGGCCAGCGAGCTGCGCCCTCCACAACTAGATTGAAAACAACGACTTGACTTGGAGTTGATGGGTCCTGGAAAAACACACTGTTCCCCAATATTTAATAATAATAATAACAGTAATAATAGTAATAATAATAAAAGATTACATTTCTGGTGAAGGCTGCAACAGCAAAGGCTGAAACTGCAAGTAGGTCAGCTATTAAGTCTAGGTTTGGATTTAGTCTAGGTTTGGTATCATGGTCTTCAGCGCAAGAGATGCCATTTTGTGCCTGTGGTTTTCACTTTAACTCATGTACAAATATTTACTCAGCTGGGATACAAGGCAATTCATTTCCTAGACCAAATCACTAGAACTACAGTCATTTTTAATGAAGCCATTGGGGCTGTAATTATTTTAAAAACATATTTGGAAATGATTGTTAAATAGTTAATTTCTCTATCAACCAATCTGAAGTAACAAGAGGTTTAAATTGCAACTGAAAATAATTAGGATGAGAAAAAGAGAAAGACTCCACCAAAAAACTATTAGAAACAATCAACGAATACAGTAATGTGGCTGGCTACAAAATCAACGTACAAAAGTCCATTGCATTCCTATATACTAACAACGAAATCTCAGAAAAAGAAATAAAAAAAAGTTTCCTTTTACAATTGCAGCAAAAAGTATAAAACACCTAGGAATAAACTTAACCAAGGATGTGAAAGACCTATATACTGAAAACTATAAGACATTTTTTTTTTAATTGGGGAAGGGGAAAAGGACTTTATTGGGGAACAGTGTGTACTTCCAGGAATTTTTTTTCCAAGTCAAGTTGTTCTTTCAATCTTAGTTGTGGAGGGTGCCGTTAAGCTTCAAGTTGTTGTCCTTTCAGTCTTAGTTGTAGAGGGCGTAGCACAGCTCCAGGTCCAGTTGCTGTTACTAGTTGCAGGGGGCGCAGCCCACCATCCCTTGCGGGAGTTGAACCGGCTACCTTATGGTTGAGAGGATGCGCTCCAACCAACTGAGCCATCCGGGAGGCAGCTCAGCTCAAGGTGCCATGTTCAATTTTAGTTGCAGGGGGCACTGCCCACCATCTCTTTTGGGACTCAGGGAATTGAACTGGCAACCTTGTGGTTGAGAGCCCACAGGCCCATATGGGAATCAAACTGGCAGCCTTTGGACTTAGGAGCATAAAGCTCTAACCGCCTGAGCCACTGGGCCGGCCCCTACAAGACATTTTCAAAAGAAATTGAAGAAGACACAAAGCAATGGAAAGACCTTCCATGCTCATGGATTGGAAGAAGCAACATAGTTCAAATGGCCATATTACCCGAAGCAATATACAGATTTAATGCAATCCCCATCAAAATCCCAGTGGCATTTTTTAAAGAAATAGAACAAAAAAATCATCAGATTTGTTTGGAACCACAAAAGACCCCGAATAGCCAAAGCAATTTTAAAAAAGAACGATGCTGGAGGTATCACACTCCCTGACTTTAGCTTGTACTACAGGGCTACAATAATCAAAACAGCATGGTATTGGCATAAAAACAAACACGTAGACCAATGGAATGGAACTGAGAACTCAGAAATAAAACCACATATATATGGACAGATAATTTAATGGAGAAAAGACAGCCTCTTTAATAAATGGTGCTGGGAGAATTGGATAGCCATGTGCAAAAGAATGAAACTAAACTGCTATCTGTCACCATGTACCAAAATTAATCCAAAATGGATCAAAGACTTAAGCATAAGACCTGAAACAATAAACTGCACAGAAGAAAACATAGGTACTAAACTTATGGATCTTGGGTTCAAAGAGTGTTTTACGAATTTGACTCCAAAGGCAAGGGAAGTAAAAGCTAAAATAAATGAATGGGACTATATCAAACTTAAAAGCTTCTATACAGCAAAAGAAACCATTGACAAAATAAAGAGGCAACCAACTGAATGGGAGATTTTTGCAAGCAGTGCCTCCAACAAGGGGCTAATATCCACAATACACAAGGAACTCATGCAACTCAACAATAAAAAAACAAACAACACAATTGAAAAATGGGCAGAGGACCTGAAGAGACATTTCTCCAAAGGGGACATACAAACGGCAAATAGACATATGAAAAAATGCTCAACATCAATAATCATCAGAGAAATGCAAATAAAAACCACCATGAGATATCACCTCACCCCAATTAGAATGGCTATTATCAACAAGACAAATAGTACAAGTGTTGGAGAGGCTGTGGATAAAAAGGAACACTCATACACTGTTGGTGTGAATACAGACTGGTGCAGCCACTATGGAAGGCAGTGTGGGGGTTCTTCAATAAATTAAGAATATAATTACCGTATGACCCAGCAATCCCTCTCCTGGGTATCTACCCAAAAAATCTGAAAACATTTATACATAAAGACACGTGTGTTCCAATGTTTATTGCAGCTTTATTTATGGTGGCCAAGACATGGAAACAACCAAAATGTCCTTCTATAGATGTATCAATAAAGAAGTTGTGGTATATAGACACAATGGAATACTATTCGACGATAAGAAAAGATGAAATAGGACCATTTGTGACAATATGGATGGATCTTGAGAATATAATGCTAAGCGAAATAAGTCAGACAGAAAAATCAGAGAACCATATGATTTCACTGATATGTGGTATATAAACCAAAAACAACAAAAGAACAAGGCAAACAAAGGAGAAACAAAAACTCATAGACACAGACAATAGTTTAGTGGTTACCAGAGTGTAAGGGGGAAGGGAGTGGTAGATGAAGGTAAAAAGGATCAAATATATGGTGATGGAAGGAGAACTGACTCTGGGTGGTGAACACACAATGTGATTTATAGATGATATAATACAGAATTGTACACCTGAAATCTATGTAACTTTACTAACAATTGTCACCCCAAAAAACTTTAATTAAAAAAAAAGATCAGAGCAGAAATAAATGAAATAGAGACAAAAAAACCCCCCCACAATACAAAAGATCAATGAAATCAAGAGCTGATTTTTTAAAAAAGATAAACAAAATCGACAAACCCTCAGCCAGACTCACCAAGAAAAAGAGGGAGAAGATTCAAATTAATAAAATCAGAAATGAAACAGGAGAACGACAACAGATATCACAGAAATAGATAAAATTTTAAGAAAATACTACGAGCAACTATATGGCAACAAATTAGACAATCTTGATGAAATGGATAAATTTCTAGAAGCATACAATCTTCGAAGACTGAATCAAGAAGAAACAGAAACTCTGAACAGACCGATTACTACCAAAGAAATTGAATCATTAATCAACAAGCTCCCAACAAACAAAAGTCCTGCACCAGATGGCTTCACAGGTGAATTTTACAAAACATTCAAAAAAAAATTAACACCTATTCTCCTCAAACTACTCCAAAAAATCCAGAAGGAGGGAAGGCTCCCAAGCACATTTTACAAGCACATTTTATTACTCTGATCCCAAAATCAGACAATGACATTACAAAAAAAGAAAATTACAGACTGATATCCCTAAAGAACATAGGTGCAAAAATCCTCAACAAAATACTAGCAAACTGGAATCAGCGATCCACAATCAAGTGGGATTCATTCCTGGCATGGAAGGTTTGTTCAATATCCACAAATCAATTAACATGATACACCACGTGAACAAATGAAAAATAAAAACCATATGATCATATCATTAGATACAGGAAGAGCATTTGACAAAACCCAGCAGTGATTTATGATAAAAACTCTTAGCAAAGTGGGAATAGAGGGATCATATCTCAATATAATAATGGCCATATATGATAAACCCACAGCTAACATCATACTCAACAGGGAAAGGCTAAAATCTTTCCCCTTAAGATCAGGAACAAGACAAAGCTGCCCACTTTCACCACTTTTATTCAACATAGTTCTGGAAGTTCTAGCCACAGCAGTCAGACAAGAAAAAGAAATAAAAGGCATCCAAATTCGAAACAAGGAAGTAAAATTGTCATTATATGCAGATGATATGATACTATATATAGAGAACCCCAAAGACTCCACCAAAAAACTAGTAGAACTGATAAATGAATTTAGTAAAGTAGTAGGATACAGAATTAATATTCAGAAATCAGTTGCCTTTGTATTCACCAATAATAAACTATCAGAAGGAGAAATCAAGTAAGCAATCCCATTTACAATTGCTTCAAAAACAACAAAATACTTAGGAATAAATTTAACCAAAGAAGTAAAAGACCTGTACTCAGAAAATTATAAGACACTGAAAAGAGAAATCAAAGAAGATATACAAATAAGTGGAAACACATACCATGTTCATGGATTGGAAGAATTAATATAGTTAAAATTTCAATACTATCTGAGGCAATACATGGATTCAACGCAATTCCTATCAAACTACCAATGACATTTTTCTTAGAAATAGAACATATAATCCTAAAATTTATATGGAACCATAAAAGACCCCGAATATCCGTGGGAATCTTGAGAAATAAGAACAAAGTGGGAGGTGTCACGCTACCCAATATCAAATCATACTACAAGTCTATAGTAATCAAAACAGCATGGTACTGCCATCAAAATAGACACAGAGGGCCGGCCGGGTGGCTGAGGCGTTTGGAGCTCTGTGCTCCTAACGCCGAAAGCTGCCGGTTCGATTCCCACATGGGCCAGTGGGCTCTCAACCACAAGGTTGCCTGTTCGATTCCTCTACTCCATCAAGGGACGTTGGGCTGCACCCCCTGCAACTTAGATTGAACTCGACACCTTGAGCTGAGCTGCCGCTGAGCTTCTGTATGGCTCAGTTGGTTGGAGCACGTCCTCTCAATTACAAGGTTGCCGGCTGGACTCCCGTAAGGGATGGTGGGCTGTGCCCCCTGCAACTAACAATGGCAACTGGACCTGGAGCTCTCCACAAGTAAGATTGAAAGGACAACAGCTTGACTTGGAAAAAGTCCTGGAAGTACACACTGTTCCCCTGTAAAGTCCTGTTCCCCTTCCCCAATAATAACAATAAAAAAAAATCTTTGAAAAAAAAAAACACACCAAAAAGCAAAAAACAAAAACAGACACATAGATCAATGGAACAGAATAGAGAGCCCAGAAATAAATCCATTCCTATATGGTCATTTAATCTATGACAATGGAAGCAAGAATTTACACTGGGGTAAAGACGATCTATTTAATAAATGATGCTGGGAAAACTGGAGTTGCACATGCAAAAAAATGAAACTGGACCATCTCCTTACACCACATATGAGAACAAATCCAAAATGGTTTAAAGGCTTAAATGTAAGACCTGAAAACATAAAACTCCTAGAAGAAAACATAGGGAGTAAATTTGTAGACATTACCCTGAGCAACATTTTTACTGATATATCCCCCCAGGCAAGGGAAGTAAAAGAAAAAATAAACATATGGGATTACATCAAACTAAAAAGTTTTTTCACAGCAAAGGAAACCTTCAGTAAAACAAAAAGGCAGCCTACTGAATGGGAGACAATATTTATCAATAATATATCTGATAGGGCCAGCCAGATGGCTCAGTTGGTTAGAGCGTGAACTCTGAACAACAGGTTTGCCAGTTCGATTCCCACATGGGCCAGTGAGCTGCACCCTCCACAACTAGATTGAAGACAATGAGCTGCTGCTGAGCTTCCGCAGGGGTGGCCGGATGGCTCAGTTGGCTGTAGCGTGAGGCCTCAACAATACCATGGAATGGTGGGCTGCACCCCCTGCAACTAAAGATTGAAAACGGCAACTGTATTTGGAGCTGAGCTGTGCCCTCCACAACTAGATTGAAGGACAACGACTTGGAGCTGATGGGCCCTGGAGAAACACAGTATTCCCCAATATTCCCTAATAAAACTTTTAAAAAGTTTTAAAATAATATATCTGATAAGGGATTAATATCCAAAATTTATAAAACACTCATTCAACTCAACACCTAGAAAAACAAACAACCCAATTAAAAAATGGGCAGAGAAAAAAAAATGGGCAGAGGACATGGAGAAACATTTCTCTAAAGAGGACATACAGGTGGCCCACAGACATGAAAAAATGCTCAACCTCACTAATCATTAGAGAAATGCAAATAAAAACCACAAATAGATACCACCTCACTCCGGTCAGAATGGCTATCGTCAATAAATGAACAAACAACAAGTGCCTGGCAAAGTTGTGAAGAAAAGGGAACCCTCGTGCACTGTTGGTGGGATTGTAGATTGATGCAGCCAATGTGGAAACCAGTGTAGAGGTATTTCAAAAAACTGGAAATGGAACTACCTTATGATCCAGCAATTCCACTCTTAGGTATCTATCCAGAGAAATCCAAGATGCTGATGCGAAAAAATATATGCACCCCTATGTTTATTGCAGCGCTATTCACAATAGCCAAGACATGGAAACAACCGAAATGCTCATCGGTAAACAACTGGATTAAGAAACTGTGGTACATTTATACAATGGAGTATTACTCAGCTATAAAGAAGAATGAAATTTTACCATTTGCAACGATATGGGTGGACCTATAGAACATTATGCTAAGTTAAATAAGACAGATGGAGAAAGACAAATACCGTATGATCTCACTTATATGTGGTATATACAGAACTGAATAAATGAGCAAAGTAATCAGAAATGGTCTCAGAGATATAGAGGAAAAACTGATGGTTGTTAGATGGCAGAAAGGTGGGGAGGTGGGAGAAAGGAAGGGGGTTAGAAAACACAAGTTTGTAACTACAATATTGCCACGTTATATGAAAGACAGTTTGGGGAATACAATCAGTGTTGTAAAGATTTTGTAGGGTGTCAGATGGGCACATGTCTTATTAGGGAGACCACTTCATGGACGATGTAGATGCCTGACCACTGCACTGTACACCTGAAGCTGAAGCTGAATAATTTTGTACGTCAACTATAATTTAATTTATATATATATATATATATATATTATATACACACACATATATATATATATATATATATATATCATCACAGGATATGGAGTATAGCGTAGAGAATAGAGTCAATGGAATTGTAATAGATATATACATGTCAGAGGGGCAATAGATTGGGGGAGGGGTGAAATCACTTTGTGAGGGGTGAAATGTCTAACTATTACATTGTTTTGTATACCTGAAACTAATACAAATAATAATAATAGGATTACTGATTCTATTTAAAAGGCAGAGCCTAAATAATTCCTTGCCACTCACAGTGTGGTCCACAGACCGGAAGCTTGGGCATCACCTGGGAGCTTGTCAGAAATGCAGATTCTCAGGCCAGGCCCCAGACCTGCTCAACCAGAATCTGCATGTTAACAGGATCCCCAAGGAATTCTTATGCACATGAAAGATTAAGCAGTTGCCTACATTGAGGAAGCTCTGGGAAGGTTCTCCTATCTTCAAATATTAACTCCTCTTAGGTGACACAGTGATCTAAATTTAATCATTAAATAATCTTTGAATTTGTCTTCTTGTGAGATTTCTTAAAAGAACAGTAACAATAACATAATTCTACATGTGTGTAGTTGATTACCATGTCCAAAGCACTTTCATACCTGCGATCTTACTTGATATTTTTATGATAAGTACCCCATGAAATCAATGCACCCTGATCATTCTACCAATAAATATAAAGTTAGGTCAGTACTGTATTGCTTTTGCCTAAAGGCCATTAAAAACTCCAAGATTATTATGGTGATAATCATTTTGCAATATGTAAGTATATCAAATCAACATTAAACTTTACACAATGTTATATCTCAATAAAGCTGGGCAAAGATTTTTAAGAATAATATGTAGGTACAGTGAAATCTAAATAGGTTATGAAGTGTAAACTATACATAAGACATAAGGGTTTTGAGATAAAAGATAATATAGGAAGGATGTATTTCTAAGCATGAAAATATAGAATGTTACATAGAATCCCAGAAGGAATCTTCATCATTGGGGAGATTTAATTATTATGCCTAAAATATCATTCATTCTAATTATTGAGATAAAGAAAGGAGGCTCTGGAAGCTACATATGTATTCATTTAAAACAGTAGGCTACTTAATTTGAGTGGGTAATAATTAGCCTAAGAAAATACAGATACACAATGCAAAAATGAATAGTGTAGAAGATCTATTAACTCAAGAACTATAAAAACAGGTTTGTAGCTGAGTCTGTACACTGACTGCTATAAAGCTTTGTCTGAATATCAAGAAGGTGACATTGCCCAATAATGTCATTTACTACAATCATCTGATTTTACCATACAGTACCTCCAGGAGAAATGTAAGCCTATTGCATCCTAAAGCATTTAGGAGGAACTGGGATAAAGCTATTGTGGATTATAGTAGCTTTAAGTTCGGTCCTAACAGTTTTGTCATTTTCAAATAAAGTTCTCAATGGAATCTTTCTAAATTGAAAATCATTAAATAAAGTGACATGGACAGGTGTTTTAACTGGGGGCACTGTTTCCCAAGATGAGAGATGTTAACAGGCATTTAGTGAAAAGCTACAATTTTTAGGCTCACACAGGTGCTCTGTGGGCTACAAACAGTGTCATGCGGGGCGACCTGAGGGGCCTCTAGTCCCGCTCCCCACATAAGAACACAGGATATGGCTAGGCCAAAAAGGAACACCCATGGAGCCATAGATAGGGGAGTCATACCACTATAGTCTCACTGGAGGCTGGATCCACACGACCCGCAACCTGCTGTCCGCTTCTCTGCCTGCCAACCAACCAACCCCACTTGCTAGCTGCAACCCGCCGTGCTAACTGCAATCTGCTCTTGCTAGCTCAGCCACCACCTTCTTGCTAGGCCCCATTTTCCACTAGCGTCGCCACAGCAGTTATATTAGTGGCCAATGGCTTACTGGTTACAGCTGACGGCCGACTAGCCACAGCTGATGGCCATCCAATCAGTTGATGGCCATTTACTATCCGAGTAAGCACCTTTCCACGTGAGGGCGTGAGCCTGGAAACTGCACTCCTGGCTCTGTCCCCACACATAACTAAGGTATGGTCTTCGCTTAATGGAGTTAGGAGAAGATAATATATTTATGTAAAAGGATAAATAAAATGCTAGGCAATGTGCAATTAAAGTATCAAATGAGTGATACAGGCAATAAATGCTAAATTAACTAGAGAAGGGAAAGACAGAAGCCAAGTATTAGGTTGGTGCAAAAGTAATTGCGATTTTTGCAATTATTTCTAACGCTTTAAACCGCAATTACTTTTGCACCAACCTAATAGGATTAATATATGGCAATTAATACCAGCTGATCAAGGTTTGAAGCTTGCCTCGACCTCTTAGTAACTGTAATCCTGTTTTTTGACCTCTCTAAACCTCAGTTTTCCATTCTGTAAAATCAGCATAATTATAATAGCTTTTTCTAGGCTGTTTTAAGGATTAAATGGAATAGTGTATAGAAGGGCTTAGCAGGATGCCTGGCCCATAGACAAAGATGTTAGCTAAGAAATTCACCTTCTCATGATTGAAGGACCTGGGGAGGAAAGAGCAATGGGTGTCTGAAGATAGGTTTACTGAAGAGAAGCAGGTAGAAATATAGAGACCACCAGCTTTGTCCACTTCACTACAGTAGTACCTCGGTTTTCGAACGTCTCTGTTGATGAACATTTCGATTTACGAACGCCATAAACCCAGAAGTAAATGATTTGGTTTTCGAACATGCCTCGGAAGTTGAACATGTCACCCAGCTTCCGCTGAGTGCAAGATCCCGAGGCTTAGCTGTTGGCTATTTTCCAACGTTTCAGAACTCGAAGCGTCTTCCAGAACGGGTTATGTTCGAAAACCGAGGTACCACTGTATTTGCTAAAGACCATCCCTAAAAGGAGACCTGGGCTGTTTCCTCCAAAAGTTACAGTTTTGACAGTACCTCAAGCTTTGTAGAGTACTAAAGAATAGATTTTCATTTCATTTCACCATTCCCTGACAATCCCAACCTAATTTCTATCATCTAAACTACCTGTGCATGACTGAGGCCCATGCCTGCAGCTTTTTAGGGCCACGAACATTTGGGGTTAGTGGGTTGGAAATGATGAAAGTAAAGTTGATATCGAAGGGGAGAGGGAGAAAATAACAGAATCGGTTTCTATGCGATTCCCTGCACAGCACTGCCACCTGCTGGTTATTCAATAAATCACAATATCTCCCCCACCCCCAGGTCCTGTCCTGATGTGCAGCCTAGTGTTAACCGAGAAAACAGGTGACAGGTTGTATTCGTTTCCTGTGGCTTCTGTAACAAATTACCACAAAGATGGTGGCTTAAAACAACAGAAATTGATTCTCTCACAGTTCTGGAGGCTAGAAATCCAAAATCAAGGTGTGGGCAGGTTCATGATCTCTCCAGAAGATCTAGGGGAGAATCTGCTTCTTGCCTTTTCCAGTTTCTGGTGGCTGCTGGCCACCATTCCTGAGCTTGTTGTAGCATCTCTCCAATCTCTGCCTCTTCACATGCCCCAGTTCTCTTCTGTTTGTCTGATCTTCCTCTGCTTCTCTCTTATAGGGACATTCGTAATGACATTTAGGGCCTATTTTGAAAATCCAGGATTTTCTCCTTCTCTGAAGATGCTTGTTATGCAGGGACTCATGACGGGTCTCTGGTCCCGCTCCCCACATAAGAATGCAGGACATGGTGAGGCCAAAAAGGAACACCCATGGAGCCATAGATAGGGGAGTCATACCACTATAGTCTCACTGGCGGCTGGGTTGGAGACACAGGAAGCAGGAGCCACACTGTCTGCAACCTGCTGTCCACTTCTCTGCAATCTGCAACCCGCACTCCGCCGTGCTAACTGCAGTCCGCGCTTGCCAGCCACCATCTTCTTGCTAGCCCCCATTTTTCTGCTAGCGTAGCCACAGCAATTATATTAGTGGCCAATGGCTCACTGGTTACAGCTGACGGCCAACTAGCCACAGCTGATGGCCATCCAATCACAGTTGATGGCCATTTACTACCTGAGCCAGCACCTTTCTACGTGAGGCCGAGATCCTGGAAACTGCACTCCTGGCTCTATCCCCACAATACTTAATTCAAATGACATCTGCAAAGACTCTTCCAAATAGGGTAACAGTCACAGGTTCCAGGGATTTGATGTGGCTATCTTTTGGGGACCATTTTTTGACCTAACGCTCACAGGTATTATTGTCTTTTTATTCCTTGTTGGTAATTAATATATAGATCAATTTGCTGGATATGGTAGGCTGAGAGGATAGGATGTAGGATGTTGAGTTTTGAATTTGCGTGTGGGGATGGGCTAGGAAGGGAAAGCTCGAGAATGTCAACTTTTCTAGGGAAGGCAGACTTGGGTAGGGTAGTGCCATGAGACATCCTGGGTGCTCAGAAAGCAGTGCAGACGACTCTGGGCACATGGGGGTGGAGGAGAGAGTATAGAAAGGGAAAGAAAGGGCTGATGAGCCAAGACTAAACTTTTGTTTGTTTTTAATAACTTGAACGTGAGTGGTCCTCACCCTCCAAATGCTTTGTGTAAATAAGGAAATGAGCACTCTCAAACATTGCTGGTAAGACTGGTAGAGATGGTAAAATCTTTTTGGAGAGCAATTCTACATACATATCATATACTTCTATCCAGTGATTCTACTACTAAGAATCTATTTTAGGGAAATAATCAGAATACAAGAAGTTTTATGCACAAAGACGTTTCTTACATTCTTCTTTTTTTCTCTGAGATATCTTTTTTTCCCTTTATTTTTTTTTCCTTTCTTTTTTATTTATGTATGTATTTATTGGGGTGACAATTGTTAGTAAAATTACATAGACTTCAGGTATACAATTCTGTATTACATCATCGATAAATCCCATTGTGTGTTCACCACCCGGAGTCAGTTCTCCTTCCATCACCATATATTTGATCCCCTTTACCCTCATCTCCCACCCCCCACCCCCTTTACCCTCTGGTAACAACTAAACTATTGTCTATGTCTATGAGTTCTTGTTTCTCATTTGTTTGTCTTGTTCTTTTGTTGTTTTTGGTTCATATACCACATATCAGTGAAATCATATGGTTCTCTGTTTTTTCTTTCTGACTTATTTCGCTTAGCATTATACTCTCAAGATCCATCCATGTTGTCACAAATGTTCCCATATCATCTTTTCTTACTGCCGAATAATATTCCATTGTGTATATATACCACAACTTCTTTATCCATTCGTCTATCGAAGGACATTTTGGTTGTTTCCATGTCTTGTTCATCGTAAACAAAGCTGCAATGAACATTGGAGCACACGTGGCTTTATGTGTAGATGTTTTCAGATTTTTTGGGTAGATACCCAGGAGAGGGATTGCTGGGTCATATGGTAATTCTATTCGTAATTTTTTGAGGAACCTCCACACTGACGGTTGCACCAGTCTGCATTCCCACCAACAGTGTATGAGGGTTCCTTTTTCTCCACATCCTCTTCAACACTTGTTACTATTTGTCTTGTTGATGATAGCCATTCTGACTGGGGTGAGGTGATATCTCATTGTGGTTTTTATTTGCATTTCTCTGATGATTAGTGATGTTGAGCATTTTTTCATATGTCTATTTGCCATTTGTATGTCCTCTTTGGAGAAATGTCTCTTCAGGTCCTCTGCCCATTTTTCAATTGGGTTGTTTGTTTTTTTGTTGTTAAGTTTCATGAGTTCCTTGTATATTTTGGATATTAGCCCTTATCGGAGGCACTGTTTGCAAAAATCTTCTCCCATTCAGTTGGTTGCCTCTTTATTTTGTCGATGGTTTCTTTTGCTGTGTAGAAGCTTTTAAGTTTCATATAGTCCCATTCATTTATTTTAGCTTTTACTTCCATTGCCTTTGGAGTCAAATTCATAACACGCTCTTTGAACACAAGGTCCATAAGTTTAGTACCTATGTTTTCTTCTATGCAGTTTATTGGGTCAGGTCTTATGCTTAAGTCTTTGATCCATTTTGAATTAATTTTGGTACATGGTGACAGACAGCAGTCCAGTTTCATTCTTTTGCACGTGGCTATCCAATACTCCCAGCACCATTTATTGAAGAGGTTGTCTTTCCTCCATTGTATGTTTTTAGCTTCTTTGTCAAAAATTATCTGTCCATATTTATGTGGTTTTATTTCTGGGTTCTCAATTCTATTCCATTGGTCTATGTGTCTGTTTTTCTGCCAATACCATGCTGTTTTGATTATTGTAGCCCTGTAGTACAAGCTAAAGTCAGGGAGCGTGATACCTCCAGTATTGTTCTTTTTTCTTAAGATTGCTTTGGTTATTCAGGGTCTTTTGTGGTTCCAAACCAATCTGATGATTTTTTGTTCTATTTCTTTAAAAAATGCCATTGGGATTTTGATGGGGATTGCATTAAATCTGTATATTGCTTTCGGTAATATGGCCATTTTAACTATGTTGTTTCTTCCAATTCTTGAGCATGGAATGTCTTTCCATTTTTTTGTGTCTTCTTCAATGTCTTTTAAAAATGTTGTATAGTTTTCAGCATATAGGTTTTTTACATCCTTGGTTATGTTTATTCCTAGGTATTTTATTCTTTTTGCTGCAATTGCAAAAGGAATTGATTTTTTTATTTCTTTTTCTGAGATTTCATTATTAGTGTATAGGAATGCAATGGACTTTTGTTCGTTGACTTTGTAGCCGACAACTTGACTGTATTCGTTGATTGTTTCTAATAGCTTTTTGGTGGAGTCTTTAGGGATTTTTATATATAGCATCATGTCATCTGCAAAGAGTGACAATTTAACTTCTTGATTCCCAATTTGGATGCCTTTTATTTCTTTCTCTTGCCTGATTGCTCTCGCGAGGACTTCCAACACTATGTTGAAAAGCAGAGGTGATGGGGACAGCCCTGTGATGTTCCTGAACATAGAGCAAAGGGCTTCAGGTTTTCACCATTAATTATGAGATTAGCTGAGGCTTTGTCATATATGGACTTTATCATGTTAAAGTATTTTCCTTCTATACCTATTTTATTCAGTGTTTTAATCAGAAATGGATGTTGTATCTTGTCAAAAGCTTTTTCTGAATCTACTGATAAAATCATATGATTTTTGTCCATTATTTTGTTTATGTGATGTATCACATTGAAAGATTTGCATATGTTGAACCATCCTTGTGCCTCTGGGATGAATCCCATGTGGTCGTGATGAATAATATTTTTAATGCATTGTTGCATTCGATTTGCTAGAATTTTGTTTAGTATTTTTGCATCTCTATTCATTAGAGATATTGGTCTGTAGTTTTCGTTTTTTGTGTTGTCCTTACCAGGTTTTGGTATCAGGGAAATATTGGCCTCATAAAATGAGTTAGGGAGTACTGTCTCTTCTTCAATTTTTCGGAAGAGTTTGAGCAGGACTGCTATTAGATCCTCTTTGAAGGTTTGGTAGAATTCACTGCTGAAGCCATCTGGTCCCAGAGTTTTGCTTTTGGGAAGGTTTTGGATGACTGATTCAATTTCATTACTTACTGGTGATTGGTCTGTTTAGATTTTCCAGTTCTTCATGGTTCAGCCTAGGAGGTTACATGTTTCTAAGAACTTGTTCAGTTCTTCTAGGTTATTGAATTTGGTGGCATATAGTCCCTCATAGTATTCTTGGATGATCCTTTATATTTCTGTGGAATCCTTGATAACTTCCCCTTTTTCACTTCTGATTTTGTTTTTTAGTGTCTTCTCTCTTTTTATCTTAGTTTGCCGAGCCAAGGGTTTGTTAATATTTTCAAAGAACCAGCTCTTTGTCACTTTAATTTTTCTATTGTCTTTTTGTTCTCTATTTCATTTAGTTCTGCTCTGATTTTTATTACTTCCTTTCTCCTGCTGACCTTGGGTTTCATTTGTTCTTCTTTTTCTAGTTCTTTAAGGTGTAATGTGAGGGTATTTATTTGGGATTTTTCTTGTTTCTTGAGATAGGCCTGTAGTGATATAAATTTCCCTCTTAAAACTGCTTTTGCTGCATCCCAAAAGTTGTGGTAGGATGTATTTTCATTCTCATTTGTTTCTATGTATCTTTTGATCTCTCCTCTAATTTCTTCTTGACCCGGTCGTTTTTTAAAACTATGTTATTTAATCTCCATATACTTGTGGTTTTTCCTGCTTTCTTTTTGCAGTTGCTATCCAATTTCAAAGCCTTGAGATCAGAGAATATGCTTGGTATGATTTCCATCTTCTTAAATTTGCTGAGGCTAGTTTTATGTCCCAATATGTGGTCTATTCTTGAGAATGTTCCATGTTCACTAGAAAAAAATGTGTATAGTCTCATGTTTTTGGATGAAGTGTTCTGTAAATGTCAATTATGTCCATTTAATCTAATGTGTTATTTAGGGCTGATATTTCATTATTTATTTTCTGTTTGGATGATCTATCCATAGCTGTCAAATGATGTATTTAGGTCCCCTAGTATAATTGTGTTTTGGTCAATTTCTCCCTTTAGTTCTGTTAGTAGTTGCTTGGTATATTTCGGTGCTCCCTGATGGGGGCATAAATATTGATTACTGTTATGTCTTCTTGTTGTATAGTCCCCTTTACCATTATGAAATGTCCATCTTTGTCTCTTGTTACCTTTTTCACCCTGAAGTCTGTTTCATCTGATATCAGTATGGCTACACCTGATTTTCTCTGGATACCATTTCTTTGGAGTGTCAATTTGCACTCTTTTATTTTGAGTCTGTGCTTGTCCTTGTAGCTGAGATGTGTCTCTTGGAGACAGCATATGGTTGGGTTTAGTTTTTTGATCCAATCTGCTGCTCTGTGCCTTTTTATTGGTTATTTCAGTCCATTTACATTTATGGTGATTAATTGTTATGTGAGGATTTCCTATCATTCTATCTTTAGTTTTCTGGTAATATTGTGTCTCCGTTGTTTCTTTGCTTTTTTGTTGGTGTCTATTATTTCTGTGTGGTGGTATTCTCCCCCCTTTTATGTTTTGGTTGTCACAAATTATCCCTATTTATGCCAGTTGAATAGCCTCCTTCAGTATTTCTTGTAGTGCAGGTCGTGTGTTAGAAAATTCCCTCAGCTTCTGTATGTCTGGAAAGGTCTTTATTCCTCCTTCATATCTAAAGGATATCTTTGCTGGGTACATTATTCTTGGTTCATAATTTCTCTTTTTCAATTGTTTCAATATTTGGTTCTACTCCCTCCTTGGTTATAGAGTTTCTGCTGAAGAATCTGATGACAGTCTAATGGGCTTTCCTTTGTAGGTTACCGTCTTCTTTTCCCTGGCTGCCTTGAGGATTCTTCCTTTGTTGTTGATTTTTGACAGCTTCAATACAATGTGCCTTGGAGAAGGCCTTTTGGGATTGAGGTAATTAGGTGTTCTATTTGCTTCTTGGATTCAAGGATCCAGTTCCGTCTACAAGTTTGGGACGTTCTCATGGAGTATTTGTTTGAATATACTTTCTGTTCCCTTCTCTCTTTCTTCTCCTTCTGGTATGCCCATTATTCTTATATTGCTCTTTCTGATGGAGTCAGAAAGTTCTTGTAGAGTTCTTTCATTTCTTTTAAGTCTCCAGTCTCTTTCTTCTTCTATCCGTGTCATTTCCAAGTTTCTATCTTGGATGTCACTGATTCTTTCCTCCATCTGGTCAACTCTAGTACCTAAGCTGGTTATTTCTTTCTTAATTTCTTCTATTGTGTTCTTAATCTCCAGAAATTCTATTTGGTTCTTTTTCAAAATTTCAATCTCTTTGTTAAAATGTGCATGTTGTTCTTTGATTGTGTTTCTGAGTTCATTAAACTGCCTGTCTGTGTTTTCTTGCATCTTGTTGAGGTTTTTCAGAACTGCAATCCTGAAATCTCTGTTATTTAAGTTACATATTTCCATATCTTTAAGTTCCTTTTCTGGAGACTTTTCACTTTCTTTCTGAGCTGTCTTGTTGCCTTTTATGGCAATTAATGATCTATTATTTTTCTTCCTAGACATCTACAGCAGTGGATTCTGCAACAGGTTGAGAGAAACAAGTCTTTCTTTTGTTTCCCAGTACGTGTTTGTAGAATGTTTTATTTTTTTCTCTGACTGCAGCCTTTTATTCTCTCTCACACTGTAGTGTTATGTTTTCTCTGTGCTATTCCAGCTTCTCACACAATGGGGTCTGGAAGGCGGGCTTCTCCTCTGTTAACAGTTCGCCTGGGTCATAGGGCGCCACATTCGTGTTGGGATACATAGAGCTTTTGAAGTTCCAAAGATCTTTCTGCACCAGATTCAGAGCATGTGAGTTTCAGCAGTTCTGTTTACCTGTGGCGATCCACCTAGATAGGTGAGGACAGGGGAGGTGTGGGTTGTGAGAGGTGGCCCAGAGGAATGGCGGCGACCACCACCACAGATAGTCCTGCTTCCACAGCTCCCTCCCCTTTGCCTGGAACTAGTTGGGCTGCGTATCTGTGTCTGTGGACCACAGTTCTCAGAAGTGCAAATATTGTGTTCTTTTGATCTGAAAGTGCAACTGTTCCGCTTCTACCACTGGGCAGGTGGGGGCTGAGTGAGCTCTGGGAGGGTATGGAGGGGTCAGCTAGTCTCAGTGCCTAAAGCTTCCATTCTCTGCAGCAGTGAGGGCTTAAACCACCGTTTTTACCCTTCTTCCTTCAGTCTTTGCTCCGAGGTCTCTGCTGTGAGTGGTGTGTTCAGCCATGTTATATGCTGTCCCTTCAGCCCTGTGGTTCATAAGTTGAGCCCTAGCAGTCCGAGTTCTTCCCTCTCCCACAGCTGCGGTAGTTCTGGGATGCAGCAAGCTCGGAGCACTGAGCTAGGTCTGCATTCTGCGCCCTCGAGGCCCCGTCTCTGCACTTTTTCCTTGCTTCCTCCCCTGCTCGCGTTATTTAGCCACCTTTAGGTGAATTTAGTAGTGGGCCTCTTCGTCTTGCCTGTCTGCTTTGCAGGGAGTCCTTTGTGGAGTTATTGTTGTTCGATTAGTTGTAAATTCTAGGGAAGATTTCCCGAGGCTCACCTCACGCTGTCATTTTGATGATGTCCAAGGCACAGTGTTTTATAACACGCATACAGAAAAGTGCATGAATCATGTATATATAGGTTAGTGAACTTTAACAAAGTGAACACACCCTTATAACTGCTAGAGTGATCAACTGTTCATTTCCCAAGGACTGTCCTATAGCACTGAAAGTCTTGCATCCCGGAAAATTCCTTGGTCTTGGGCAAACTAGACAGTTGGTTACCCTAACCCACCCAGAATAAGAAGTAGAATATTACCAGCACACTAAAAGCCCTCATATGAATTGTCAGTCTCTACCCACTCCTACTCCCCAAGGAAGCCACTATCCTAATGTTCAGACTGAATCCCAGTTGTTCCAAGATTTGTCCCGAGAAGCTGCAAGCCCAAAGAACACACCAAGTAGCTGAATGTGAGATATAGGTTTATTGAGACTTCCAGACCGGGCAGGATCTCGGGTGTCTGCCGGATGGAGGGGTAGTGATCCACACCCAGGTGGAGAAGAAGCAAGGTTATACAGTTACAGCAACACAAAGAACAATCCATGGGAGCAATCATCTGGCAGGCCCTGCAGGCCTGCTCTCATACACACAAGCGTCCCAAGAAGCCGGGAGACCTTGATTGCTTGTAGCTTGGCCTGGTCCCTACACCTGACTTCTAACACCATAGATTATTTTAAGATGCTGTATTTTAGTATGGGCACTACAAACTAAAGAGAATCTACAGCCTCATGGCTCATGGGCTAAATCCAGATGCCAGACGTGTTCTGTTTGAGTCATGCAATACTGGCCTGTAGAGCTGTTTCTTTTTTCCACTTTATTTATTTGGGGGATAGTTCTATGAGTTTTAACACATGTATAGATTCATGAAACTCCTACCACACTCAGGATACAGAATAGTTCCATCACCATAAAGATCTCCCTCATGCATCTCCTTTGTAGTCACATATTCCCCACACTCCTAGTCCCTGACAACAATGATCTGATTTCCATCTAGTTTTGCCTTTTCTGGAATGTCATACATTTGGAATCTTATACAACATGTGACCCATGGAATATGCCTTCTTTTATTCAACATAAAGCCCTTGAAGACCATGCAAATTGTTGTTTGTATAAATGGTTCATTCCTTTGTATTGCTGAGCAGTGTTCCATCGTACGGATGTACCTCAGTTTGTTTACCCATTCAAGGACATCTGGATTGTTTCCAATTTTTAGCAATTATGAATAGAGCTGCAATAAACATGTGTGTACAGGTTTTTGTGTGAACGTAAATCTTCATTTATTTAGGGTAAATAACTAGGAGTGGGATTGCTGGGTCATATTGTAAGTGTAGGTTTAATTTTATAAGAAACTGCCAAGCTGTTTTCCAGATTGGCTATACCATTTTGCATTCCCACCAGCAATGTAGGAAAGTTCTAGTGATCCTTCATCCTTGCCAACACTCAGTATTATTATTTTTTATATTTATTTTAGCCATTTTAATAGGTATAAAGTTATATTTCATGTGGCTTTAATTTGCATTTTCTTAATGGCAAATGATGTTGAACATTTTATCGTGTGCTTATTTTTCACTTTTATAACCTCTTTAGAGAACTATGTCCTTTGCCCATTTAAAAAAAAAAATTGAGATTTTTTCTTACCATTGAGTTTTGGTGGTTTTTATATATTCTGGATAAAAGTCCTTTGTCAGATATATGATGTGCTGCTATTTTCTCCCGATCTGTGGTTTGTCATTTCATTCTATTAACAGTGGATTTCATAGAGCAAACGTTGTTTTGTTTGTTTGTTTTAATTTTGATGAAGTCTAATTTACTATTTTTTTTTTCTCTTATACATCATGTTTTTGGTGTCATGTCTGAGAATTCTTTGTTTAACCTCAGGTCACAAAGATTTTCTCCTATGTTTTCTTCAAAACGTTTTATGCTTTTAGGTAGATAGAGATCTACATATAGACCTATGATCCATTTTGAGTTAAATCTTTCTCAGGAATCAATACCTGTAAGAGAAGGGTAAAAAAGAGGAACTAGGAACAAGGAGAAGTCAAATTGTAATGCAGGTACAGCAAAGCTTTACTCAACCTGGTGAAGGACTCTGGAGCCAGTACTGCCTTTGAATGTCCTGTATCATGCCCCAAAACGTCAGGCCTTTATATTCCACTTGGTCACCAGATGCAGGCTGACTCAGGAAATGTGTGGCTTCAGGTGAGGCGGCTCCTTGCAGTTGAGGTCCATCCTGAAGGAACTGACAGCTGGAGGCTGTCTGCTAATCCATTCCCCACAACCGAGTCGCAAGTCATTCCTTAAAGGGGGGTCTGAGAGAAACATTTCTGTTTCTACCAGAGACACAGAAGGATGACATGTGTTTTGTGTGACCTCAGAGGGCAGAACTAAAATTAATGGCAGGGGTGGTGCATTAAAAGAGGTAGATTTTTAATAGGCCTTAATTTTTTTTTTAAATACACTTTTTTTTTTAAAGATTTTATTGGGGAAGGGGAACAGGACTTTACTGGGGAACAGTGTGTACTTCCGGGACTTTTCCAAGTCAAGTTGTTGTCCTTTCAATCTTAGTTGTGGAAGGCGCAGCTCAGCTCCAGGTCCAGTTGCCATTGTTAGTTGAAGGGGAAGCAGCCCACCATCCCTTGTGGGAGTCGCGGAGTCCAACCGGCAACCTTGTGGTTGAGAGCCTGCGCTCCAATCAACTGAGCCATCTGGCACTGGCCCAAGTGGGAATCGAACAGGCAGCCTTCGGCGTTAGGAGCATGGAACTCCAACCGCCTGAGCCACCAGGCTGGCCCCTTTAAAATTTTCAAGGCTTTCCCAAGCATATGCAAAAGTAGATAAAGTAGTATAATGAAACCCACATATCCACCACCCTGCTTCAGCAATGACAGACACATAACCAATCTTGTTCTATGCATACCCCCACCAACTTCCTCTTATCCCTATTATCCCAGACATCATGTAATTTTTCTCTAAATATTTCAGTATCTCTGTTTGCTGAAAAGGCATCAATATAGTGACATGTTCAGTGGCAATGAGCTCACCTACCACCCATATCTTGAGTTTTAAACACCATTCCTCGCTTAAAGAAATTAGAAATTCTTAGGGAAAATGGGTGGTTAAGGACTAGGGCAGATAATATACAAGATATGCCAAAAGTAAGGAAGTGCTTAAAAATGATGGAGACTTGTCAAAAGGACCCATGAGGGTCAAATTTAGAGCATCAAAGTAATGACAGTAGGGGTTTGTAAATAGTGGAATAAAATAAAGATCCATAAGTACATACTAATAATAAGGAAATAAGGAAATAAAGGAAGTAGAGGAAGGATGGAGTCAGGAAATAAATTTCCAGTTATCATAGCAATATTAAATTCCAGTAAGAGTCATCAATGGATGCTAAAACTAGTGAGGAACAGGATGTTTACATAGGCTCAAAATATCTTCCCACAAATTGTATATTGGTTACAATAAGGGGGAAAGAGTAACCTTATGATTGTGAAACCTGTCAGACACTTCCTTTACCAAATGATCGAAGTTAACATCACTAATAATAATACCAGCCAACATCATGTGTCTCCTTATATGATTGCACTGAGGACACAACATTCCTTACACAGTATTCCCACCAAACCCATAGTCTGAATTGAATCATGAGGAAACATCAGACAAACTCAAGCTGAGGGAAAGTCTACAAAACAATTGGTCTGTACTATTAAAAAAAAGTCCTTGACATGAAAGAAAAATAAAGGCTGAGGAACTGTTCCAGATTAAAGAAGATTTAAGAAAAACAAAACTAAATGTAGTGTACGATCCTGGGTTGGATCTGAGACCAAAATATTTGCTATAAAGAACATTATTAAAATAATTTGGAAAATTTGAATGTCTATCTATTAGATAATAGCATTATACTGAGGTTAAATTTCTTTTTTTTTTTAAGATTTTTTTTATTGGGGAAGGGGAACAGGACTTTATTGGAGAACAGTGTGTACTTCCAGGGCTTTTTTTCCAAGTCAAGTTGTTGTCCTTTCAATCTTAGTTGTGGAGGGTGCCATTCAGCTTCAAGTTGTTGTCCTTTCAGTCTTAGTTGTGGAGGGCGCAGCTCAGCTCCAGGTCCAGTTACCTTTCCTAGTTGCAGGGGGCACAGGCCACCATCCCTTGCGGGAGTCAAAACCGGCAACCTTGTGGTTGAGAGGATGCGCTCCAACCAACTGAGCCATCCGGGAGCTCAGCAGCAGCTCAGCTCAAGGTGCCGTGTTCAATCTTAGTTGCAGGGGGTGCTGCCCACCATCCCTTGCAGGCGTGGAGGAATCGAACTGGCAACCTTGTGGTTGAGAGCCCACTGGCCCATACGGGAATCGAACCAGCAGCCTTCGGAGTTAGGAGCATGGAACTCTAACTGCCTGAGCCACCGGGCCGGCCCGAGGTTAAATTTCTTGATTTTCATAATTGTATTGTGGTTATGGAAGTGAATGTCTTGGTTTTTCAGAAATATTTACTAAAGTATTTATGGGTAGAGGAGTATGGTATTCTATATATGTAATATATGTAATATATATAGTATATAAGGAATGTTACATAATATATAGAGAATATATATGTAAGAGAGAGAATATAATAAAATAAATTTATCAAAACCTGGACAAAGGATATATGGGAGTTCTTTGTATAATACTATTTTTGCAACATTTTTCTTAATTTGAAAATATTTTCAAAAGAAAGTTAAAAATATTTCAGTATGTATGATAAGTTTTCTTTAAAAAATCATAACAATGATACCATCATCATACCTAAATTTTTTAATCAAACACCTTTGGTATTCTAGCCAGTGTTCAAATTTTGTAGGTTGTTTCATAATCCCATAAGTGTGTGTATGTGTTTACAGTTGGTCTGTTTGAAATAGGATCCTAACAGGGAGCACACATTGTGCTTGTTTGGCATGCCTCGTGTTTTTTTTTTTTTTTTTTTTTTTATATTAAGAATTCCCTGTGTTTCTTTTTTTTTTTTAATTTTTATTTATTTATTTATTTTAAATTTATTGGGGTGACAATTGTTAGTAAAATTACATAGATTTCAGGTGTACAATTCTGTATCACATCATCTATAAATTACATTGTGTGTTCACCACCCAGAGTCAGTTCTCCTTCCATCACCATATATTTGATCCCCCTTACCCTCATCTCCCACCCCCCACCCCCCTTACCCTCTGGTAACCACTAAACTATTGTCTGTATCTATGAGTTTTTTTTTTTTTTTACTTAGACATTTATCATTTATGTGGACCCCCCGCCCCCATCCACTATCCCTCTGACATCGCACCGAGCCATCCCATTTCTACTATCTCCACTCCCAATGCTGTACTCTGCCTATTGTAAATGTATACATACCTATATATACATATATATATATATATAATATTATAGTTGGCATTCATTATTGTTCAGCTTCAGGTGTACAGTGCAGTGATCAGGCATCTACATCTTCCCTGAGATGGTCTCCCAAATGGGACACGTGTCTATCGGATACCCTACAAAATCTTTACACCATTATTGATTACGTTCCCCAGATTAATTTTGAAAACCCCGTGGCCCTCTTGTGGTTACTGATTGTTTTCTAATATCCTCACTTGCCCCCTTACCCCCACGCCCCCGCCCATCTAGCAACCCTCAGTTTTTCCTCTTTGTCTCCAAAACTGTTTCTGATTAGTTCATTCACGTATTCTTTTCTTTAGATTCCACATATAAGTGAGATCATATGGTACTTATCTTTCTCTGTCTGACTTATTTCACTTAACATAATGTTCTCTAGGTCCATCCATGTTGTTGCAAATGGTAAGATTTCTTTCTTTTTATGGCTGTGTAATACTCCATTGTATAAATGTACCACAGTTTCTTAATCCAGTCATCTACTGATGGGCATTTCGGTTGTTTCCATGTCTTGGCTATTGTGTATAGTGCTGCAATAAACATAGGAGTGCATAAAGATTTTTGAATTGGAGTTTTGGATTTCTCCGGATAGATACCTAGGAGTGGAATTACTGGATCATAGGGTAGTTCCATTTTCAGATTTTTGAGATACCTCCATACTGTTTTCCATAGTGGCTGCACCAATCTGCAATCCCACCAATAGTGCACAAGCGTTCCCTTTTCTCCACATCCGCACCAGCAATTGTTGTTTGTTGATTTATTGATGATAGCCATTTTGACTGGGGTGAGGTGGTATCTCATTGTGGTTTTATTTGCATTTCTCTGATGGTTAGTGAGGTTGAGCATTTCTTCATATGTCTGTTTGCCATCTGTATGTCCTTTTCAGAAAAATGTCTCTTCAAGTCCTCTGCCCATTTTTTAATTGGGTCGTTTGTTTTTTTGGAGTTGAGTTGATTGAGTTTTTTATAGATTTGTGATATTAATCCCTTATCAGATATATCATTGGCAAATATCTTTTCCCATTCAGTAGGATCCCTTTGTGTTTTATTGATGGTTTCCTTTGCTGTGAAAAAACTTTTTAGTTTGATATAATCCCACATGTTTATTTTTTCTCTTACTTCCCTTGCGCGAGGGGATATATCAGTAAAAATCTTACTCCGGGTAATGTCTGTGAAGTTTCTTCCTATATTTTCTTCTAGGTATTTTATGGTTTCATATCTCACATTTAAGTCTTTAAGCCATTTTGAATTTATTTTTGTATATGGTGTAAGGAGGTGGTCCAACTTCATTTTTTTGCATGTGTCTGTCCAGGTTTCCCAGCACCATTTATTGAATAGACTGTCTTTATCCCATCGTACATTCTTGCTTCCATTGTCGTAAATGAAATGGCCATATAGGCATGGATTTATTTCTGGACTCTCTATTCTGTTCCATTGATCTATGTGTCTGTTTTTATGCCAGTAGCATGCTGTTTTGATTACTGTAGCCTTGTAGTATAATTTGAAGTCAGGTATTGTTATACCTCCCACTTTGTTCTTATTTCTCAAGATTGCTGAGGGGTATATATCAAGATATGTGGGGTCTTTTATGGTCCCATATAAATTTTAGGATTATATTTTCTATTTCTGTGAAAAACGTCGTTGGTAGTTTGATAGGAATTGCGTTGAATACGTATATTGCCTTAGGCAGTATGGACATTTTAACTATATGAATTCTTCCTATCCATGAACATGATATGTGTTTCCATCTATTTATATCGTCTTTCATTCCTTTCTTCAGTGTCTTATAGTTTTCTGTGTACAGATCTTTTACTTCTTTGGTTAAATTTATTCCCAGGTATTTTATAGTCTTTGGAGCAACTGTAAATGGGATTGTTTCTTTAATTTCTCCTTCTGATGTTTTATTATTGGTATATACAAATGCAACTGATTTCTGAATATTAATTTTGTATCCTGCTACTTTACTAAATTCATCTATCAGCTCTAATAGCTTCTTGGTGGAGTCTTTAGGGTTCTCTCTATATAGTATCATATCATCTGCATATAATGATAATTTTACTTCCTCCTTACCAATTTGGATGCCTTTTATTTCTTTTTCTTGTCTGATTGCTGTGGCTAGAACTTCCAGCACTATGTTGAATAGAAGCGGAGATAGTGGGCAACCTTGCCTTTTTCTTGATCTTAGGGGGAATGGTTTTAGCTTTTCCCCATTGAGTATGTTAGCTGTGGGTTTGTCATATATGGCCTTTATTATGTTGAGATATGATCCCTCTATTCCCACTTTCTTAAGGGTTTTTATCATAAATGGCTGTTGGATTTTGTCAAATGCTTTTTCTGCATCTATTGACATGATTATATGATTTTCATTTTTCATTTTGTTAATGTGGTGTATCACATTAATTGATTTGCGGATGTTGAACCACCCTTGCATACCAGGGATGAATCCCACTTGATCATGGTGTATGTTCTTTTTAATGTATTGCTGAATTCTGTTTGCTAATATTTTGTTGAGGATTTTTGCATCTATGTTCATTAGAGATATCGGCCTGTAGTTTTCTTTCTTTGTGGTGTCTTTGTCTGATTTTGGGATCAGGATGATAGTGGCTTTGTAAAAAGTGTTTGGGAGCCTTTCCTCCTTCTGGATTTTTTGGAAGAGCTTGAGGAGAATAGGTGATAATTCTTTTTTGAACGTTTTGTAAAATTCACCTGTAAAGCCATCTGGTCCAGGGCTTTTGTTTGTTGGGAGATTGTTGATTACTGATTCAATTTCCCTGGTGGTAATCAGTCTAGTCAGGTTTACTGTTTCTTCTTGAGTTAACCTTGGAAGGTAGTACGCCTCTAGAAAATTGTCCATTTCTTCCAGATTGTCAAATTTGTTGGCATATAGTTGCTCATAGTAATTTCTTAAAACTTTTTGTATTTCTGCAGTGTCTGTTGTCACTTCTCCTGTTTCATTTCTGATTTTATTAATTTGGGTCCTCTCTCTCTTTTTTTTTTAATGAGTCTGGCTAAAGGTTTGTCAATTTTGTTTATCTTGTCTAAGAACCAACTCTTGGATTCATTGATCTTTTGTATTGTTTTCCTGGTTTCTATTTCATTTGTTTCCACTCTGATCTTTATTATCTCCTTCCTTGTGCTCACTTTGGGCTTATTTTGCTGTTCTTTTTCCAGATCCCTTAAGTGTGACGATAAACTGTTGATTAATGATGTTTCTTGTTTCTTTAGGTAGGCCTGCAATGCTATGAATTTCCCTCTTAGGACTGCTTTCGCAGCATCCCATAGATTTTGGGTCGTCGTGTTTTCATTTTCGTTTGTCTCGAGATATCTTTTGATTTCTTCCTTGATCTCCTGCTTGACCCATTCATTATTTAGTAATAAGTTATTCAGCCTCCATGAATTGGTGTGTCTTTCAGTTTTTTTCCTGTAGTTCATTTCTAATTTCATAGCATTGTGATCAGAGAAGACAATTGGTATGATTTCAATTTTCTTAAATTTATCAAGACTTGTTTTGTGGCCTAATATGTGGTCTATCTTGGAAAATGTTCCATGTGAGCTTGAGAAGAACGTGTGTTTTGCAGCATTGGGGTGAAATGCTCTGAAAATATCGATTAAATCCAATGAATATTCTATTCTAATGAATAGCATATGGCTGAAAAGATGGTGTGTGACTTCTGAGACTAGGTCATAAAGGGCACTGTAACTCCCTCCTTATCCTCTCTCTTGAATCATTTATTCTAAGGGAAGCTAGCTACCATGTCATGAGGATATTCAAACAACCTTATGGAAAGGCCCATGTGGTGAGGAATTGAGGCCTCCTGCCACGGATCACGTGAGTGCACCATTTTGGAAGTAAATCCTCTAGTCCCAGTTAAGCCTTCAGATAACTGCAACATCATAAATGACCCTGAGCTACAACTACCTAGCTAGGCTTTTTTTGAATGCATGACCCACAGAATCTGAGATTGTTTTCATTTTTATTTATTTATTTGTTTAGATTTTTAAATTAAAATACAGCTAACATATAATATTATATTTGTTTCAGGTGTACATCATAGTTATTTAACAGTACCCACCTGAGATGGTTTTTGTTTTAAGGTGCTGAATTTTGTGGTAAACATCAATAGATAAGCAATATACTTTGTTATTTTTGATTGAATACTAGACAATGTATATAAAAAATGTAGTAATAATTTGAGGCTCTTGATAATATTATCTTCCTCCAGAAAAGCTTAACATTTGTTTCTTGTCAGTGGGCTGCTAGGCTAGAAGTACTAGAAATTCCAGATCACTTTATTCAATTATGGATTAAGATGATAAGAAGCTGGGCTTCTTTCCTTGTGAGGGCTGATTTATTTCCTATTCACCTCTATTCCTAAGGTGTTACCCTTCAGGGTTGCAACCTAAGCCTATGGGGTTTATCAAATCTTCTTCTCCCTAGCGGACTTCGGGAAGTCCAGTTTTTCCCCCTCGACCTCTATGAATCTAACCAAAGTTAGGCTCAGTCTCTCTGCTGCTTCTTCTGAAATTGGCAGATATCCTTGGGGGAAAAATAGTCCCGAATATGGATTTCCTTTTCCTCTTGAATCTTGGCTTCATAATGCTTCACTGCCCTTGGTAGTTCTCTAATACCTCAATCAGATGTTTGTTTGTAATTTTGTCCAGCTTTTCTACTATTTCTCCATGGGATAATTAGTTCAAATTGTGTAGTCCAAGATTACCTCATTAGCAGAGGTGGCACTCTCCTAAGAATGAATTTTTAAAAATGTAAATTTGATCATACTACTCTTGCTTAAATCCCTTCAATAGTATAGAAAGATGTTTTCAGCTGTAAGCAACAGTATACAGTAGCGCCTCCCTCCATTTTATGTTCTGTGGTTTTAGTTACCTGCAGCCAATCACAGTCTGAAAATATTAAATGGAAAATTCCAGAAACAGACAATTCATTAAGATTTAAATCGTGCACCATTCTGAGTATCATGATGAAAACTCATGCTGTCCTGCTACATCCCACCCAAGACAGGAATCATCTATTTGTCCAGGTTATCCATGCTGTACATTCTCCTTGCCCATTAGTAGTTTAACAGTTGCCTCAGTTATCAGATTGACTGTCATGGTATCACAGTGCTTGTGTTTATTTATTTATTTTATTTAAAAAAATTTTTTTTAGTGCTTGTGTTTAAGTAATCCTTATTTTACTTAATAATGGCCCCGAAAAGCAAGAGAAGTGATGCTGGCAATTCGGATATGCCAAAGAGAAGCCATAAAGTGCTTCCTTTAAGTGTAAAGGTAAAAGTTCTCGACTTAATAAAAAAAGAAAAAAAATGTATACTGAGATTGCTAAGATCTATGGTAATAATGAATCTTGTATTTGTGAAATTGTGAGGAAGGAAAAGGAAATTCATGCTAGTTAGCTGGGCAAGAGAGACAGAGAGAGAAAGAGAGAGAGAGAGAAAGCACATTCACATCACTTTTATTACAGTATATTGTTATAATTGTTCTATTTTATTATTAGTTATTGTTGTTAATCTCTTACTGTGCTTAATTTATAAATTAAATTTTATGATAGGTATGTGTATGTAGGATTTCAGGCATTCACTGGGGGTCTGGAACATAATGGAGGACTATTATATTCAATGAAATGTGGTTTAAATTATAGGCTTTATTAATCTCAATGACAAGAAATTGGATAGTGGGGCAGTGCCATGGTTGGTTAATTCAGTAGGTAATTGATGTCATCAAGGACCCAGACTTATTCTATAGCTCTGTTTCACCATACTCTACATGCTGGTGATAATTTACCCTAATGGTGGCAAAATCATTGCTGGAACTCTGTATCAGTTATCTATTGCTAAATAACAAAAAACCCTCAGAATCTGGTGCCTTAAAACAACAAACATTTATTATCTCACAGTTTCTGTGAGAATTCAAGAATTTGGGAAAGCTAAGTTGGGTAATTCTGGTTCAAGGTCTCTCATTTGATTGCAATCAGGATGTTGGCCAGGTCTGTAGGCATCTGAACATCTGAATGGGCCTGGAGGATCCATTTCCAAGATGGCTCATTCACATGGCTACTGGCAGGAGGCCTCAGCTCTTCCTTCACTGGCTGTTCCTTACTATGTGGTCCTCTCCATCAGGCTGTTTGAGTGTTCTCATGACATGGCAGCTGTATTGCCCAGAGTCAGTGATGAGAGAGAGAGAGAGAGAGAGAGAGAGAGAGAGAGAGAGAGAGACACAGAGAGAGAGAGAGAGAGAGAGAGAGAGAGAATATCCACAGTGGTTTTTTTTTTTTTTTTATGAACTAGTCTTGGAAGTTATGCATAGCGTTTCTATCACATTCTATTCATCAGAAGTGAGTCAGTAAGTACAGCCCACACTCAAGGGGAGGGAATTAGGTTCCACCTTTTGAAAGCATGAGTCTCAAACAACTTGTGGACATATTTTAAAACTACCATAAATCACAAACATAATGTTCACATAGGACAGCATCCCAAGCAAGAAGGTCTGGAGTAGGGGCAAAAACAAAAAGACCTTGCTCCTCCAGCTGCTCTCTCTTTAATTAGAGAGCAAATTCCTTCCCAGAAAGTGTCAGTGGACTTCTTATATATCATTGACTTAAATTGAGTTAATGCCCATTCCCAGACCAATTCATGACAAAGGGAAATGGGATTACCATGCTTAATTTAGGTCAATTATGATTCTTTTGGAACTGTTAGATAAGCATGCCTTCTCTGAGTACTTGTCACAGGCCCAATAATCAACTCAGGTTTCTAGGAATGACATCATCAAAATGGTGGCGTGAGGTGAGCCTCTGTAAAGCTCCCCTGGAATTTACAACTAATCGAACAACAATAACTCCACAAAGGACTCCATGCACAGCAGACAGCCAAGACAAAGAGGCCCACTACTGAATTCACCTAAAGGTGGGCAAATCACGAGAGCCGGGGAGGAGGGAAGGTAGAAGTGCGGAGACAGAGCCACGTGGGCGCAGGACGCAGACCTAGCTCAGTGCTCCAAGCTCGCTGCATCCCGGAACTACTGCAGCTGCAGGACAGGGAAGAAATTGGACTGCTAGGGCTCCACTTATGGCCCACAGGGCTGAAGGGGCAGCATATAACATGGCTGAACCCAGCGCTCATGGCAGAGACCGTAGAGAAAAGACTGAGGAAAGAAGGCTGAAAACGGTGGTTTAAGCCCTCACTGCCGAGCAGAGAATGGAAGCCTTAGGCACTGAGACTAGCCGCCTCCTCCCTACCCTCCCAGAGCTCACCCTGCCGGCATCTGCCTGGTGCTAGAAGCGGAACAGTAGAAGTGTCAGATCAAAAGAACAGACTATTTGCTTTTCTGAGAACGGTGGACCACAGACACAGAGTCGCAGACCAACTAGTTCCGGCAAAGGGGTGGGAGCTGTGGAAGCAGGACCCGCTGTGGTGGTGGTCGCCACCATTGCTCTGGGTCACCTCTCACAACTCACCCCACCCCTGGCCCCACCTATCTGGGCGGATCCCTGCAGGAGTAAATGTGGGGAGCCATGATTTCTTGTTATTTTAAAGCCTTGCAGACTGGCTCAGTTTATTAACTTGTTTCAGCTTCTAAGGCATTATCTCTGCCTGCACCTGGAGGGTGCTTGCAAGCTGCTGAGGAATGAGGTGGGAGTGGCCGGTTCTCGGACACTGAGGACTGAAGACTAGCAGGATAATTGGTGGGCTTTGTCATGAGATAATGACTTTGGAAAAGTTTCAAGGATTTTGTAGTTTGTATGTAAAAGTCATAAATTTACTCTTAATGAGATAATGCATACTTATGATTGTTAAGCTGCATGTACACAGATGGTATAAATTGGTGAAAGAAAGTCAACTCAGTGCTTCATCATCACTGGAGACCGAATTCGCATCATCATCATTTGTGAGTGTCTTTGTTCATTCCCACTCCCCCTTTCAGGTTCTTCGTTGATTTGTGGCTGCTGGTCGGCCACAATTGGCGCCCAACGTGGGGCCTGAACACGGGGGAATCAGTGAGGAACACCGTACAGGTTGGGCCCGGCTCGGTTATAGAGTGTTGAAGGTACGGTGAGTAGGACACTGTCCCCTCGGTCAAATGAGTGTGTGAGTGAGTGATAGCTCCACGACCTCGTGTTACGGAGCTTGTTTGGGCTCGAAACTGCGTTTCCGGTTCTGTCATATGGCATAACGGCGATCAGAACTTCGGTTCTGCCTGGTCGGGGATTTGTACCGATACTCCTCTAGCTACGACAGATTTGGTCCCGAGAGGGGCACGGCCAGACAGGCATCTGATTGATCTATTTGTGTGAAAGAAGGGCCGAGTTAGGGAAAAGAGAAATAGGTCACGCTATCAGCAAGGACCGTTAGAAGGTTTGAGAAAATGGGTCACGCCAGCAGCAAGGACCTGTATGTTAGAGGCCTCAAAAAATCATTTGCCGCCCGTGGCAGCAGGGTGAGCAAAGAGCAATTAGATAAATTTTTAGAATTTGTAAAGGAAGTTTGCCCATGGTTTCCAGATGAAGGTACCGTCAGCTTGGAGACTTGGGAAAAGGTTGGAGAACAATTACAAGGCTATTATAGTGTCCAAGGACCTCTGCGGGTCCCTGTAGAAACATTTGGATTGTGGACTTTAATCAGAGATTGCTTAGATCTTAAAAGGGAAGGCTGTAAGTTAGAAAGAGTAAAACAGGCAGGGAATGAAGAAACCCTTTCGTTTGCCGCTTCACTGGAAGAGCTGGGAGAAAGGGAGGGGGCTGATTATGCTGAGAAAACTTTTCCATCTGCCGCCTCTCCGGAGGAGAAAGAGGAGGGGGAAGGAGTCAGATATGCAGAGGGACTTGCTAAACATAATAAAGAGCCTGTTAGCCAGTAACCTCCAGATAAACACTGGAAAGATTTAAACCCTCAAGATCAGGAAGATTTAGTGGTGGCTGCAGCTCAAAAAAGCAGGCGGCTTGTAAATCCTATAGTTACACTTACAAAACAGATAAAGAGGATTCAAGGACAATTAGTCGAACTCAAAGTTGCTGTGGATAAAGAAAATTGTCCTCTGGGTCCCCAGATTTCTTTAAGAGATCAGTGGGATCCTCGGGGTAAAGACCCCCCCGCCAAGTTATGTTAAACCAGGGTCAGATTCTGTTGTGCGCTCCCCTCTTCAATTGGCTTACAAAGAGACTCATAAGCAGGGAGAGTCTTTAAAACAATTTGGAGTATATCCTGTTTTTGAAAGGCTTGACCAGACAAAAAAATGTGTTTAGAGAATGGAGGCCTTTTCAATAAAAACAAATAAAAAAAATTAAAGAGGCTTGCACACAGTACGGTCCTATTGCCCCTTTACCATAGCAATTTTAGATGCTATGTCTAGTGAGTCGGTTCAGTGGTAAAATTCTCACCTGCCATGCAGGAGGCCTGGGTTTGATTCCCGGCCTCCCTGTTAATCTTTTAGTACAGAAACAGCTTAATAAAGGCCATATAATTAAATCTACTTCACCCTAAAATTCGCCCATTTTTGTAATTAAAAAAAAAAAATCAAAAAGATTGTAAAAAAATTGCTTTTAGTGTTCTTAGTTCAAATTTCTAAGAGCCCTCAAGACATGACAAATAACCCCACCTTGTGTCAAAAGTTTGTTAGTAAAGCAATTGATAACACCAGAAAACAGTTTCCTTCTGTTTACATCATTCATTATATGGATGACATTTTGCTGGCCTGTAAAAAGGAAGGGGTGTTGTTAGCTTGCTTTGTAAACATGAAAGAGAACCTTCTGGCCTCAGGTCTTATTATTGCACCCAAAAAAGTACAGAAAAGTGAGCCTTATTCTTACTTGGGATTTCAGTTGTTTGCTCAGTATTTCACTCCACAAAAAATAGAGCTTAAAAAAGATCATCTTAAATCTCTTAATGATTTTCAAAAGTTGTTGGGAGATATTAATTGGCTGCGCCCTTCTTTGGGATTAACTACTGGAGATCTTAAACCACTGTTTAAAATTTTAAAAGGAGATTCTGATCCAACCTCCCCCAGGTCTCTTACTGAGCCTGCACGGAAGGCTCTCTCTAAGGTTGAGAAAGCCATTCAGCAAAAAATTCTCTTTATTTTGCCAGCAATTCTCTATCAATCATGTTACTGGCATTCCTTACAATCCCCAAGGGCAAGGGATTGTTAAACGCACTCATGACACATTAAAAGTCAATTTACAAAAAATAAAAAAGGGGGAGTTATATCCCCTGACGCCTCATAATTACCTGTCTCATTCTCTCTTTATTCAAAATTTTTTGACCTTGGATGCCCATGGTAAGAGTGCTGCAGAGCGCTTTTGGCATCCTTCCACTGCCACTCAGGCTTTGGTCAAATGGAAAGACCCACTTACGGGCTTTTGGCAAGGCCCAGATCCAGTCCTCATATGGGGCCGAGGGCATGTTTGTGTTTTTCCACAGGATGCAGAAGGCCCTCGGTGGCTGCCAGAACGATTGGTGCGACATGTGGACCCTCTACCTGCTGATGACATTGATGACCCTCAGCAATGCAGAAGAAGATCAGACGTATTGGGCCTATGTACCTGATCCACCAATCCTCCACCCTGCTGTATGGGATGGTCCTGAGATTCCAGTCTATGTCAATGATACTCACGCCCTAGGATTGCCTTCTGATGGACACATAAAACAACATTTGGAAAGTTTTGTAAATCAGGCACTCCCTGCAGTCAGGTGACTGATTTACAAGATGGGACTAGAGACTGGTCTAAAAAATCTGTTAATGTATCTGCTTGTGTTCCTTCCCCATATACACTTTTGATTGGAAATATTAATGTACACTTTGTAGAAAATCAATTTAATGTTTCCTGTAATAATTGTTCTTTAACAAATTGTATTTCTTGGGTACCGTTAGGAACTAATGTTATGATACTTAAACAACCATCTTTTGTTATGCTTCCTGTTAATATCTCTGGACCTTGGTATACTAAAAGAAATTTGGCATGATGCTAATGTGTCTTTAGATATGTTTCGGCTTCATGATGAAATTCAAAATATGAGAGAAGCTGAACCCTTGAAATTTGATGCAGCTCAGGCTGCTTCTGAGTTTATTGATGCTCTTAGAAATGCTATGCCATCTATGCCTCATATTACCCATTCTGTTATGATTTTTCTTATATTGGACATCTGTGTCTGTTTGGTTCTGTGCCTACTCCCCATCCTCATTAAATGTTTCATCAGCAGGATGTTAGACTTGCGAGCTGACATCCATCAGCTTGAGCTTAAGACAAGGCCTTAAGTCTCTCTCTCCCCCTTGTATGTATTGGGACGGGTTAGCCAATGACGGGTAAATCCTGGGAGGTCCTTCAACACCTAAGACAGGGCTTGTATTAAAAAATACAAGTTCCAAAGACGGGTTAATTGATGAGACGGTCCCGGGGTGCCTAAGACAGGCACCGTCACCTTATATCTCCTGTAATATGGGTTTTGCTTGTATAAAATAAAAAAGGGGGAGATGTGGGGAGCCATGATTTCTTGTTATTTTAAAGCCTTGCAGACTGGCTCAGTTTATGATTAACTTGTTTCAGCTTCTAAGGCATTATCTCTGCCTGCACCTGGAGGGTGCTTGCAAGCTGCTGAGGAATGAGGTGGGAGTGGCCGGTTCTCGGACACTGAGGACTGAAGACTAGCAGGATAATTGGTGGGCTTTGTCATGAGATAATGACTTTGGAAAAGTTTCAAGGATTTTGTAGTTTGTATGTAAAAGTCATAAATTTACTCTTAATGAGATAATGCATACTTATGATTGTTAAGCTGCATGTACACAGATGGTATAAATTGGTGAAAGAAAGTAAACTCAGTGCTTCAGCATCACTGGAGACCGAATTCGCATCATCATCATTTGTGAGTGTCTTTGTTCATTCCCACTCCCCCTTTCAGATTCTTCGTTGATTTGTGGCTGCTGGTCGGCCACAAGTAAACAGAACTGCTGAAACACAGGGGCTCTGAATCTGGTGCAGGAAGAGATTTGGAACTTCAAAAGCTCTCTGCATACCCACACGGACACTGCACCCTGTGACTCAGGTGAACTATTAACAGAGGAGAAGCCCATCTCCCAAGGAATCCCCCCATTGTGTGAGAAGCTGGAATAGTGCAGAGAAAACATAGCACTACTGTGTGAGGGAGAAAAAAAAGGCTGCAGTCAGAGAGAAAATAAAACATTCTGCCAACAAGTACTGGAAAACAAAAGAGAGACCTCTTCCTATCAACCTGTTGCAGAAGCCACTCCTGTAGATGTCTAGGAAGAGAAATAATAAATCAGTAATTGCCATGAATAACCAAGGCAACAAGACAGCTCAGAAAGAAAGTGAAAAGTCTCCAGAAAAAGAACTTAAAGATATGGAAATATGTGACTTAAACGACAAAGAATTCAAGATTGCACTTCTGAAAAAACTCAACGAGATGCAAGAAAACACAGAAAGGCAGTTTAATGAACTCGGAAACACAATCAAAGAAAAACATGAGCATTTTACGAAAGAGATTGAAATTTTAAAAAAGAA
Source organism: Rhinolophus ferrumequinum (assembly GCF_004115265.2). Taxonomy (NCBI): domain Eukaryota; kingdom Metazoa; phylum Chordata; class Mammalia; order Chiroptera; family Rhinolophidae; genus Rhinolophus; species Rhinolophus ferrumequinum. Next base: position 75,601,737 of record NC_046284.1, on the reverse strand, counting down.
CCAAATAGAATTTCTGGAGATTAAGAACGCAATAGAAGAAATTAAGAATGAAATAACCAGCTTAGGTAGTAGAGTTGACCAGATGGAGGAAAGAATCAGTGACATCCAAGATAGAAACCTGGAAATTACACAGATGGAAGAAGAAAGAGACTGGAGACTTAACAGAAATGAAAGAATGCTACAAGAACTTTCTGACTCCATCAGAAAGTGCAATATAAGAATAATGGGCATACCAGAAGGAGAAGAAAGAGAGAAGGGAACAGAGAATATATTCGAACAAATCGTCGATGAGAACTTCCCAAACTTGTGGACAGCACTGGATCCTCGAATCCAAGAAGCAAATAGAACACCTAATTACCTCAATCCCAACAGGCCTTCTCCAAGGCACCTTGTGTTGAAGCTGTCTAAAATCAACGACAAAGAAAGAATCCTCAAGGCAGCCAGGGAAAAGAAGACTGTAACCTACAAAGGAAAGCCCATTAGATTATCATCAGATTTTTCAGCAGAAACTCTACAAGCCAGGAGGGAGTGGAACCAAATAATCAAACTATTGAAAGAGAGAAATTATGAGCCAAGAATAATGTATCCAGCAAAGATATACTTTAGATATGAAGGAGGAATAAAGACCTTTCCAGACACACAGAAGCTGAGGGAATTTTCTAATACAAGACCTGCACTACAAGAAATACTAAAGGAGGCTGTTCGACCACCATCAACAGGGACAATTTGTGGCAACCGAAAAATAAAAAGGGGGAGACTAAAGGCCTGAACCGGAATATGGGAATGGAGAAAGTAAGCGTGCTGAAGAAAAAGAATACTCTAAATATGAAACTTTCTTTTACATAAACTTAAGGGTAACCACTCAAAAAAATCCAGAACTAAAATGCATACTGTAATAAAAGAAGAAACAGAGGGAAACATCATACAATACCACCACACAGAAATAATAGACAACAACAAAAAGGCAAAGAAACAATGGAGACACAGCCTTACCAGAAAACTAAAGATAGAATGACAGGAAACCTTCACATATCAATAATTAACCTAAATGTAAATGGACTGACCTCACCAATAAAAAGGCACAGAGTAGCAGATTGGATCAAAAAACTAAAACCAACCATATGCTGTCTCCAAGAGACACATCTCAGCTACAAGGACAAGCATAGACTCAAAGTGAAAGGGTAGAAATTGACACTCTAAGCAAATGGTACCCAGAGAAAATCAGGTGTAACCATAATGATATCAGATGACACAGACTTCAGGGTGAAAAAGACAACAAGAGACAAATATGGACATTTCATGATGGTAAAGGGGACTATACAACAAGAAGACATAACAGTCATCAATATTTATGCCCCCATTAGGGAGCACCGAAATATACCAAGCAACTACTAACAGAACTAAAGGGAGAAATTGACCAAAACACAGTTATACTAGACTACTTAAATACATCATTGACAGCTATGGATAGATCATCCAAGCAGAAAATAAATAACGAAATAGCAGCCCTAAATGACACATTAGATGAAATGGACATAATTGACATATATAGAGCAATTCATCCTAAAACATCATAGTATACATTCTTTTCTAGTGTACATGGAACATTCTCAAGGATAGACCATAGATTGGGACATAAAATCAGCCTCAGCAAATTTAAGAAGATTGAAATCATACCAAGCATATTCTCTGATCACAAGGCTTGGAAACTGGATATCAACTGCAAAAAGAAAGCAGGAAAAAACACAAATACATGGAGATTAAACAACACACTTTTAAAGAATGACTGGGTCAAAGAAGAAATTAGAAGAGAGATCAAAAGATACATAGAAACAAATGAAACAATAGAAACATAGATATATAGAAACAATGAAAATACATCCTACCAAAATTTTGGGGATGCAGCGAAAGCAGTTTAAAGGGGAAATTTATATCATTACAGGCCTATCTCAAGAAACAAGAAAAACCCCAAATAAATAACCTCATGTTACACCTTAAAGAACTAGAAAAAGAAGAACAAATGAAACCCAAGGTCAGCAGAAGAAAGGAAATAACAAAAATCACAGCAGAACTAAATGAAATAGAGAACAAAAAGACAATAGAAAAAATTAATGTGACAAAGAGCTGGTTCTTTGAAAAGATTAACAAAATTGACAAACCGTTGGCTACACTCACTAAGATAAAAAGAGAGAAGACACTAATTAACAAAATCAGAAGTGAAAAAGGGGATGTTATCACGGACACCACAGAAATACAAAGGATCATCCAAGAATGCTATGAAGGACTATATGCCACCAAATTCAATAACCTAGAAGAAATGGACAAGTTCTTAGAAACATATAGCCTTCCAAGGCTGAACCATGAAGAACTGGAAACTCTAAACAGACCGATCACCAGTAATGAAATTGAATCAGTCATCCAAAACCTTCCCAAAAGCAAAAGTCCGGGACCAGATGGCTTCACTAGTGAATTCTACCAAACCTTCAAAGAGGATCTAATACCAATCCTGCTCAAACCCTTCCAAAATATTGAAGAAGAGACAGTACCCCCTAACTCATTTTATGAGGTCTACATTGCCCTGATACCAAAACCTGGTAAGGACAACACAAAAAAAAGAAAACTACAGACCAATATCTCTGATGAATAGAGATACAAAAATCCTAAACAAAATTCTAGCAAATCGAATACAACAATGCGTTTAAAAGATTATTCATCACAACCAAGTGGTGTTCATCCCGGGGGCACAAGGATGGTTCAGCATCCACAAATCAATCAATGTGATACATCACATAAACAAAATAAAGGACAAAAATCATATGGTTATATCAATTGATGCAGAAAAAGCATTTGACAAGATGCAACATCCACTTATGATTAAAACACTTAATAAAATAGGCATAGAAGGAAAATACCTTAACATAATAAAGGCCATATATGACAAGCCCTCAGCTAATCTCATAATTAATGGTGAAAAACTGAAGCCCTTTGCTCTAAGTTCAGGAACACGACAGGCCTGTCCCCTATTACCTCTGCTTTTCAACATAGTGTTGGAAGTCCTCGCCAGAGCAATCAGGCAAAGGAAAGAAATAAAAGGCATCCAAATTGGGAATCAAGAAGTTAAATTGTCACTCTTTGCAGATGACATGACGCTATATGTAGAAAACCCTAATGACTCCACCAAAAAGCTATTAGAAACAATCAACGAATACAGTAAAGTTGCTGGCTACAAAATCAACGTACAAAAGTCCATTGCATTCCTATACACTAACAATGAAATCTCAGAAAAAGAAAAAGAAAAAACAATTCCTTTTGCAATTGCAGCAAAAAGAATAAAATACCTAGGAACAAACTTAACCAAGGATCTGAAGGACCAAACTATAAGACATTTTTGAAAGAAATTGAAGAAGACACATAGAAATGGAAAGACATTCTGTGCTCATGGATTGGAAGAATCAACATAGTTAAAATGGCCATATTACCCAAAGCAATATACAGATTTAATGCAATCCCCATCAAAATCTCAATGGGATTTTTTAAAGAAATAGAAGAAAAAATCATCAGATTTGTTTGGAACCACAAAAGACCCCGAATAGCCAAAGCAATCTTAAGAAAAAAGAACAATACTGGAGGTATCACACCTCCTGACTTTAGCTTGTACTAGAGGGCTACAATAATCAAAACAGCATTGTATTGGCATAAAAACAGACACATAAACCAATGGAATAGAATTGAGAACCCAGAAATAAAACCACATAAATATGGACAGATAATTTTTGACAAGGAAGCTAAAAACATACAATGGAGGAAAGACAGCCTCTTCAATAAATGGTGGTGGGAGTATTGGATAGCCACGTGCAAAAGAATGAAACTGGACTGCTGCCTGTCACCATGTACCAAAATTAATTCAAAATGGATCAAAGACTTAAGCATGAGACCTGACACAATAAACTGCATAGAAGAAAACATAGGTACTAAACTTATGGACTTTGGGTTCAAAGAGCATTTTATGAATTTGACTCCAAAGGCAATGGAAGTAAAAACTAAAATAAATGAATGGGACTATATGAAACTTAAAAGCTTCTGAACAGCAAAAGAAACCATTGACAAAATAAAGAGACAATGAACTGAATGGGAGAAGGTTTTTGCAAACAGTGCCTCTGATAAGGGGCTAATATCCAAAATATACAAGGAACTCATGAAACTCAACAACAAAAAAACAAACAACCCAATTGAAAAATGGGCAGAGGACCTGAAGAGACATTTATCCAAAGAGGACATACAAATGGCAAATAGACATATGAAAAAATGCTCAACATCACTAATCTTCAGAGAAATGCAAATAAAGACCACAATGAGATATCATCTCACCCCAGTCAGAATGGCTATCATCAACAAGACAAATAGTAACAAGTGTTGGAGAGGCTGTGGAGGAAAAGGAACCCTCATACATTGTTGGTGGGAATGCAGACTGGTGCAGCCGTTATGGAAGGCAGTGTGGAGGTTCCTTAAAAAATTACAAATAGAATTACCATATGACCCAACAATCCCTCTCCTGGGGGTCTACCCAAAAAATCTGAAAACATTTATACATAAAGACACGTGTGCTCCGATGTTCATTGCAGCTTTGTTTACGGTGGCCAAGACATGGAAACAACCAAAATGTCCTTCGATAGATGAATGGACAAAGAAGTTGTGGTATATGTACACAATGGAATACTATTCGGCGTAAGAAAAGATGATATAGGAACATTTGTGACAACATGGATGGATCTTGAGAGTATGATGCTAAGCGAAATAAGTCAGACAGAAAAAGGAGAGAACCATATGATTTCACTGATATGTGGTATATAAACCAAAAACAACAAAAGAACAAGACAAACAAATGAGAAACAAAAACTCATAGACACAGACAATAGTTTAGTGTTTTCAGAGGGTAAGGGGAGTGGGGCGTGGGAGATGAGGGTAAGGGGGATCAAATGTATGGTGATGGAAGGAGAACTGACTCTGGGTGGTGAACACACGATGGGATTTATAGGTGATGTAATACAGAATTGTACACCTGAAATCTATGTAACTTTACTAACAATTGTCACCCCAATAAATTAAAAAAAAACACAATAGCATTAATTCTGGAAACTGTCTATTTCTCAAAATTAGTAATATTTATCCATGGATTTATGAACTAATTAAAATATAAAATCAGTGACATCCATCTCATTAAAAATGCCTTTCTAGTTCAATTTAAAAAAAAATCAGGTTTCTGTTGGCAAAGAAGATGGTAGCTAGGGAATGGCTGTTGGGTAGGCAACAGACTGCAACAAATCGGCTTCTCATTGCTCTTAGGATAAAAACCATCTGTTTCTCATGCTTTTAAAGCCCAAAGGTTCTGGTCCCTGCTTACCTTGCCTCATCAGTATGACTTTAAACATCTCTTCCTCCCTATTTCCCAGCAACTATGGACTTTTTGTGTTGTCTCAGACCCCTTCCCCACTGTAGGATCTTTGCCTCTTTGATGATATTTCAAATCTGTAGTGGATAAAACTTCCTGATCATTTTTTACATTTTATTTGGGAAGGGGAACAGGACTTTATTGGGGAACAGTGTGTATTTCCAGGACCCATCAGCTCCAAATCAAGTGTTGTCTTTTCAATCTTAGCTGTGGAGGACACAGCTCAGCTCCAAGTCCAGTCGCCACTTTTAATCTAGTTGCGGGGGGCGCAGTCCACCACCTCTTGTGGGAGTCAAACAGGCAACCTTGTTGTTGAGAGCACATGCTCTAACCAACTGAGCCATCTGGCATCCCCCAAAGCTCCTGATCTTTATAAACTTCAGTGTTCTCATCTGTAAAACAGATAATAATAGTGCCTACTTCAAAAAACTATTGTGAGGAGTGCGTCATGTATGTTCAGCCCTTAGGAGTGTCTGGCATACAGTAAGTGCTCAATAATTGGGAAATATTGTTAAGTTCTTGCTGTCAGATTGCCTGCTTGTTTTGCTCTCCCTGCTGACACCTTTGGTTGCTAGTCTATCTTATCCAAAAGGAATTACTTCCCACTACCAAAATAACCTTAGGTGGAATGAAATAAGTGCTAAATGTATGCAGAGCTGATCAAGGGGAGGGCAAGAGGCCTATGTGGGACTCAAATGTAGACTCATTTGGAAGTAACTCCATGGAAGCTTCCCAAATACACTGACAGGATTGAAAGAAACTAATGTGTCTTACAACTTTAAACTTATATCTCATTCTCAGGCAGACACACTTTTGTCTTAATACCAATGCACTATTAATTAGTATTTCCTACATCTTATTTGGACATTGAGTGCCCTATGTGGGACATTTTTATGTTTCTGACTCAAATTACTTCATTCCAGCAAACTCTGTAAGTATGTTAGCCACTCGCATACCTAGATCCTAGCAATGGTGAATGTATTATATAGTAAAGTGAATGGACTCTACATCTCGACTGCCTAGGTTTGAATCCACCACTTCCAAGATCTGAAACCCTAAGCAAGTCACTAAGCCTCTTTGTGCATCGGTTACTTCACTTGTAAAATGAGGATGACAGTACCTACTTCAGAGTTTTGTGAGCATTAGTTGATGTATGAAAAATGCTTTATGTGTTTGCCATTAGCAGTGTCGTAACTAGAACAATTACATTGCACTTTTTATTATTAAAAAAAAAGGTGTGTGGGGGGAGAAAGGACCTGGGCCTTTTCTGACTTTTAAGAGGCCTCGATTATTAAAGCCATTTAGCCTTGCATAGAATTCCATTTTGGGGAGCTGGGAAACCAGAGAAATTTTCCAAAAGGAGTTGCCATTTGCGTCGATCCTGGTAGGGATGCCCGGAATTCCATGGGGTGCGGGTGGGCCGCTTTTCCCCAGGCTGTCGTGGTTTTGCCGGGCGCTGCAGCTGCTAAGCGCGTGGGACCTAGGCCGCAACCTTCGCCTCTCACTCTCTCCGTGTCGCTGCGTGGCGCCATCCGGCTCCCTTCTCCTCCACCAGGGGGCCCCGTGGTGCCGCCTCCCGCTCCAGCCCTGAGTCACGAAAACTCCCAGCTGCTCGCTGCGTGCCGGACGTGACAAATGCTAGGCGCACGTCCCACCAATTCCCTCACAGACGGACAGCGCCTCGAAGCAATGGCAGCGCACCGGCGCCTTTGGGATGCCTCCAATAGCGGCTGCTGTGCGCGGCGCCCTGGGAGAAGCGGCCGGGAAGGGGCGGGGCTGGGGGCGGGGCGGCGGGGCCCGCGCGGAACTCGGCATTCTGCACGCTACCACCAGCGCGAGTCAGCCGCCGTCTCCCCCGCTGTCTAGAGCCTCCGACCTCTCACCGCTGCTATAGTGTCAAGATGTCGCTCTCTAACAAGCTGACTCTGGACAAGCTGAACGTGAAGGGAAAGCGGGTCGTTATGAGGTAATTCTGCACATCTGCCCGCACGCCCTCGGGGCTCTGCCGCAGCCTCTCCGGCCAGGGCCGACTTGCTTCCCCGCCTGCCCAAAGTTGTTTTTAGCCCTTGGCTCGGCCCTTTGGGTCCTGGCCATCCTAGGCTCGGCTGCCCACCTTTGTGGCTGAGGCTTTGCCCGGGTTTGACAATTTCTAACCTCATTTTCCCCAGCCCAGGAGGCGAGCCGTAATTTCCCTTTCGGCGTAGACCCACCGAGGAAAGGCTCAGATTGCTGGGGCCCAATTTGCCGTCTTTCCTATTCCTGCCTTGCGGTTCCGTCGCCTCCAGCTCCCAGTCGGCGATGTGGGACCTGAGGCTTAGCCTGCAAATCCCTAGGCCCCAAGGCAGGGACCTTGAAAGGTCATTTGTTAGTTTCCCTTCCCTGCGGTCTTCTACCATCCTAGGCAAATGATAAACGACCTGCATTTCAAAGGTCCCTGCACAAGAGGAAATTTTTCCCAGAGGGTGTTGATTTAGATGTTAAGGAGTAGACCCCCCCTAAAGCATTTGGGGTAGGAGAGTGAAACGGGGCGGGGCGCACCGGAGGCGGCCCTGCAGAACTTATGTAACAGGCCTCGGCTGCCCTACGGTGTGGTTGGACTCCAGGCGATGGGGTTTGTACCGGCAGGGTTGTGACACATGCTGGGTAATGGTAGAGCAGGGTGTGGCTACTCATTCTTGCTGTTCTCCACCCTCACCCTCAGGGGTAGCTAGAGAAGCCGGATATTAGAAATGGGGAGGGCTCCCCTTGCACTTTGGAGTCTTTTACTCTGCACGTGTGGATCCCTGGTCACGTAACCAACATGATTTCTCCCTAATCTACCCAAATTACTAGTATGGTGTATGGAGCTTTTACATTTATTCTTTTTGTAATGTGTGGTACATTTGTGCATGCCAGGAGCAAAGTGCAGAAGGATAGTTAGGTATGTAACTGATGTATTTGATTGTTATATGCCTTGAGAGGATCCAAGGGTGGTGCTTTTAGGGGGGCCATAAAGGATTGCTTTGATAGCATTGTGCATTCTTGTCCTTTTTGGGAAGTGATTGATGGATGGGGAGGCATGTGAATGGTGATTCAGCCCCTTTCCCGATATGGGCTGGTTCAAGTGAGGACACCTTTTGGATATTAAGAGACATTTAAGGCGATAAGGGATCTCCCTTTACCCTAGGCTTAAACACATGAAGGCACTATTAATTAGAGAACTGTATGGGCACCCTAAGAATTCATGTAGCTCTTCCTTCCCTCTAAGTTCATTATGGCCACTGTTAGTTTACAAGTGACCTTCTGTGCCTTGCTATGGGAATAGTCAGAAGAACTCAATAGTTTATGGCCATGAGAAACACCTGGTGTTCCACATTTTCCCAAATGATTTAGGCTTTTGCAATCTGGACAAAGTAGGAATTACAGCCATCCTAGTATTGACAAGGGCCCTTTCTACCCCTCAGATAATGTTAAGGAAAGGGGATATATCCAGTGACAAACAGGACAAGTAGACAAACATTGGAATGCAACAAGATCTTAGGTTTTAATTATTTCCTCCCATCTCCTCTACTGACCTTACCTGGTGCATGGACCATCTGAAAGACAAAAGATGGGGCATCAGGCTGGTGGCCTTCCTACAAGTGCAGTTTGGGGCTTTATAACTCTCTCCCCTGGGAAACTGGCTTGAGAAGTTACTCTATTTTGCCATATATAATGCACACTTTTTGGCCCAAATTTGTGAGGGAAAAATAAGGATGCACATTATACATGGGTAATACTAATTCCAAATCTGTGTAAATGTTTTTATTTATGTTAATGAGTTAAAAGTGTAACTCTAGAAATCAACAATATCCATATGCAAAATAATACCCTGGAATACAATAATTGGTTTTGTTGAATTTACAATGAACTTGCAACGATGAAGAGTTATTGGCCTTCTATGATGCGTAAATATCATAAATTTGTTACTGGTACATCAAATTTCTTGTACCATAATATGTTAAAAAAATAAATGCTAACATTTATTATAATACAAAAGTCAGGTAGCTAAATGTAAACAAATAAAAATTTGAATTAAAAAATTAAAACGAAACATTTTTTCCCCTGAAAGTTTGGGCCAAAAATGTGGGAGCGCATTATACACAGCAAAATATGGTTACTGGGCTGGCTGGGAGTAGGACTGTAGGAGGTGCTTATCTTTTCTCCCTCTGGACCTAATATGAAATATCTTGCTGCCCAAGAGTTCAAAGTTTCATTCAACACAGATTAACCCCGAGCCCTGGAATGATTGGCTAGTCCTGTTTTGCTGATGGAAAATGACCTGTCCAAGGTCACTGAACTAGCAAATTGGTGGCGCAGCCAGGACTAGAATTGGGTCTCTTTGGCTACTGGCCAGATCCCCTGAATACTGGGACATAGTGAACACGGAAGGACAGGTTAAAACAGACCTTTTGTCCGCTGAAGGTTGTAGTCAATAATCCACCCCCACCCCCCAATCTGGATGAATTCTATTTACTTGACCTGAGGACAGGAAGTTACTTTGTTCCCTGGTTACTAACTGTCTCTTTGAACAGAGTAACGTTGTAGCATTACTTTTTGGAAAGCCTAGGCAGCCATGCCTTGTCAGCTCAGATTTCTTTTTGTTTCAGTGCTGTTGTGTGGTGGTTCTGACAGTGTTTCCCAAGTGGGGGCCTCCTGAGTAGTGGCTGCTTCACTTGCCTCCTCTCAGATGCCCTGTTAGTTGAATCTTCTGGCCCCGGCTTTTGATTGCCAAGGGAAATTGATTTGTTGAGGGAACTTTAGATAGCCGGAAACCTCTGACTGAATAATTACCAGATTCCACCTCAGTTTTTTAGGACATCAGTTGACCTTACCTTTGAGTAAGCTTCCTGCTTGCCTACTTTTGCGATGTCATTTCCTTCCTCTCATAGGTTACCAGTCATACTGCTTTGCTGACTGTGAAGCACTCCCCTTTTGCTTCTCCGCCCCCCCACCCCATTTTTTTAAACCTCACTGCTTTTTTTTCTAACATGTTGTAACTTGTTAAGCAGCAGCCTTGATGTGGAAGAGAAACGGAGAGGAAAAACTGAGAGCAGAGGGAAAAACAGTCTCAACGACTGCCATAATACTTCAGTTTTCCAGTCAGGGACAAAGAATCAAGGATGGACATGGTTCCTTTGAGAGTTTTTAATGGAACTGGCCGGGACTCTTGAGATTTCAGGTGATCGAGACTTGACATTCCAACTAAATCAATATTTTTAACATTTTATTTATTTTATTTTTTGTTTTTGTATTTTTTTATAAAGATTTTTTTTATTGGGGAAGGGGAACAGGGCTTTATTGGGGAACAGTGTGTTCCAGGACTTTTTTCCAAGTCAAGTTGTTGTCCTTTCAATCTTAGTTGTGGAAGGTGCCATTCAGCTTCAAGTTGTTGTCCTTTCCATCTTAGTTGTGGAGGGCGCAGCTCAGCTCCAGGTCCAGTTGCTGTTGTGAGTTGCTGGGGACGCAGCCCACCATCCCTTGCAGGAATCCAACCGGCAACCTTGTGGTTGAGAGGACGTGCTCCAGCCAACTGAGCCATCCAGGAGGCAGCTCAGCTCAAGGTGCCGTGTTCAATCTTAGTTGCAGGGGGCGGAGCCCACCATCCCTTGTGGGACTCGAGGAGTTGAACCGGCAACGTTGTGGTTGAGAGCCCACTGGCCCATGTGGGAATCGAACTGGCAGCCTTCGGAGTTTGGAGCACGGAGCTCCAATTGCCTGAGCCACCGGGCCGGCCCTTAACATTTTATTTTGAAGTAATAGATTCACAGGAGGTTGCAAAGATAGTAGAGAGGTTCTGTGTTTACCCAGTTTTATCCATTGGCTACATCTTACATCATTATACTATAATATCAGAAGTAGGAAGTTGACTTTAGAATAAAATATAGTCCTGTGCTATTTTATTACATGTGTAGATTTGTGTAACTCCCATCACAATCAAAATACAAAATAACTGTTTTGTTTGATCACCACCAAGATCTCCCTTATACTACCCTTCAGTCATGGCCCTTCTCCCTCCATTTCTTACCTCTGGTAACTACTCATCTGTCCTCTGTTTTTAAAATTTTGTCATTTCAAAACTGTTATATAAGTGGAATAACACAGTGTGTTAACTTTTGCGATTGGCTTTTTTTTCACTCAGCATAATGCCCTCAAATTTATTCAAGTTGTGGAATGCATCAATAGTTCATTCCTTGTATTGCTGAATAGTATTTTATGGTATGGATTTTCCACCATTTGTTTAGCCGTTCACCCACTGAAGGACACCTGGGTTTCCAGTTTGGGTCTATTACCAATAAAGCTGATGCGAACATTGAACATTTGTGCACAAGTCTTGGTAGGGACATATGCTGTCATTTCTCTTGGGTAAACACCTGGGAGTAGAATCGTTGGGTCATAGGCTTGATCTTTTGAGGAATTCTCAGACTGTTTTCCAAAGCAGTCACACAATTTTACATTCCCACCAGCAGTGAATGAGTGATCAGTCTCTGCATCCTTGCCAGCATTTGGTGTTATTATGTTTTTATTTCAGCCGTTCTGATAGGTGTGTAGTGATTGATATCTGACTTCATGCCTAAGGTTAAGCTTGGGAGTATTTCAGGGAGGGAAAGGAAAGGGTGCAGATCTTATGTAGAATGGAACAAGTGGAACGGGTAGGCAAGAGCAGGTTCTATGGTAGAGTCCACAGAGGGGAGGGGCTAAAAGCAGAGCTGTCCTTGAGTCTAGGAGATGATAACGGGAGGTAATCCATAGGCAATGAGGAGAGAGTACAAGTCCAATTCTCATCAGTATGCTATGCCATGGCAGTTTGGTTAGGTAGATGAGACAGAGTCTTGAGTGTTTTTGCCCAAAGAATTTCCTCCCTGTAAGGGCTTGGGTGTAGGGAGCAGCACTGTGAGGGGTGGCTTATGCTCAGCCTCATGCCCTTAGCCCTTTTGACCACAGGCCTTTTGGGAGGCTGTAGGGGAGAGAAAATGACCTGTGGTAATGGGATACTGTAGCCTCTTTGGAATGTACTTTAAGGCTGGCGAGGGCCTTGTTCAGGATATTTAAAGAAAATGGTCAGAATCAGAATCGAGTAACCTGAAACTAAGGAGAGTGTATTTCTTCAGACGTTTATGTACCGCCTTTACTTTTGAAGACTTTCTTTAATTAAAATATTTGAATATAGAATTATTCCCTCAAACCATCTTTGGAAAGGCTGCTGTTCAGTGAAGTAGATTGGAGTATAGGCATACCTCGCTTTATTGCACTTTATCGCATGGGTATTGCGTTTTTGTTACAAATTGAAGGTTTATGCAATCCTGCATTGAGAAAGTCTGCAGGTGTCATGTTCCAACAACATTTGCTCACTTCGTGTCTCTATCACATTTTGGTAATTCTTGCAATCTTTCAAAGTTTTTCATTAACATATTTGTTATGGTGATCTGTGATCAGTGATCTTTGATGTTATTGTTGTAATTGTTTTGGGGTGCCATGAATTATACCCATATAGGACAGCAAACTTACTAAGTATTGTGTGGGTTCTGACTTGCTCAGCCAACTAGCCGTTCCCCCATCTCTCTCCCTCTCCTTGGGCATCCCTGTTCCTTAAGACAACAATATTGAAATTAGGCCAGTTAATAACTCTACAAATGGCCTCTAAGTGTTCAAGTGAAAGGAAGAGTTGCACATCTCTCACTTTACCTCAAAAGCTAGAAATGATTAAGCTTAGTGAGGAATGCATATCAAAAACAGATAGGTCAAAAGCTAGGTTTCTTGTGCCAAACACTTAAGCCAAGTTGTAAATACAAAGGAAAAGTTCTTGAAGGAGATTAAAAGTGCCATTCCGGTGAACACGTGAATAATAAGAAAGCAAAACAGCTCTATTGCTGATACGGAGAAAGTTGTAGTGGTCTGGATAGAAGATCAGACCAGTCACAACACAACATTTCATTAAGCCAAAGCCTAATCCAGAGCAAGGGCCTAACTCTCTTCAATTCTTTGAAGGCTGAAAGAGGTGAGGAAGCTGCAGAAGAAAAGTTTGGAACTAGCAAAGGTTGGTTCATGAGGTTTACGGAAAGAAGTAACAGAACATATAGTGCAAGGTGAAGTAGCAAGTGCTGATGTAGAAGTTGCAACAAGTTATCTAGGATATCTAGCTAAGATCATTAACGAAGGTGGCTACATTGAACAACAGTTTTGCAATGAAGACAGAACAGCCTTATATTGGAAGAAGATGCCATCTAGGACTTTCTTTAATAGCTAGAGAGGAGTGATCAGTGCCAGGCTTCAAAGCCTCAAAGGGGGCCGGCCTGGTGGCTCAGGCGGTTAGAGCTCCATGCTCCTAACTCCAAAGGCTGCCGGTTTGATTCCCACATGGGCAAGTGGGCTCTCAACCACAAGGTTGCCAGTTCGATTCCTCGACTCCCGCAAGGGATGGTGGGCTCCTCCCCAAGCAACTAAGATTGAACACGGCACCTTAAGCTGAGCTGCCGCTGAGCTCCTGGATGGCACAGTTGGTTGGAGCACGTCCTCTCAACTACAAGGTTGCCGGTTCAACTCCCACAAGGGATGGTGGGCTGCGCCCCCTGCAACTAGCAATGGCAACTGGACCTGGAGCTGAGCTGCGCCCTCCACAACTAAGACTGAAAGGACAACAACTTGAAGCTGAACGGCACCCACCACAACTAAGATTGAAAGGACAACAACTTGACTTGGAAAAAAGTCCTGGAAGTACACACTGTTCCCCAATAAAGTCCTGTACCCCTTCCCCCCTTCCTCAATAAAATTTAAAGAAAAAAAAAATCATGATTAAGAGCAATTATAAATACCAAAAAAAAAAAAAAGGATCTTAGCAGACAAAACTTAGACCTTACAAAAAGCTACCACACATTGTTGTTTTCAGTCAGATTGAAGTAGGCTGAGGTTCCAAGGAGTTCAGAAGAAGGGGGAAGAAATTACCGTTCTTAAAAATGGTAAAGCAGTAATCTGCTGGTTAAGAAAGAGACTGCAGTAAATTATTGCTTGTACCATCCTGATCACTTCCTTTCTAATTACCTGTTTGTCTGGTGGGCAAGGTCATGTGTTCCACTCACTCCTCTCGAGCTTTTTTGAAAGAGGCCATCTTATTTTTCCTGTTTGGCTTGAAAGATACTGTGTAAACTTGGTCTTGGACACTGGGTTTCTGTCTGGTCTTGAGGCCTCAGGCTTTCTCCAAAAAGTGTGTTCTCTTGATGTGTTTTATTTTTCTAGTTACTATTATGTTTTCTTTTGAGTGATGTTAGCTTCATTAGGACCCAGAAATAATATCAAAGGAATCAGAATCAAGATGTGTTCGTTATTACCCCTCATACCTCCAGCTGCCACTATTATTAGGTACTGTCATGCTAGGCCTACATAGAAATCTTTTTAGATGGGACAGGATTTAACTTCTTAGTTCTTTAGGGCTGGTTCCTATGATTTAAGTTAGATTTTATTTTTTATTTTATTTTATTATTTATTTTTTTAAGGAGGGCGCAGCTCGCAGTGGCCCATGTGGGGATCAAACCAGCAGCCTTGGTGTTATCAGCACCACACTCTAACCAACTGAGCTAACTGGTCACCCCTTATTTAAAAAAAAAATTCTCTTGTAAAGTATGAGATACATACTGAAGAGGGCACAAATCATAAACTCAAAGAATTATCACAAAATGAGCATATTTGTGCAATCACCCAGGTTAAGAAATAGAACATTACCAGAACCCCAGAAGCCCCCTCTGGTGTCCTATTCTAGTCACCACTCTCACCCTCCTCCCCATAACTAACCACTATCTTGTCTTCTAATACCGCTTATTATTTTTAAGGTGAGTTTTGAACTTCCAACTTTTTTAACTGGTTCACTAAAAGTGCTTCTAATCTTTGAGGAAACAATACATTGATCATGGCTCTGAACCTGAAACTGTGTTTCTTTCTTAGAGTGGACTTCAATGTTCCTATGAAGAACAACCAGATAACGAACAACCAGAGGTAAGGTCCCTGCTTAGCCTTGAGCTAGGTTTATGTGCATGGATATGGGTATAAGGGATGAAATGGTTTTCCTTTCTTACTGTAGAACTGTGGTAACTTAAGCCATATGATCTTGGCTTTCCACCAACCCACCATCTGTTCTGTTTTCTTATGAGAATGTAGAAATTGAAAAAAAAATTAAAGTGATGTTTTTTCTGCCCCCGTTTTTTGAAAATTTGAAGAATTTGGGGTTATGCATGTTTTAAAAAATGTCAGAATTTAAAGTTACTTGGCTTCCCTTGCAAAATGAAGAACTCTGCAAAAGAAGGATTTTTTAATACCAATAATTATTAAGCTTACATGTAGTGTTACAAGCTCTTATTCCAGATGGCCCAGATAAAATCAGTTTTTGAGAACTTTGACTTAAGGGAAAGGACTTCAGAAGTAGTATTTTCAGTCTGCTTAGGCTGCTTCAAATGTCTTGGCTCCTAGATTCAGAAGCAGAAATTTTAGATGGTAGTACTGCTTTTGCTTTTGACTAGATTGTTGTTTTTTAAAAAACTTTTATTAAGTTTGTTCTTCTAGGACCCATCCGCTAGTTGTTTCAATCTAGTTGTGGAGGGCGCAGCTCAGAGTGGCCTATGTGGGGATCAAACCGGCAACCTTGTTGTTAAGAGCACTGCCCTCTAACTAACTGAGCTGACCGGCTGCCCCTTGACTAGATTGTAAAAGAATGTTTTGATTTAACTTTTTTTCATTTACAGTTGACATTAAACATTATTTTATATTAGTTTCGGGTGTACAGCATAGCGGTTAGACATTTATATAATTTATGAAGTGATCCCCTGACTAGTCTAGGACCCACCTGGCACCATACACAGTTATGACAATATTATTGACTGTATTCTCTATGCTTTACTTTACATCCCATTGACTGTTTCATAACTACCAGTTTGTACTTCTTAATCCCTTCACCTATTTTAAATTTTAAGTGAAGGGTTTGACCTGGAAAGATGCTTTCCAGACCAATGCTGGCTAATGTAAATATAATATGAGCTGCATGTAATTTAAAATTTTCTAGTTGTCACATTAAAAAAGTAAAAAGAAATGGGTGAACTTAATTTTAGAAATATATTGTATTTAATCCAGTACGTCCAAAATAATGATTTTAATATGTAATCAATAAACCAATCAAAGGGACACTTAACTTTTTTCCTACTAAGTCTCTGAG
This sequence comes from Rhinolophus ferrumequinum, assembly GCF_004115265.2. Taxonomy (NCBI): domain Eukaryota; kingdom Metazoa; phylum Chordata; class Mammalia; order Chiroptera; family Rhinolophidae; genus Rhinolophus; species Rhinolophus ferrumequinum. Next base: position 75,585,073 of record NC_046284.1, on the reverse strand, counting down.
ATCCAGCATGTATTTTACACTTACAGCACATCTCAGCCTGGGCTAGTCACATTTCTAGTATTCAAGAGGCACATGTGGCTGACAGCTACCATATTGGACAGTGCAGGTCTATACCCAGAGCATGTTCAGGTATGGGCCCCAGAGTAGAGCCTGACAATCTGCCAAGCACATTTCTGCTGTACAATGGTACAAGGCAGCTCTGACTCTTCTTGATTTTCATTATTCTCTGTAGCACACAGAAAAGATCGGAAATATGCCTATCAAGGTATTTTATGAATAAAAAGCAGAGAAACATGTCTGAGTAGATCCTTTCATTTTCAGAAATCCATGGAGTTGATTAACAAAATGAAGCATTAGAAATAATAAAACTTGCCAGTCAGGGATACCCCTTGGCTTCATTGGGCAGACTTTGGACCTGATAAATGTTTTCTCTTTATTTGGTATAAATGAGTTTTTATATCTGCCAAATAGCATATGCTATTTTAGAAACATAACTAGGTTTTTTATTACTCCATATTCTGCTGAAATGTCACCTTATCAGAGAGACTTTCTCTGGCCACCCTATCTAAAATCCCCTCCACCACTCTTCCCCAATCATTCTTGTCCCCCTGTCTTGCTTTCTGTTCTCCATAGCTCTTATAACCAGCTGAGGTAGATATGTTTTAGTTGTTTATTGTTTGTTATCTCTCCCATCATTAGAATTATGCTTCCATGAGAACAGAGACTGTTTTATTTACTGTTGTATTCTCAGAATCTGGAACAGTACCTGGCACAAAAGAAGCATTCAATAAATATTTGTTGAATACATAAATGATTTTCTTTGTTATCAATTTTTTTTCTTAAAGACTGGCAAAAATGGAAAGTTAGTATCAGGCTTGTAACAAAAATTTGAAATAATGTTTAAAGGAAGTTTAATAATTTTTTGGTTATACTGTAATGTAGTAAATGTGATGCATCATGTAAACCATATGCTCTATAATGCATATATATTATTTTCCTACATAAAAAAGTGACTTAGGATCTGTAATGAGTGCAGAAAAGTTACTACAACTCTCCCCAAATTTCCTTTAATGATTTCAAGATTTAGAGATTTTATATTTTTTCCAGTCACATAAGAGGGGTGTTTCAGGGTCCGCAAGACCATCTACATGTTTGGTGATTTGCTAGGACTTGTAGGACTCAGCATATAATTCTCACTGTTAAGTTTATTACAGTGAAAAGATGCATGACAGGATAAGCAAGAGGAAAAGACACAGGCAGAGTCTGGAGAAATCCATGCGTGGGCTTCTGATGCCCTCTCCCTCCTGTGAGAGGATATACTGAGTGTGCTCCTTTCTCCAGCAATGAAAAATGCAGTAATTATGTACAATATTTCTGCCCAGAAAAGCCCATTAGAGACTCAGTCCCCAAGGTTTTTATTGGGAGCCGGTCCTGTAGGTGCCCTCTACCTAGCAACTACCAAAATTCCAGATACCCAGAGGGAAGTAGGTATTCAGCATAAACGGCCTTGTTTGTGGTCTAGGAACAGTGAGTGGCCCTTGTCAGTTAAAGAACTGAGGGACAGCTTCAAAAGTCAAGTTCTAGACACCAGCCAAGAGTCAACCTTGCAAGAGGGTCCTTCAAAAGATAGCAGCTTCAGGCCTGCTAGCTATGTTACCTCTTTCCTCCACAAAGGGCAGAACATGAGAAAGTACAATCCTAGTTGGTGGTTTGGCATCGCAGTTAACTTCTTGCACTGAACATGAGCCTGAGGATCATCATTGAGTTGCCGAAAGTAGATCTGAAGGAATTTGGAGAAGAAAAGGCCCTTATGTTTTATGAGGCCATGAATAAAATATTTCCCACTAATTCCTAGGAATAACCTTGCTGTACCTGCTGTCTCTTTTTGGTTGCAGGATCAAGGCTGCCATTCCAAGCATCAAATTCTGCTTGGACAATGGAGCCAAGTCAGTTGTTCTTATGAGTCACCTAGGCCGGCCTGATGGCGTCCCCATGCCTGACAAATACTCCTTGGAGCCAGTTGCTGTAGAACTTAAATCTCTGCTGGGCAGGTGAGTGCCAGGCTCTCGTGCTGGTGGACTGTGTGACAGATGTTGTCAAACATGTTGTTACTGGTTCTTAACTTTCAGACTGCTCAAGTGTCTCCATCTTGTGCTCTCCCCAGGCATGTTTTGTTCTTGAAGGACTGTGTGGGCCCTGAAGTGGAGAAAGCTTGTGCTGACCCAGCTGCTGGGTCTGTCATCCTGCTGGAAAACCTTCGCTTTCATGTGGAGGAAGAAGGGAAGGGAAAAGATGCTTCTGGGAACAAGGTTAGGATCTGTGATTTTTGACATTAGTGGGGATGAGGATGGCTGAGTCTATAAAGGACTGTGATTGAAGAATAGAGGAAGCTCATGTTTATTTTTCCTTAGATATCTTTTCTTGAAGTATACATATAAAATGCACAGCTTGATGAATCATCAAAGTAAACACCTGTGTAGCCATCACCTAGGTCAAGCAATAGAATATTGCCAGCATCTCAGAAGCCCTCTTTATGCTCAAGGGGTTAGGAAATACCTTTGAAAAATATGTGAACACTGTTTGGGTATAAGAATATTCAATATTCAGAGAAGATGCTACTTCTAATTGTTCCTTTGTTCCACACCTAGCCTATGATACATGAGAATTTTTTCTGACAGTATGTGATAATTCTATTGAAGCGTAAGCTGTGATTCCCAAGTACTGACAGCAGACATTCACAGATAGTTGTGCGGGTGAGTGTCCACACTACACAAGGTATTCCTCAAGCAGAGTCAGGGGTAGATTTTTTTTGTTTGTCAAGGCTGGAACAATTTTTCTAAGCAACAGGCCCTAGTGTGCTAATGGAAGGACAATCTGTATTATTTACAAGGGAAATTAAAGCTTGAGCTTGGTATTTTTGAAACTAATTAAATTTCATATGATTGGGATTTTCTTATAAAATAATTGTGTGAGCAGGAAAAGTACTTTCCTAAAGTCAAGTGGAAATGGACTATTTGGGACAATTGATTGTAGTTGGTAAATGATGGTTATAATAATAATTGCCTTGGATTTAAGGCATTTTTCTTAAGTGTAAAACATTTTTCTTCGAATTTTTCTTTAAGATAAGGAAGTACAAGTATCATTTCATAAAGAAACTAAGTCTCAGAAAGGCAGTCATTTGACTAAAGTTAGAGGCAGTGGTTCTGTTGCTGGGCTTTCTCTATAGCTCAGTCCATTAGATAAACAAACTTTTTCTGTAAAAGGCCAGACAGTAAATATTTTAGGCTTTGTGGGCCATACAGTCAGTCCCAACCATATATGGTCTCTGTTGGAACTGCTCAACTCCTGCTGTTGTGCAGAAGCAACCATAGGAACGAACACACACACACACACACACACACACACACACACACACACCCACCCACCCTAAAAAAGAACCCCAAAAAATTTTCAAAAAGCAACCATAGAGAACCTACAAAACATTACTGTGACCTGACCACCAGAATTCAAATATTAACTGCTAAAGCTGACTCTTTAAGGATGATTTAGAATTTGCCTTATTAGAAGAAAGGAAGCTGAAGGCACTCTTTGAGTGCTTTTCCAATCTTAAGGTCTTTAGTGTCTTGGGGAATAAGATGGTCTGAGGCTAGTGTCTCAGTCTCTTGTACTTCTGACATTTCTTAAGGTTGTCCGAGTGCCTGCTTTCAAGCAGTTTCTTTTCTTAGCACTGCAAGCCCTGCCTTTGGCATGGTCTTACTATAATAGTAGGAGTCACATGCTGGCCTAAAATTTGGTGCCCTTTTAGACTGAAACTCAAGCTGCACAGACTCTAAGGCTTAGAAGTGACAGGCGGCAACATGCAAATTGAGGTGAAACCTTTTATTCAGGAAGTGGTCTGCTAGTCTGCGACTTTTTAGTTAGTTAACTTTACATTTAGTCTCCAGTGGCTTTCAATGCTTAAAATTTCAGGATCCAGTGATGAGTTTAAAATGGATAAAAAAACCAATGTGAGGACATAAAATGTTTCCTTTATTCAATGTACCTGCATTGGTCTTTTGGGAGCATTATCTTCCTTCTGGTTATTGGCAGATCAAAAATGAGAAATGCATTCTGATTATTATTAATTTCTATAGCACTTTTTAAATTAAATTTATTGGGGTAACATTGGTGAGTAAAATTATATAGGTTTCAAGTGTACATTTATATAAAACATCATCTATATATTGCAATATGTGTTCACCACCCAGAGTCAGCAGTTCTCCTTCTATCACCGTATATTTGACCCCCTCTTCTAGCATCCCCACTCCCGCTTTCCCCTCTGGTAACCACTAAGCTGTTGTCTGTGTCTATGAGTTTTTGTTTCTCACTTGTTTGTCTTGTTCTTTTGTTGTTTTTGGTTTATATACCACATATCAGTGAAATCATATGGTTCTCTGCTTTTTCTGTCTGACTTATTTCGCTTAGCATTATACTCTCAAGATCCATCCATGTTGTCACAAATGGTCCTATTTCATCTTTTCTTATGGCCGAGTAATATTCCATTGTGTATATGTACCACATCTTTATCCAATCATCTATCAGAGGACACTTTTGTTGTTTCTATGTCTTGGCCACCATGAATGATGCTGCAATGAACATAGGGGTACGTATGTCTTTACAGATAAATGTTTTCAGACTTTTTGGGTAGATACCCTGGAGATGGATTGGTGGGTCATATGGTAATTCTATTCGTAATTTTTTTGAGGAACCTCCACACTGCTTTCCAAAACAGCTGCACCAGTCTGCATTCCCACCAACAGTGTCTGAGGGTTCCTTTTTCTCCACAGCCTCTCCAACACTTGTTATTATTTGTCTTGTTGATGATAGCCATTCTAACAGGTGTGAGATGATATCTCATTGTAGTTTTGATTTTATAGCCCCTTATTTCATGAAGAGCTTTCAATTTGCCATTTTTCCTCAAACAGTTCTTAAACAGAGGGATTATTATGCCTTTTTTTTTTATCATGCCTTTTCAATATATGAGAACATTTCAAGGGTAGAGGGAGACTTGCCAAAGCTTACACAATAGCAGAGAAGCAATAGTTACAGAGACTAAGCAAAAACCCAGGAGTCAGACCGCCTGGGTTTGAATCTTGGCCCTGCCACTTACTAGCTGTGTGATTTCGGCAAGCCACCTGAACTCTGTGGGGTTGATAATATACTTGCCTCAGAAGGACTTCTGAGGATTAAATGACATGACGAATATAAAATACTTAACACCTGCAAAGGTTGCATGGTGAATTAGTGTCAGAGCTGGACATAGTACCCAGGTCTCGTGCCATTCGGGCAGTGTTTTCATTACTACATTAATCATCTTCCAGTCCCCAGTGGCAGATGCTATTCCATTCTAGAGAGATTATGGGGGCTCTACAGTCTTTAGTTTCAGCGTTAGTGACCCTGCATTCTTTGGGTCATTGGAGGAAAGCCCGTGTTCTTTGTGGAAGCTTCCTTCATCTTGATACATAGGAGGATGCGAGTGGGCAGTGACTAAAATGAACGTCTGCTCCATACTGTGTACTCTTCTTTGCCCTGCCTCCCTTCCTCTGGCTTTCTGTGCATCTTTGCTTAGTCTCCTTCCAGAGCCTCTGTTCATCCTGCCATTCTCCTTTCTCTCCCCTTTGCACTGGGTCCCTGGGTAGGGAGCTGACATTTCAAAGCCCTGTTTTCTTCTCTCTCTCTCTCTTTTTTGTAAAGTTCTATTTTTTGTTTTATCAGATGCCTAACTTCAGAAAAGACCATATAAAATACCTCCTTTTAATGTAAAATGCTTCTGGGGTCATTTTTTCTTGTTTCCATGTGCCTTCTCTGTCCCAGCCTGCCCTTGTTGCTTTCATGAGGATTGTGTGTGAGGGCCTCTTTCTCTTTGCAGAAAGGCCTTGATAGCTAGCATTTTGAATCAAGTAGAATCCTAACTTATAAGGAGAATGTGTTAAAATTAGGAAATGAGTTAAGATAAGGAGAGGGAAGAATAATCAGAATCTTTTCCTAGGAGCTGGGGAGAGGCCAATGGGATGTTGTTAGCTTCATATGATTAGAGGTTAAGCCATGGTTCAGGAATCTTAGGACTGCAATTTGAGGGAAGGCAAAGGAGAGCAGAAACATGCAGAAATGACCAAAAGACCTGGAATATTTGGAAGAAAGAACAGATCCTGTTGCTAATTGTAAAAATTGATGTCCTACCAACTCAGGGTCTTTAGAGATATTCAAAGAGGACTCTTGCTATGAAATCCTTTTACAGTTGTCTTTGCAGCCATCAACATTTCCTGTTGTTGGTTTTCCCATGTTTTGTTTTTCTCTGCAGGTTAAAGCCGAGCCAGCTAAAATAGAAGCCTTCCGAACTTCACTTTCCAAGCTAGGGGATGTATATGTCAATGATGCTTTTGGCACTGCTCACCGGGCCCACAGGTACTAAGAGTCGTGTTTGATGATGAGCTGGGGCACTGTAGTCCTCTATTTCCTCGAGCAGCCCGAGCTCTGGGTTGCTTTTGTAGATTTCTGTATTTTACTGGGATCCTATTGGCTTCAGTCTCTAATTGGAGCTACCTGTTAGACTGTGGCTCTTGTTTAGTATCCCTGATCCAAAGAGGAAATAAAAATAAAAAATGTTGACAATTGTGGAGCCATTTGTCAAACTTCAGTAAGTGGTTGCTCTTTCTCAGTTTGGATATTTCATGTAAAGCTTGCCCTTTGTGAACATTTAGTATCAGAATTTTTTGCTGTTAGTAGGAGGCAAATTGTGGAATCCTCTTCTGTTGTCATCAACTGGCTGATTATTTATTGGGGTTAAACCCTTAGCCTCAAGACTAATAATTGGGTACATTAAATTCTGCTTAAAGTCATTGCTTTTTACTTGTTCCCCTTGACTCTGCACTATTAGTGAAAAATCTTGCCTTGTACCTGTTTTTGTTTAGGGATCTCTGAAGTGAAAGTATTTCAGCAATAAGGAGATGGCCTCTGGAACTGGGGGAATTGGTAGGGATGGACTAAAATGTGAATGTTTCTGGTCTTTTCTAGCTCCATGGTGGGAGTCAATCTACCACAGAAAGCTGGAGGGTTTTTGATGAAGAAGGAGCTGAACTACTTTGCCAAAGCCTTGGAGAGCCCTGAGCGACCCTTCCTGGCCATCCTGGGCGGGTATGAAGATCATGCTTTCAGTAGTGTGTTGGTCTGGTAGTAGGCCATAAATTGGGAGGTTTATTGTCAGCACAACCTGGGTATCTGAGGAGAATTTAATAAAGCGACTATCTACAAAGCATAGCTTTTAGGGGCACTCACAAGGGATAGTATAGTAATCTGGGGCTGGCAACAGCCATCACCATCTCTAGGCCTGAAGGAACAAAGGGAGGGAATGGTTAGCAGAATCCAGAGACAGTAGTTGTGTGGACAGGGCCCGCTGATAGGAACTGTAGCCTTTGGTCAAGAGACGTAGGGATAGTCATCTAGCAGGGAATGAGCCAGGGAAACAACTATTCTAATCTCCCTTCAATCTCCAACTGATGCACCCCCTCCCACCCCCTGTTGGCTGCAAGCCAGAGGGCAAGGGAGCCCCTTGATACAGTCTATGCAGGTCAGCTTCCTCGGACAGAACAGGGCCAAAAAGGCGCCTAAAAGGATAGAAGATGGTTCTGGAGGGAAGAATGGGAAAGATTCCCCCATAGGTTCTCATCTAACAAATTTTGAGGCATTTGAGCCTTTTACATACATACAGTCTGGCACGGAAAAACTATGAAAATCTTTTCATGTGTATTTAATATATCTTTCAGAACTCATTTCTCCAGATCACATACCATTTAATATTTTCTCCTATGGGGAAAAATACCATATGGATAATTATATTCTAATGGTTTAATTAAAAATAGAAATTTCAGAATTGTGGGTCAAGAGGCTAGGAGGATAAATTTTAGATGGTAGAGACAGGGACCTGCTTGGGTCCCTAACTGCTTGGGTCAGATAGCTTCCTGTCCCTTGGCATGAGTATCTAGGTAGCAGCCACTTTATGGCTGGATGCCCCTGACCCTTACTTACTTCCATAGGACTGAACACACTCAGCATTTCCCTAGGAAAGCTGACTCTGGAGTTGGGTATCAATTTCAGGAAGCATAGTTTCTCCCCAGACTTCATGGCTGGATGCCCCTGACCCTTACTTACTTCCATAGGACTGAACACACTCAGCATTTCCCTAGGAAAGCTGACTCTGGAGTCGGGTATCAATTTCAGGAAGCATAGTTTCTCCCCAGACTTCATGAGTCCAGTTTCAGGGTCCTAAAAATAATTCAGGTGGATACAGGTTACCTGTGTCCTGGAAGCATTGCCCCTCTTGCGCACTGGGTTATAAAGGTCAGACTCTGATCTTTGCTTCACTGGAGGTTAGGATTTGAGCTGACTTTGTTCTCTAACCTTCTGTAGACCTGGAATATGGGAGTGAGTGTCACCTACTGGTTATGATTAGGTTTTAGACTCAGCCTGAAAGAGCTGTTCTGGGGAAGGAAGTTGACGTGGAGGGTTTTTTTTTTGCCACCTTTCTTGCAGTGTAGTCTCCTTAGACCATAACAACTTTGGGGAAAATTTTATGTTTTATTAAGAAAACGTTATTGTGGAAACTCAAACATGCACTGAAGTTGAGAGAATAGTATAATAAACTCCCAGGTACCTATCACCCTGCTTCAACAAGTTTTGACATTTTTGCCAATCTTGTTTCATCTCTCCTCTGATCCTTTTTTTATCAGGAGTATTTTAAAGCAAGACTTAGATGTCATAATTTCACTTAAAATACTTCTGTATGCGCCTCATAACTGATGTGGAGATTTCTTTTAATTAACAACCCTGTTATACCTAACAAAATTTAACAGTTTCATCTAATAATACTTAGTCTGTATTCAGAAGTTTTGATAATTTCAGAAATGTCTTTTTACAGTTGGTTAGTGTGAATAAGGATCCAAATGAAGTCCATGCTTTGCATTTGGTTTTTAGGTATCTTTTATTCAATACTAGTTCCCTCTTCCTTATTATTTTCATTACATCAATTTATTGAAGAAGTAGGGAATTTGAGCTATAGAATATCCACATTTTTTAGAAGAGGTGGAGTCTGTTTTCTCCTTCTTACTTATTTCTTCCCTCCCTCTCGTATAACAGTCAATCCATTCTTACCCTTTGTGATGACCAGTCTTTACAAGTGAGATAAACAGTCTCTTGTCATCCATTCACCCACATCACTATTATTTTGAACCTCCCTTTCACAAATCCTAGCATAGGGTCTCTCACAGGTTAGCCATCATCTTATCTTGTTTATTAAATGAAGAGGGAAACGGGCCCAAGGCGATTTGTTCATTTAAGTGGGATTTAGGTAATATAGGAATGTGTTTAGAAGGTAAGCTATTACTTATATGAGGGATTTTAAAGGTTGTATTTCAAATAAATTAGTTTTTCTTTAGTTTAGATCTTTTTCCTCTCATAGGGAAGTGAAAGGATGCCTATATTTATTGTCTTAATTTCCTCTACTAGAATATAAGCTCCAAAGGGGTAGGGATCTTTGTTTTTGCCAACTGATGTTTCTCAGAGACCTAGAACAGTTTTGGCACAGAGTAAGTGCTCATTAAATGTGTTGAATCAAATGGTCCAATAGAATAATGAATGCCGTAAAGCCAATGTCTCAGCCATTGAGCATAGACTTACGAGTGTCAATATCTGTATTTTTGCTCAGTATATATTAATTTGGTATATAATCTGATCCCTGCTGTAGGGTTAAGACAGTTCTGAGTGGGCTCAGGGAATCCCACAGTTAGCAATCTTCCTCAGGTATAAGTAGCAATCTTAACCCTCTAATTTTATGGGGGGAGAAAGGGCAAAATAGACTTATTTGGAATTCATGGTTCCTTTAGACAATAGTGGGTCTTCTTAGCCCTTCTTGGTCTAGAGCCACACCATAACAGGATTTCTTAGAAATGGATTAGCCTTTTGGGTTGGAGAAACATAGGGCAAAGTTGGCCAATGCTTTTGTCACTTTGTGGGATATTGCTCTGTTCCTGTGCCTTGAAATAAAAACTCAGGCTCTGTGTACTGTCACTTCCTTAGTCCATTGTTTGTTCATTTGGTGATGATTCTTGCTTTCCCTTCTAGAGCTAAAGTTGCAGACAAGATCCAACTGATCAATAATATGCTAGACAAAGTCAATGAGATGATTATTGGTGGTGGAATGGCTTTTACCTTCCTTAAGGTGCTCAACAACATGGAGGTAGGAAACCAGTGCCAACTGAATATGGAATAGCTCTCTGAGAAATAGCAATTTATGTAAATTAAAAAAAAGAAAACCGGCTTCTGACATGAGCCCTGAAAACTCCCATTTTTATTTTGACAAGTTGTTTTTCTTTTGTCTTGGAATTGTTCCTTTATATCGTATTGTATCTGGTTCCTGTCTGCTTTTTGAGGTTGTCATGTTCTTAGTATAGAGGCTGATGTTCACCATCTTGGTCCCCTGTGTAGATTGGCACTTCTCTGTTTGATGAAGAGGGAGCCAAGATTGTCAAAGACCTGATGTCCAAAGCTGAGAAGAATGGTGTGAAAATTACCTTGCCTGTTGACTTTGTCACTGCTGACAAGTTTGATGAGAATGCCAAGACTGGCCAAGCCACTGTGGCCTCAGGCATACCTGCTGGCTGGATGGTGAGTCATTTGGGTGGTTGGTAGTATGAGTGAACAAAAACATTTGGTATCGTTCATTCGTCCAACCAACAAGCATTTTCCCCCCTTCTTCCGCCTCCCCCACAAACTCCTGTTCAAGCCATTGTTTCTCAGTCTAGTTGTGTAGGACACAGCTCCCTGGCCCATGCTGGTATTATGAGCCTTGCACTCCCCCCGGCTGAGGCAGTTGGTCGCCAGTTGTCTGGGCAGCTCACAGCAGCTCTCGCCGGCTGCCGGCCACTCACACTGGTCTCCAGTCACTCATGGCAGCACACGGTAGCCCAAGCCAAGCTCTGTCTGCTTACAGTAGCCCAGCTCCAGGGAGAGCTGTTCTTTACAATCTTAGCTGTAGGGCGCAGCTCACTGGCCCATGTGAGAATCAAACCAGCGACCCCGGCGTTAGGAGCATGGCGCTCCAACTACCTGAGCCACCAGACTGGCCCAACAAGCATTTTTAAAAGTACCTCTACAGATCTCTGTGAGAGAGGGCTCTAAATGTTGCAGTGAGTCCTCCTTGGAGGAGAATCCATGGGGGAAAGCAATGGTATCAGATTACTGCTGTCTTCATCAGTAATGTGGGGACAAAACCATTATTTTTTTCTTTATTTATTGTTTATTAAGTACTTAACTGTCTGCTGGCGATGGTGCCATGTACTTTCATGGTTTGGGCTGTTCTGGATTGTGTTGCTACCTAGAAACCTGTGTAAGAAAAATTTCTATGAAAACATTAAGATACTAAAAGTATACTGATTATAAGCGGGGAAATGTATGTATATTTAAAGACTTAATTTCAATAGTTGATTGTAGTGTTCTTCACATATTATCATTTTAATAGCTGTATAAAATTGTATCATGTTGACATACTAGTTTGCTTACTCATTTTCCTTTTGATAGTCATGTGGGTTTTTTTTTAGTTCAGTGTTTCTCAAAGTGTGGTCCCAAGAACAGGAGCATTAGCATCGTTTTGATATTTGTTAAAAAAAAAAAAGCAAGTTCCTGGGGGCGGAGTTCAACAGTCTGTGCTCAGACAAGGCCTCCTGGTGATTGTGATGTACACCAAAGTCTGAGCAGCACTGATCTAGTTCAGTGTTTCTCACCCTTGGCACTATTGACGTCTCAGGTAGGTTTTATTTTGTTCTGGAGGGCTGTTGTTGCACTGTAAGATGTTTAAGGCATCTTTGGCTACTAGGTGCCAGTAGCACCCTCCTCACCCCCCTGCAAGTTGTGACAACCAAAAATGTCTCCAGACATTGCCGTGTGCTCCCTGGGGAAGGGCAGAATTGACCCTGGCTGGAAAACACTGATCTAGTTCTTCACAATCATCATAGTGTGGCTAATAATGTTTTTATCAAATAACTTTTGAGATTTTCCTAGACTTGATCTTCCATAAAGGGCATGAACAGGTTTTTAAAGGACTGAAGGGTATCTTGGTTCTAGAAGAAACTTTGGTGTTCAGACTTGAGTTCTGGTCTTGGTGGAGGTGGTAATTGCCTAACTAGCTTTTCTTGGTAGCTCATCCTCTCCTTTGATTCTACCCCATAGGGCTTGGACTGTGGTCCTGAGAGCAGCAAGAAGTACGCTGAGGCTGTTGCCAGGGCTAAGCAGATTGTGTGGAATGGACCTGTGGGCGTATTTGAATGGGAAGCTTTTGCCCGAGGGACCAAAGCCCTCATGGACGAGGTGGTGAAAGCCACTTCCAGGGGCTGCATCACCATCATAGGTAAGGGGTCCTGTATGAAGCTAATGCCAGTGGAAGTGGCAGAATTCTGATCAGAGGAAAGTAGAAGGGACATGATAACTTTTCCTAGGTTTCTTGGCACTGTTTAAATCTTGAGAGCTAAACAGGTATGTAATTCATGGAGGAGCCTCTTAATGAAATGGAGTTGGGGGTTCGTCAGCTACCATTTGGGCTTGTAGAGCACACTGTCCTACAGTTTTGATGCCAATCATTTTTTTTTTCTTTCCCCTTTTTACTTGGCTTTCTTTCATTAGGTGGTGGAGACACAGCCACTTGCTGTGCCAAATGGAACACGGAGGATAAAGTCAGCCATGTGAGCACTGGTGGTGGTGCCAGTTTAGAGCTCCTGGAAGGTGAGGTTCTCCCCTGGTTTTTGGCTTATTTGGGAGAAGGATAGGGGTTATGCTGTGAGAAGTGGGTAAAATGGAGTGGAGATAGTGTCATCAGCAGTCATTTTTAGCTGGGTAGTACAAGTCAAGGAACTTCAAATAAAGCTTCTGGCATCCATGTGAGGTGGGGAGGGGAGATAGGAAGACTTATTCTCAAAGAGGTTACAGTCTAGTTGACCTGGGACCCAATATGTCAGTTACCTAACTCCTGGCCATATGTCCTCAAGAAGAGCTGACATGTTACTGAGAAGACAGAACGTGGCAGGTCTGGCTTGGTGGATCCTATACTAATGTTGTCTCTGTGTGCTCTCTCAAAAACAGGTAAAGTCCTTCCTGGGGTGGACGCGCTCAGCAATGTTTAGTACTTTCCTGCCTTTTGGTTCCTGTGCACATCCCCTAAGTCAATTTAGTGCTTTCCGCATCTCTACTCGGTATTAGCTAAAATCTTCCCCCATGTCAAGATTCAGCTAGTGGCCAAGAGATGCAGCACCAGGAACCTTAAATCAGCTGCACAGCATCTCAGCTCATCTTTACCACACCCTGGATTTGCCTACATTCTCTAAGATCCCATTTGAATTTCTTAGTGACTAAAACATTGTGCATTCTAGAGTGCACATACTTATATTTACCTGTTGAAAGAAAGTAAGCTGTTGGCTTAGTTCTGTTTTTGGAGTAGCTTATTCTGATTAGCTTTGTCATTGTTTCGCTACTCAGCATGGAAATAAGATGAAATTCCAATTGTAAGGAGGGAGGGAGATGAAGTTGGTGATCTATGAAATAAATAATAAAAGTATCCATCGAAACTGGGATTTTTTTTCCTGTGATGCTTTGTTAGTTAGGGTGAGAACAGACTCTTGAAGGGATCAAGTTATCTACATTTCTGCATGCAAGAAATGGGACAGCAGTGGTGGGAAGTGGGGGGATTCGGTAAATGTCTACTCTTATCAAAGTCCCATTTTATGACAAACATTGTGATAGATACTTTGCTTAAAATTTTATTTTTATCTGTTACACATGATAATTTAAAAAGACAAGGCTTATAACAAAAACAGCCATCATCCCATTTCTCCCATTTGTGATTTCCACTCCCCAGAGGTGACCCCTTTCGACTCAGCTTTTTTCTGATATTTACATTCATGTTTCTAAGTAGCATGCATATGCTGTTAACATCCTGATTTAAAATATATATACATATATATATATATATATATATATATATATATATATATATATTAATTTCATACATTGGAAGACTTAGCTCTCTAATAGCCTCTGTTTCACAGTATTCCCCTATTTCATTCTCCCAATATTGTTTTGTCATAGTTCTAGATTAGATTACACCATGATTGTAAATACTATTCACAGCTGAGCTGTATCGTATGCTATGATTACATTTACTTATGTATTTTTTATTTTCTTTGGAGTTATTGATAGTTTAAAAAATTTAGTTTTTCTATGTGACTAGCACTGATTCATTCCTAATATATTCAAACATGTGAGATAGTCTGTTCATTTTTATTAGAGACGTCCCTGCTGGAGTCCTCTGTGCTCCCGTTCCAGTTCGTCCTGGCTGCCCTCTAGGTTTGCTGTACAGTTGTTGCTCTGGGGTAATGCTCTTGAGGATTCTTTTCATCTTCTGTGTTGGACCTCCCCTTCCCTGGATCCCACCCCCCCTTTCTTGGTTTACTCTCCTTTTTATGAAATAAGAATTCACTTGCTTTTCTGAGAAAGAATGCCTGGGAAGCAAAATTTTTAAGACCTATGTCTGAAAATATCTTTATTCAACCCGTATACTAGCCTGCTTGGCTATTTATAGAATGTCAGCTTATATATCAGTTTCTCAGACTTAAAGGCTTTGCTTCATTGTCATTGCTGAAAATCTAATGACATTCTGCACTTGATCTTAGCCCGAAGACCAAGAAATGATTCTGATTCTTTTATTGTCTTTGTAATTTCCCTTCCTTTCCCTTTCCTGTCATTTTAATGGGGTTTCGGGAGTGAGCAGAGGTAAACATGTGATTTCAAAAGGCCATGTTTAACCAGAATTTCTCTGTTGGGCATTTTACATACTAGATTTGTATTTCACCTTTATGGATAAAGAAAAATAGTTGAACTCTTGGACAGGATCACAGACCTAGTGAGTAACAGCAGTGATTCAAGTCCAGGTTTGTTTGACTGCAAAGCCTGGTGCTTTTTCATTGTGCCTCACTCCCTGAAGTACTTCTAGAGTAGGACTTTTTTGCTTAACTCTAGAGAAAACAGCAAAAGAAAATTTTGGTGGCTGCTTTAAACAAAACAAAAAATTTTAAGGCTCACATTTTTTCTTAAAAATTCATTTGTATTTTAATTCTGTCCCCATAATTGTAGTTAATTTTTAAATGCATCATGTTTCTGCACACCTCTAATGGTATGCTATACCCTGGTTTGGGAATCAAATTCTAGTCCAATCTTTTTGTAGATGAGACCCAGAGATGCTACCCATAAATCCAGCAAATGAATGTCACAGTTGGGCCAGAACTTTAGCATACTGATGACTTTTCCCCCCCTTCTGATAACCTTTCCCCATACTTCATTATTTGAAATGTATAGAGGAACTGAAAAAAATTGTAAACACCCATAAACCTAGCACTTAGACTCTACAACTGCCAATTCATCCATCCGTCAATTCCTGATTGTACCTTTTAAATACTTTCTACTAGACTCTGCTTCTCGAGTCTTTACCATTTATTTGGGTCATTAATCCAGAGAATGAATGGGGAGATGCAAAGAGCCAAATATTTGAGTACCTGGTATATGCTTAGGACATAATGGAGGATATGTAAGATAGCACTGATGTACTAAAGGAATTTACAACCTAGTTGAGAGGAATAATATGTAATAATTTATGAGCATATAAACTGGAATAGTACAAGGATGTGCTTCCTGACTTAATACAGAATTATGAATTATTGATAAAACAGTGCAGAGGTTTAGACTTAAGTGTAGCACATTCACTTTTAACCCCCCGACAATATATACCTACATATAGAAAAAAAAATCATGTCATAAACTAAATCTCTTTAGCTCGGGTTTCTGCTTCCCTTCTTTTCCTTTTTATGTCCAAAACTCGACGTTAGCACATAATAGAAAAGTCAGTAAGATTCCTTACACAATGAGAAGATTCCTTCCTACCTCAGTCCCCTAGCTGCCAGGATCCCTCCTTAGAAGAACCACTCTAAGGCCGGTTTCCTTCACTTTGGAGCTACTTAGTGCATATGAAAAGCATAGCCACGTGTGTATATACATATATTAAAATATGTATGGCAGTGTATTGCACTGCTTTGTACCTGCTGTTCTGATTAGTGTTTTTTCCCCTACCTCCTATTTCCCTTCACTCTGGACTCCTTAGACCAGTGTGCATTACATCTTCCATTCTCCTGCATGCTGACTATTCCTATATTCAAAGATACTTGTTTCCTCCTTGTTAAAGGAAGAACTTGGGACAACAATGTCCTCACCCCAATTACCACCAGTATGTCTTTTTAAAAATTTCACCGGGAAGCTGGAGGACAAGAGCTGCCTTAAGTCATTCATTTTTTTTTTTTTTAAGATTTTATTGGGGAAGGGGAACAGGACTTTATTGGGGAACAGTGTGTACTTCCAGGACTTTTCCCAAGTCAAGTTGTCCTATCAATCTTAGTTGTGGAGGGTGCAGCTCAGCTCCAGGTCCAGGTCAAGTTGCTGTTGTTAGTTGCAGAGGGAACAGCCCACCATCCCTTGTGGGAGTCGAACCGGCAACCTTGTGGTTGAGAGCCCGTACCCCAACCAACTGAGCCATCTGGCCACCAGGGAGCTGGGCGGCAGCTCATTGACTTTATTCTAGTTGCAGAGGGTGCAGCTCACTGGCCCATGTGGGAATTGAGCTGGCAGCCCCGTTGGCTAGAGCTCATGCTCTAACCAACTGAGCCACCTGTCCTCCCCCCACCCTTAAGTCATTCTTGAAGTTAGATTAGGTGGACGTAGTTAGGGGAGGGAAGTCGGCAAGATAAAGCAATCTTCATCTGAAAGAGCAAACCACTCACTGGCTGACCTAGTAAGGGAACACTCAGATTATAACCTCAATATCTACAGATTCCCACCAAAGACAGAGCATGTTATGTTTTCAATAGATTTAAACCCATATTTCATTTTTTATTTTGTTTCACTATGATGAGTCAAAAGCTGATTCTAAACAAAAGTAAGCAAGTCCCTGATTTATAAATAATTCATTAAAAAAATCTTAGTTGTTTTTTGGACCTCAGAATTACTGGGCCTTGTTTATCTTCCTTGAATCTCAAGTGAAAAATGAAAGATAAACTATAAGTTCAATTTTTTTATTAATAATCTCGGAACAAATACATTAACAATTTCTTAGTTATATAGCATTTTACAATTTTGAAAGAACTTTCACATACACCACTTAAACCCTCACAACATCCCTGTGAGGTAGGCAGGGTCGGTGTTATTTTCCTATTACTAGTGAGGAGAACAAGGCTCAGAGGTGAAGTAAGGTCACACAGTTGGTAAATGATAAGAGCCAGGACTAGAACCTAGGCCTTACACATGCTGCCTCCCTGAGAACATTCAAGTAATGATATCCTATACTATATATAATGAACATTTCTCTCCTATGACATCAGTCAGATCTGTTTTTTTAAGTTTGATACCACCTTTTCCTAACATCCAAAAACAAACTGTGATGAGACATTTCTTCCGTTACTGGACAATTTCTGTTGGATGTTATCAAGCACCATCCTAAGATGAAACTTAACTTGTGTTTTAAGTTTTGAGGATCTTTGGCTATAAGTTCTAAATTATGATATGAATATTCATTTTACAAAATTTTGCAAGTATTCCTATGTTGAATATGTCAAACTTAAACAAAAACTGCACAAGCCTGTTTATATTTTTGAAACCTTTGCAATCTTTCACAGTAAGATGTTTACATGTGCATAAATGGAAAAAAGAGAAAAGTGTGTAGTAACATTTCAACATTAGTGGTAAACCTATGCAGAGTGCACCTAAGTGCAAGTCACATCACACTAATTTGTTTTTGTTGTTGGCTTTCTAGAGGAAGGAAAACCATTAGAAAACTTTCAGGTTTGATCCTATCTTCAGTGTGACATCCTCAGCAACTAGCAAGAAAAATGATCTGAATAGTACCAATAGGAGGAGGGTTCAAGCAGTAGTGATCAAAGCATATATCCGTGTGGTAAAAAGGATGAAAACACTTGCTCTTCAGTGGTTTTCCCTAGGTCCAGTGTAAATATAATTATCACTTATCAAGTCAGATTTTAAACTATAGCATCATCTATGTTAAATTTAGAAATGTGAAGTCTGGTAGCATTGTCAACTTGGAATATAAGACTGAAACTGAATGTTAACGGACCCAAAACTACTTCTCAAAAGCAGACTAAAGCTTGCTGGGCATAAAAGGGAAGGGATAAAACTCAACTGCTCTGGTATGGAGGGAAAAAGCAAATGCAAATCTTCAGGTTAAAATAAACTGTAGAACATCAGACATGTAAAGCAAGTTTTAAAAATATGAAAATGACACTAAGCTGTACTATCAGGAATGATATTTTAAAAATTCCAGTTTTGGCCTTTTAAATTTAAGAGCAAGGGAGTGAAACTTAGACCATTGGGAAGAGATGCTACAGAAAACAAATGGGATCTAGAAACGGGATTGAGGAGGTAGGAGGTTAGCGAATACCAAGAAACCAGTTAAATACATTCAAAATGGATTTAGAATTCCTCTAAATCCATCCTCTCCAAAAATGTTTCCTAAATTGAGAAATTTGGTCAAAAAGTTGGTGACAACAAACATGAGTATTACCTTACAAAAGAAAGTATTTAAATGTAGATTAGAAACTATGCTGTTAAAGATTAGTCCATTGATAAGGCTGTAGAAACTGAAACTTAAGTGCTGCTGTCAGTGATACATGGCAGAAAACTGCTTCCAAAAATAGAATTGCCACAGTAGGACTCAACATTAGTGAAACTATTGAGAAACAAGAGCTTCACTTTTTATACTTGAAGCCTAATGAAAAAGCATTGGCACCCTTACTTATGAAATCTAACAGTTTAAACTAATGTGAAAAATATTTCAACTACATTTAAGTTTTCTAAGATAAAACTTGAGAAGATCTAGAATGTTCTAGTTCAGTATACCGGGCTCAAAACCACTACACATTTGAAATGCATCTAGACTAGACTATATTCCTTACATAGTATCATTGTCATCATCATCTTCATGTTTTCTCTTCAATGGGTTTGATTCACTGGCTGTGTTCTGTGATGAAACCATGTTGGTGGTAATAAGAATATTTTTGGGCCCAATCATTGAAGGATTAATCAGAACATTTTGAACTGCAGTTGTTGCAGGAACTGTAAACAGAGAAGAAAACACCCACAAACTATGAATTACCCAGAATTAGAAATATCGTAAAAAGCATTCAACAAAGCTGAATGTAATTCTAATAATTTCAATAGCATGAAGTGCAACTACATCATAGAAGAAACTCAGGTAATTATACTGCATTAAAAGTTGAATTAAATTTTTTAATACTTTACTTAAATTAGTATCTAGTACAAGGTTAGAGTTCTGTTAGTTTTTTGTTTTTGAACTTTACCTAAAATTTCACACTTAGTACTTAGTCATGGGAAGCAGTGTACTGGATTCATCATGGCATATACTAATGTTCAAGGTCAGAAATCATGCTTCCCTTATAGGCCAATATTTCATGTAAGTAGTTTACTGTGAGTGGTTAAGTTTCAGATGTGAAATCTAAACATATGCATTAATAAACTATGCTATAACAGAATTCTACTTATATCATTCCAACTTTATGAAGTGAGTAAAGGTACAATTTTCATTTGATGTACACTAAGTGGTATTATTTTCTTGAGCTTTAACTCTAAGTGCTTTTCTCTGAAGATGTCTTAGATTTGTGGACCATAACTTATTTTGGTTCACAGTGTTTTTCAAGAATCTGATGATCACACTGAATGTTCTCCACCCCCAAACATTACACGTATGTAAAATTGCATATAATTTTAGTGGAGCCATAGACCCACCCCCCTGAAGATTTGCAGCATCACTGCCACCTTCCTGTTATGATATTAAAGCAATTTAACTCTTGCTATAGGAACACAAACTTCTATAACCACAAATTATTCACAAATTGTAAAATTCAGAAAAAATATTTTAAAAGAACCGCTTACAACATCCCCCACCCCCTGCCTGCCAATCACATTACCTGGTTTGACAGGTGTGGACTGAGAAGGTGGAATCTGTACCGTAAATCTTTGGCTTGTCACTGACACTGGAGGTGCAACTTTATTTGGGACAGACACTGTTTGTGGGGTTGCTGTAGTTGTAATTAACAGATCATATTAGTTAGATGACTTATTATCCAGGTTCATATTCTGCCCTCCTTAGCTTACCAAAAACTACCTTCAAAGCACAGGGAACTAATGAAAGGTGAGAAAAAAATCATTTGAAATAAAAGCAAACTTAAAAAATGTTTACAAGTTTAATAGTTTAGATGCCAAAACTTCAGGATAGTATAGTGGTAAAGAATGTAGGCTCTGGAGCCCACCTGCTTGTGTCTGAATGCAGACTTTATCACGTACTAGCTGAGTGTCCTTGGGAAAGTTACTTAACTTTTGTACCTCAGTTTTCTCATCTGTCAAATGGGGACAACAGTATCTACTTCATAGAATTGTAGAGCTCTTCAAACAGCGACTGGCACTGGATTTTAGCTTTTAGCTAAATGACGTCATGAAGTTGAGCGTTTAAATAATCTAACAGAGTAAAGACCCAAGTTTTCTTTACTTTACTTTTCTTTACTTTTCTTTTCTTTACTTGGCACTTAAAAGTGCCACTTAATTCCCTTATGTGGCACTTTTAATCTCTCACTTGCTGAGAATGAGAAGCTGTCTACTAGGCCCATGAAGCTAAATCAACATGCATCTAACAAAAGACTATCAAATACACCCTTTGGGATCCCCAGTTGGGCACAAAAAATCATACTCCTTTTCTATATTGAAATTTTATTAAGCAGGAAGGGATCTTGGAGATAATTTAGTCCATCCTACCCCCCCATCTTAAATCCACACATTATTCCAAGGTACAACTCAAAATACTACCCCATTTTGTAAAATTTTTTATTTATTTAGAAGGGATTGCCTGCCTCTGAAACTCCTCTAATACATTATAGGAGCCTTATTATTAGTGTCTTATCTTGTTTGATAAATTACAAGCCTCAGCTAACCTTTTTTTTTTTATCCTTGAGCACATGGCTTTTGTGCTTTGCTCCTAACAGGCACTCAAATGTTTGATGAATGAATTTTGCAAGACTCAAAGACTCAGTATGTATACTAACGTCTTTGCAGCTCTCAAAAATGCATTTATGGAAATGTGTCTGTTCCTAGTTTTTCCTTTGGGGATGCAGGCTTTCCATAGATCCCTTCCCCCTGGAACCAGCAGTCTTCACAAGGGAGTTACTGAAAGAAACTACAACTATCATCATCTCCAAGGACAAAGGAGAAGAAAGCCTACATGGGGAAAGAAAGACCAAAGGTATCCAAGAATCTGGGTTCTAGTGCTTTTTCTTACAAAGGTGAGACTTTAATATATCTCCATCCCTAGGCAAGTTTTCCCATGTATTAAGAAATGGTCCAAAGAATTTGGTGAAGGTTAATGAAGCAAATTATAAGTATTTAATTTTGTCAAGAAAATTCACAGTAGGTAGACGTTTTCTTGGCCATTACCCTAAGGAATTGTTAACATTTAAGTAAGTATGGAGTTTAGTTTTAAAATTGAACAGAATAGATGCTTAGGTCTTACGCTTTATAAAACTCATTGAATTTTTTTGAAGTTAAAAACTTTTATGTTTAATAGTAGTGTTCAGCAGCTCCCTCAACTCTAGATTTTAAAAATCTCTAAAACGTATAATAAATATCTAACTAGAAATAAAAATCACAATTGATAACTAAAATTGGTTAACTTGCCAACATGTGTAACTGATTACCATAGCCTAGAGTTTAAAAAAAAACCTGGTATTCACTTAAGTAATATGAATCCACAGATAAACAGTATATGATCAAAAGTTACACAAATCATATATGCAAATTTCTTTCCACAAAAGTCACATGCAGGTAATTAGAAGTATACAAGTAATACTATACCAGGCTGGTTTAAAAATGCTGGAATGTAAATTCACATCCTAAGAATATGAAGAGATTATCTACACACCTCAAAAATCAAATGCTTACACTAGGCCTACATGACATCTACAGGACTCAAGTTATAAGCAACAAGAGCCAAAAAACAATACTGGTCAAAGAGAAGGGTTTTGTTTTTGTTTTTCTGAAAATACTTTGACTATAAAACACATACAGCAGGAATATAGGATAAAAAATCAGGAAATCTAAATCCATTATTTATGTTCTCCTTATTACCTAAACAATGACATTAAAAAGACGCAAATAATGGTTTCTAAATACCATTCTCCACTAAAAGGAACCAGGGCTCTTTGGAGAAATGGCTGATTCTGGGACTGGGGTGAAAATATAAGTTACCAAAGGGTAAGGGGGGATGGTAGAAGAAGGAAAAGGGGGTCAAATATATGGTGATATAAAAATGTACATTTGAAACCTGTATAATTTTACTAACCAATGTCACCCCAATAAATTTAATAAGAAAAAAATATATAAGATAAATTTGGAATACCTTGTTCCAGAAAGCAAGAAATGCTCAAAGAATGATGGAGACAGGGGCACAGACGAAGGCACAGATGAAGGGGCTCCCACTGATTAATATAGGGCAGTTGAATACTACTTTTGAAAAGGTTAGTATTAAAAAAGAACAGGGTTTTTTTTCTTTGATATCCTTAAGCTTTTTGTACGATTTAAACTTTCTTCTGACTGCATTCTCTTGCAAATTTATTCAGAAATTTCTTTAATTTCTGGTAAGTTGGCTACTGCCACGAGTGTGTTTGGCAACTTCATTTGTATAGAAGGCAGAAAGAACACAGCTTAAACTCCTGTTTTTGGTATCATACTTTATACCAGCAACAATGCTGGGTAATGTCCAAATCTATACTTGTAAGCTTTCTCATTTTGAAATCTGATAAAATACTGTGTGTCTATAGCTTTACTATAGGATGAATAATGTATCAATGTCAACACACATATGGGAATTTCTGACTCACCTTTTGACTTGGATTATAGTTCAAAATCAAGTGCTGAGGCACTTCTTCTTTACCAGCCAGAAAAGGCATTTCCCTCTCTCACTTACCTATAGTAGGAGTGGTAGGTCTGCTACTAACAGCACCAACACTTAACCGTGGAACTAGTCTTCCTTGGTTAGGTCCCTATGGGATTTAACAAACAAATTAGTTTTAATGTTGTTCAGATTTGACACCTAAACTTAATAGGAATGAAATTAGGATTGTTGATGTTAATTATTAATGGATAACCCACGGCAAGAATGCCCTGTTTTTGTTCTATTAGTGTTCCGAATCCAACATTTAAACTAGGGTTTTCACAGACATATATATAAACAGATGAGTGTGCGTGCACGCACACACACACACAGAATTCTGTATAGTACTTAGGTTACGGTAGAATCTTATTTGGGGATAACAGCTAACTTCCTTAACATTTTCAATCTTAACTAGTCAACATCTTAACCCAAGAAGAAATAAATTCTCTTACAGTGGAACTTCAGACAACAAAGGGAGCCCAATATGGGGAGCACCTTTTCAGTGGTGGGAGAGCCTTAGGTCATATTTCAGAAAGCAAGTCTAATTTCTGATGGTATATCATTTACTCTGTTATTGAGCTTCACTAAAAAACTATGTTCAAGTGGAAAGATTGGGAGTTGTGAAACCTGGGAATCAGCCCTAGCTTTGCTACTAACTCCATGGATGAGTTTAGGCTCACTTTCCTGATGTGAAAAATAAGCGTTGGGTTACATGAACACTAAAGTTCCTTTTAGCTCTAAAAACTTTAGGTCTTATATTTTGTATTTTAACATAGCAGCTAACTGCAGTAAATTAAAAAAGTATATATATCCTAGTAAATTATTTTAGCCTTTAATCTACTGCACTATCTACAGGCATTTGTTCTTTACAAATTTCTCTAACACATCTCACCTTTCTAAAAAGCTAAACTGACTAACAATTCTTACCTTTTTAATTAAGGACTTCAGCCTATAGTTTGGAGCTGTTAAGCAGTATCTGTCAGGAGGCAGTCTGGGTCCTGCATATGGCTTAATCAGAGGTAAAGGGGTTTGATTTTTCTGCCTTGCAATATCCAGTAAAAACTTAAAACAAAACAAAAAAAAACTGATAAGAACTACAATGAAAAAATTATAAATAAAATGAACTTTAAATAAATGTTTGCTCACATCTCTCGGGGGAGGAGATGTAAAGGACTGGTCAGCGCGGCACTGGATTGCCAGTCTCACATCGTCTGCATCTACATTGGGTTTCTTAGCATGGCTCGAATAAATTTTTGCATCATCCAGAATTGTAGTCACATATCCTTTAAGAACAAAACATTATTTTCTTAAACATATGGAAACAGCTTAATATTTATGGCCAGTTTTCTTAATGGAAGTTTCCATTAATTGCTAGAAAGTTTATGAGTTTTGGTTCTAATACCTAATTGTCCTATGTATACGATCAATTTTTGAAAAATACCACAGTATAAATACTGTTGTCCCTTAGCTTGAGCTCCATTTTACTGCTTTAGGCTGAATTCTAAGATATTAACTGTTAAAGTAATTTAGTTGAAAATATTCTTAGAATAAAAGGATCTTTTCAAATTCACAAGTTAGGCAAAAATTTTTTGGTGTTATCAACTTACGGAAGGCAAATTCCAACATTTGATTTATAACTCTTGGCTCATACTCAGTGATTCCCATATCCTTCAGGATCTGCGCCATCACCTGTGGATTCAAATAAAAAGGCCAGATGCATAATCTAGGTACTGGAAATCAAGATTGGACCAAAGGTAGTATTTATATTTATGATACAGGGTCCCCCTTCTACAGGCTCCAAACTTGTACTCAGCCGTTTCCTCCCAAGTGAGTGTCAGGATCACACCAAATCCCTTCGTACCCTCTTTCCTGAAAACTTTTTTTTTCCGCGGGGGATGGGGGCGGGGACGAAGAGGCCCGGGTTGGCTTTCCCAGCAGAGGTCGGGGTGGCTACAGCTGGTTGTCATTTTTGGATGTGGCGATGGGGAGAGCTAGCATCAGAATCCTGGACACGAGAGTCAGGGTTCGCAGACCAGGCGACACGACGAGGCGGCCGCGACCCGAGGCCCGGGAGACAAACCCGGGCGGTTGGACTGCGCACTCCGGCGGGGCTGCCGGGATGGCGGGAGAGCGCCCCGGAGCCAGGGCACCCCAATCTCACACTCCTTCCTGCCGCCTCGGCTGGGCTGAAGCCAGCACGCGAGCCCATCCTCAGGCCCTAGGCCTGGGCCTGTCTCCCAGGTCTCTGGCTGCGCGGAGCTTCGCGACCCACCGCTCATCCTTCGCACTTACCAAGGCATCTCTCGGAGCGTTCTTGGGAGGCGCCATCTTGCCCGACTCCATGTTCTCCTGCCACTAGTCATCCGGGGAGAGAAGGCTGCTCGCAGGCTCCTCGCTCAGGCTCCACCCCTGCGGGGTGCGGAAGGCGGGGTTAACGCGCCACCCCTCGGGCCGCCTCTTCCCAGCCGCTACCGGGCCCGGGGGAGGCTGAAGGGGAGTCGGCCGGCTCCGGAGGACTAGAAGATAAGGGTAAATGCTTCCCAGAGAAGCCCTCGGCCAACACCTGGAAGAGCTGAGAAACTCGTGTGTTCCAGAGCTGTTCTCCGGAAAAGGGCACCAAAGGGACCACCTTTGTCTTTTCTGGGGCCTCTCCTCACACCTCCCCTCCTGCCACTCTGGCCCTTTCGGTCTCCTTGGAATGCCTGCAGGGGCCCTGCCTCCACCTGCCCCTATGGTTGGGTTGCCTGGTTAACAGTAGAACGCACAGTTAAATTTGAATATCAGATCAACACCAAATACATTTTTAGCATAAGTATATCCCAACCAGTACACAGTGTATACTTAACACTACAAAATGATTTGTTCATCTGATGT
The DNA here is from genome assembly GCF_004115265.2 of Rhinolophus ferrumequinum. Classification (NCBI taxonomy): domain Eukaryota; kingdom Metazoa; phylum Chordata; class Mammalia; order Chiroptera; family Rhinolophidae; genus Rhinolophus; species Rhinolophus ferrumequinum. Next base: position 75,559,068 of record NC_046284.1, on the reverse strand, counting down.
TCAAGTTTAACAGGGCTTTCTGTATTTTTATTGGCTAAATCTGGCAACTCTACCCTATATCCTACTCTCCACACAGCAAGGCTTTGGTCAGCTATGGTCACACTTGAAGCCCTGTCGTGGTTGCCTATTTCATACCGATGAAAAGCTGAAGCCTTTGACCACCTACCTGCAAGATTCTCCTCTGGAGCCCCTTCAGCCTTGTCCTTTGGCCCTGTGTAGTTTCCTCTCTGTCCCTGCTGAGGCCAATTCAGGGCCCTCACTTGCCTCCCAGATGCCCTCCCCTCCCCACTCTCCACAGGACAGCCTGAGTGACTTAAGAAAAACGTGCATCAGTTAACGTCTCTGGCCTAAAGTGTCCCAAAGAGAACTCTTTCTTACTCCTCAATCCACCAATGTGCTAGAATTCTCCATCCCAGGAAAGACACTCTAGCAGTCAGCCGTACTGTGCTCTTTCTCCTACAACCCACATTCAGTCCAGCAGCAAGTTCTGTCAGGGCGACATCCCAAAGTCTGTGTCTCTGCATCTCCATCCAGTGCTACAATGCTAACAGTTCAAGCCAACAGCCTTACTCACTAGGACTACAGAGATAGGTCCCCAAAATTGTGCTCCCTCACATTCTTCACAGACCAGTGGGATGTCTTAGTCATCAAATAATTATATTCCTCTCCTTAAAATCCTATAATGGCTTCCCTCACATATGCAAAAATTCATACTGGTTTCTGGAGCTTAGCGGGCCCTTCAGTTTTTGAGACACAAGCATACCTCATCGGACTCATCTAAATCCGTCATCCGTCAGGCACCCATCTTGAACTTTGGGTAGGTTCCCCAAGAACCTCCTGTTCTTAACATACTGTTTGTTTCCAGCGGGAACCTGTGCTTTGTAAGCACCTTTCCCAACTCACCATGGACAACCTCTGTGTAAGACTAATGATTTTCTCCCTTTTGAATAGGTAGTACAGGCACAAGGTACTCATTTAAAAAATATATTTAAAAAACAAAAGAAAACCTCTGGCTTGTTCCAGCCACTCATTTCTCTTTTCATAGAAGGCACCACTGTTTACCAGTTTGTCTGTGTATTTTACAAATATTACCTTCTTTATATCTTGTCCCCCCACCTGAATGGTACTATACCATTGGGGTGACCATTTTTTAGAGAGCAACCTGGGACATAGCTGTATCAGATGAAAATACTCATAATATGTAATAAATAATTGTTCATGTGTGTGTTATTGCTTTAATATAAAAATAGATGTTCATTTTATTTATTTTTATTCATTTTTAATTATATGTTTTTCTTTATTATTTACTTTTATGTTACACACATGTTGTTATTTAAACCAAACAATAGAACTAGTGAACAGTGGCAATTAGTAATAATAGTAAGACTAATTAAATAATATGTGTGAGAAAATATAACAATGTTTTTCATATTTCTGTCCTCTGTCACAACAATTTATTTTAACTCTTGGATATTTAAATTTTGTAGGTCATATTGTGTATTCTTAATATACATAAACTTAAGATTTTAAAAAAGGAGAATGTAAATACAATAAGACAAACAGCTATCATCTATTGCATATATTTAATAAAAAAATCACCATGAAATATTTCTTTTGGCCCATGGTACAGTAGGAAACTTTTACTCTTTTTGTTTCTTTTTCAATAATACTTCTCTGAACTGCCTGCAGCCTTTAGAACATCCATATCAATACCTATAGAACACCTCATTATTATTTTAAAATAACAGCTTTATTTATATATAACTCACATGCTGTACAGTTTGCCAACTTAAGGGTTTACAATTAAGGGATGGTTTTAGTCTATTCACAGAGTTGTGCAACCACTACATCATACATTTTAGAATATTTTCATCCCCCCGCAAAGAAACCCCACTTGGACATAAAATTAACTCACTCCTGTTGCAATAAATGATACTTATACATCCAATATAATCTGTGCTTCACTAGGACACTACTTGTTATGTAGACATTAGGCTTATCCCTGTCTATTGCACACTAACTTATTCTGTGTATTTGGAGTAATTGTTAGAGATTTTCAATTATTGACAACTACCATCCGTCTAGCAGATCATCTGTGATCTACAGTAATAATTTTAAGAACCGGTATAATTCATTATCTAGAGTTATCATGGACAGTCATATAGTCCTTGATTTCCTCTTGGCTAGCCAAAGGAAAATTTGCCAGCAAATAGTTCTTGTTATACCTATATAAATATTACAGGACAAGTAGAATAGCCTGTCACTTGCCTAAAGAAAAAGCTAGGTCTAAAAGAGACCCAGCTGGGCTCTGAGATGTTTTAATTGCCTGGGTTTTAGAATTTTGGCCTATGGCTTTGAGATTTGTTACAAGGACCAATAGTCATTTTACTTCTGATAATTACCTGTGTTACAATTTGACTGGTGTATCCTGTCCAGAGTCTTAAATGCTATTGCACAGCCATTGTTATGTCAGGTGGTTCAATAACATCCTGCAACAAAAGGAGAAAAAAGGATTAACTCTTGTTCAACTATAGACTATGTTTAATCGCTACTCTTCTGATCTTGATCAGTAAAATCTGGTGAAAATCCAGGATTTTTATGGACAAAAGGGGGAACTAAAACAATGACAACAACAACAACATAAAAGCATCCTCTGACATCTAGGAACTGGTCTAATACAGTTAGGCCCCAGTGTTGTTAGAAGCTTGCCTGGTGCTCCTAGCTAGGCTATATTATTCTCCTGTTGGACATAAACAATCTCAAAGAACACAAACAGCAGACAGTTACTCTAGGACCATGATAAAGTAAGACATAGAGAGGCCACTTCATAGCTTTATCTAAGCACACAAAACACTGTGACCCATAAAATACCAAACATCCCCTTTACTCAGATTATCATGAGTAACTGCTATTACTTCTTTACCAATTACAGCTTTATCTTTGTTGTAAGTCTGCCTTCCCTATAGATAAGATTTATTGTGATATCCAATCATAGAGGTGCCTCAACTTTCTGACAGCACCAATCTAGACTACCTTCTTCCTTACTGAGACTAATATTCACTTACTGAGACTCCCTGTAGTTCCCCATGGTATACGTTTCCATTGCTATAAGAAGTAATAAACTTGTTCAACTACAGGTGCATTCCTGGTACTCTTTGGTCTGGAAAGCATTGACAATTGCTATCCATATATCCTCTTTGGTGAAGTGTCTCTACTTCGTCTCTTTAGCTCATTGTTGAAGTGGATTGTTTGTTTTCTTATTATACAGTTTTAAGAGTTCTTTATATATTCTGGATGTAAGTCCTTTAGAAGATTTGCAAATGTTATCTCCCAGTCTATGGCTTATGTTTTCATTTTTCTTAATGGTGTCTAGTGAAGTTCAAAAATATTTTTTTTTATTTTGAGGAAATCTAATTTACTAATTTTTAAAGTAGATTGTGCATTTGGTGACATGTAAAGAGGATTTTCCTAATCTATGGTCTTGAAGATTTTCTCCTATGTTTTTTTTTTTTTAATTTATTTTTAATTTATTGGGGTGACAATTGTTAGTATAATTACATAGATTTCAGGTGTGCAATTCTGTATCACATCATCCATAAGTCACACTGTGTGTTCACCACCCAGAGTCAGCTCCCCTTCCATCACCATACATTTGATCCCCCTCACCCTCATCCCCCCCCAACCCCCTTACGCTCTGGTAACCACCAAATTACGTTCCCCAGATTAATTTTCAAACCCCGTGGCCATCCTGTGATCACCGACTGCCCTCCAATCCCCTCACCCTCCCCCCCACCCCCACCCCTCCCGCCCATCTAGCAACCCTCAGTTTTTCCTCATTGTCTCCCAAACTGTTTCTGATGAGTTCATTCACTTATTCTTTTCTTTAGAATCCGCAAATAAGTGAGATCATATGGTACTTATCTTTCTCTGTCTGACTTATTTCACTTAACATAATGTTCTCTAGATCCATCCATGTTGTTGCAAATGGTAGGATTTCTTTCTTCTTTATGGCTGCATAATACTCCATTGTATAAATGTACCACAGTTTCTTAATCCAGTCATCTACCGATGGGCATTTTGGTTGTTTCCATGTCTTAGCTATTGTGTATAGTGCTGCAATAAACATAGGAGTGCATAAAGATTTTTGAATTGAAGTTCTGGATTTCTCCGGATAGATACCTAGGAGTGGAATTACTGGATCATAAGGTAGTTCCATTTTCAGAATTTTGAGATACCTCCATACTGTTTTCCATAGCGGCTGCACCAGTCTGCAATCCCACCAACAGTGCACAAGCGTTCCCTTTTCTCCACATCCGCGCCAGCACTTGTTGTTTGTTGATTTATTGATGATAGCCATTTTGACTGGGGTGAGGTGGTATCTCATTGTGGTTTTTATTTGCATTTCTCTGATGGTTAGTGAGGTTGAGCATTTCTTCATATGTCTGTTTGCCATCTGTATGTCCTTTTCAGAAAAATGTCTCTTCAAGTCCTCTGCCCATTTTTTAATTGGATCGTTTGTTTTTTTGGAGTTGGGTTGAGTAAGTTTTCCATAGATTTGTGATATTAATCCCTTATCAGATATATCATTGGCAAATATCTTTTCCCATTCAGTAGGATCCCTTCTTGTTGTTTTTTTTTTAAATTTATTTTTAATTTATTGGGGTGACAATTGTTAGTAAAATTACATAGATTTCAGGTGTGCAATTCTGTATCACATCATCCATAAATCACATTGTGTGTTCACCACCCAGAGTCAGCTCCCCTTCCATTACCATACATTTGATCCCTCTCACCCTCATCCCCCACCCCCCAACCCCTTTACCTTCTGGTAACCACCAAATTACGTTCCCCAGATTAATTTTCAAGCCCGTGGCCATCCTATGGTCACCGATTGCCCTCCAATCCCTTCACCCTCCCCCCCACCCCCCACCCCTCCCGCCCATCTAGCAACCCTCAGTTTTTCCTCATTGTCTCCCAAACTGTTTCTGATTAGTTCATTCACTTATTCTTTTCTTTAGAATCCGCAAATAAGTGAGATCATATGGTACTTATCTTTCTCTGTCTGACTTATTTCACTTAACATAATGTTCTCTAGATCCATCCATGTTGTTGCAAATGGTAAGATTTCTTTCTTCTTTATGGCTGCATAATACTCCATTGTATACATGTACCACAGTTTCTTAATCCAGTCATCTACCGATGGGCATTTTGGTTGTTTCCATGTCTTAGCTATTGTGTATAGTGCTGCAATAAACATAGGAGTGCATAAAGATTTTTGAATTGAAGTTTTGGATTTCTCCGGATAGATACCTAGGAGTGGAATTACTGGATCATAAGGTAGTTCCATTTTCAGATTTTTGAGATACCTCCATACTGTTTTCCATAGCGGCTGCACCAATCTGCAATCCCACCAACAGTGCACAAGCGTTCCCTTTTCTCCACATCTGCGCCAGCACTTGCTGTTTGTTGATTTATTGATGATAGCCATTTTGACTGGGGTGAGGTGGTATCTCATTGTGGTATTTATTTGCATTTCTCTGATGTTTAGTGAGGTTGAGCATTTCTTCATATGTCTGTTTGCCATCCGTATGTCCTTTTTAGAAAAATGTCTCTTCAAGTCCTCTGCCCATTTTTTAATTGGATCGTTTGTTTTTTTGGAGTTGGGTTGAGTAAGTTTTCCATAGATTTGTGATATTAATCCCTTATCAGATATATCATTGGCAAATATCTTTTCCCATTCAGTAGGATCCCTCCTTGTTTTATTGATGGTTTCCTTTGCTGTGAAAAAACTTTTTAGTTTGATATAATCCCATATGTTTATTCTTTCTCTTAGTTCCCTCGAGCGAGGGTATATATCAGTAAAAATCTTACTCCGGGTAATGTCTGAGAAGTTTCTTCCTATATTTTCTTCTAGGTATTTTATGGTTTCAGATCTTACATTTAAGTCTTTAAGCCATTTTGAATTTATTTTTGTATATGGTGTAAGGAGGTGGTCCAACTTCATTTTTTTGCATGTGTCTGTCCAGGTTTCCCAGCACCATTTATTGAATAGACTGTCATTACTCCATCGTACATTCTTGCTTCCATTGTCGTAGATTAAATGGCCATATAGGCGTGGATTTATTTCTGGACTCTCTATTCTGTTCCATTGATCTATGTGTCTGTTTTTATGCCAGTACCATGCTGTTTTGATTACTGTAGCCTTGTAGTATAATTTGAAGTCAGGTATTGTTATACCTCCCACTTTGTTCTTATTTCTCAAGATTGCCTTTGCTATTCGGAGTCTTTTATGGTCCCATATAAATTTTAGGATTATATGTTCTATTTCTGTGAAAAACGACGTTGGCAGTTTAATAGGAATTGCATTGAATATGTATATTGCCTTAGGCAGTATGGACATTTTAACTATATTAATTCTTCGTATCCATGAACATGATATGTGTTTCCATCTATTTATATCTTCCTTCATTCCTTTCTTCAGTGTCTTATAATTTTCTGAGTATAGATCTTTTACTTCTTTGGTTAAATTTATTCCCAGGTATTTTATAGTCTTTGGAGCGATTGTAAATGGGATTGTTTTTTTAATTTCTCCTTCTGATGTTTTATTATTGGTATATACAAATGCAACTGATTTCTGAATATTAATTTTGTATCCTGCCACTTTACTAAATTCATCTATCAGCTCTAATAGCTTCTTGGTGGAGTCTTTAGGGTTCTCTATATATAGTATCATATCATCTGCATACAATGATAACTTTACTTCCTCCTTACCAATCTGGATGCCTTTTATTTCTTTTTCTTGTCTGATTGCTGTGGCAAGAACTTCCAGAACTATGTTGAATAGAAGCGGAGATAGTGGGCATTCTTGCCTTGTTCCTGATCTTAGGGGGAATGGTTTTAGCTTTTCCCCATTGAGTATGATGTTAGCTGTGGGTTTGTCATATATGGCGTTTATTATGTTGAGATAAGATCCCTCTATTCCCACTTTCTTAAGGGTTTTTATCATAAATGGCTGTTGGATTTTATCAAATGCTTTTTCTGCATTTATTGATATGATCATGTGATTTTTATTTTTCATTTTGTTAATGTGGTGTATCACATTAATAGATTTGCAGATGTTGAACCACCCCTGCATACCAGGAATGAATCCCACTTGATCGTGGTGAATGATCTTTTTAATGTATTGCTGAATTCTGTTTGCTAATATTTTGTTGAGGATTTTTGCATCTATGTTCATTAAAGATATCGGCCTGTAGTTTTCTTTTTTTGTGGTGTCTTTGTCTGATTTTGGGATCAGGGTGATAGTGACTTCGTAAAAAGTGTTTGGGAGTCTTCCCTCCTTCTGGATTTTTTGGAAGAGCTTGAGGAGAATTGGTGATAATTCTTTTTTGAACGCTTTGTAAAATTCACCTGTAAAGCCATCTGGTCCAGGGCTTTTGTTTGTTGGGAGACTGTTGATTACTGATTCAATTTCCGTGGTGGTAATCAGTCTATTCAGGTTTTCTGTTTCTTCTTGAGTTAGCCTTGGAAGGTTGTACGCCTCTAGAAATTTATCCATTTCTTCCAGATTGTCAAATTTGTTGGCATATAGTTGCTCATAGTAATTTCTTAAAATTTTTTGTATTTCTGCGGTGTCTGTTGTCACTTCTCCTCTTTCATTTCTGATTTTATTAATTTGGGTCCTCTCTCTCTTTTTTTTAATGAGTCTGGCTAAAGGTTTGTCAATTTTGTTTATTTTCTCTAAGAACCAACTCTTGGATTCATTCATCTTTTGTACTCTTTTTCTGGTTTCTATTTCATTTATTTGTGCTCTGATCTTTATTATCTCCTTCCTTGTGCTCCCTTTGGGCTTATTTTGCTGTTCTTTTTCCAAATCCCTTAAATGTGAAGATAAACTGTTGATTAGTGATGTTTCTTGTTTCTTTAGGTAGGCCTGCAAAGCTATGAATTTCCCTCTTAGGACTGCTTTCGCGGCATCCCATAGATTTTGGGTCGTTGTGTTTTCATTTTCATTTATCTCGAGATATCTTTTGATTTCTTCCTTGATCTCCTGCTTGACCCATTCATTATTTAGTAATAAGTTATTCAGCCTCCATGAATTGGTGTGTCTTCCAGTTTTTTTCCTGTAGTTCATTTCTAATTTCATAGCATTGTGATCAGAGAAGACAATTGGTATGATTTCAATTTTCTTAAATTTATCAAGACTTGTTTTGTGGCCTAACATATGATCTATCTTGGAAAATGTTCCATGTGCGCTTGAGAAAAAGGTGTATTTTGCAGCATTGGGGTGAAATGTTCTGAAAATATCGATTAAATCCAAGTGGTCCAATGTATCATTTAAGGCTGTTGTTTCCATATTGATTTTCTGTCTGGAAGACCTGTCCCTTGTGGTCAGAGGTGTGTTGAAGTCCCCGACTATAATAGTGTTACTGTTGATCTCTGCCTTTATGTCAGTCAGTACCTGTTTTATATATTTAGGTGCTCCTATGTTGGGTGCATAGATGTTTACTAGGGTTATGTCCTCTTGTCGGATCGATCCCTTTATTATTATATAGTGCCCATCTTTATCTTTTAGTATGTTCTTCATTTTAAAGTCTATTTTGTCAGAAATAAGTATTGCAACTCCAGCTTTTTTCTCGTTTCCATTTGCATGAAATATCTTACTCCAACCCTTCACTTTCAGCCTGTGTGTGTCTTTTGTTCTGAGGTGAGTCTCTTGTGTACAGCATATACAAGGGTCTTGCTGTCTTATCCAGTCAGCCACCCTATGTCTTTTGATTGGAGCATTTAATCCATTTACATTTAAAGTGATTATTGATAGGTACATAGATATTGCCATTGTTAAATTTGTAGTTAGGTTGTTTTGATCTTTCTTCTATTTACAGAAGTCCTTTTAGTATTTCTTATAATGCTGGCTTGGTGGTAATAAATTCCTTTAGCTTATTTTTTTCTGGAAAGCTCTTTATCTCTCCATCAACTTTAAGTGATAGCCTTGCTGGATAAAGCAATCTAGGTTGTAGGCCTTTGTTTTCCATCACTTTAAGTATCTCCTGCCACTCCCTCCTGGCCTTCAATGTTTCTGTAGAAAAATCATTTGATAGTCTTATGGGAGTTCCCTTGTATGTAACCCTCCGTCTTTCTCTTGCTGCTTTTAGGATTCTCTCTTTGTCTTTCAGCTTTGCCATTTTAACTATAATGTGTCTTGGTGTGGACCTGTTTGGGTTAATCCTGGTTGGAACTCTCTGCACTTCCTGGACTTGTATGTTGGTTTCCTTCATCAGGTTGGGGAAGTTTTCAGACATTATTACTTCAAATATGTTCTCAATCCCTTGCTTGCTCTCTTCACCTTCTGGTATTCCTATGATGCGCATGTTGTTGCGCTTGATGTTATCCCAGAGGTCTCTTAGGCCATCCTCATTGTTTTTTATTCTTTTTTCTTTCTGTTGTTCCGTTTGGGTGATCTCTGCTACCTTGTCTTCTAAGTCGCTGATTCGATCCTCTGCTTCATCTAGCCTGCTGGTAATTCCTTCAAGTGAGTTCTTAATTTCGGTAATTGTGTTCTTTAGTTCCAACTGGTTTTTCGTTATGATTTCTACATCCTTCTTTATGTTTTCTCTAAGCTCGTTTGTTATGATTTCTACATCCTTCTTTATGTCTTCTCTAAGCTCCTTAAACATTCTTATCACCAGTGTTCTGAACTCTGTCTCTGAGAGGTTGGTTACGTCTGCTTCATTTGGTTCCAGTTGTGGAAGCTTCTTCTGTTCTTTTATTTGGGACGTGTATCTTTGTTTCCCCATTCTGGCTGACTGTGTTTATTTTGATATATTATGTAGATCCCCTAGAGTTCTTAGTTCTTGCTAGGTTATCTTATGTAGTATGTGTCCTTTATATTTGACTCGCACCACGTCGTCCTCCTCTGCGTGTGCTCCAAAGGTGAGTCTTGTGTTGTGTACACTGTCCCGTTCAAGAATATCTTTAATTGCTTCCCGCTAGTGAGCAGGTGGGGTCAACTCCTGGGCTGACCTGCCGTGAGACTTGGCTCTGCCCCCCGCAGGGCACTCTGCTGCGTGAGGGTTGACCACCCCAATGTGATTTGGCCTCTATGGGCTCCAGAGCCTGCAGAGAACCCTCTCTAGGTGTGTGACCTGCAGGTCAAACCCGGGTGCACTCCGATTTGGTCTGGAGTTGGCCCCCGGATATGCCGAGTCCCGTGCCACCCAAGCTGGGCCCCGGCAGGGAAGTCCCAGAACAAGGCAAATCACCAAGTACAGCAGCAATGACAACAGCAAAGGGAAAAAAAAAAAAAAAAAAAAAAAACAGCCGATAACCCCCGCTCGACACAGGCAAAGATATCAAAGATACAAGACAAAGCAAAACAAAACCAAGCAAAGCAAAACAAAGCAAAACAAAAAGCAGTGACCGTCTCGGCCTGAGCCCACCAAGCAATGACCAGGTTGTCCTCTGCTGTACCAAAGAGCCCCCTGCTTATTGCGCAGGCGGAGCCGGTCACCTGGTGCTCAGAGAGACTTTGGGACTGCAGACTTAAAAGCGTGGGCCTGAGGGGTCTGGATGATAGTCTCCACAAAGTCATTGCAGCTTCTGCCCTTGTCCGCACGTATGCACACCGAGAGTAGCACCACCAGTCCTTTGTCCAGAGCTCCAGAGTCCTAGGGCACTCCTTCAGTGTGTGTGTATGGGTGCGGGCGGGAGATTTCTGATCTGCTGACCGTGCCTCACAAGCTGGGCCCCGGCAGGGCAATTTCAGAACAAAGCAAATCACCAAGCACAACAGCAACAACAACAACAAAGAAAAATATCAAATACGTTCACATGCAAAACCACCTGATAACCCCCACTCGACAGAGGCAAAGATATCAAAGATATAAAGACAAAGCAAAACAAGACAAAACAAAGCAATACAAAAACCAGTGACAGTCTCGGCCTAAGCCCACCAAGCAATGTCCAGGTTGTTCTCTGCTGTACCAAGGAGCCCCCTGCTTATTGCGCAGGCAGAGCCGGTCACCTGGTGCCCAGAGAGACTTTGGGACTGCAGACTTAAATGCGTGGGCCTGAGGGGTCTGGATGATAGTTTTTACAATGTCAGTGCAGTTTCTGCCCTTGCCTGCACAAATGCACACTGAGAGTGGCACCACCAGATACGTGACCAAAACTCTTGAGTCTTAAGGCACCTCTTCAGTGTGTGTGTGTGAGTGCGGGCGGGAGATTTCTGATCTGCTGAAAGCCCAGAGCTGCGCCTGCCTCACTGCTGATCTTCGGGTGTGTCTCGGCAGCTGCACCCACCCCACCCTAGGCAAGCCAGGAAGGGTGGGGGCTGGGGATGGAGGGGTCTTCACTCTCCCAGCCCAGCCGTGCGTCGCCCTCTTCCCGCAGGCCAGAAAAGGTGGTGGCTGGGGGTGGAGGCGTCTCTTCTCTCCTAGCGCAGCCAAAATCACGCACACTACCCAGTCTGCCTGGGTCAGGGCTGCCCGTCAGGCATCCCAAAGCCTGAGCCTCAGATACCACTCCTCGGTTCAGGGGCCGGTTTAAGTCTCTGGAAGGGCGGAGTAAGATTGGAAGAGCGGGGTGGGGGAGGGGCCTAGGTATGGAGACTGCGCCCCCCCACCGCCGCAGGGCGCGCCGCCTTCCCGGCTGGAGAAATCAGCCGTGGGACGCAGGGAAAGAGCCCATCCCCGGTCTCTGTGCTCTCCGCTCCGCCTGGGATCCCGTGTGTGCCTGGAAGAGCGGGGCGGGGGAGGGGCCCAGGTATGGAGTCTGTGCTCCTTGTTCACAGTAGGGCGCCCTGGCCGGTTTCCCGGTGGGAGAAATCAGCCGTGGGACTCAGGGAAAGAGCCCACCTCCTGGTCCCCACGCTTTCCGCTCCGCCTGGGATCCTGTGCGTGCCCGGCTCAGCGGTTTTCGGTTTTCGCCCCCGCCAGCTGAGGCTCCGTTGGGGGCTGGGGTCTCCCGCCGCTGCCGGCCGGGCGCTCTCACGCCGCTCCTCTTTTTCCTTTCCTTGCTCGTCCAATTAGCGTACCTTCAAGAATTTCTTAGCTTCAAGTAATCCACGAATCTCTCCACTATTCTGTGTGGTGAGGGAAAATTTCTTTGATGGGTTATAGGTCCCGTTTGCAACAAGATCCGGAAGAGCACTCAGAAAGTGCGCCCTGCTGCTGCCATTCCTATGACGTCACTCTCTCCTATGGTTTTTAAATAAAATTTTAATAGTTTCAGCTCATATTTGTCTGTTTTTTTATATGTATTGTGAGGTAAGGGTCTGAATTCATCTTGTTGCATGAATTGGATAGCCAGTTGTCCCATTTGTTGAAAAAGCATCTCTTCCTTATTGATTTGCCTTGGTGTCTTTGTTAAAAATCAATTTGTCCATAAAGTTAAGGGTCTATTTTTGGACTGTCTATTTTATTCCATTCATCTATATGTCTATCCTTATGCCAGTACCGTGCTGTCTTGGTTATTGTAGCTTGTAGTCAGTTTTGAACCTGGAAAGTGTGAGTCCTTTAATTTTATTCTTTTCAAAATCATTTTGTCTATTCTTGGTCTTCTGCATTTCCATAAAAACTTTAGGAACAGATTGTCATTGTTTACAAAAAATTCTTCTGAGATTTTGATAGGGATTGCATTGATGTTTTTTTTAATTTATATTGGGGAAGAGTGTGTTTTTCCAGGATCCATCAGCTCCAAGTCAAGTTGTTGTCCTTCAATCTAGTTGTGAAGGGCGCAGCTCAGTTTCCAAGTCCAGTTGCTGTTTTCAATCTGGTTGCAGGGGGTGCAGCCCACCATCCCATGCGGGAATTGAAGCGGCAACCTTGTTAAGACCTCATTGGCCCATGTGGGAATCGAACCAGCAACCCTGTTGTTAAGAGCTCACGCTCTAACCAACTGGGCCATCCGGCCGCCCCAATTGCATTGATTTTTTGACCCATGTGTTATTTGGAGGTGTGTTTGATCTGCAAGTATTTTGGGATTTTCTAGCTATCTTTCTGTTACTGATTTCTAGTTTCATTCCGTTGTGGTCTGAGAGAATACTTTGTATGATTTCTATTCTTTTAAATTTGTTAAGGTGTATTTTATGGTCTAGAATGTGGTCTATCTTGGTGAATGTTCCATGTGAGCTTGAGAAGAATGTGTATGATGCTGCTGTTGGATGAAGTATCTAGAATACATAAAGGCCTCTAACATCCCAATGATGTAAAAACAAATAAGGCATATCTTGCTCCTCTGCAAACCTCAGCTGAAAGTGAGACTTATTTAGTACTTAAAATGTACAGTATAGTGATCATAGGAACAATTTATGACCTGATAGTGTTGAGAAATTATTAGGCATACACTATAATGTTATAATTTAAAAAAATGATTTTTCAATTCAGAACAATTTAACAGATTCTTTACAATTATTATGAAGTTAAATTGAATCACCTAGGTTCACTAAATCATTTTGTCTTACATTAATGCTTTATGCCACATATGTAACACTTTACCAAAAGACATTCGTTAAAATTTTTCCCCCCTTTCTTCCACATCCCCCCTCCACTCCGGTTCAAGCCGTTGTTTCTCAGTCTAGTTGTGTAGGACACAGCTCCCTGGCCCATGCTGGTATTATGAGCCTTGCGCTCCTCCCCCTCACCAGGCGGTCGGTTGCCAGTCGTCAGTTGGCCGCTCACAGATGGCCGCTCATGCTGGCTGCCAGCCGCTCATGGCAGCACACAGTAGCCCACAACAGCACACAGCAGCCTGCGGCAGCTCACGCCAACCTCTGGCTGCTCACCGCAGCCCAACTCCAGGGAGAGCTGTTGTTCACAAGTTTAGCTATAGAGGGCGCAGCTCACTGGCCCATGTGGGAGTCGAACCGGCGACCTCAGCGTTAAGAGCGCAGTACTCCAACGACCTGAGCCACCAGGCCTGCCTAAAATTTTTAAATTACAAAATTTTAACAACGATTTGATATTTTTTGTTAGAATTTCAGATATATAATAATTTCTCAATATTTCATTTTATGATGAGGATATTCAACTTTGGCTAAATACTGACTTTTAATACTCAGCTGTTTTATGGTTGATCAAAATATTCAGTGCACCTCTAATATATACCTAGAAGTAGAATTGCTGGGCCAAAGGGTTTGCACATCTTCATGTTTCCTAAATATTTCAAATTATTCTCCAAATTAGATGTATCAATTTATAGTACTACTAGCAGCATGATAGTTCCTTTTGGTAAACATCTTTGACAATATATATTATTAGCAGACTTAAAAATTTTTGACATTATGATGAGAGTGAGATGGTAATTTTGTTTGTGTTATTTGCAATTGCATTAAGAAATGGGCTGTACATCTTTTCATTTGTTTTATGGCCTGTTTCCTCATCTGTGAATTGCCGGTTTGTGGTTAGTTGAATAAAGGCCCCACGAAAGATATCTCCCTTCTAAACCCTAGAACCCGTGAATGTTACCTTATATAGCAAAAGGGACTTTGCAGACCTGATTAATTTAAGGATGGTGAGATAGGGAGATTATCCTGGATTACCACGTGGGACCTAAATGCAATCACAAGTATCTTTATGAGAGGGAAGTGGAGGAAGATTTGACTATAAGGAGAGAAGAAGGATATGTGATGATGGAAGCAAGAGGTTGGAGTAATGCAAGGTAAGGGTCATGAGCCAAGGAATGCAGGTGGCTTCTAGAAGATACAAATGATTTCTTCCCTAGAACCTCCAGAAGGAATCAGTCTGCTAACATCTTGACTTCAGCTCACTAAAACTGTTTTTTTTAAAAGACTTTTATTGAAAAAATATAGCTAATATACGACATTATATCAATTTCAGGTGTACACCATAGTCATTCAACATTTATATACCTAAACAAGTGATCACCATGATATATCCAGCAACCATCTGACACCGTACTATGCTATCACAATATTATTAACTATATTCCCCATGCTATACAGTACATCCCCATGAGTTATTTGTTTTATACCTGGAAATTTGAACCTCTTATTTCCCTTCACCTTCCCCCCCTTTTAAATGTTTCAATTATAGTTAATATTCAATATTATTTTGTACTAATTTCAGGTGTATAGCATAGTAGTTAGACATTTGTATAATTTAAGACGTGATCCCCCCAACTAGTCTAGTACTCAACTGGCATTTTACATAGCTATTACCATATTATTGACTATAATTTCCTATGCTTTGCTTTACATTCCCATGACTATTTTGTAGCTATTTGTACTTCTTAAGCCATTCACCTTTTTCACCTTGTCCTCCAACCCACTCCCATCTATTACCCTGATAAATATAGTACCCATCTGACACCATACATAGTTATTACAATATTATTGACTATATTGACTATTGTTGACTACATTTCTTATGCTATAACTTACATCCCATGACTACTTTGTAACAACCAATTTGTACTTCTTAATCACTTCCTGTTTTTCATCCACCCCCTCAACCCCCATCCCAACTAGCAACATCAAATTGTTCTCTGTATTTATGAGTGTGTTTCTGTTTTGTTTATTTGCTTATTTTGTCCGTTAGATTCCACCTGTAAGTGAAATCACATTGCATCTGTCTTGCTCTGTCTGACATACTTCACTCAGCACAATACCCTGCTGCTGGTTGCCAGATACAGAAAGGTTCAGCCATGGATAAAGCCGATAAAGCCTTTGTGGTACAGAATTGAGTGTGGCGGGTTCTTAGTGAGTTGGCAGGGTGGAGATGTGGAACAGAGCTGTGGAGCTCACTAGGCCAATCAGATTCATATTCCTTTTGGCCATAAGCATAGGGGGTGGGCTCCACACGGGAAAGATGGTGCCTGCCTGCTAGCTGCATGGGAAGAGGACCCCACACAGGGAAAATGGCGACTGTTCTCCAGCCCTCACCCCAAGGCAGCACACTTCAGTCTGCCTCCTGTATGTCTCTGATGTACCCCCAAGTTACTGTCCCTCTGTTGGAGCCCAGGGTAAGTGCCTGCTAGTGAGCGAATCTGTGAGCAGGCCGTTTAAGAGAATGTCTGGGTTTCCTGCCGCCTTCCATCCCACCCAGATGGTTGGAATCCCCACTGTTTTTCACAGCCAGATATTGAGGGAGCTCCTTTTCCTGACACCAGTACTCTGGTGTGTGTGTGTGTGTGTGTGTGTGTGTGTGTGTGTGTGCTGTGGGGGGAGGGGGCTTGGAGTCTCTTGCTCCTGGGGAAGCTCTGTGGCCAAGATATACCTCCCAGTTTTTATCTGCCACACGGAGGTGTGGGGCTAGCTCATTGTGCATCTCTGCCCCTCCTACAAGTCTTGATGTGACTTCTTTATATCCTTAGCTATAAAACGTCTGTTCAGCTAGACTTCAGATGGTTCTCCAGGTTGATCGTTCTATAATTTAGTTATAATTTTGCTGTATTCATGGGAGGAGGCAAGCACAGTGTTTATCTACTCTGCCATCTTGGATCCTCCTGGCTAATCTCTAAAACTGGTTTTGGATTTATAGACTCCAGAGCTATAAGAGAATACCTTTGTTTTGTTTTAAGCTATTAAGTTTGTGGTAATTTGGTATCATAGCAACAGGAAACTGCTCATATCCTTTACCTGTTTTGCTACTTGATTTTTGTTTTAGATGATTTTCAGTTCTTAACTTTTGTGTATACCAATTCTTTAACTGTATTATATTACAATTGTTTTCTCTAAATCTGTGACTTATCTTTTCAAAGTTTTGGTGTCTTTGGTTGAACAGAAATTTAGAATATTAATGTAGTCAAATTTATCTTTCTTTTTTAAAGTTTGTTCTTTTTGTATCATGTTTAAGAAAATCCTTTCCTGACCTAGTCATAAAGATGTGCCATATTTTCTTCTCAAAATGGAAAGTTTTGTTTTTCAAATTTAGGTCTCTAATTAAATGAGAACTTATTTTTGTGTGTATATTTAGTTCTATTAATAGGTAACACATCTTTCTAGTGCCATCTATTAACTAGGCCATACTTGATCCACTGATTTGTTTCAGTATTTTAAATATATAATTTATTGTCTTTTGGCTCCCATTGTTTCTGTTGAAAACTAGTGATTGCTCCTTTCAAGGTGATTTTTTTCTGGCTGCTTTTAATGTTTTCAGCAAATTTACTATAATGTGCCTAGGTATGGGTTTCTTTTTGTTTATTCTGACTAGCCTTTCTTGATTCTGTGACCTTCTATCTTTAGTAATTTGCTAAACCAGCCATTATATTGTCAAATATTTCTTCTGCCTCATTTTCTTTCTCCTTTCCATCTGTGACTCCATATAAACATATGTTAGAGCTTCTTATATAGCCTCTATTTCTCTTAACCTCTCTTCTGTATGTTCTTTTTATGTTTTTGTCTGTCCATGCTACATTCTGGATTTGGATATGTGGATGGACAAATCCATTTAAGTTATAAATTTTAGTTATTGTATTTTTCATCCTAGAGTTCTCATTTGGTATATATATATACCAAACATATATATATATATATATATATATATATATATATATATATATATATATATATATACCAAATATATATATATATATATAGTTTTTGGTTCTCTGTTGAAATTTTCAATCTTCTCTTTTTTTCTCCTTGAAAATGGGAAGTATATTTTAAAGTTTGTAGTTGATAACTCCAATATCTAAAGTCCTTGTGAGTATGTTTCTATTGACTATTGTTTCTGATAGTTTTTGTTTATTATTGTCTTGTCTCCTTGCCTGCCTGGTTAGTTTTTATTTGTTCCGGATATTGTATTCACATGTAAAATTGTTTGGAGAAATGGAAGAAGTCCAATGATATAATTTTTTTATACTCTAGAAAGGATTTGCATTTCTCTGCCAGGTGCCTGAGAGGCACTACCGTGTTTCCCCAAAAATAAAACCTAACCGGAAAATAAGCCATAGCATGATTTTTCAGGATGCTCGTAATATAAAATAAGCCCTAATGTGTCTTTTAGAGCAAAAATTAATATAAGACCCAGTTTTACTTTCAGGGAAATACACTAGGGCTTATTTTATATTAGGAGCATCCTGAAAAATCATGCTAGGGCTTATTTTCTGGTTAGGTCTTATTTTCGGGAAAACACGGTAGCAATTAGGATTACCTCTCTCCAGTTTTGGAGATTTAGATGATTCAGAGATGAATTGTAGTGCTTGGAAGGTACTTTCTATTTCCTGTTTACCTTTTCATCCTTGGTGGGCCTTTCATTTCAATCCCTGCCCCCATCCCTATGAGATTATAAAATCACCATCCAGACTGACAGCCTTTTAGTCACCTCATACAGAATCAACAAGTGTTCCAGGGGGAAATGTAGCTCCAAATGTTGGTTTCACCTTCCTGGGCTTCTGTCATCCCCTGATACTCATTCATAAATTCTTCATTATCTTTCTAGTTCTTCAATGCTTTCTGGCTTCAAGTGAGTCTGAAAAAAACGTAGCTTCAAATTTTCTAGCTTTCTCACTATGCCAAAGTACGTAGAAGGAGGTAAATTGGATGTTGACTGTGGGCTACATTTACTGAGTTATCCCTTTGACTATTTAACATCTTTCAACCCGTATTTAAACTTTCAAAGAACAATAGCAACATTTCCCTCATAATATAATGCAACTATTCCTTGTACAAACAAAAGCACATTCATCCTCTTCCTATTAGGAAAGACCCAAAGTCCATCATTTACTGCTTCCATTTCTAGATGTTGTTTATTTCTCTTCCAGTTCAATTACAGTTGTCTATTAACTTAAACATTAACACATAAAACCACTAACACAACAAATTTACAACAACTGGGGAAAGGGAAAGAGGAAATTAAATTGGTTAATACATAAATATAGACATAATAAACAAAGGTAGAAAATATTGCTAGTTACTATAAGCCTTGATTCTGTAATTGGTTATGAGGTTATCACTGATATTTGAAATTTCCTTCCTATATTACCTGTTCCATTTTCCCTTCTTGTTCAGCTGACTGGGGTTCTTTACTTTGTGGAATGTCTTAATGTTTCATTCCTGAGAAATCTGAATTCATGGTAGACCTACCTACATCAGGTTGCTAAGTCTTACACTTTTTATTTCCACTACTAGACAAGGAGGTATACGTGGAGATGACCTGATTTCCAGACATACTCATCTCTTTTTTGTGTAGCAACAATCTTATTTCTTTTTGATAATCAGGATTAATCTACCTGGAAAATGCAGTGATTCTCTCCTTTTTTCTTGTTGATTCACCGGCAGAAGAAGCCTGAAAAGGCCAGGTGGCAACCTTAAGTCTTAGTTCAATGGAATCATTATAGTGTCTTTTGTGGAAACATTCCTCGCTTGGGAGCTAAAACCTCTAAAAGAGCAGATCAAAGTCACAGTGAAAAAAGCAAACATTTTACTATGAGTCAGATAAAAAAAATTAAAAGTGCTTCTCTTTTTCACCCTTGGTTTCTGGACCGTATATTAGAGAAAACATATTCACTGCTTTTTTAGCAAATATACTGCATCCCATCGGATAGCTTGCAATTTTTCAAGAGTCTTTTTTTTCCTACTGGGGTCATAATTTATCCTTAAATAGGCTATTTAATTCTCTGTCATGATAGCTCCTTATACATGGTGGGGTACATGATAAGTGCCATGAAACCGTAGGTCATCAACCATTTCCTTCCTTCATTTGCTATAAAATGAAATCCTTGGTCAAAAGCAATGCTGTTTGGAATAGTGCATTCGTAAGTGCAGTATTCATTATGTTTATGGATGGCATTGCTAGAAGAACCACAGTGCTTAGAGAAAGCAAATCCATATCCAGAATGATTTTCTATATCTGTGTGTGTGTGTGTGTGTGTGTGTGTGTGTGTGTGTGTGTGTGAAATAACTTTCCCCTCCATGATGGAAGGAGTTCAGTGTAATCGACTAGCCACCAGGTTTGTCCTACTCGAATATGGTGCTGTGTTAGGGACTGTTGGCAGATTGAGTATTATGGTGGACGCTGGGATGCCCCAACTACTTCTTCTTTCAGGAATGAAGGATGTAGTTCCCCTATTGCTGAAAGTGCTGCTTGAAGATGAGCCTCAGCTGTCAGCTTCTTTGAGACTATCTTGGCTGAAGAAAATGACTGCCCAAGATCATGCCTCCTTCCATGGGCAGTGTACATTCAATGAGTGAAGTATAGGTGTAAGTTCTTGGTACCCTTGCCCCAACTTGGGACAATTTTGAGGGTCATTCCAGCTACAGAGATCTCTGTGGGGTCAACTGAGTACTTTGTTCAGACTGCTTGACTTCTTTTTATGCCAAATTTTGCTTATATACAAGATTCAGTTCCTTCCCTCCCCCAGGTGTTGATCCCAAGCACATTCCATAATAAATGTCCTGCTTGCTAATCTTGATCTTGAATCTGCTTCCTGCGTAGCCTAACCCACGACAGGCATTCAGCAATTGAGATAGCCAGATCCATCTCGATGGAACTGATCTCCCCCATGTCATTGATCACATATACAACCTCCATCCCTGCCACCATGGCAACTTTGGGAAAGCACTAGAGTGGCTGGGGTAAAGGCTGACTGGTATCTTTGCAATAGGTCAGAGAACCAAAATGGAGATTCTGCCAGGTGCAGAATATATCTATTCCAAATATGCATTCAGGAACTCATCATGAAATTGATTCACACATTCCATGGATTCACTCTGAGATGGACTTGGGCAGAAACTTTATCTCCTGAATTTCTATCAAGCTCCCACTCTACAACAGCAGTGATGTTGTAGGATCAGCATTACCTCAGAGCTAATGTCCAGTAATTCTCCAAACATCAAGGTATTTTTCTCCAGTGAAAAGTTTCCCTGACAAATGGCTGCAGTCATCTTTAGAGAGAGTTAGAAGAAAGATTCATTTTCCATGCTTATGATGGTATACAGGGTCCTTCCTCAAGAGTACTTGTTCTCACCTTAAGAATCTGAGTTTTAAAAATAATTCAGGTCTGGTTGCAGAGTGAAGGACCATGACTCTCCAAAGGATATAGGCAATTCTAAAACTTTCATTTGCAAGAAAGTAAATACCTAAAGAAAACCTGATGAAATTTCTGATTTGCAAGGGAATAGGGAAATCCCTACAATTTCTAGAGATTTAGTTATTTGTTCAACAAAAATTTACCGAATGCCTACTGAATGTCAGACTCTGCACAAGGCACTGGGGATATGGAAGGGAATACTACATTAGTAGTTTCAATCTATTTTTCCTGATATTTTTGTTCCTTATTTTCCTTGTATGTATCTGCATTCTAGTTAAGTTAGAGAATTCATTTTTCCCAAATATCCCTCACGCTTCTCTGTCTCCGCACTATTGCTCATTAATGAATGCAACCAATATTTATTGGACATATTCTATGTAAAAGGATCATGGTGATCATCCCTTTACCAAAATTCCCTGGGAATATTCTTTTCCCTCTTTCTAGGACCAGCTCAGTGAAGTTTCATTAATCTTCCATAAAGCCTTCCTGCATGATTCTAGCTGGAAACAGTGGCTCTTCTTTCTGAGAATTTATAGCACTTTGGTTGCACTGCTCTAAATTTATTTATTTTATATTGCCCTGCAGTCATATTAAAGTTATCCATGTATATGTCCTAATACCGCCAACTAGATTGGGAACTTTTGGAGACAGGGACTTCAATTTACCATCTGTAGATTCCTCACAGCCCTAATTCTTAAAATCATGATGAGCAGAGTATATACACAGAATACATGCTCTATATCACTGTACATGGAGCACAAGAAATAAAAAGTGATTTTTAAAAAATTTATTGGGGTGACAATTGTTAGTAAAATTATATAGATTTCAGGTGTACAATTCTGTATTACATCATCTATAAATCCCATTGTGTGTTCACTACCCAGAGTCAGTTCTCCTTCCATCACCATATATTTGATCCCCCTTGCCTCCCACCCCCTATCCCTCTTAACCACTAAACTACTGCCTGTGTTTATGAGTATTCGTTTCTCATTTGTTTGTCTTGTTCTTTTGTTGTTTTTGGTTTATATACCACATATCAGTGAAATCATATGGTTCTCTGCTTTTTCTGTCTGACTTATTTCACGTAGCATCATACTCTCAAGATTCATCCATGTTGTCACAAATGGTCCTATTTCAGCTTTTCTTACTCCTGAATACTATTCCATTGTGTATATATACCACAACTTCTTTATCCATTTATCTATCGAAGGACATTTTGGTTGTTTCCATGTCTTGGCCACCGTAAACAAAGCTGCAATGAACATTGGAGCACACGTGTCTGTGTACAAATGTTTTCAGATTGTTTGGGTAGATACCCAGGAGAGGGATTGCTGGGTCATATGGTAATTCTACTCGTAATTTTTTGAGGAACCTCCACACTGCCTTCCATAATGGCTGCACCAGTCTGCATTCCCACCAACAATGTATGAGGGTTCCTTTTTCTCCACAGTCTCTCCAACACTTGTTACTATTTGTCTTGTTGATGATAGCCATTCTGACTGGGGTGAGGTGATATCTCATTGTGGTTTTTATTTGCATTTCTCTGATGATTAGTGATGTTGAGCATTTTTTCATATGTCTATTTGCCATTTGTATGTCCTCTTTGGAGAAATGTCTCTTCAGGTCCTCTGCCCATTTTTCAATTGGGTTGTTTGTTTTTTTGTTGTTGAGTTTCATGAGTTCCTTGGATATTTTGGATATTAGCCCCTTATCGGAGGCACTGTTTGCAAAAATCTTCTCCCATTCAGTTGGTTGTCTATTTTGTCGATGGTTTCTTTTGCTCTGCAGAAGCTTTTAAGTTTCATATAGTCCCATTCGTTTAGTTTAGATTTTACTTCCCTTGCCTTTGGAGTCAAATTCATAAAATGCTCTTTGAACCCAAGGTCCATAAGTTTAGTACCTATGTTTTCTTCTATACAGTTTACTGTGTCAGGTCTCATTCTTAAGTCTTTGATGCATTTTGAATTAATTTTGGTACATGGTGACAGATAGCAGTCCAGTTCCATTCTTTTGCACGTGGCTATCCAATTCCCCAGCACCATTTATCATAGAAGTTGTCTTTTCTCCATTGTATGTTTTTTGCTTCTTTGTCAAAAATTATCTGTCCATATTTATGTGGTTTTATTTCTGGGTTCTCAGTTCTATTCCATTTGTCTATGTGTCTGTTTTTCTGCCAATACCATGCTATTTGGATTATTGCAGCCCTGTAGTACAAGGTAAAGTCAGGGAGTGTGATACCTCCAGTATCAATCTTTTTTATTAAGATTGCTTTGGCTATTTGGGGTCTTTTGTGGTGCCAAACAAATCTGATGATTTTTTGTTCTATTTCTTTAAAAATGCCATTGGGATTTTGATGGAGATTGCATTAAATCTGTATATTGCTTTGGGTAATATGGCCATTTTAACTATGTTGATTATTCCAATCCATGAGCACAGAATGTCTTTCCATTTCTTTGTGTCTTCTTCAATTTTTAAAAAAATGTCTTATAGTTTTCAGCATATAGGTCTTTCACATCCTTGGCTAAGTTTATTCCTAGGTATATTATTCTTTTTGCTGCAATTGCAAAAGGAATTGTTTTTTCTTTTTCTTTTTCTGAGATTTCATTGTTAGTATATAGGAATGCAATGGACTTTTGTACATTGATTTTGTAGGCGGCAAATTAACTGTATTCGTTGATTGTTTCTAATAGCTTTTTGGTGGAGTCTTTAGGGTTTTCTATATATAGCATCATGTCATCTGCAAAGAGTGACAGTTTAACTTCTTCATTCCCAATTTGGATGCCTTTTATTTCTTTCCCCTGCCCTATTGCTCTGGCAAGGACTTCTTTGTGGAAAAACAGAGGTGATAGGGAACAGCCATGTCGTGTTCCTGAACGTAGAGCAAAGGGCTTCAGTTTTTCACCATTAATTATGAGATTAGCTGAGGGCTTGTCACATATGGCCTTTATTAGGTTAAGGTATTTTCCTTCTATACCTATTTTATTATGTGTTTTAATCATAAATGGATGTTGTATCTTGTCAAATGCTTTTTCTGCATCAATTGATATAATCATATGATTTTTGTCCTTTATTTTGTTTATGTGATGTATCACATTGATGGATTTGAGGATGTTGAACCATCCTTGTGCCCCGGGGATGAACCCCACTTGGTCGTGATGAATAATCTTTTTAATGCTTTGTTGCATTCGATTTGCTAGAATTTTGTTTAGTATTTTTGCATCTGTATTCTTCAGAGATATTGGTCTGTAGTTTTCTTTTTTTGTGCTGTCCTTACCAGGTTTTGGTATCAGGGTAATGTTGGCCTCATAAAATGAGTTAGGGAGCACTGTCTCTTCTTCAATTTTTTGGAAGAGTTTGAGCAGGATTGGTATTAGATCCTCTTTCAAGGTTTGGTAGAATTCACTAGTGAAGCCATCTGGTCCCGGACTTTTGCTTTTCGGAAGGTTTTGGATGACTGATTCAATTTCGTTACTGGTGATCGGTCTGTTTAGTTTTTCCAGTTCTTCATGGTTCAGCCTTGGAAGGCTATATGTTTCTAAGAACTTGTCCATTTCTTCTAGGTTATTGAATTTGGTGGCATATAGTCCTTCATAGTATTCTTGGATGATCCTTTGTATTCCTGTGGCATCCGTGATCATTTCCTGTTTTTCATTTCTGATTTTGTTAATTAGTGTCTTCTCTCTTTTTATCGTAGTGAGTCTAGTCAAGGGTTTGTCAATTTTGTTAATCTTTTCAAAGCACCAGCTCTTTGTCACATTAATTTTTTCTATTGTCTTTTTGTTCTCTATTTCATTTAGTTCTGCTCTGATTTTTGTTATTTCCTTTCTTCTGCTGACCTTGGGTTTGATTTGTTCTTCTTTTTCCAGTTCTTTAAGGTGTAACATGAGGTTATTTATTTGGGGTTTTTCTTGTTTCTTGAGATAGGCCTATAATGATATAAATTTCCCTCTTAAAACTGCTTTTGCTGCATCCCAAAAATTTTGGTAGGATGTATTTTCATTGTCATTTGTTTCTATGTATCTTTTGATCTCTCCTCTAATTTCTTCTTTGACCCAGTCGTTCTTTAAAAGTACGTTGTTTAATTTCCATGAATTTGCGTGTTTTCCTGCTTTCTTTTTGCAGTTGATATCCAATGTCAAAGCCTTGCGATCAGAGAATATGTTTGATTTGATTTCAATCTTCTTAAATTTGCTGAGGCTGATTTTATGTCCCAATAGATGGTTTATCCTTGAGAATGTTCCATGTACGCTAGAAAAAAATGTATAGTCTGATGTTTTAGGATGAAGTGCTCTATATATGTCAATTATGTCCATTTCATCTAATGGGTCATTTAGGGCTGATATTTCGTTATTTATTTTCTGTTTGGGTGATCTATCCATAGCTGTCAATGATGTATTTAAGTCACCTAGTATAATTGTGTTTGGGTCAATTTCTCCCTTTAGTTCTGTTAGTACTTGCTTGGTATATTTCGGTGCTCCTTGATTGGGGGCAGAAATATTGATGACTGTTATGTCTTCTTGTTGTATAGTCCCCTTTACCATTATGAAACGTCCATCTTTGTCTCTTGTTAACTTTTCACCCTGAAGTCTGTTTCATCTGATATCATTATGGTTACACCTGATTTCCTCTGGGTACCATTTGCTTGGAGTGTCAATTTCCACCCTTTCACTTTGAGTCTATGTTTGTCCTTGTAGCTGAGATGTGTCTCTTGGAGACAGCATATGGTTGGGTTTAGTTTTTTGATCCAATCTGCTACTCTGTGTCTTTTTATTGGTGAGTTGAGTCCATTTACATTTAGGGTGATTATTGATATGTGAGGATTTCCTGTCATTCTATCTTTAGTTTTCTGGTAAGGCTGTGTCTCCATTGTTTCTTTGCCTTTTTGTTGTTGTCTATTATTTCTGTGTGGTGATATTCTATGATGTTTCTTTCTGTTTCTTCTTTTATTACAGTGTATATTTCAGTTCTGGATGTTTTTTGAGTTGTTACCCTTATGTTTATGTAAAAGGAAGTTTGATATTTGGAGTATTCCATTTTCTTCAGCATGGTTATTTTCTCCATTCCCATATTCCAATTCAGACCTTTACTCTCCCCATTTTTATGTTTTGGTTGCCACAAATTGTCCCTGTTGATGGTGGTAGAACAGCCTCCTTTAGTATTTCTTGTAGTGCAGGTTGTGTGTTATAAAATTCCCTCAGCTTCTGTACGTCTGGAAAGGTCTTTATTCCTCCTTCATTTGTAAAGGATATCTTTGCTGGATACATTATTCTTGGCTCATAATTTCTGTCTTTCAATAGTTTGAATATTGGTTTCACTCCCTCCTGGCTGTAGAGTTTCTGCTGAGAAATCTGATGATAATCTAATGTGCTTTCCTTTGTAGGTTACCGTTTTCTTTTCCCTGGCTGCCTTGATAATTCTTTCTTTGTCGTTGATTTTATACAGTTTCAATACAATGTGCCTTGGAGAAGGCCTTTTGAGATTGAAGTAATTAGGTGTTCTATTTGCTTCTGGGATTCGAGGATCCAGTTCTGTCCACAAGTTTGGGAAGGTCTCATTGACAATTTGTTTGAATATATTCTCTGTTCCCATTCTCTTTCTTCTCCTTCTGGTATGCCCATTATTCTTATATTGTTCTTTCTGATGGTGTCAGAAAGTTCTTGTAGAGTTTTTTCATTTCTTTTAAGTCTCAAGTCTCTTTCTTCTTCCATCTGTGTCATTTCCTGGTTTCTATCTTGGATGTCACTTATTCTTTCCTCCTTTTGGTCAACTCAACTACCTAAGCTGGCTATTTCATTCTTCATTTCTTCTATTGACTTAATCTCCAGAAATTCTATTTGGTTCTTTTTAAAAATTTCAATCTCTATTGTAAAATGCTCATGTTGTTCTTTGACTGTGTTTCTGAGTTTATTAAACTGCCTTTTTGTGTTTTCTTGCATCTCGTTGTGTTTTTTCAGAACCGCAATCTTGAATTCTCTGTCATTTAAGTCACATATTTTTATATCTTTAAGTTCCTTTTCTGGAGACTTTTTACTTTGTTTCTGAGCTGCCTTGTTGCCTTGGTAATTCATGGCAATTGCTAATTTATTATTTCTCTTCCTAGACATCTACAGGAGTGGCTTCTGCAACAGGTTGATAGGAAGAGGTCTTTCTTTTTTCCCCGGTACTTGTTGGTAGAATGTTTTATTTTCTCTCTGACTGCAGCCTTTTTCTCTCTCTCACACTGTAGTGCTATGTTTTCTCTCCATATATTCCAGCTTCTCACACAATGGGGGGGTTCTCTGGGAGACAGGCTTCTCCTCTGGTAATAGTTCGCCTGGGTCACAGGTTGCAGTGTCCGTGTGGGTATTTGGAGAGCTTTTGAAGTTTCAAAGCTCTTCCTGCACCAGATTCAGAGCCCGTATATTTCAGCAGTTCTGTTTATTCCTGCAGGGATCCACCCAGATAAGTGGGGCCTGGGGTGGGGTTAGTTGTGAGAGGTGGTCCGGAGCAATGGCAGCAACCACCACCACAGCTGGTCCTGCTCCAACAGCTCCTTCCCCTTTGCTAGAACTAGTTGGGCTGGGAGTCTGTGTCTGTGGTCCACAGTTCTCAGAACAGCAAATATTCTGTTCTTTTGATCTGACACTGCTACTGTTCCGCTTCTGGCACCGGGCAGGATGGGGTGGGCTGAATACTGGGAGGGTAAGTAAGGGGCGGCTAGTCTCAGTGCCCGAGGCTTCCGTTCTCTGCTCTGCAGTGAGGGCTTAAACCACCATTTTCAGCCTTCTTCCCTCAGTCTTTGCTGCGCAATTTCTGCTGTGAGCATTGGGTTCAGCCTTGTTATGTGCTAGATTAGTTGCCAATGGCTCCCCTCAGCCCTGTGGGCCATAAACGGAGCCGTAGCAGTCGGAGTTCTTCCCTCTCCCACACCTGCGGTAGTTCTGGGATGCAGCGAGCTCAGAGCACTGAGCTATGTGTGCGTCCTGCACCCACATAGCTCCGTCTCTGCACTTCTCCCTTCCCTCCTCACTAGCTCGCGCGATTTGCCCACCTTTAGGTGAATTTAGTAGTGTGCCTCTTCATCTTTCCTGTCTGCTGTGCAGGGAGTCCTTTGTGGAGTTATAGTTGTTCTATTTGTTGTAAATTCTCGGGGAGATTTACAGAGGCTCACCTCACGCTGCCATTTTTATGATGTCTTGTTTGTTTTTTTTTTTTTAGCAACTGATAGTCAATTCATTAGAAAGGTTGCTTGAAGCATCTGGAATGGTGACTTCAACCTCGATTCCTGGCTCAATACTGATGGAACTAATCTGCTTAACAGTCTCAGAAGGATTGTGCAAGTCAATCAGTTCCTTGTGGATCCTCATCTGAAAACTATCCCAAGTCTAAGATCCTTCCCCACAGGGAGTTTTTCTTGTGGTGATTCTCAGAGTCTTGTTAGGCATCCAAACTGGTCCTATTAGTTTGAGATTTTTTTCCTTTGCGCCTCTGATCAAGTCAACATACACCTTCTCCAAGGATTTTACGTTGTGGCTAGTTAGAGTAATTCTAATTCGATGAATTGCCACCTCTGCTTCCACAGGTGTCTTTCCAGTATCTTTAAAAGCCATAGCTAATGTTATTAGGGAGACTTCATGGATGGTGTAGATGCCTGACCACTGTGCTCTACACCTGAAGCTGAATAATATTGTATGTCAAATATATATGTATGTATGTATATAGTCATGCAGGGTGGCATGCGGGGTCTCTAGTCCCGCTCCCCACATAGAAACGCAGGACATGGTGAGGCCAAAAAGGAACTCCCACGGAGCCATAGATAGGGGAGTCATACCACTATAGTCTCGTGAGCGGCATCCGCCTCTCTGCAATCCGCTCTTGCTAGCTCAGCCACCATCTTCTTACTAACCCCCGTTTGATGCTATTGTAACCACAGTAGTTATATTAGTGGCCACTGGCTCATTGGTTACAGCTGACGGCCAACTAGCGACAGCTGATGGCCATCTAATCACAGTTGATGGCCATTTGCTACCTGAGTGAGCACCTTTCCACCTGAGGGCGAGAGCCTGGAAACTGCACTCCTGGCTCTGTCCCCACATATATATATACCGTGTTTCCCCCAAAATAAGACCTAGCTGGACAATCAACTCTAATGCATCTTTTGGAGTAAAAATTAACGTAAGACTTGGTCTTATTTTACTATAAGACCAGGTGTTATCTAACATAACATAACATAATCTAACATAAGACCAGGTCTTATATTAATTTTTGCTCCAAAAGACGCATTAGAGCTGATGGTCGGCTAGGTTTTATTTTCGGGGAAACATGGTATATAGTAACAGGATATGGAGTACAGCATACGGAATAGAGACAATGGAATTTTAACAGATATATACTGTGTCAGAAGGGCAATAAGATTGGGGGTGGGGAGTTATCACTTTGTGAGGGGTGAAATGTCTAACTACCATATTTCCCTGAAAATAAGACCTAACTGGAAAATAAGCCCTAGCATGATTTTTCAGGATGGCATCCCCTGAACATAAGCCTTAATGTGTCTTTTGGAGCAAAACTTAATATAAGACCCAGTCTTATTTTCGGGGAAACACGGTATTACATTGTTTTGTGCACCTGAAACTAATAAAAAAAATTAAAAATTAAAGCCATGGCTGCGGCTCAGCTTCCTGATCGATTTGTTCCTCAGCGAGAGCAAACAGCGTTGAGTCCTGAGCAGGAGCGGGCAAAATGGAGCTCCGCTGCAGCTGCGACTGCATCTTCCTGTCTTTCTCAAAGAGCAAAAGTGATTTTGATGTAATCTTTTTTCCCAAATAATTTATGTTTCGGTCTAAGTTTGGTTCTGTTTCTTTAAAAAACAAAACAAAACCTGTTTGGGTATAACTGAAGTCAGGTGGTATAAAGTTCTGGCAAGGATGTAAATTAATTAACAAGCTATCATATGAAGGATTCAGCCACTTAGGCTCTCCTAAATTGAGAGAACAGATGGAAAAGGGGGAAATTAGGGAGCAGTTTCCTAATTGCACGAAAACCCTCTCTTGTTTGATGACAGGTAAAGATGGAAAAGAGGAAGGTTCTTTAGTAGAAAAACAGAGTGACTTCTGAGTCCTGAAAAGGTGGTAAATTAGCATAGGCTACTTTCTCCTTCTCCCAAAACAAACCACGGAGAAAATACAGAGGTTTGAGGGAAGCACGGATCTGAGGAACTACAGTAAAAACCATGAATAATCTCCATAAACTGGTGTGTGTGTCTTTGGGCAGGGGTCCAGTGGCAGCTGCCAAGGTGGAATGGCAGAATGGAGAAGGAAAAAGTGATAGGTTAGGTGGATGAGGGTTGCCTCTCACCCTTCTTGTCTTGGGAAAATTTTGTCTGCTCCCTCACTGCAGAATTTTTCCACACTAGGCCAGGTTGCCAGTGTCAGCAGAGTCATATCAGGACAGCACAAAGGCCCTGCTGGTATGAGTAGTTAATGGAAACAGTCTGAGAAGACCAGCTGTCCATGGGCATTTACTCTATCACAGTTTGTTTTCCAAACTTCCAGGTCTGGTGGATTCCAACCTAGGAAATTACCTGCCTTCCTGTGTTGCTTCTTTCTAAGAATTTAAATGCAAGTACTTGGATAAAAGAGTGGACTGAGACAGTTTCACCAAATGGGTGGTAGGCAACAGTTCTGTGGTAACTGGGTGTCTTGTGGGGCGGCCTGTGGGGTCTCTGCTCCTGCTCCCCACATAAGAACGCAGGATGTGGCTAGGCCAAAAAGGAACATCCATGGATAATATCAGGGGCTAATTGGCTAACCGGCTACAGCTGACGGCCAAATAGCCACAGCCGACAGCCATCTACTACCCGAGCCAGCAACTTTCCACGTGAGGCCGAGAGCCTGTAACTGCTCTCTGGGGCTCTGTCCCCACACTCCACCCCTACAGGGTCTCACCTCACAATCTACATGACAAGCATCTTCCGCGAGGGTCCTTGTGCCATATTAGCCTATAGGAACCTACGGACGAAAAGAAACAGTAGTCTTAGGAACCAACAATGGCAAATCCCTTCAATCTGGGAGGATACACGCTAGCTTCTTGTCCTAGGAAAGGAGGGTCGCTGCCACTGGCACCTTTCCTAGTTTGTGGCAGTGCTTGGGGTCCCTTGCATAGTTTCAACATGTAACAGAACAGGGGACCCCGTAATAGGCCATAGTGAGAGCACATAGGTTCCCCACAAAATCATCCCGGTATTGGGACCTCCGTATACTACAGTCACTTGCAGTGGCCACTCAGCCACCACCCCTGGCGTCACTTACAAATCATGAGTCAAACCGGCCCCCCGTGGGGCTATCAGGCCCAACCATCGACAGTGGGGGCTTTTGACCTGCCAGGGCCAAGTCCATTGCTGCCGTTCCCCTGCTTTCAAGCATGTGGGTGCTGGCAGCAAAATGTTTTCATTTCTGCCGTAGCCTGGCTTTAACAGAGTCTCAGTTGTGGTAACTTGTAATTGAATGGGAACCGCCGTTTGATGTAGCAGAGCTTCTACGGTGCGGGCCCTCCCTTCCGTGGTCTCTCATTCAGGGTTCTCAGGACATCCCATATATGCGAGGCCCAGTCATGCATCGTGGGAGGGTGTTTTGACACCCGGAGACCTTGTTTCAAAAGGCCATTGTAACGTTCAATCATGCCAGCTGCTTGTGGGTTATATGGAGCATGAAACAACCATTGCACGTCCCTCCTGGCAGCCCAGTGCTGCACTTCTTGCTTCGTAAAATGGGTACCCCTGTCACTTTCAATGACTTGGGGGCGTTTATAGTGGGTGTACACAGCCATGTAAGAGCGACCACTGTGTGCCGCTGACCCGCAGCCAGACACGGCCAAGCAAACATCAACCCCGTAGCAGTGTCCACTGCTGTAAACGCGTATATCGCATTGCGGGCCTTAGGCAGGGGTCCAATGTAATGTAATCCACTTGCCAGCGAGTGAGGGGCACCCTCCCTCGCATAATCTGCTGTGTCTCCCAGGGGAGCCTCCGCTTTTGGGGGCTGTCCTGGCCACAGACAGCACAGTCATAGCAGGCATCTGCTATCTCCTGCCATTTCAAAGGCAGACCCCAGCGCCTGCTCACCTGCCACATGGTTCGGCTTCCAGCGTGCTGCAATTTCCTATGCAGCCAATGGGCCACATCAGTGGCAGGAGCCCGTTCTAACCATCGGACCCATGCTAGGGCATCTGCTTCATCATTACCTGGGGACACTAAGGGGGAATGACCTGTGACATGCATTAGGGTCACCTCCTTTCTTTGCCCTAGGTCCCAGAGGTCCTGCCACATGGCTTGACCCCACAGTGGATGGTGTCCTACCAACCAATTTTGGTGTTTCCACGTAGGGAGCCACAACATTAGGCCACCGAACACCGCCCTGCTGTCAGTACAAATAACTAGGGTCCCGGGCTCATGGCTGATTACCATCCACACAGCCCATAGCTCAGCCCACTGGCTACTCTGGCCCGTCCTAGTATCAAACCAAATGGTGTCTGTTTTGGGCTGCATACCAATAGCCGTCCAAACAGCTGCAGCTCCTCGACCAGAACCATCGGTAAACCAGCATTCCTCAGGTACTGGGGGCTGTCCTTCTTTGTAGGGAGAAGGCTCCAAATCCTCCCCTCTAGGCAGAGCGCTTGGCTCAGCCTGGGCTACAAGCTCCACAGGCCCCAGGACCTGTTGTAGCTCTGTGCTCAAAGGGCTTGAACTAAGGGTGCTACGTTGCTCCAAGCAGGCACCCCATTTGGCGAGTGTGGTGGTCTGTGCCACCCACGTTTTGAGTCACTGGGTCCACGTACGGACCCACCCCTGGACAGGATAAGTTGTTCGAACCAACACCTGAGCCGTTCCTGTGATGGCTTCTGTGGCCACTAGGGCTGCATACACAGCAGCCAGCTCTTTTTTATTAGAGAGTAGCGGACCTCCGCTCCTTTCCATAATTGGGACCAAAATCCCACTGGCAACCGGAGACGCTCCTGCCGTTGCTAGAGGCCCCATCCGTACCCCTGTTGGGTTACATGAAGATCAAGTTTAAATGGGCGGCCAGGGTCTACTACTTGTAGAGCCTGTACCTGCTGCACTGCCCGTTTCGTGGCAACAAAGGACTTGTTCTATAGCCTCTGTCCAATCCCATGAGGCTCCCTTTTTTATCATGTTATACAAGGGCCTTGCCATCTGTGCTAAATGGGGTACAAACGCCCGCCAATATCCTAGCAGACCCAAATACGTCTGCAGTTGGGAGACCTTGGTCAGCCGGGGAAAGACTTGTATTTTGTCAATAATTGCCTCAGGTATGACCTTTGTCTTACCCGACCACACAACACACAAAATCTTGACGGATAAGCCAGGGCCTTGGACCTTTTCCTCATTCACCGCCCAGCCGCATGACTTCAGGTGGCAGAGAAGAGAGGGAGCTGCTTGCTCTAAATCTGAAAGAGAATCTGATGTTAATAAAATATCATCAACATAGTGAAACAAGGCCACAGAGGATGGGTGATCCCACTGTGCCAAATCCTGGGCCACGAGCCCGTGGCAGATAGTGGGGCTGTGCAAGTATCCTTGCAGAAGGACTTGAAAAGTCCACTGCCGCCTGTCCCAAGTAAAAGCAAACTGCTCTTGACACTTGGGTGCAATGTCAATGGAGAAAAAAAGCATTGGCTAAGTCCACTACATAATGATATGTTCCCAGGCAGACAGTCAGACGATCCATCAAATTGTGAATTGAAGGCACTGCAGCGTGCAAAGGTGGCGTCACCTTATTTAACTCCTTATAGT
This sequence comes from Rhinolophus ferrumequinum, assembly GCF_004115265.2. Taxonomy (NCBI): domain Eukaryota; kingdom Metazoa; phylum Chordata; class Mammalia; order Chiroptera; family Rhinolophidae; genus Rhinolophus; species Rhinolophus ferrumequinum. The sequence continues at coordinate 75,525,290 of NC_046284.1, read as the reverse complement.
CCACAGTCATTCGCCAGGTCCCATCTGGCTTCTTGACAGGCCATAATGGGGAGTTAAAGGGACTGTGCATTGGCCTCACAATATGTGCCTTCTCCAATTCCAATATTGTACGACCAATCTCCTCCTGCCCTCCTGGCAGGGCGGTACTGTCGCACTGTAACCACGTACCAGGGCTGTGGCGACACTTGAGGAGGGTGGTGAGCATGCCCGCGTGTCACCACTTTCACCACCCGGATCCGGAGACGGAACTCTCCTACCGACGTCTGTAAGCTGAGGCCATGTAGCACGTCCACCCCCAGAATATACTCTGGAACGGGGGAGACATAAACCTTATAGGTATGAGGGGGAAGCCTTCCTATACCCAGTGGTAAGGAAACAGCTTTTACTGTCACAGTCTTTCCCCATGCAGGTTTGAACCCTGCTCGCTCAGCCATTTGTCATGCGGGGCGACCTGCGGGGTGTCTGCTTCTGCTCCCCACATAAGAACGCAGGATGTGGCTAGGCCAAAAAGGAACACCCATGGAGCCATAGGTAAGGGAGTCATACCACTGCAGTCTCACTGGAGGCTGGAGTCACCTGACGTGCGAACTGCTGTCTGCTTTTCCGCCAACCAACCGACTCCCTTCGATTTGACTCCCCAGTGCAGCCTCAGCAGTTATATCAGGGGCTAATTAGCTAACTGGCTACAGCTGACGGCCAACTAGCCACAGTTGACAGCCATCTACTACCCGAGCCAGCACCCCTCCATGTGAGGCCGAGAGCCTGGAAACTGCTCTCCAGGGCTTTGTCCCCACACTGGGGTTCCTTCGTCCCTCTCTTTCTCTCTTTCTTTCCTTTCTCTTTAAACTAAAAAATTAGATATTACACATATCAGATTAGCAAACAGTAGAGAGAAGGCTAAAGCCTAGCGTTGTTTGGGATGTAGGGATATAGGAACCTTCAAGTACTGCTTGCTGGTGTGTGTAAACTGGGGCAGCCATTCTAGAGTGCGATCTGGTACTCTGTAGGCAAATTAAGCACATACACATACTTTATGATCCCACAATTCTGCTTTTTAAAATTTCCCAGAGAAATTCTTACATAAGCACTTAAAGCAATGTGCCATGCTGAGGGTGTGTACTGTAATGTTGCTTGTGGTGGAGGAAGTTGGAGGCTGTTGAAGGGGTCCATCACTGGGGGAATAGATGAATGAAATGTGAAATATGCAACACTGTTCAGTATTTAGATGTAACAGATGTTAACATAATAACAGGGATAGATCTTAAAAACAATGCTGAGTGGAAGAGGTGATAGATATATAAAATAACCATTTATGCAAGTCAAAAATAGTTGCTCATAAGATATACATGTTTTACAAGGGTGTGCAAAATAAAAAGGGCACACATGGGACATGTTAGAAAGGCAGCCTATGGAGAGGAATGGGGCTAAGAGGAAAATGAGTAATGAAAAGTAGAATGGCCTTGCACAAACTAATAGTGGTAATGTGCTATAAACTGAGAAATATGAGTAATCTAGCATCCCATATCTGATGTACATAAAAAGAGAGGAAAAAATAGAGGTAGTTTCATCTTTCTAACCAAGAATGAAACCTAGAAGTAAGACAAATTGCCATCAATAAAAATCTAAGAGAGTGGGGGAAAAAATCCCTTTTGAAAACCAGGAAAAAGTTCAGTCCATTTATTCCTACAGTTTTGTTTCCGTCATATATTTCCACTAGGTCCTGGCAAGAACCAGCTTTCCTTAACAACAACAGCAAAACAAACCCAAACCCTACATTTGATTTGGGAAAACGACAGTCTGACAGGTTTTTAATATCAAAGGAATTTCCAAGAGATAGATAATACTGGTGTACTGGTCAGCATTTCTAAGGTCAAAGTAAGTTCTTAAAACTTTCAGAATTCCATGAAAAAAAAAAAAAGCACCATTGACTACAAAATCAGACAAACCATTTTCTGTTTTAGAAATAACTCTTTCTAAATCTTTGGAAAGTACTTGAGAATTTCAAAGGCCATTGTTTATAGCATTGATTAAAAACTAGCCTTTTCCTTATAAAATATCATTTATACATATTAATAATTTAAAATACAAAACGAGAGTAAAAATAACACTTTTTCTTTTCTCTTCATTGCCTGTCACTAGTCCACTCCCCAGACTTTTCTGTATCTTTCCATAAATTGTGTATGAATATATGAGTACGTATGTGTGTGTGCTTAAAAATTATATAAATCAATTGCTACTGTACATCTAGTTTTACCACCCAATTTTTAAATTTAACTACATATCTGGAGATTTTTCAATATATATTGAAGTGTGTATGGATCCATTATTATTCTTTTGAGCCACTACATGGTATTCCCTTGTATGGGTGCACCATACTTAATTTACATATTTCTATATTGCCGGACACGTACGTTGTTTCCCATCTTTTGAAATTACTAGCAGTGCTGCAAACTTGTGCATGTATTTTTGCATACTGGTTTGATATATCTGTAGGATTAACTTCTGGACAATAATTGACTCTTGAAAGAGTTTGTATCTAAGTTACTCATCTCTGAGCATACCTAAGTTCCTTTCTCTCATCTTTTCCCTCTGTTGACATATCCTTTTTAATATGTTTCTCCCTCTCTTCTCCTTACCTTTTCTCTCCAGTTTTCCTTTTCCTGTCTTTCTCCTGTCCTAACCCTAGATTTTCTCATCTTTTCTTCTCTTGTCTTCTCTTTTTAATGGCTACCCATAACATTGAAAGAGGTATATTTAATATTAGTTTTTTAATATTAATTTTTTCCTGGTATTTTTCTAATTTTCAAAAGTGAGTCAAGCGTTTTTATATTTACCTCTATAAAAGAGAAAAAGTTGTTCATATGGAATTGAAATTTCTCCCTTTCAAGAACTCTCCCCGAAATCCCAGTTCTCAGCTGAGTGGCAATAGTTTTAGGTGCCCTATCAAAGCAAAGGTATGGTTAAAATACAAAACAATCTGCAGAGGTATATGCTGACTTTAAAAATGTTCCTCCTCTAAATGAGGGGAATTTTTCGGATTTCCAATGTAAGGGGTAGTTTAAATCCTCAAAGCATTATACACACATTAATAAGATTGTTTGATCATTTATGAAATATTTGGATATATCTTATTTTATGCTCATATATTGCTATAGACATAAGATAAGAGAAATCAAAAGAATTTTTTTTGCTGGCAGTGTTCCAAAGATAACGGGAAATTGGAGGAGCTGTGACAGATGAATGCTTAGGGTAAAAGTCTGGAGATTTTTTTCCCCAATATTGAGAACTCTCTCTGACGATAGAGAAGACTGTTCATAGGATTAGGCAATATTAAACTGGAGTTATCAGAACTTGAAAATTTATAATTTTACATTAGTTGCATAAATAAATATTTTTATAGAAAAATTAATTATGCAGGTAAATGAAAATCAGAACCAAGAAAATCAAGAAATTTAAATTACTCAAAATCTCAAAACAAGAAGTAACTATTCTAAACTATTCCCAAGAAAACATACATTTACATAGGGTGCCAAAAAAAGGTATACACATTTTAAGAAAGGAAAAAACTATTAGAATTCTAGTACTTATTATATACCAATAACAAAAGATGAATACAAGTCATCTTCGACTTCTGCAATTACAAGAGGTGCTCAAAGTGGTTACCATCAGCATCCAGACACTTCTGATTACGGTGTACTACTGCTTGAGCAACATTGACCAAAGCATCCACTTGTATCGCTGTGCATGCTATTTCAATTTCTTCCCGAAGTACTGCCAGTGTATCTAGTTTTCTACAGTACACCACATCCTTTAAGGTCCCCCATAGGTAGAAGTCAAGGGGTGTTAAGTCAAGAGAACATTCTCGAATTTCAAATACCACTTCAAAATGGTCTTGCGCTCCTCAAATGACAACCATGCTTCCGCCATTTTCTTTGTCCTGCCTGTCGCATGGTGATGCTAGCATTCATTTGATTAATGCCATCTTTTGAGCAAACGTCATACTACACATTGCTACTGTAATTCAATTCAACTTCAAAAAGTAATATACAGATAATATCTCTTAAAATGTGTACACATTTTTTTGCACCTTGTTATTAACAAACTGATTACTATATATACTATGTATATTGTACTATATACTGCATTTTTATTTGTTTTTTTTTCTCTTTATAAGACCACAGTTGCCCAGATTTGGGTTAATCATAATCTTTGGCTCATGACACACTCCATCATCTTTAATTTATTTGTATTAATGTAATAAATATCTGTCAATTCAACATTAAAACTGGGACCTTAACAATAATCTACATAATCACATAAATTGCTCCAACCTAACCCTTACTTCCCTCATTTAATGCAATCATCATTCTGAATACTGTTCATCATTTCTTTATATTCCTTTTTACATAGTTGAATTGTATCTATATGTATTTCTAAATTATATATATTAAATTAATTTATTTTCCAGTTACAGTTGACATACAATATTATATTAGTTTCAGGTGTACAACACAGTGATTAGACATTTATATATCTTATGAAATGATCACCCTACTAATTCTAAAACCCATCAGACACCATACATAGTTATTACAATATTATTGACCACATTTCCTGTGCTGTATATTACATCCCTATGATTATTTCTATAACTGCCAATTTGTACTTCTTAATCCCTTTCACCGTTTTCACCCATCTCCCCAAAACCCCTCCCATCTGGAAACCATCAAAATGTTCTCTGAATTTATCAGGGTGTCTCTGTTTTGTTTGTTCATTTATTTTGTTTTTTAGATTCCACATATAAGTGAAATCATATGGTATTTGTCTTTCTCTGTCCAACATATTTCACTTAGCACGATACCCTCTAAGTTCATCCATATGTTGCAGATGACAAGATTTCACTCTTTTTTTATGGCTGAATAATAATCCATTATATATGTGTGTACCACTTCTTCTTTATCCATTCATTTACTGATGTACACTTAGGTTGCTTTTATAACTTGGCTATTGTAAATAGGCTGCATTAAACATATGGATACATATTTCTTTTCAAATTAGTGTCTTAGGTTACTTTGGATAAATACCCAGAAGTGGAATTCCTGGGTTTTTCTTTATTTCTTATTATAGCCTTTGTTTTAAAGTCTATTTTGACTGGTACAAGTATTGCTAACCTAGCTATTTTTTTTTTTTTTTTGCTTCCATTTTCCAGCCCTTTACTTTCAGTCTGTGTGTCTTTCAAGCTGAAGTGAGTCTCTCGTAGGTAGCATATACAACGGTATTTGTTTCTTATCTATTCAGCCACTATATATTTTAATTGGAGCATTTAACCATTTACATATAAAGTAATTGTTGATAGGTATGTAGTCATTGCTGTTATATTACTAATATTTTTTATCTTTTTTGTTTGTTTGGTGATGATGAACTCCTTTAGATTTTTCTTTTTTTTTAATTTTTTTATTGGGGAAGGGGAACAGGACTTTATTGGGGAACAGTGTGTACTTCCAGGACTTTTTTCCAAGTCAAGTTGTTGTCCTTTCAATCTTAGTTGTGGAGGGTGCCATTCAGTTTCAAGTTGTTATCATTTCAGTCTTAGTTGTGGAGGGCGCAGCTCAGCTCCAGGTCCAGTTGCCGTTGCTAGTTGCAAGGGGCACAGGCCACCATCCCTTGCAGGAGTCAAACCGGCAACCTTGTGGTTGGAGGATGCGCTCCAACCAACTGAGCCATCCGGGAGCTCAGCAGCAACTCAGCTCAAGGTGCCGTGTTCAATCTTGGTTGCAGAGGGTGAAGCCCACCATCCCTTGTGGGACTCAAGGAATTGAACTGGCAGCCTTGTTGTTGAGAGCCCACTGGCCCATGTGGGAATTGAACCAGCAGCCTTCGGAGTTAGGAGCACGGAGCTCCAACTGCCTGAGCCACCGGGTCGGCCCCCCTTTAGATTTTTCTTGTCTGGGAAGCTCCTTATCTGTCCTTCAATTCCAAACGGTAGTTTTGTTGGGTAATCGTGGTTGTAGGCCCTTGCTTTTCATCACTTTGACTATGAGGTTTGACAATTAAGTTCACAAACTTGTTGCAATGACGTTGCTAACCTTTTTTGATATCAGAGGGATTATTCATTACGAATTTGTACCAAACAGATAACCAAGTTTACTATTTGCAAGTGCTGAAAAGGCTGTGTGAAAAAGTTAGATGACCCAAACTTTTCGCCAACAATTCGTGGCTCTTGCATCACTTACAATGCACCAGCTTACACAGCACTGTCTGTGAGGGAGTTTTTAGCCAGTACACAAATAGCTTCATTGGAACACCCTCCCTACTCACCTGATCTAGCCCACAATGACTTCTTTCTTTACCCAAAGATAAAGAAAATATTGAAAGGAAGACATTTTGATGACATTCAGGACATCAAGGGTAATACAATGACAGCTCTGATGGCCATTACAGAAAAAATGAGTTCCAGAATTGCTTTGAAGGGTGGACTAGGTGCTGGCGTCGGTGCATAGCTTCCCAAGGGGAGTACTTCGAAGGTGACCATAGTGATATTCAGCAATGAGGTATGTAGCACTTTTTCTAGGATGAGTTTGCAAACTTAATTGTTCGACCTTATATTTCATGCCAATCCCTTTTGTCCTGCAAAATTTCTGTTGAGAATCCAGCTGACAGTCTTATGGGAGCTCCCATGTAGTTAACTAACTTCTTTCCTCTTGCTGCTTTTAGGATTCTCTCTTTGTTTTTAATTATGGTGTGTCTTGGTGTGATCCTCTTCGAGTTCATCTTGTTTGGGACTCTCTGTGCTTCTTGGGCTTGTATGTCTATTTCCTTAGTCAGATTAGGGAAGTTTTCCATTGTTATTTCTTCAAATAGGTTTTCAATTCCTTGCTCTCTCTCTTCTCCTTCTGGTACCTCTATGATGCAAATGTTGGTATGCTTGATGTTGTCCCAGAGGCCCCTTAAACTATCCTCATTTTTTTGTATTCTGTTTTCTTTTTGCTGTTCTGACTGGGTGTTTTATGCTACCTTATCTTCTAAATCAATGATTCAAACCTCTGCTTCATCTAATCTACTGTTGATTCCATTTAATGTATTCTTCATTTCAGTTATTGTATTCTTTATGTCTTGACAGGTTCTTTTTTATGTTTTGTATCTCCATTTTTATGTTTCCTAGCTCTTTGTTGAAGTTCTCCCTGAGATTATTATGCATCCTTATAACCAGTGTTTTGAACTCTGCATCTGGTAGATTGCTTGTCTCCATTTTGTTTAGTTCTTTTTCTGGAACTTTGTTCTGTTCTTTCATTTGGGACATGGTCCTTTGTTTCCCCATTTTGGCTTCCTCCCTGTGTTTGTTTCTGTGTATAGGTAGGCCTGCTATGTCTCCTTATCTAACTAGAGTGGCCTTAAGTAGTAGGGATCCTGGGGGATCCAGTAGGGAAGTCTCCATTGTCACCTGAGTTGGGTCCTCCAGGTGTGTCACTTCTGTGGGTTGTGTGTGTCTTCCTGTTGTAATTGAGCCTTGGTTGCTGCTTACATGTCAATGGAAGGGATTGACCCTCAGGCTGATTGGTTGGGAGGACAAGCTGTGGTGCAGGAGCTGACCCTACAGAGCAGGATTAACTTTAGCAATGCTCTGGTGCCTTCCCAGTCTGCCCTTTGGGTGTGTTGTGCTTGGAGGTGGCTGGGTGATACTCTGGCTCTGTCCAAACCTGGACATTGGGTGTGCCTGCCCTGGAGCCTCCTGAGAGGGGCCCTGCAGCAGGCCAAGTTTAGCTAGAAACTGTGCCCTGCCCAGGGCCACCTGGCATGAGCCACAAAGCAATCCACAGATGGCTGCCACCTGAGATGGGCTTGGAGGTGCCTCAAGAGGCCAAGCTGCTAACCAAGGCCAGCTGCTGCCAGTGCTGGACTTGGGGCTGCTCAGCACGAGGTATGGGACATGTCCAAACCATACACTGCTAATTTGTGTTTTGTGAACCTTTGAGAGATTTTAGGAAAGTCTGAAGCATGAGCCAAGACAGGTCATTTGTATGGGAAAGCCACTGAAAGTACTTGGGTGGGGCTGAAAGTTGGGTGGGGTGGAGTCTCAGGGAATCACCAGGGTGGGGCAGACAAACGGTGTTAGGCAGGTCGATGGAGACTCATATGGTGACTGCATGTGTCTGTGAGCTGGGGTGGGGGAGGGTTCAACACAAAAAAATGGATTATTCCAGCACTTCTGTCTGGGAGAAAACAGCTGCTCCAGCCCTTGTCTCAAAACCAGACAACTCAGTTCTTCCCTGTATCCCTGGCACCTTTTAATCTGCTGCCCCTTTTAAAGTGCTGCACCTTTTAAAGTGCTGAAGTTCAGAGTAATCATGTCCATCAGTAAGTAAGTCCATGCGAGAACCCTTTAAATGGGATGTGTGGGACTGTAGCCACCCTCTGTCTCACCCAGCCACAATCTCCGCTGGTTTTCACAGAAGTTATGGGGTCTTCTTTCTCCAGCACTGGAACCCTGGGCTGGGGAGCCTGCTGTGGGGCTAGGACCCCTCATTCTTTGGGGGTGGGAGGGTGGGGTGGACCTCAACAGCCAACATATCCCTTCCGATTTTTAATGGTCACACATGAGTGTGTGACCAGTCCATTCTGCATCTGTGTCTCTCCTACCAATCTCGAGGTAGTTTTTTCTGTATATCTTTAGTTGTAGGACTTCTGTTCAGCTACACTTCAGGTGATTCTCAATGATGGTTGTTGTGTAGTTTAGTTGTAATTTTGATGTGGTCATGAGAGGAGGCAAGCACAGTGTTTATCTACTCTGCCATCTTGACTGGAAAGTCCCTCTAATATATTCTTCATTTCTGACTGCTTCTTTTTATGTTTTCTTTCTCTGTTTTGTTTCCTGACTTTGTTGAAGTTCTCCCTGAGATCATTATGCCTCCTTATAACCAGTGTTTTGAACTCTGCATCTGGTGATTGCTTATTTTCATTTTATTTAGTTCTATTTTCTGCAGCTTTGTTCTGTCCTTTCATTTGGGACATGTTTCTTTGTCTTTCCAATTTGGCTGCCTCCTATGTTTGTTTCTATGTATTACATAAAGCTGCTATTTCTCCCAGTCTTAGAAGAGTGCCCTTATGTAGTAGGTGTCCTGTGGGGCCCAGTGGTGCAGTCTCCCTGGTTACCTGAGTTGGATGCTCCAGGTGTGTCCTTTGTGTGGGCTGTGTGGGCCCTTCTGATGTGGTTGAACTTGGTTGCTGTTTGCATGTCAGTGGGACGGATTGACCCATGGGCTGATTGATTGTGAAGACTGACCATGACTACATTAGAAGAGCTTTGGTACAGGGGCTGACCCTCCAGAGCAGGATTCACTTTAGCAGGGCCCAGTCTGCCATTTGGTATGTTTTTTGTGGGGGAGGTTTGGTGGTACTCTGGTGTGGTCTGAAGCTGGCCACCAGGTGTGCTGGTTTTGGGGCCTCTTGGGAGGGGCTCTGTTGAATGTGCAGTCAGCTGCTGCCTGTGCTCTGCCTGGGGTCACTAGTTATCAGATACAAAGTGATCTGAGGATGGTTGCCACTTGGGCTAGGCTTGGATGTCCTTGGGGGAGGACAAGCTGTGAACAGAGGCCGACTGTTATTAGTGCTGGGTTTGGGGCTGCTCAGTAAGAGGTTCCTGGCATGCTGAGGCCAGATGCTGCTTGTTTGGGGTATGTGAACTTTGATATACTCTAGGAAACCCTGCAGCATGATCCAAGATACTGGAAGTGACTTGGGTGGGTCCACAAGTGGGGTGGGGTGTGGTCTCAGAGAATCACCACAGCAGGGAGAAAGTGTTAGGCAGATTGATGGAGACTCAGATATGGCAGGTGCCTGGGTCTGCACGCTGGGTAAAGGGAGTGCTCACCAAAGAACAAATGGCTTCTGCCAGCACTTCTGTCTGGGAGAAAGCTGCCCTTCCAGCCCTTGCCCCGAAGCCAGACAATTCGGTTCCTCCTCTTATGTCCCTGGTACTTTTTAAGCTGCTGCCCCAGCTCTGGGGCTCAGAGCGAGCATTTCCATCGATGATTAAGTCTGTGCACAGGACTTTTAAGAGGAATGCAGCCCTCCATCTTACTCAGCCACAATTTCTGCTGATTTTCACAGACAGAAGTTATGGGGACTTGTCTTCCCAGCACTGGAACACTGGGCTGGGGAACCTGGTGTGGGGCTGGGACCCCTCACTCTTTAGGAGTATGTCTGCAGCTGAAATATCCTTCCCAATAAATTTTTTTTTTAAATTGGAGAATATTGGGGAACAGTGTGTTTTTCCAGGATCCATCAGCTCTGAGTCAAGTTGTTGTCCTTCAGTCTAGTTGTTGAGGGCGCAACTCAACTCCAAGTAGAGTCGCTGTTTTCAATCTTAGTTGAAGGGGTCACAGCCCACCATCCCATGTGGGAATTGAACCAGCAACCTTGTTGATGAGAGCTCACGTGCTAACCAACTGAGCCATCCAGCTGCCCCTCCGGCAACTCGGTGGCAGCTCAGTGTCTTCAATCTAGTTGTGGAGGGCGCAGCTCACTGGCCCATGTGGGAATTGAACTGGCAACCTTGTTTTTAAGAGCTCGCACTCTAACCAACTGAGCCATCCGGCCGCCCCCTATCCCTCCCAGATTTAAACTGCCACATGTGGGTGTGGGACCAGCCATTCCACTTCTCTACCCCTCCAACCAATATCAAAGTGGCTTCTTCTGCGTATTCTCAGTTATGGGACTTCTGTTCAGATAGACTTCAGGTGACTCTCAATGATGGTTGCTCTGTAGTTTAGTTGTAATTTTGATGTGGTCATGGGTGGAAACGAGTACAGTACTTCCCTTTTCTACCATCTTGACCAACACTAAGATAAATCTAAAATTATATGGCATTTGTATTTCTCTGTTTGATTTATTTCACTTAGTATAATACCGTCTAGGTCCATCCACGTTTCTGCAAATTGTAAAATTTCATTATTTTTTATGGCTGGAAAAAAATTCTTTTTTATTCCATTGCATACATATATCACTTATTTATCCATTCCGCTATAAATGAACACTTTCACATCTTGGTTATTATAAATATGCTGCAATGACACGGGGGTCCATATGTCTTTTCAAATTAGTGTTTTGGATTTTAAAGAATACATACCCAGAAGTTGAATTGCTGGGTCACATGGTAGTTTTATTTTTAATTTTTTTAAATTAAAGTTTATTGGGGTGACAGTAAAGTTACTTAGATTTCGGGTGTACAATTCTGTATTACATCGTCTACAAATCCCATTGTGTTTTCACAGCCCATAGTCAGTTCTCCTTCCATCACTATATATTTGATCCCCTTTACCCTCATCAACCAACCCTCTCCTGCCTTACCCTCTGGTAACCATTAAACTCAATGGTTGTTTAACTCAAACTCAAAGTCAATGAGTTTTTGTTTCTCATTTGTTTGTCTTGTTCTTTTGTTGTTTGGTTCATATACCACATATCAATGAAATCATATGGTTCTCTGCTTTTTCTGTTTAAGTTATTTTGAATAGCATTATAATCTCAAGATCCATCCATGTTGTCACAAATGGTCCTACTTCATCTTTTCTTACTGCCGAATATTATTCCATTGTGTATATCTACCATAACATCTTTATCCATTCACCTATCGAAGGACATTTTGGTTGTTTCCATGTCTTGGCCACCGTAAATAAAGCTGCAATGAACATTGGAGCACACGCATCTTTATGGATAAATGTTTTCAGATTTTTTGGGTAGAAACCCAGGAGAGGGATTGCTGGGTCATATGGTAATTCTATTAATAATTTTTTGAGGAACCTCAACACTGCCTTCCATAGCGGCTGCACCAGTCTGCATTCCCACCAATAGTGTATGAGGGTTCCTTTCCCCACAGCCTCTCCACTTGTTACTATTTGTCTTGTTGATGATAGCCATTCTAACTGGGGAGAGGTGATATCTCATTGTGGTTTTTATTTGCATTTCTCTGACGATTAGTGATGTTGAGCATTTTTTCATATGTCTATTTGCCATTTGTATGTCCTCTTTGGAGAAATGTCTCTTCAGGTCCTCTGCCCATTTTTCAATTGGGTTGTTTTTTTTTTTTGTTATTGAGTTGCATGAGTTCCTTCTGTATTTTGGATATTAGCCCCTATCGGAGGCACTGTTTGCAAAAATCTTCTCCCACTCAGTTGGTTGCCTCTTTAGTTTGTCGATGGTTTCTTTTGCTGTGCAGAAGCTTTTAATTTTGATACAGTGCCACTCATTTATTTCAGCTTTTACTTCCCTTGCCTTTGGAGTCAATTTCATAAGACGCTCTTTGAACTCAAGGTCCTTAATTTTAGTACCTATGTTTTCTTCTATGCAGTTTACTGTTTCAGGTCTTATGCTTAAGTCTTTGATCCATTTTGAATTAATTTTGGTACATGGCTACAGATAGCAGTCCAGTTTCATTCTTTTGCACGTGGCTATCCAATACTCCCAGCACCATTTATCAAAGAAGTTGTCTTTTCTCCATTGTATGTTTTTTGCTCCTTTGTCAAAAATTATCTGTCCATATTTATGTGGTTTTATTTCTGGGTTCTCAGTTCTATTCCATTTGTCTATGTGTCTGTTTTTCTGCCAATAACATGCTGTTTTGATTATTGTTGCCCTGTACTACAAGGTAAAGTCAGGGAGTGTGATACCTCCAGTATTGTTCTTTTTTCTTAAGATTGTTTTGGCTATTTGGGGTCTTTTGTGGTTCCAAAGAAATCTGATGATTTTTTGTTCTATTTATTTCTTTAAAAAATGCCATTGGGATCTTGATGGGGATGGCATTAAATCTGTATATTGCTTTGGTTAATATGGCCATTTTAACTATGTTGATTCTTCCAATCCATGAGCACGGAATATCTTTCCATTTCTCTGTGTCTTCAATTTTTTTTAGAAATGTCTTATAGTTTTCAGCATATAGGTCTTTCACATTCTTGGTTAAGCTTGTTCCTAGGTATTTTATTCTTTTTCTGCAATTGGAAAAGGAATTGCTTTCTTTATTTCTTTTTTTGAGATTTCATTTTTAGTATATAGGAATGCAGTGAACTTTCGTATGTTGATTTTGTAGCTGGAAACTTTACTGTATTCGTTGATCGTTTCTAATAGCTTTTTGGTGGTGTCTTTAGGGTTTTCTATATACAGCATTATGTCATCTGCAAAGAGTGACAATTTAATTTCTTCATTCCCAATTTGGATGCCTTTTATTTCTTTCTCTTGCCGGATTGCTTTGGCGAGGACTTCCAACACTATGTTGAAAAGCAGAGGTGATAGGGGACAGCCTTGTGATTTTCCTGAATGTAGAGTAAAGGGCTTCAGTTTTCACCATTAATTATGAGATTAGCTGAGGGATTGTCATATGTGACCTTTATTATGTTAAGGCATTTTCCTTCTAAACCTATTTTATTAAGTGTTTTAATCATAAACAGATGTTGTATCTTGTCAAATGCTTTTTCTGCATCTACTGATAAAATCATATGATTTTTGTCCTTTATTTTATTTATGTGATGTATCACAATGATGGCTTTCCGTATGTTGAAACATCCTTGTGCCCCGGGAATGAACCCCAGTTGGTCGTGAGGAATAATCTTTTTAATACATTGTTGTATTCGATTTGCTAGAACTTTGTTTAGGACTTTTGCATCTGTATTCATCAGAGATATTGATTTGTAGTTTTCTTTTTTTGTGTTGTCCTTAACAGGTTTTGGTATCAGTGTAATATTGGCCTCATAAAATGAGTTAGGGAGTACTGTTTCTTCTTCAATTTTTTGGAAGAGTTTTAGTAAGATTGGTATTAGATCCTCTTTGAAGGTTTGGTAGAATTCACTAGTGAAGCCATTTGGTCCAGGACTTTTGCTTTTGAGAAGGTTTTGGATGACTGATTCAATTTCGTTACTGGTGATTGGTCTGTTTCGATTTTCCAGTTCTTCATAGTTCAGCCTTGGAAGGCTAAGTTTCTAAGAACTTGACCATTTCTTCTAGGTTATTGAATTTGGTGGCATATAGTCCTTCATAGTGTTCTTGGATGATCCTTTATATTTCTGTGGCATCCGTTATAAATTCCCATCTTTTGTTTCTGATTTTGTTTATTAGTGGCTTGTCTCTTTTTATCTTAGTGAGCCATGCCAAAGGTTTGTCAATTTTGTTAATCTTTTCAAAGAACCAGCTCTTACTCACATTAATTTTTCTATTGTCTTTTTGTTCTCCTTTTCATTAAATTCTACTCTGGTTTTCATTATGTCATTTCCTCTGCTGGCCTTGGGTTTCATTTGTTCTTCTTTTTCTAGTTCTTTAAGGTGTAAAGTGAGCTTATTTATGTGGGATATTTCTTGTTTCTTGAGATAGGCCTGTAATGATTCAAATTTCCCTCTTAGAACTACTTTCGCTACATCCCAAAAATTTTGGTATGATGTATTTTAATTCTCATTGTTTCTATGTATCTTTTGATGTCTCCTCTAATTTCTTCTTTGACTCCATCGTTCTTTAAAAGTATGTTGTTTAATCTCCATGTATTTGTGGTTTTCCAGCTGTCTTTTTGTAGTTGATATCCAATTTCAAAATCTTGTGATCAGAGAATATGCGTGGTATGATTTCAATCTTCTTATATTTGCTGAGGTTAGTTTTATGTCCCAATATATGGTCTGTCCTTGAGAATGTTCCACGTATACTAGAAAAGAATGTATAGTCTTTGTTTTAGGATGAAGTGCTCTATAAATGTCAATTGTGTCCATTTCATCAGATGTGTCATTTAGGGCTGCTATTTCGTTATTTATTTTCTGTTTGGATGATCTATCCATAGCTGTCAATGAAGTGTTTAAGTCCCCTAGTATAATTGTGTTTTGGTGAATTTCTCCCTTTAGTTCTCTTAGTAGTTGCTTGGTATATTTCGGTGCTCCCTGATTGGGGACATAAGTATTGATGAATGTTATGTCTTCTTGTTGTATAGTCCCCTTTACCATTATGAAATGTGCATCTTTGTCTCTTGTTACTGTTTTCACCCTGAAGTCTGTTTCATCTGATATCAGTATGGCTACACCTGATATTCTCTGGATACCATTTGCTTGGAGTGTCAATTGCCACCCTTTCACTTTGAGTCTATGCTTCCTCTTGTAGCTGAGATGTGTCTCTTGGGGACAGCATATGGTTGCGTTTAGTTTTTTGATCCAATCTGCTATTCTGTGCCTTTTTGTTGGTGAGTTCAGTCCATGTACATTTATGATGATTATTGATATGTGAGGATTTCCTGTCATTCTATCTTTAGTTTTCTGATAAGTCTGTGTCTCCATTGTTTCTTTGCCTTTTTCTTGTTGCGCATTAATTCTGTGTGGTGGTTTTCTATGATTTTTTCCCGCTGTTTCTTCTTTTATTACAGTATATATTTCATTACTGGATGTTTTCTGAGCAGTTACCATTAAGTTTATGTAAAAGAAAGTTTGATATTTAGAGTATTGCATTTTCTTCAGCATGCTTACTTTCTCCATTCCCATGTTCCAGTTCAGGCTTTTACTCCCCCCTTTTTTATGTTTTGGTTGCCACAAATTGTCCCTTCTGTTGGTGGTCAAATAGCCTCCTTTAGTACTTCTTGTAGTGCAGGTCGTATATTAGAAAATTCCCTCAGCTTCTGTATTTCTGGAAAGGTCTTTATTCCTCCTTCATATCTAAAGGATATTTTTTCTGGGTATATTATTCATGGCCCATAATTTCTTTCTTTCAATAGTTTGAATATTTGGTTCCACTCCCACCTGGCATGTAGAGTTTCTGCTGAGAAATCTGATGATAATCTAATGGGCTTTCCTTTGCAATTAGGTAACGAGGTGTTTTGTTTGCTTCTTGGATTATAGGGTCCAGTTCTTTCCACAAGTTTGGGAAGTTTTCATCGACTATTTCTTTGAATATACTCTCGGCTCCCTTCTCCCTTTCTTCCCCTTCTGGTATGCCCATTATGCTTATATTGCTCTTTCTAATGGAGTCAGAAAGTTCTTGTGGAGTTCTTTAATTTCTTTTAAGTCTCAAGTTTCTTTCTTCTTCCATCCGTGTCACCTCCAGGTTTCTGTCTTCAATGTCACTGATTCTTTCCTCCATCTATTCCACTCTACTACCAAAGCTGGCTATTTACTTCTTACTTTCTTCTATTGAGTTCTTAATCTGCAGAAATTCTACTTAGCTCTTTTTTAAAATTTCAATCTCTTTGGTAAAATGTTCATGTTGTTCTTTGATTGTGTTTCTGAGTTCATTAAACTGCCTTTCTGTGTTTTACTGCATCTCATTGAGTTTTTTCAGAACTGCAATCTTGAATTCTCTGTCATTTAAGTCACATATTTCCATTATATTTGGGTTCTTTTTCCGGAGACTCTCTGAGCTGTCTTGTTGCCTTGGGTATTCATGGCAATTAATGATTTATTATTTCTCTTCCTAGACATCTACAGTAGTGGGTTCTGCAACAGGTTGATAGGAAGAGGTGTTTCTTTTGTTTCCCAGTACGTGTTGGTAGAACATTTTATTTTCTCTCTGACTGCAGCCTTTTTGTCTCTCTCACATGGTAGTGCTATGTTTTCTCTGCACTATTCCAGCTTCTCATGCAATGGGGGGATTCCTTGGAAGGCAGGCTTCTCCTCTGTTAAGAGTTCGCCTGAGTCATAATGTGATGCATCTGTGTGGGTATGCGGAGAGCTTTTGAAGTTCCAAAGCTCTTCTTGCACCAGATTCAGAGCCCATAGGTTTCACCAGCTCTGTTTACTCCTGCAGAGATCTGCCCAGTTAGGTGGGGACAGGGGCGTGGTGGGTTGTGATAGGTGGCCCAGAGCAATGGCAGCGACCACCACCACATTCGGTCCTACTTCCACAGCTCCCAGCCCTTTATCGGAATTAGTTTTGCTGCGAATCTGTGTCTGCAGACCACAGTTCTCAGAACTGCAAATATTCTCTTCTTTTGATATGATACTGCTACTATTCCACTTCTAGCACTGGGCTGGTTGGGGCGGGGTGAAATCTGTGAGGGTAGGGAGGGGGCGACTAGTCTCAGCACCTAAAGTTTCCATTCTCTGTGGCAGTGAGCGCTTAAACCACCATTTTCAGCTTTCTTCCCTCAATCTTTTCTCTGAGGTCTCTGCCGTGAGTGTTGGGTTCAGCCGTGTTATATGCTGTCCCCTCAGCCCTGTGGGCCATAAACAGAGCCCTAGCAGTCCTAGTTATTCTCTCTCCCACAGCTGCAGTAGTTACGGGATGCAGTGAGCCTGGGGCACTGAGCTAGGTCTGTATCCTGCACCCGTGCAGCTCCGTCTCCGCACTTCTCCCTTCCCTCCTCCCCTGCCTGCGCAGTTTGCCCACCCTTAGGTGAATTCAGTAGTGAGAGTCTTCGTCTTGCCTGCCTGCTGTGCAGGGTGTCCTTTATGGAGTTATAGTTGTTTGATTTGTTGTTAATTCCAGAGGCTCACCTCACACCGCCATTTTGATGATGTCTCTCCTATTTTTATTTTTGAGGAACCTCCATACTCTTTTCCATAGTTGCTGCACCAATTTGCAATCCCACCAACAATGCACAAGGGCTCCCTTTTCTCCACAACCTTGCTAACACTTGTTGTTAGTCAATCTATTGATGACAATCAATCTGACAGGTGTGAGGTGTTATCTCACTGTGGATTTAATTTCCATTTCTTTGATGATTAGTGATGTTGATCATCTTTTCATGTGTTTATTGCCCCTGTGTATGTCCTCTTTGGAGAAATGTCTATTCAGGCCCTCTACCCGTTTATTGATTGGATTGTTTGTGTTTCTGGTTTTGAGTCGAATGAGTTCCTTATAAATTTTGGATATTAATCCCTAATCAGATGTATCATTGGTGGACATATTCTCATATTTAGTAGGCTGCCTGTTCATTTTATATATGGTTTCCTTTTCTGTGCAAAAAACTTTTAGTTTGAAGTAGTCCCATTTATTTATTTTTTCTTTGGTGCCCTTTCCTGAGGGTATATATCAGAAAAAAATATTACAAAGAGTAATGTCAGAGATATACTGCCTATCTTTTCTTCTAGGAATTTTATTATTTTGGGTCTTAAATTTAAGTCTTTAATAAATTTTCAGTTTATTCTTGAATATGGATTAAGAAGATTGTCCAGGGGGGATTACATCATAAAAATGGTTGTATAGGTGAGCCTCTTGTAATCTCCCTTGGAATTTACAACAAATTGAACAACTATAATTCCACAAAGCACTCCCGGCTCAGCAGACAGCCAAGATTAAGAGGTGCGCAACTGAAATCACCTAAAGGTGGGCAAATTGGGTGAATGGGGAGGAGGGAATAAGGAAGGGCAGAGACATGGGCCATATGGGCCTAGGGTACAAACTGGAGCTCTGAGCTCTGAAATTACTGCATTCCAAAAGTACCGTAGCCCCTGGAGAGGGAAGAACGTGGACTTCTAGTGCTCTGCTTATGGCCCACAGTCCTGCCTGAGGGATCAGCATAGAATACAGCTGAACCAAATGCTCATGTAAGAGACCTCGAAACAAGACTGAGGGAAGAAGGGTGACAATGGCTATTTAAGCCCTCTCTGCAAGCAGAGAACAGAAGGCTTAGGCACTGGGCCTAGACGCCCCTCTCCACCCTCCCAGACCTCGCCCCACACCAACCCTCCAAGTGCTAGAAGCAGAAGAGTAGGAGTGTCAGATCAAAAGAACAGAATATTGGCAGTTCTGAGAACTGTAGGCGGCAGACACAGACTTGCAGGCCAGCTAGTTCCAGAAAAGGAGAGGGAGCTTTGGTTGCAGGAATGCCTGTGTTGGTGGTTGCCACCATTGCTCTGGGCCAACTCTCACAACCCACCCTGTTTCTGTCCCTACCTATCTGGGCGGATCCCCACAGGATTAAACAGAGCCTCTGAAACACACAGGCTCTGAATCTGCTGCAGGAAGAGTTTTGGAACTTCAGAAGATCTACACATCCCCCCACAAAGAGGAAGCCCTCTGACCCAGACAAAATGTTCACAGAACAGAAGCCCATCTTCCAGGGAATCCTCCCATTGTGTGGGAAGTTGGAACAGTGCAGAAAAAATATAACACTACAGTGTGAGAGAGAATAAAAAGCTGCAGTCAGAAAGAAAATAAAACATTCTACCAACACGTACTGGAATACAAAAGAGAGACCTCTTCCTATCAACCTGTTGCAGAACCCACTGCAGTAGATGCCTAGGAAGAGAAATAATAATTCATCCATCAGTTGCCATGGATAACCAAGGTAACAAGATAGCTCAGAAAGAAAATGAAAAGTCTCCAGAAAATGACCTTAAAGACATGGAAATATGTGACTTCAATGACAGAGAATTCAAGATTGCAGTTCTTAAAACACTCAACGAGACGCAAGAAAACACAGAAAGGCAGTTTAATGAACTCAAAAACACAATCAAAGAACAAAATGAACATTTTAAGAAAGAGATTGAAATTTTAAAAAAGAACCAAATAGAAATTTTAAAAAAGAACCAAATAGAATTGGAGATTAAAAACTCAGTAAAAGAAATGAAGAATGAAATAGCCAGCTTAGGTAGTAAAGTTGACCAGATGGAGGCAAGCATCAGTGACACCAAAGATAGAAATCTGGAAATGACACAGATGGAGGAAGAGAGGGACTTGAGACTCAAAAGAAATGCAAAGACTCTACAAGAACTTTCCAACTCCATCAGAAAGAGAAATATAAGAATAATGGGCATAGCAGTAGGAGAAGAAAGGGAGAAGGGAACAGAAAGTACATTCAAACAAATAGTTGATGAGAACTTCCCAAACTTGTGGAAAGAACTGGCTCCTCGAATCCAAGAAGCAAATAGAACACCTAATTACCTCAATCCCAACAGGCTTTCTCCAAGGCACATTTTATTGAACCTCTCAAAAATTAACGAAAAAGAAAGAACCCTCAAGGCAACCAGGGAAAAGAAGACGGTAACCTACAAAGAAAAGCCCATTAGATTACCATCAGATTTTTCAGCAGAAACTGTACAAGCCTGGAGGGAGTGGAATCAAATATTCGAACTATTGAAAAGAGAAATTATGAGCCAAGAATAATATATCCAGTGAAGACATCCTTTAGATATGAAGGAGGAGAAAAGACCTTTCCAGACATACAGAAGCTGAGGGAATTTTCTAACACACGACTTGCACTACAAGAAATACTGAAGGACACTATTTGACAAGAATAAATGGGGATAATTTATGACAACAAAAGCACAAAATGGGGGAGAGTAAAGGCCTGAACTGGAATATGGGAATGGACACAGTAAGCATGCTGAAGAAAATGGAATACACTAAATGTGACACTTTCTTTTCCATATACTTAATGGTAACAACTAAAAAGAAAAAAATCCAGAAATGAAATATATAGCATAATAAAAGTGGCAACACAGGGAAAACTCACAGAATACCACCACACCGAAATAACAGACAGCAACAAAAAGGCAAAGAAACAATGGAGACACACTCTTACCAGAAAACCAAAGATAGATTGAGAGGAAATCCTCATATATCAATAATCACCCTAAATGTAAATGAACTGAACTCACCAATAAAAAGGCACAGAGTAGCAGACTGGACCAAAAAACTAAACCCAACCATATGCTGCCTGCAAGAGACACATCTCAGCTACAAGGACAAGCATAAACTCAAAGTGAAAAGGTGGAAATTGACACTCAAAGCAAATGCTGTCCAGAGAAAATCAGATGTAACCATACTGATATCACATGAAACAGACTTCAGGATAGAAAAGGTAACAAGAGACAAAGATTGACATTTCATAATGATAATGAGGACTATACAACAAGAGGACGTAACAGTCATCAGTACTTATGCCCCCAAACAGGGAGCACCGAAATATACCAAGCAACTATTAACAGAACTAAAGGGAGAAATTGACCAAAACACTATTATACTAAAGGACCTAAACACATCACTGACAGGTATGAATAGATCATGCACACAGAAAATAAATAAAGAAATATAGGCTCTAAATGACACATTAGATGAATGGAAAATATTGACATATATAGAGCATTTCATCTTAGAATACATTCTTTTCTAGTGTACATGGAACATTCTCAAGGATAGACCATACATTGGGACACAAAACTAGCCTCAGCAAATTTAAGAAGATTGAAATCATACCAAGCATATTCTCTGATCACAAGGCTTTGAAATTGGATATCAACTGAAAAAAGAAAGCACAAATATGTGGAGCTTAAGCAACATACTTTTAAGGCATGACTGGGTCAACGAAGAAACAAGACGAGAGACCAAAAGATACATAGAAACAAATGAGAATGAAAATACATCCTACCAAAATTTTCTGGATGAATCGAAAGCAGTTTTAAGAGGGAATTTATATTATGATGGGCCTATCTCAAGAAACAAGAAAAATCCCAGATAAATAACCTCAATTTACACCTTAAAAGAACTAGAAAAAGTAGAACAAATGAAACACAAAGTCAGCAGAAGGAAGGAAATAATAAAAATCAGAGCAGAACTAAACGAAATAGAGAACAAAAGACAATAGAAAAATTTAATGCGACAAACAGCTGGTTCTTAAAAATATTAATAGAAATGATAAAGAGGAATGATGGCAGTGGGGTGCACTTTCTGAGTTCTCCTCTGGATCTTATTACAAACGGGACCTATAACCCATCAAAGAACACTTTGATCATCACACAGAACAGCTAAGAGACTCGTGGAAGAATTACTTGAAGGTGCGCTAATTGGGTAAGCAGGGTAAGGAAGGAAGGGAGCGGAGTGAAAACGCGCGGGCCTGCGGCGGGGTCCCGGCCGGCAGCGGAGGCGAAAACCGCGGTGGCACCCACAGTTCCGGGCACGCACAGGATCCAGGGCAGAACGGAGAGCACAGAGACCAGGAGATGGGCTGTTTCCCTGCGTCCCATGGCTGATCTCTCCCGCCGGGAGGGCAGCTAGTGGGCCCTAGGGCGGACAAAGAACACAGACTCCATACCTGGGCCCCTCTCCCCTCTCTTCCAATCCTACCCCCGCCCTTCCAGAGACTTAAACTGGTCCGTGAAATGAGGAGTAGTGTCAGATTATAGAGGAGCCGTGGTAGTACTCAGGCTCTGGGAAGACTGACAGGCAGCTCTGACCCAGGGAAGAGGCTGGGAAAAGTGTGATTTTGGCTGGGCTAGGAGAGAAGAGACTCCTCCATCCCCAGCCACCACCTTTTCTGGCCTGCGGGAAGAGGGTGACACGCGGCTGGGCTGGGAGAGAGAAGAACCCTCTTTCCCCAGCCCCCACCCTTTCTGGCCTGCCTAGTGCGGGGCAAGTGCAACTGCGGAGACACTCCCAGGGATCAGCAGTAAGCGGCAGACGCAACTCTGGGATTTCAGCAGCTCAGAAATCTCCCGACCGCACTCCCCCCGGCCATACACACACACACTGAAGAAGTGCCCTAAGACTCAGGAGTACTGGACACGGGGCTGGTGGTGCTACTCTCAGTGTGCATATGTGCAGGCAAGGGCAGAAACTGCACTGACTTTGTAAAAACTATCATCGAGACCCCTCAGGCCCACGCATTTAAATCTACAGTCCCAAAGTCACTCTGGGCACCAGGTGACCGGCTCTGCCTGTGCAATAAGCAGGGGGCTCTTTGGTACAGCAGAGGAAAACCTGGACATTACTTGGTGGGCTTAAGCCAAGACTGGCGCTGCTTTTTGTTTTGCTTTGTTTTGTTTTGTTTTGCTTTGTCTTTATATCGTTGATATCTTTGCCTGTGTCGAGTGGGGGTTATCCGGTGTTTTTACATGTGAATGTATTTCATTTTTTTCTTTTTTGTTGTTGTTGTTGTTGTTGTTGTGCTTGGTGATTTGCTTTGTTCTGAAATTGCCCTACCAGGGCCCAGCTTAAGAGGCACAAGATTCAATATATCCTTAGGCCAACTCCAGACCAAACCAGAGTACTACTGGGTTTGACTTACAAGTCACACACCCAGAGGGAATTCTCTGCAGGCACTAGAGCCCATAGAGGCCAAACAACATTTAAGTGGTCAACCCTCACGCAGCAGAAGGCCCTATGGTGGGCAGAGCCAACTCTCACAATGAGTCAGCCTAGGAGTTAACCCCACCTACTCACAAGCAAAAAGCAATTAAAGATCTTCTTGAACAGGACAATATAAACAACACAAGAGCCACCTTTGGAGCACACACAGAGGAGAAGAACGAAGTAGTGCAAGTCAAATATAAAGGACACATACTACATAAGATAACCTAGCAAGAACTAAGAACTCTAGGGTATCTACCTAACACACCAAAGCAAACACAGAGAGTCAGCCAGAATGGGGAAACAAAGATACACGTCCCAAATAAAAGAACAGAAGAAACCTCCACAACTGGAACCAAATGAAGCAGAGGTAACCAACCTTTCAGAGACAGAGTTCAGAACACTGGTGAAAAGAATGTTTAAGGAACTTAGAGAAGACATAAAGAAGGATGTAGAAATCATAACGAACAACCAGTTAGAACTAAAGAACACAATTACCAAAATTAAGAACACACTTGAAGGAATTAACAGCAGGTTAGATGAAGCAGAGGATCGAATCAGCGACTTAGAAGACAAGGTAGCAGAGATCACCCAAACGGAACAACAGAAAGAAAAAAGAATAAAAAACGATGAGGATGTCTTAAGAGACCTCTGGGATAACATCAAGCGCAACAACATGCGCATCATAGGAATACCAGAAGGTGAAGAGAGGAAGCAAGGGATTGAGAATATATTTGAAGTAATAATGTCCGAAAACTTCCCCAACCTGATGAAGGAAACCCAGGAACTGCAGAGAGTTCCAACCAGGATAAACCCAAACAGGTCCACACCAAGACACATTATAGTTAAAATGGCAAAGCTTAAAGACAAAGAGAGAATCCTAAAAGCAGCAAGAGAAAGACAGAGGGTTCCATACAAAGGAACTCCCATAAGACTATCAAATGACTTTTCTACAGAAACATTGAAGGCCAGGAGGGAGTGGCAGGAGATACTTAAAGTGATGGAAAACAAAGGCCTACAACCTAGATTGCTTTATCAAGCAAGGCTATCATTTAAAGTTGATGGAGAGATAAAGAGCTTCCCAGAAAAGAATAAGCTAAAGGAATTTATTATCACCATGCCAGCATTGCAAGAAATACTAAAAGGACTTCTGTGAATAGAAGAAAGGTCAAAACAACCTAACTACAAATTTAAAAATGGCAATAACTATGTACCTATCAATAATCACTTTAAATATAAACGGATTAAATGCTCCAACCAAGAGACATAGAGTGACTGACTGGATAAGAAAGCAAGACCCTTGTACATGCTGTATACAAGAGACTCACCTCAGAACAAAAGACACACACAGGCTGAAAGTGAAGTGTTGGAGTAAGTTATTTCATGCAAATGGAAATGAGAAAAAATCTGGAGTTGCAATACTTATATCTGTCAAAATAGACTTTAAAATGAAGAACATATTAAAAGATAAAGATGGGCACTATATAATAATAAAGAGATCGATCCGACAAGAGGACATAACCCTAGTAAACAACTATGCACCCAACATAGGAGCACCTAAATATATAAAACAGGTACTGACTGACATAAAGACAGAGATCAACAGTAACACTATCATAGTAGGGGGCTTCAACACACCTCTGACAACAAGAGACAGGTCTTCCAGACAGAAAATCAATATGGAAACAACAGCCTAAACGATACATTGGACCACTTGGATTTAATAGATATTTTCAGAGCATTTCACCCGAATGCTGCAAAATACACGTTCTTCTCAAGCGCACATGGAAAATTTTCCAAGATAAACCATATGTTAGGCCACAAAACAAGTCTTGATAAATTTAAGAAAATTGAAATCATACCAATTGTCTTCTCTCATCACAATGCTATGAAATTACAAATGAACTACAGGAAAAAAACTGGAAGATACACCAATTCATGGAGGCTGAATAACTTATTACTAAATAATGAATGGGTCAAGCAGGAGATCAAGGAAGAAATCAAAAGATATCTCGAGACAAACGAAAATGAAAACACGACGACCCAAAATCTATGGGATGCTGCGAAAGCAGTCCTAAGAGGGAAATTCATAGCATTGCAGGCCTACCTAAAGAAACAAGAAACATCACTAATCAACAGTTTATCTTCACACTTAACGGATCTGGAAAAAGAACAGCAAAATAAACCCAAAGGGAGCACAAGGAAGGAGATATTAAAGATTAGAGGAGAAATAAATGAAATAGAAACCAGAAAAACAATACAAAAGATCAATGAATCCAAGAGTTGGTTCTTAGACATGATAAACAAAATTGACAAACCTTTAGCCAGACTCATTAAAAAAAAAGAGAGAGAGAGGACCCAAATCAATAAAATCAGAAATGAAAGAGGGGAAGTGACAACGGACACCGCAGAAATACAAAAAATTTTAAGAAATTACTATGAGCAAGTATATGCCAACAAATTTGACAATCTGGAAGAAATGGACAATTTTCTAGAGGCGTACAACCTTCCAAGGCTAACTCAAGAAGAAACAGAAATCCTGACTAGACTGATTACCACCAGGGAAATTGAATCAGTAATCAACAATCTCCCAACAAACAAAAGCCCTGGACCAGATGGCTTTACAGGTGAATTTTACAAAACGTTCAAAAAAGAATTATCACCTATTCTCCTCAAGCTCTTCCAAAAAATCCAGAAGGAGGGAAGACCCCCAAACACTTTTTACGAAGCCACTATCACCCTGATCCCATAATCAGACAGACACCACAAAAAAAGAAAACTACAGGCCGATATCGCTAATGAACATAGATGCAAAAATCCTCAACAAAATATTAGTGAACAGAATTCAGCAATACATTAAAAAGATCATACACCATGATCAAGTGGGATTCATCCCTGGTATGCAAGGGTGGTTCAACATCCGCAAATCAATTAATGTGATACACCACATTAACAAAATGAAAAATAAAAATCACATGATCATATCAATAGATGCAGAAAAAGCATTTGATAAAATCCAACAGCCATTAATGATAAAAACCCTTAAGATAGTGGGAATAGAGGGATCATATCTCAACATAATAAACGCCATATATGACAAACCCACAGCTAACATCATACTCAATGGGGAAAAGCTAAAACCATTCCCCCTAAGATCAGGAACAAGGCAAGGTTGCCCACTATCTCTGCTTCTATTCAACATAGTGCTGGAAGTTCTAGCCCCAGCAATCAGACAAGAAAAAGAAATAAAAGGCGTCCAAGTTGGTAAGGAGGAGGTAAAATTATCATTATATGCAGATGATATGATACTATATATAGAGAACCCTAAAGACTCCACCAAGAAGCTATTAGAGCTGATAGATGAATTTAGTAAAGTAGCAGGATACAAAATTAATATTCAGAAATCAGTTGCATTTGTATATACCAATAATAAAACATCAGAAGCGGATATTAAAAAAAAATCCCATTTACAATCGCTCCAAAGACTATAAAATACCTGGGAATAAATTTAACCAAAGAAGTAAAAGATCTGTACTCAGAAAATTATAAGACCCTGGAGAAAGAAATGAAAGAAGATATAAATAGATGGGAACATATATCATGTTCATGAATAGGAAGAATTAATATAGTTAAAATGTCCATACTGCCTAAGGCAATATACATATTCAACGCAATTCCTATCAAACTACCAACGACGTTTTTCACAGAAATAGAACATATAATCCTAAAATTTATATGGGACCATAAAAGACCCCGAATAGCCTCAGCAATCTTGAGAAATAAGAACAAAGTGGGAGCTATAACAATTCCTGACTTCAAATTATACTACAAGGCTACAGTAATCAAAACAGCATGGTACTGGCATAAAAACAGACACATAGATCAATGGAACAAAATAGAGAGTCCAGAAATAAATCCATGCCTATATGGCCATTTAATCTAGGACAATGGAAGCAAGAATGTACGATGGGGTAAAACAGTCTATTCAATAAATGGTGCTGGGAAACCTGGACAGACACATGCAAAAAAATGAAGCTGGACCACCTCCTTACACCATATACAAAAATAAATTCAAAATGGCTTAAAGACTTAAATGTAAGGTCTGAAACCATAAAATACCTAGAAGAAAATATAGGAAGAAACTTCACAGACATTACCCAGAGAACGATTTTTACTGATATATCCCCTCGCGCGAGGGAAGTAAGAGAAAAAATAAACATGTGGGATTACATCAAACTAAAAAGTTTTTACACAGCAAAGGAAACCATCAATAAAACACAAAGGGATCCTACTGAATGGGAAAAGATATTTGCCAATGACACATCTGATAAGGGATTAATATCACAAATCTATGACAAACTCACTCAACTCAACTCCAAAAAAACAAACGACCCAGTTAAAAAATGGGCAGAGGACTTGAAGAGACATTTTTCTAAAAAGGAGATACAGATGGCAAACAGACATATGAAGAAATGCTCAACCTCACTAACCATCAGAGAAATGCAAATAAAAACCACAATGAGATACTACCTCACCCCAGTCAAAATGGCTATCATCAATAAATCAACAAACAACAAGTGCTGGCACGGATGTGGAGAAAAGGGAACGCTTGTGCACTGTTGGTGGGATTGCAGATTGGTGCAGCCACTATGGAAAACAGTATGGAGGTATCTCAAAAATCTGAAAATGGAACTACCCTATGATCCAGTAATTCCACTCCTAGGTATCTATACAGAGAAATCCAAAACTCCAATTCAAAAATCTTTATGCACTCCTATGTTTATTGCAGCACTATACACAATAGCTAAGAGATGGAAACAACGGAAATGCCCATCGGTAGATGACTGGAGTAAGAAAATGTGGCACATTTATACAATGGAGTATTACGCAGCCATAAAGAAGAAAGAAATCTTACCATTTGCAACAACATGGGTGGACCTAGAGAACATTATGTTAAGTGAAATAAGTCAGACAGAGAAAGATAATTACCATATGATCTCACTTATATGCGGAATCTAAAGAAAAGAATAAGTGAATGAACTAATCAGAAACAGTTTTGGAGACAAAGAGGAAAAACTGAGGGTTGCTAGATGGGCGGGCGGGTGGGGGTAAGGGGGATGGTGAGGGGATTAGAAAACAATCAGTAACCACAAGATGGCCACGGGGTTTTGAAAATTAATCTGGGGAACGTAATCAATAATGTTGTAAAGATTTTGTAGGGTATCCGATAGACATGTGTCCCATTTCGGAGACCATCTCAGGGAAGATTTTGATGCCTGATCACTGCACTATACACCTGAAGCTGAACAATAATGAATGCCAACTATAATATTTTATATATATATATATATATATATATATATATATATATATATGTATGTATGTATAGGTATGTATACATTTACAAGAGGCAGAGTACAGCATTGGGAGTGGAGATAGTGGAAATGGGATGGCTCGGTGCGATGTCAGAGAGATAGTGGATGGGGGGCTGGGGGTCCACACTGTGAGGGATATTAATGATAAACGTCTAAGGAAAAAAAGAAAACCCCATAGACAAGACAGACAATAGTTTAGTGGTTACCAGAGGGTAAGGGGGGTGGGGGTGGGAGATGAGGGTAAGGGGGATCAAATATATGGTGATGGAAGGAGAACTGACTCTGGGTGGTGAACACACAATGTAATTTATAGATGATGTGATACAGAATTGTACACCTGAAATCTATGTAATTTTACTAACAATTGTCACCTCAATAAATTAAAAAAAAAGAAAAATAAAAAAGAAATGATAAAGATTTATGTGTATGAACAAATGAAAAAAATATTAATAAAATTGACAAACCGTTCGAGAGACTCACTAAGATAAAAAGAGAAAAGACATAAATAAACAAAATCAGAAATGAAAGAGGGGAAGTTATCACGGATGACACAGAAATACAAAGGATCATTCAAGAATACTATGAAGGATTATATGCCACCAAATTCAAA
Source organism: Rhinolophus ferrumequinum (assembly GCF_004115265.2). Lineage (NCBI taxonomy): Eukaryota > Metazoa > Chordata > Mammalia > Chiroptera > Rhinolophidae > Rhinolophus > Rhinolophus ferrumequinum. The sequence continues at coordinate 75,496,289 of NC_046284.1, read as the reverse complement.
ACCTAGGGGAAATGGAGTTCTCTGAAACATATAGCCTTTCTAGGCTGAATCAAAAAGAATTGAAAAATATAAATAGACCGATCAGCAGTTAGGAAATTGGATCAGTCATCCGAAACCTTCCCAAAAGCAAAAGTCCAGGACCAGGTGGCTTCACTAGTGAATTGTACCAAACATTCTAAGAGGATCTAATACCTGTCCTACTCAAAGTCTTCCAAAAAATTGAACAAGAGACAATACTCCCTAACTCATTTTATGAGGCCAACATTATCCTGATACTAAAACCTAGTAAGGATAATACAAAAAAAGAAAATTAGAGACCTGTATCTCTGATGACTACAGATGGAAAAATCCTAAACAAAACTCTAACAAATCGAATGCAACAATGCTTTAAAAAATTATATCCCGACCAATTGGGGTTCATCACAGGGATGATTCAACATATGCAAATCCATCAATGTGATGTACCACATAGACAAAATAATGACACAAATTGTATGATTATATGAGTAGATGCAGAAAAGCGTTTGACAAGATACAACATCCACTTATGATTAAAACACTTAATAAAATAGGTATAGAAGGAAAATACCTTAACATAATAAAGGCATATATGACAAACCATCAGCTTATATCATAATTAGCTGTGAAAAACTGAAGGTTTTTGCTCTATATTCAGGGACACAGTGTGGCTGTCTCCTATCACCACTACTTTTCATCATAGTATTGGAAGCCCTAGCCAGAGCAATCAGGCAAGAGAAAGAAATAAAAGATATCCAAATTGGGAATGAAGAACTTAAATTGTCACTCTTTGCAGACGACATGATGCTACATACAGAAAACTCTGTAGAATCCACCAAAAGGTATTAGAAACAATAAACGAATACAGTCAAGTTGCATGCTACAAAATCAACGTACAAAAGTCCATTGTATTCCTACATACTAATAATGAACCCTCAGAAAAAGAAGTGAAAAAAACTAACAACTCCTTTTGCTATTGCAACAAAAAGTACAGGATACCTAGGAATAAACTTAATCAAGGATTTGAAAGACCTATACACTAAAAACTATAAGACATTTTTAACAGAAATTGAAGAAGACACAAAGAAATGGAAAGACACTCCATGTTCATGGATTGGAAGAATCAACGTAGTTAAAATGGCCATATTACCCAAACCAATATACAGATGTAATGCAATCCCTATCACAATTCCAATGGAATCTTTTGAAGAAAAAGAACAAAAAAATCATCAGATTTGTATGGAATCACAAAAGACCCTGAATAACCAAAGCAATGCTAAGAGAAAAGAACAATGCTGGAGGTATGACACTCCCTGACCTTAGATTGTCCTACAGGGCAACAGTAATCAAAACAGTATGGTACTAGCAGAAAACAGACACACAGAGCAATGGAATAGAATTGAGAAAACAAGTAATAAAACCACATAAATATGCATAAATAATTTTCTACAAAGAAGCCAAAAATTTACAATTGAGAAAAGACAGCCTCTTCAATAAATGGTGCTGGGAGCATTGGAATGCCATGTGCAAAAGAATGGAACTAGACTGCTATCTGTCACTGTGTACCAAAAATTAACTCGAAATGGATCAAAGAACTAAATATAAGACCTGAAGCAATAAACTACATAGAAGAAAACATAGGTACTAAACATATGGAAATTTGGTTCAAAGAGCATTTTATGAATTTGACTCCAAAGTCAAGGGAAGTAAAAACTAAAATAAATGAATGGGACTATATCAAATTTAAAAGCTTCTGCACAGCAAAAGAAACCATTGACAAAATAAAGAGGCAACCAACTGAATGGGAGAAGATTTTTGCAAACAGTGCCTCCGATAAGGGGCTAATATCCAAAATATACAAGGAACTCATGCAAATCAATAACAAAAAACAAACAACCCAATTGAAAAATGGGCAGAGGACCTGAAGAGATATTTCTCCAAAGAGGACATACAAATGGCAAATAGACATATGAAAAAATGCTCAACATCACTAATCATCAGACAAATGCAAATAAAAACCACAATGAGATATCACTTTACTCCAGTTAGAATGGCTATCATCAACAAGACAAATAGTAAGAAGTGTTGGAGTGGATGTAGAGAAAAAGGAACCCTCATGCACTGTTGGTGGGAATGCAGACTGGTGCAGCCGCTATGGAAGGCAGTGTGGAGGTTCCTCAAGAAATTATGAATAGAATTACCGTATAACCCAGCAATCTCTCTCCTGGGTATTGTCGTGTGGGTGTCATGTGGGGTCTCTGATCCCGCTCCCCACATAAGAACACAGGACATGGTGAGGCCAAAAAGGAACACCCACGGAGCCATAGGTAGGGGAGTCATACCACTATAGTCTCACTGAGGGCTGGATTCACACGACATGCGACCTGCTGTCCGCTTTTCTGCCAACTGACCGACTCCCCATTTGCTAGCTGCAATCTGCCTCTCTGCAATCCACAATCCACACTCCGCCACTTGCTAGTTCAGCCACCATCTTCTTGCTAGCCCTCATTTTCCTGCTAGTGTAGCCACAGCAGTTATATTAGTGGCCAATGGCTCACTGGTTACAGCTGATGGCCAAGTAGCCACAGATGATGGCCATCCAATCACAGTTGATGGCCATATACTACCTGAGCCAGCACCTTTCCACGTGAGGCCGAGAGCCTGGAAACTGCACTACTGGCTCTGTCCCCACAGTGTCTACCCAAAAAATCTGAAAACATTTATCCATAAAGACAAATGAGCTCCAATGTTCATTGCAACTTTATTTATAGTGGCCAAGTCATGGAAACAACCAAAATGTCCTTCGATAGATGAGTGGATAAAGAATTGTGGTATATATACACAATGGAATATTATTCAGCGGTAAGAAAAGATGAAATAGGACCATTTGTGACAACATGGATGGATCTTGAGATTATAATGCAAAGCGAAATAAGCCACATAGAAAAAGCAGAGAACCATATGATTTCACTGATATGTGGTATATAAACCAAAAACAACAAACGAACAAGACAAACAAATGAGAAACAAAAACTCATAGACACAGATAGTAGTTTAGTGGTTGGGTAAGCGGGGAGAGGGTGGTAGATGAGGGTAAAGGGGATCAAATATATGGAGATGTAAGGAGAACTGACTCTGGGTGGTGAACACACAATGTGATTTATAGATGATGTAATACAGATTTGTACACCTGAAACCTATGTAACTTTACTAATAATTGTCACCCCAATAAACTTTAATTTAAAAAAAAGTGACCCTGATTAGCCAAAGAAATCTTAAGAAAAAAGAACAATACTGGAGGTATCACACTCCCTGACTTTAGCTTGTACTACAGAGCTACAATAATCAAAACAGCATGGTATTGGCAGAAAAACAGACACATAGACCAATGGAATAGAATTGAGAACCCAGAAATAAAACCACATAAATATGGACAGATAATTTTTGACAAAGAAGCTAGAAACATACAATGGAGGAAAGACAGCCTCTTCCATAAATGGTGCTGGGAGAATTGGATAGCCACGTGCAAAAGAATGAAACTGGACTGCTATCTGTCACCATGTACCAAAATTAATTCAAAATGGATCAAAGACTTAAGCATAAGACCTGACACAATAAACTACATAGAAGAAAACATAGGTAGTAAACTTATGGACCTTGGGTTCAAAGAGCATTTTATGAATTTGACTCCAAAGGCAATGGAAGTAAAAGCTAAAATAAATGAATGGGACTATATGAAACTTAAAATCTTCTGCACAGCAAAAGAAACCATTGACAAAATAAAGAGGCAACCAACTGAATGGGAGAAGATTTTTGCAAACAGTGCCTCCGATAAGGGGCTAATATCCAAAATATACAAGGAACTCATGAAACTCAACACCAAAAAAACAAAAAAACCCAATTGAAAAATGGGCAGAGGACCTGAAGAGACATTTCTCCAAAGAGGACATACAAATGGCAAATAGACATATGAAAAAATGCTCAACATCACTAATCATCAGAGAAATGCAAATAAAGACCACTAGGAGATATCACCTCACCCCAGTCAGAATGGCTATCATCAAGACAAATAGTAACAAGTGTTGGAGAGGCTGTGGAGAACAAGGAACCCTCATACACTTTTGGTGGGAATGCAGACTGGTGCAGCCGTCATGGAAGGCAGTGTGGAGGTTCCTCAAAAAATTAGGATTAGAATTACCATATGACCCAGCAATCCCTCTGCTGGATATCTACCCAAAAAATCTGAAAACATTTATACATAAAGACACGTGTGCTCCAATGTTCATTGTAGGCATGTTTCCGGTGGCCAAGACATGGAAACAACCAAAATGTCCTTCAATAGATGAATGGATAAAGAAGTTGTGGTATATATACACAATGAAATACTATTCGGCGGTAAGAAAAGATGATATAAGAACATTTGTGACAACATTGATGGATCTTGAGAGTATGATGCTAAGCGAGATAAGTCAGACAGAAAAAGCAGAGAACCATATGATTTCACTGATATGTGGTATATAAACCAAAAACAACAAAAGAACAAGACAAATGAGAAACAAAAACTCATAAACACAGACAATAGTTTAGTGGTTACCAGAGGGTAAGGGGGATGGGAGGTGGGAGATGAGGGTAAGGGGGATCAAACATATGGTGATGGAAGGAGAACTGACTCTGGGTGGTGAACACACAATGGGATTTATAGATGATGTAATATAGAATTGTACACCTGAAATGTGTGTTATTTTACTAACAATTGTCACCCTAATAAATTTAAAAAAAAAAGGTAAAAAAAAGTTAAAGTGGCAACCAAACAGGTGGGAGAAGATTTTTGCAAAGAACACCTCTGATAAGGGGCTAATATTCAAAATATATACCGAACTCATACAACTCAACAACAACAACAAAAACAAACAATCCAATTAAAAATGGGCAGAGGAGTTGAAGAGACATTTCTCCAAAGAGGACATATGAAAGGCCAATAGACATATGAAAAAATGTTCAACATTACTAATCATCAGAGAAATGCAAATAAAGACCACTAGGAGATATCACCTCACCCCAGTCAGAATGGCTATCATCAAGACAAATAGTAACAAGTGTTGGAGAGGCTGTGGAGAAAAAGTAACCCTCATATACTGTTGGTGGGAATGCAGACTGGTGCAGCCGTTATGGAAGGCAGTGTGAAGGATCCTCAAAAAATTAAGAATAGAATTACCATATGACCCAGCAATCCCTCTCCTGGGTATCTACCCAGAAAATCTGAAAATTTTTATCCGTAAAGATATGTGCTCCAATGTTCATTGCAGGTTTATTTATGCTGTCCAAGACATGGAAACAACCAAAGTGTCCTTTGATAGATGATGGATAAAGAAGTTGTGGTACATATGCACAATGGAATACTATACTACCATAAGGAAAGTTGAAATAGTACTATTTGTGACAACATGGATGGATCTTGAGGTTGTTATGCTGAGCAAAATAAGTCCGACAGAAAAAGTCGAGAACCATATGATTTCACTGATATGTGGTACATCAAACTGACAACAAGAAAAGAACAAGACAAATACATGAAGAAACAAAAACTCATTGACATAGACAATAGTTTAGTGGTTACCAGAGGGTAAGGCGGGAGTGGGGTTGCAGAAGAGGGTAAACGGAATCTAATATATGGCGATGGAATGAGAAATGACTGGGTAATGAACACATAATGTGAGATATAGATGATGTATTGCAGAATTGTACACCTGAAGTCCATGTAACTTTACTTACAATTGTCACCCCAATAAAATTTGATTTTTAAAAAAAGAAGATGGTCCAGGTTTATTTATTTATTTTTTTTGCATTCATTTGTCCACTTTCCCCGGCATCATTTATTGAATAAGACAGTCTTTATCCCACTGTATGTTCTTGCCTCCTTTGTCATAGATTAAATGACCATATGTGCATGGATTTATTTTTAGGCTCTCTATTCTTTTCCAGTAATCTATGTCCTTTTTTATGCTAATATTATGCTGTTTTGATTAGTATGGCCTTGTAGTATAGATTGATATCAGGTAATATGATACCTGTAACTTTTTTCTATTTTTTCAAGATTGCCATTACTATTTGGGGTCTTTTATGGTTCCACACATATTTTAGGATTATTTGTTCTAGTTCTGTGAAAAATGCCATTGATATTTTGATAAGGATTGCAGTGATTCTGTAGATTACTTTGGGTAGTATGGACATTTTAACAATGTTAATTCTTCCTATTAATGAGCATGGTATATGTTTTCATTTATTTGTGGCTTCTTCGATTTCTTTCTTCAGTGTCATATACTTTTTCAGTACTGGGCTTTTACCTTTTTGGATAAATTTATTACTATGTATTTTATTCTTTTGGATGCAATTTTCAATGGGATTGGTTTCTTAACTTACTTTTCTGATGGTTCTTTATTGGTGTATAAAAATGCACTGATTTCTGAATGTTAATTTTGAATCCTGCTACTTTATTGAATTCATTTATTAGTTCTAATAGTTTTTTGTTGGAATCTTTAGGGTTCTTTTTATAGTGTTATGTCATTTGCAAATAATAACAGTTTTCTTCTTCCTTTCCAATTGGGTGCCTTTTTTTCTTTTTCTTGTCTGATTGCTGTGGCTCGGATTTCCAATACTATGTTGAATAGAAGTAGTGAAAGTGGACTTCTTTTTGTTGTTCCTGATCTTAAAGTAAAAGTTTTCATCTTTTCCCTGTTGAACATAATATTAGCTGTGGTTTTGTCATATGTTGCCTTTATTATGTTAGGTATGTTCTCTCTGTCCATACTGGGGTGAATGTTTTTGTCATAATTGGATGTTGGATTTTGTCAAATACTTTTTCACATCTGTTGATACAATCGTACGATTTGAACACTTCATTTTGTTTATGTGGTCCATCACATTAACAATTTGCATACATTGAACCAGCCTTGTATCCTAGTGATAAATCCCACTTGGTCATGGTGTATGATCTTTTGAATATATTCCTGAATTTAGTTTGGTAATATTTTGTTGAGAATTTTTGATTCTGTGTTCATCAGGGATATTGTCCTATATTTCTCTTTTTTGCACTGTCTTTGGTTTTGGTATTAGCACAAACTTGTAAAGTGGGTTTGGGAGACTTCTCTCCTCTTCATTTTTAAAAAATTGTTTGAGAAGGGTAGGTATTTATTTTTCTTTGAATGTTTGGTAAAATTCACCTGTGAAGTCATCTTGTCCTGGATTTTTGTTTTTTGGGAGTTTTTCCATTGCTGATTCAATTTTGTTAGTAGCTATTGGTCTGTTCAGATTTTCTGTTTCTTCCTGATTCAGTCTTGGAAGATTGTATGTTTCTAGGAATTTATCCATTTCTTCCAGGTTGTCCAATTTGTTGGTATATAATTGTTCATAGTATTTTCTCATAATCCTTTGTACTTTTGTGGTGTTGATAGTTACTTCTGCCTTTCATTTCTGATTTTATGTATTTGGGCCCTCTCTCTTTTCTTGATGAATTTGACAAAAGATTTATCAATTTTGTTTATCTTTTCAAAGCACCAACTCTTGATTTCATTCATATTTCCTATTGCCTTGCAAGTCTCTTTCATTTATTTCCACTCTGATCTTCATTATTTTCTTCCTTTTACTCGTTTTGGGCTTTGTTTGTTTTTCTTTTAGTACAACTTTTAAGTGTAAAGTTAGACTGTTTATTTGAGATTTTTCTTGTTTCTTGAGATAGGCCTGTATTGCTATGAATTTCCTTCTTAAAACTGCTTTGGCTATGTCCCATAGATTTTGGGTTGCTGTGTTTTACTTTTCATTGGCCTCTTGTTATGTTTTGACCCCCTCCTTGTTAACCCGTTCATTGTTTAATAGAATCTTATGTAGCCTCCATGTGTTTCTGTGTTTTTCAGTTTTTTTATTTGTAATTGATTTCTAGTTCATATCACTGTGATTAGAGTAGACGCTTGATATGATTTCAATCTTTTAAAATTTATTGAGGTTTGTTTTGTCACCTAACATGTGGTCTATCCTGGAAAATGTTCCATATGCACTTGAAAAGAATCTATGTTCTGCTGCTTTTTTTTTTTTTTTAAAGATTTTATTGGGGAAGGGGAACAGGACTTTATTGGGGGAACAGTGTGTACTTTCAGGACTTTTTTTCCAAGTCAAGTTTTTGTCTTTTCAATCTTAGTTGTGGAGGGTGCCATTCAGCTTCAAGTTGTTGTCCTTTCAGTCTTAGTTGTGGAGGGCGCAGCCCAGCTCCAGGTCCAGTTGCCGTTCCTAGTTGCAGGGGGAGCAGCCCACCATCCTCTGCAGGACTCGAGGAATCGAACCGGCAACCTTGTGGTTGACAGCCCCCGCTCCAACCAACTGAGCCATCCGGGAGGCAGCTCAGCTCAAGGTGCCATGTTCAATCTTTAGTTGCAGGGGGTGCTGCCCACCATCCCTTGCAGGACTTGAGGAATTGAACTGGCAACTTTGTGGTTGAGAGCCCACTGGCCCATGTGGGAATCGAACCGGCAGCCTTCAGTGTTAGGAGCATGGAGCTCTAACCGCCTGAGCCCCCAGGCCAGCCCCGTTCTGCTGCTTTTTAGTGAAATGTTTTAAAATTATCTATTAAATCTATCTGCTCCAATGTGTCATTTAAGGCTGCTATTTCTTTGTTGATTTTCTGCCTGAGTTATCTATCCATTGATATCAGTGGGGTGTTAAATTCCGCTACTAATATTGTATTGCCATCAGTCTTTCCCTTCATGTCTGTCAATATTTGCTTTATATATTTATGTGCTCCTATGTTAGATGCATAGATGTTTATAAGACTCATATCTTCTTGTTGGATTGATCTCTTTATCAGTATAAAATGCCCTTCTTTGTCTCTTATTACAGTCTTTGTTTTAAAGTTTCTTTAGTCTAAGTATTTCTACCCCAGCTTTTTTTTTTAATTTCCATTTGCATGAAATGCCTTTTGTTTTCATCCCTTTACTTTCAGTCTGTGTGTTTCTTTTATAAGCAGCACATGTATAGGTTTTGTATTTTTATTCATTCCACCATCCTATGTCTTTTGATTGGAGAATTTAGTGTATTTACGTTTAATTATGATAGGTGTGTAGTTATTCCCATTTTTATTTATTGTTTTTCTGGATGTTTTTATACTTCCTCTTTGTTCCTTTCTTCTTCTTTTATTCTTTTCTCTTGTACATTGATGACTTTCTATAGTAATTTGTTTGGATTACTCTCTCTCTCTCTCTCTCTCTCTCTCTCTCTCTCTCTCTCTCTGAGAGTGTGTGTATGTGTGTATTTATTACAGGTTTTTGTTTGGTAGTTAGCATGAGATTCATATAGAAAAGCTATGTTTATAGCAATCTATTTTAGTTGATGGTCACTTAAATTTGAATTCATTCTAAAAGTGTTGCATTTTTTACACACCTCTCCATGTTTATTTTTTTTGTGATTATATTTTACATCTTTTGTGTATCCCTTAATTCATTATTGTATTTACACATAGTCTTACTATGTTTGTCTTTTAACCTTCATACAAGCTTTAAAATTGTCTGATCTACTACTTTTACTAAATGTTTGCCTTTATCAGTGAGATTTTTTCCTATATTTTATCATATTTAGTTTTGGCTTTTTCTTTTCCACTTAAAGAAGTCTCTGACATTTCTTGTAGTGCCAGCTAGTAGTGATGAACAACTTTAGCTTTTGCTTATCTGAGAAACTCTTCTTCTTTCCTGCAATTATGAATAATCTTGCTGGGTAGAGTATTTTTGGCTATAGGTTTTCTCCTTTCATCACTTGTTTGCTGACAATTTGACTTGTAGTTTAATGGGCTAATCCCTTGTACATGACAAGCTGCCTTTTCCTTGGTGCTTTTAAGGTTCTTTTTAACTTTTGCCATTTTAATTATGATGTGTCTTGGTGTGGGCCTCTTTGAGTTTGTTTTGTTTGGGACTGTCTGTTCTTCCTGGATTTGGATGTCTATTTCCTTCACCAGGTTAGGGACATTTTCAGTCATTACTTCTTCAAGTGGGCTTTTTGTCCCTTTGTCTATCTCTTCTCCTCGTGGAACCCCTATGTTGTGAATATTGGTATGCTTGATGTTGTCCCAGAGACCCCTTAAACTATCCTCATTTTAAAAAATTCTTTTGTTGTTGTTTTTCTTACTGGGTGGTTTCCAGTACCTTGTTTTCCAGATCACTGAGTTGTTCCTCTGCATCATGTCCTCTGCCATTAATTTCCTCTAGTTTTTTTTTTTAAATTTCAATTATTGTATTCTATTCTTGTTGGTTCATTTTATATTTTCTGTCCTTTTGTTAAAGTTCTCACTGAGTTTATTGATTCTTCTTTCAAGTTCATTGAACATCTTTGTAAAACCATTGTTTTGAACTTTTTATCTGTTACGTTGCTTGTCTCCATTTCGTTTTATTTTCCTGTAGTATTGTCCTGTTCTTTTGTTTAGAACATATTCCTCTGTCCCCTCATGTTGGCTGTCTCTCTTGCTTGTTTCTATGTATTAGGTAGATTCACTATGTCTCTTGGTCTTTAAAGAGTGGCCTTATGTATAAGGTATACTATGGGGCCCAGTAGCACCAATCCTTCCTGGTCACCAGAACCAGGTGCTGCAGGTGTGGCTCCTGTGTGGTTGTGTGTGCCCTCCTGTTGTAGTTGGAAGACCCAGGTGCTTCTTGAACTACTGCCTCTGTGCTGGAGCTTGGAGCTAGTGAGTTTGTGTATGAGCCCTTTAAGAACAGCATCTCTTGTTTTCCACTGCCAGTCTCCCACATAATCCCCACTGGTTTTGAAAGCTAGATATTTTAGGGGTTCCTCTTCCTAGCACAGGTCGCCTGGGCTGGGGCACCCTGTGTGGGGCTTGAACCCCTAGCTTCTCAAGGAGACCTCTGTGGCTGAAATACTCCTCTCATTTGTGAATCATACTAGATGTGGGACCTGACCAGACCATGTTTCAGTCCCCCTCCCCATCTCACATGGTTTCTTCTTTATATCCTTAGTTATAGGAATTCTGTTTAGCTGGTCTTCAGGCGGTTCTCAGTGATGGCTGTTCTATATTTAGTTGTAATTCTGATGTGTTCTTGGGAGGAGCTGAGTTCAGTATCTACCTACTCTGCCATTTGACCCCACCTCCTCTTTTTTTTTTTAATAGTTTCTATTTCTTTGTTGAATTTCTCATTTTGTTCACTCATTAATTTCCTAATTCTGTTCATTTGTCTATTTGTTTTCTTGTAGTTCACTGAATTTAAGATTATTCTGAATTCTTTGTCAGGAATTTCTTCGATCTCCATTTCCTTAGGGTCAGTTATTAGAGCTTTATTAGTTTATCTTGGTGGTGTCATGTTTTCTTAATTGTTCATGATCCTTGTGGCTTTGTGTTGGTGTCTGTGCATTTGAAGAAGTAGGGACCTCTTCCATCTTTGTATGTTTTCTTTGGTAGGTAAATCCCTTCACTAGTCACTCCATCTAGATTCTGTGTGGGCCTTCTGATGGTTTCCATGTGAGCTTGTTGCTGGGATTCTTAGGCAGGTAGATCTTGTGCCTGGGTCAGCAGGTGGGCAGACCTGGTGCTTGGGTTCACAGGGTTCTTCCTCGTGCCTGAGACTGTGGGGGTGGGTTGCAGTCCTGGATCCATGCGAGCAGGCCTGGTTCCTGGGTTTATAGGGATTGTTCAGGCACTGGGGCCACTAGGGTTGGGCTGGTAACTTAGTGTGGACAGTCCTGACATCCAAGGACAAACTTGCAGCCTCGGAATGTGGGACTTGACCTGGTACTGTGATAGACCAGGAGCCTGGGTCCATGGAAGCCAGCTTGGTGCTAGAGGAAACTTTGGACCACAGGAATTGGGCAGTATCTTGGAGCCACAGGAGGTGGCCTGAAGGTTGGGTTTGTGGGCACCCTCCTGCATTGGCATGGGCTAGGAGCTTGGACCTGTGGGAATTCCCCTGGATCCTAGGGCTGTGAGGGCCAGCCTGGTGTTATAAAAAGGTTTTTATAAACAATTTTTTGAGGTATAATTTACATACTATAAAATTTACTCATTTTATGTGTGCAGCTCAATGATTTTAAATAAACTTACTAAGTTTTGCAACTATCACCTCAATCCAATTTTAGAACATTTCCATCACCCCAGTAAGATCTCTTGTGCCTAATTTACACTTAATCCAGAAATGGGGTTTTAATCTCAACTAGGCACATATATTAAAGGGGAAGCAGTGTACATCTGTGGGTCAAATGTGTGCCAAAATGGGAACTCTCCTCAAGGCGCATGAAACTATGCATATTGGTCATTGACATCATCTCATGTCCACCAAGAGTTCCTTTTTATGAGCTTTTCTCTGCTCACATCTTGGGTGAGTATGTTTTAAGAAGGGAGGCCATTCACTGATAGGACCTTTTCACCTTCATAGTTTCTCATATAGATAGCAATAAATCATTCTTAGACAATCACAAAGCAGTTATGGGCTTGCTATATGGATAAGACAGTAGCTGAGATGTTATGGAGATTTTTGTTTTCAATGTTCTAGAAAAAAAAAAGCCACCAGTGGTAGCATTGGAGAAGGAAAAAGCAAGGCAAATCTGGGGTCCAAGCATAAGAACTCCAGTGAATTGGACCCAAGGTGGTACTAGTGTCTAATGCTATGTAGAATTATGACTTTAACCTGCCTGAGTTTAGTATGCCTGTAGTATAGTTGATGTATCAGGATAGACTCTTGTATGTGAAAGGAACTCTAAATATCATCTATTTTGTCAGATTTATTTATTATTTTATACAACTGATGCCTACAGAAGGGAACAGATTTGCTTAAGGTCACACAACCTGTTAGTAGCAGAGAACATTAGTCTTCTGATACACAGCCCACTATATCAAATATAAAATGGACTAGAATTAGAAGTCATGAAACAATGTCTTAAAAGGCAATTAAAAGGGCGGCCGGATGGCTCAGTTGGTTAGAGCATGATCTCTGAGCTACAGGGTTGATGGTTCAATTCCCACATGGGCCAGGGAGCTGTGCCCTCTACAACTACATTGAAGACAACGAGCTGCCACTGAACCCCCCGCAGGGGCAGCCAGATGGCTGAGTTGGTTAGAGCATGTGCTGTTAACAAGGTTGCTGGTTTGACTCCCCCATGGGATGGTGGGCTGCACTGCCCGCAACGAGATTTAAAACAGTGACTGGACTTGGTGCTGAGCTGCGCCCTCCACAGCTAAGATTGAAAGACAACTTGACTTGGAGCTGATTGGTCCTGGGAAAAACTCACTGGTCCCCAACAAATTCCTGAAAATACACACTGTTCCCCTACCCAAATAAAAAATCTTTTTTAAAAAAGGCAATTAAAAACATTGAACTGGTAAATCTACACCACTGGGCCCCTCCGGACACCTACTACATAAGGCCACTCTACTAAGACCAGGAGGCATAGCCCCTCTACCTAATACGTAGAAACAAACAAAAGGAAGCAGCCAAAATGGGGAGACAAAAAAACATGCCACAAATGAAAGAATAGAACAAAGCTCTAGAAAAAGAACTGAAAAAAATATAGACAAACTACCAGACACAAAGTTCAAAAGACTGGTTATAAGGATGCTCAATGATCTCAGTGAAAATTTCAACAAAGAGATAGGAAACATAAGAATGGAGACAGAAAAACATTAACAACAGTCAAAAATGAAGAATACAATAACTGAAATAAGGAATACATTAGAGGGAATCAACAGTGGATTAGATGAAGCAGAGGTTTGAATAAGCGATTTAGAAAATAGGGTAGCAGATAACACCCAATGAAAATAGCCAAAAAAAAAAAAAAAAGAAAGAAAGAATAGAATTCCCCTCCCCCCAAATGAGGATAGTTTAAGGGGCTTCTGGGACAACATCAAGCATACCAACATTCACATCATACAGGTATCAGAAAGAGAGAGAGCAAGGAAACCTACTTGAAGAAAACCTACTTGAAGAAATAATGATGGAAAACTTTCATTTTGTTTTTTAATTAACATTTATTGGGATGACAATGGTTAGTGAAATTACATAGATTTCAAGAGGACAATTCTGTAATACATCAGCTATATATCACAATGTGTGATGGAAAACTTTCTTAACCTGGAGAAGAAAATAGACATACATGCCCAGGAAGCGCAGAGTACCAAACAAGATGAACCCAAAGAGGCCCACACCAAGACACATCAAAATTAAAGCACCAAAAGTTAAAGACAAAGAAAGAATCTTAAAAGCAGCAGGAGGAAGGCAGTCAATTACCTACAAGGGAGTCCCCATAAGACTGTCAGCTGATTTCTCAACAGGAACTTTGCAGGCCAAAAAAGATTGGCAGAAAATATTCAAAGTGATGAAAAACAAGGACCTACAGCCAAGATTGCTCTACCCAGCAAAGCTATCATTTAGAACCGAAGGACACATATAGAGCTTCCCAGACAAGATAAAGCTAAAGGAGTTCATCATTACCAAACCAGTATTATAAGGAATGTTAGAGGGACTTCTTTAAAATGAAAAAAATATATATATAAATATAAATAATAAATTGGCAATAACTTCATATCTATCATCAATTACTTTAAATGTAAATGAATTAAATGCTCCAGTCAAAAGATAGGGTGGCTGAATGGATAAGAAAACAAGACCCCTACATATGCTGTCTACAAGAGACTCACGGTTCAGATGAAAGACACACACAGACTGCAAGTAAAGGATTGGAAAAAGGTATTTTATAAAAATGGAAACAAGAAACGAGAAAAACAAAGGCTAGGTTAGCAATACTTATACCAGATAAAATAGACCTAAAACAAAGACTATAACAAGAGACAAAGAAGGGCCCAGTAATCCCACTTCTGGGTATTTATCTGAAGAAACCCAACACTACTTTGATGGGACATGTGCATTCATATGTTCATTGCAGCATTATTTACAATAGCCAAGATATGGAGTCTAGCGACACTTCCCTGAACAGATGACTGGATAAAGAGGTGGTACATATATACAATGGAATATTAGTCAGCCATAAAAAGAATGAAATTTTGCCATATCCAGCCACCTGAATGGGCCTAGAGGGTATCATGCTGAATGGAGTAAGTTAGGCCGAGAAAGACAAATGTCATATGAATTCACTTACATGTGGAACCTAGAGAACAGGATGAACGAACAAACAAAATAGAAACAAACTCACAGATGCAGAGAACATTTTGATGATTGCCAGATGGGAGGGGAGTTGGGAAATGGGTGAAAAAGGTGAAGGGATTAAGAAGTACAAATTTGTTATTTACAAAAAAGTCATGGGGATGTAGGGTATATCATAAGGGATCTAGTAAATAATATTGTATTAACTATGTGTTGTGCCAGGTGGGTACTAGATTTATTGGGGTGATCACTTTGTAAGTTATATAAATGTTTAATGACTGTGTTGTATACCTGAAACTAATATAAAACTGTATGTCAACTGTAATTGAAAAAAATTAAATTATGTAAAAAAAAACAAAACACAGGGACAAAAAGCGAGCTATAATGTATGTGCTGGTAGAGGGCTTGCCTTCAATTTGTAAGAAATGCAACATCTGTTAAGCATAATATATCAAAGTGCAAAAGATTAAAAAAAAAATAAAAACACCATGAACTGGTTTTTATTTTTCAAGCTTCTTTGGGAAGAGATAAACACGCAATATTAAAAAGATAATTATTCCAAATAAATAAGCTTGCACAAATCCCATTTCAAAAATAGTAGGTGAATAATTTTAATTTTTATTGGGATTTAAAAATGTTTCCTATGATAGTTGTACTTTAATATATGTAAATAGTAGTCTTTACATTTGATGAATGTAGGTATGTGAAATATACAAGCTGCAAAACATTAACTTTTAGCAGATTAAAATGTATTCAGTTTAATTTTATCTCAAAAGATATTTTAAATCAAGAGAATTTCCCATTTTCCTTTAAAAGCAAATTACTGTAGACGTGGTATTTTCAACAAACCTTTAAACTGTTTGCTGCTAAGTAAAATGTTAATTAGATATTTGTTGCAGGCAAAGAAAAAGTGACAAGATATAATTCTTTAGCAGGTTTTAAAATATTATTTGTGTGGTAGAAATGTCTTGACAGATGACAATTTATTACATTAAAACTTCCATTATCAGTAATCTCTAATTAAAATAAAAGTATGAAGTAGATATAATTTGTAGACTGTGGATTAATATTACATCATAATTTACTTTGGAAGAAAACTAATTTGTTTTCCATATTTTAAACCATACCTCAATCTCTAAATTGAACAACCACCACCTTAGTAAATATTCTTTAACATGCCACATAGTACAATACCCAATGAAAGATAATGTCATTGGATATACCAGAATTATTAGCACACATAAAAATCGACACTTTTATGTTGAATTTGATTTTCAGTTTTGAAACACAAAGAGTAAACTCTGAATTAGGAGATAATATTTAAACATTTTCAATGAAGGTAAGAAATAGTGTTTTGGAATGAGTCATGTCTCCCTTGCAAGATTGCTAAAACAACTCCTGGAGGATGGATTGTGGGAATAAAGAAGAGATACTTCATTTGTAACTAGAAATGGATGTGAACCCATCAATTTTGATAAGAAATCATTTTAATATGCCATGTAAAAATGAGTCATCATGTGTGTAATGTTTAATCATTCTGACTAGAGGGTAACCATCACTAGGTATATTTTAAAGAGCTTAGAATGGTATAAAATGGCTTCCCACATCCCTATTTCTACTTCCAAAACGCCATAAATTACTATTTCCTCACTATCAAAGTAATCAGGGCACAAGCCAAACAGCTGAATATGTTACTTTGAAAACAATTACAGTACAGAAGGTTGGTAGGTACTTTTTTATTATTTCACATAAGTTGACATGTAGAATTGATTTTTCCCACTTTGTTCTAAATAAAATTCCAAGGTACTGGTATTCTCTCAAAATTCTAAAAAGTTTAAGAAGTAATCATTTGAAAAATTAAGGCAGGAAATAGTTATCATGAGAGGTTTTAGATAGTTTTACGTAACAGTAGAAGTGTTTTGTTGCTAAAATTCTCAAATTTAAAATAAACCTATTTTCTAAAAAAAATCTTTTCTAAATGTAAGGATTTATACCAAATGATATTTACTTTTAAGTAAGAACTGAGATGTATCTAGCAATTTCTATATTTGATGTAATTTGTTTTAGAACTTCCTAAAAACATGAAAATGCATAAAAATAGATTAGTTGATTAGGAAGTATTGAATTGTGACAGCACACAGAATGGCAATTAGTACAAATCCTATCATAAGGATTAGAATAAATGTATCAACGCTCATCTCTATCCTGGGCTTCTCATTTTTACCTTCACTAGGGCGGCTTCCCCCTTTTATTCCACTGCTTTTGCTAGTCCCTGGCTGTTGCCTATGAGTTGAGAAAAGAGCCTTGGGACTATATTGTCCCCAGACCTCTTGTAACCCAGCAGAATTCTGATATTGGCGTCCAGCGCAGACCTTGAAGTGATAATGTGCATTTGTGAGAAAGTTGGAAAAGGAGAACGAAGTGTCTGGTCCTTTGTAAATCTAAAGGAAAAGGAATGAAAATGAAAATTATATTTTCTTGCCAAATAAAATAACATGGTATGGTTTTCAATAATAGGACAAATATGAAATAATCCCTTCATTTCATGAATATCTTCATACAAAAAATAAAAATTTACTCTTATAGTCTCTAATGTCTTGAGAGGACCCAGCACTGCTTAGGTAATTTTGTTCAATGTAGGAAATGATAAAGACTTATGATTGTTAAACTTTAATTGTGTTTGGAATGAGTTGTGCATGTGATCAGTGGAACCTAAGAATACCAAATCAATCAATAGTGATAAGTTAATTAAATGAATAAGCTAACTGTCCCCAAATAAGTATTACATACATAAAATTCTAAGGACCAGATAGGACTTTTGGATAAGATTTAGTTACTTTAAACATCCTAAAAGAATATTTTACTCCTTGACAAGACCTCAATCCCAAGCAGGATATGAAACTATATAATTTTAAAGACCAAATTTGCAAAAATTTACCAGGTCAGTTCGTTTTTCACTGATGAGTTGAAGATTATAAACAATGGGATCTCCTTTTATTGGCTCCAGAGACTCCCATTTGACCTCACAAATATTGTTATTCGCCTGATGTAATTTAGGTGCTAGAAAAAGAAAAAGAGAATTTCAGTTTAGAGGGTACTATTTTTCCTAGATCATCTTGAATACATTGAAATCTCTCATAATTTTCCATGGTCATTAAAAGGCAGCCCATGTACACTTAATTTAAGAAATATACAGTTATAGTTCTTATTGTAAAGCATTTTGCCATACCATCTTAATGATTGTAATAAAGACTTTAAGTACTTAAAACTAGCAATTAATACTGCATTTTTTTTCTTTTTCCAGTAAGACATTATTACAATTTTTATTATTGTTGTTTAATCCCTGCTGGTATAATCTCTTGCGTTGTATTTATATGGTGCATCACATATTTGGAAGCATTTTTACATTCATTAATAATTTTATTTTGGGATGAAAGCAACTGTGCAAATAAAGTAGGCTAGGATCTTTATTTCATGTTATTAATCTCTCTACATTTCAGGAAAATGGGGCTTAAATCTATAAAAAAAGACAAAGACATTATTGTGGTCTAAGCCATGTTTAATTCCAATATGTTCCAGTTAGCTTTATACTAAACACAAATGATTTCAAAATAGTGATTGGACTCATGTGGATGGACTGGAACAACTGAATTTGATAACTGGAAAAAAATTCTCAAAAATCAAGCTTTCATGACTGTAAATAGGCCTTGTTGTGTATTACATACAGCACTTTATTTTATTATTCAAATAAGGAGAGAAATTCAGAGTTTCAGAAATTACCAAATAGGTACTAATTACCAAATATGAAACTACAAGCTTGTACTAAATATGTACCAAATACTAAGTTTACATAGCCTTATTTTTCAGCTTTAATCAGTATAATCACACCTATCAGTTGGTGAGTTTTTTGTACTAATCTATTTGAGAAAATATAAGATATGGCAAGGAATGAATATCATGGCAAAGTGGAAGAACTACAATGGGAATAAGAAGCCTACAGTTCTAATCTTGGCTCTGCCACTGGCTCATGGTGTCCTTTAGCTAAGTTTCTTACCATTTTGGAGACTTCTTCCTCTTAAAAAAATGGTGATAGAGTGATTGGCTGAATTAGTTGATCTCAAAGATATGTTTTAAAATATTATGGTTCTGGAAGTCTCATTAATTCTACATTGCCTTTTGAATCCATAATTAAGTACTAGTTTCTTTTGGTATCATATTGTTGACTATTGAAAATAAACTTTATTGTGGAGTTTTACATATGAGCTATTGGAACGGAAATTAATGCAACCTTTATTGTCATGGCTTATAATACTTACCTTTAAGTGTGGCTGGTGGGGTTTTTGTTGTAGTGAAAGTATAGATAACAGACAGTGGTCCCTTACCAGCTTCATTACATGCCTGGATTTTAAATTCATACTGAGTATATTCACTCAATCTTTGCACTTTGTGAGTCTGACAAGGTCCATGGTAAATGACAGAAAATCTGGGAGTTGGAATCAAGATGGGAGAAGCATCATCATCATCATCATCATCATTATTATTACTATTATTATTATTTAAGGAGGGTGTAGCTCACAGTGGCCCATGCAGGGATTGAACTGGCAACCTTGGTGCTACCAGCACCACACTCTAACCAACAGAGCTAACCAGCCACCCTGAGAAGCAATATTATTAATCAACAGTCATATAGGTAAAAATAACTCTATATAACTGACTTAAAACTGGTTTTAAAACCTCAATAAGTCCTAAGTAAATCAACTTGAAGCCAGATAGGTAAAATACAAAAGAAAAATTCTGTGTAAATATCATAACGGCAAGGTGCTGGCTTTCATATTTCTTTGGTAACTTCTATCCTCTGGTATTAATAATATGTTGTATAAAGGAGGAAGTGTTTTGGAAGAGGCAGAACAGACAGCTAAATTATCACTAAGAACTGAAGAAAGTATATCTAACACAATAATGAGTTGCTTTCATATCTATTAGTTCATTGAAACCACTGGGATTGAAGGATTAAGGTAGGAAACTTTAAAACATTTGTGTTGTAATATATATTAAATAGTAAAAATAATTTACCTGCCAGATTGATCTCCCATTAACAAATTATAGCTTCTAATGTTGGAAAGTGACCCTTTTCTTGAAGAGTTACCCCACTTCAGTTTGAGGCTCTGGTGTCCATAGACCACACAGACAAGATATGGAGGCTCAGGTGGTGGTGGCTTGGTTTTGACTCTTATTGATTGGCTAAAAGGGCTTAGTCCATAATGATTGATAGCTTGAATTCTGATTCTAGTGGTGTGAAAAAAAAAATTAAACTATGTTAATTTAGATTTAGAAAAGAAAATAAATTTCTACATTTAAGCTACCCCCTAGTAAGCCTATGTAGGATATTGACCGTTATATTATACCAATTATTAGAGATACCTTTGTGAAACAAAAATCTTGAATTTGCATAATTACTATTGATAATTCTTGATGAGGAGAAACTGGCTCTTAGTAACTCCAAATTTTTCTAAAACAGTAAAACTATCTTCCAAAAGAAATATTATGTGGGCTATATAAAACATACAAATGTCGATTTGCTCAAATTCTCAAAAAGCTTTCCATCTACTTAAAGGAAGATATAAGTGACTTACTTGTATGTGGTATCAGGGTGTAGATTTTTCAGAAGACACTCTGTTACTCTATCAACAGTCAAAATTTTTCTGTCTCCATATTCAATGCGATATCCAGTGATTGGAGAGCCATGGCAGTTTGGCTCCTTCCATTGAACAGCAATGCAAGATGATGCCAATTTGGCAGGAACTTTGTTTTCAACTTCATGTAATATTGGTACTACTGCTGGTACAGTTCCTGGTGTGGTTACTGTGCCAGTTCCTCCAAACATTCCAACTCCAACTATATTTACAGCCTGGAAAAGTATACTGTGTTAGAGGGTCATTACTTTGTTTTTGTGCATAAACAATTTTGCTGCAAAAAAACAAACCACATTTTCTTAAACTCAAATTCTAACATTATCCTTTAAAACTATTGAGATATGGCCAACCCGGTGGCTCAGGCAGTTGGAGCTCCATGCTCCGAATGCCAAAGGCTGCCGGTTCAATTCCCACATGGGCCAGTGGGCTCTCAACTACAAGGTTGTCAGTTCGATTCCTCGACTCTCACAAGGTATGATGGGCTCTGCACTCTGTAATTAAGATTGAACACAGCACCTTGAGCTGAGCTGCCGCTGAGCTCCCAGATGGCTCAGTTGATTGGAACGCGTCCTCTCAACCACAAGGTTGTCGGTTCGACTCCCACAGGGGATGGTGCAACTAACAACGGCAACTGGACCTGGAGCTGAGCTGCACCCTCCACAACTAAGATTGTAAAGGACAACAACTTGACTTGGAAAAAGTCCTGGAAGTACACACTGCACACTGTTCCCCAATAAAGTCCTGTTCCCCTTCCCCAATAAAATCTTAATAAAAAAAAAAGAATGCTTAGGTGACGTCATAGGAATGGCAGCAGCAGGGCGCACTTTCTGAGTTCTCCACTGGATCTTATTACAAACGGGACCTATAACCCATCAAAGAACTCTTTGTTCATCACACAGAACAGCTAAGAGACTCGTGGATTACTTGAAGCTAAGGATTACTTGAAGGTGCGCTAATTGGGCGAGCAGGGGAAGGAAGGAAGGAAAGGAGCGGAGTGAAAACGCGTGGGCCCGCGGGGGGTCTCTGCCGGCAGCGGCGGCGG
Source organism: Rhinolophus ferrumequinum (assembly GCF_004115265.2). Classification (NCBI taxonomy): domain Eukaryota; kingdom Metazoa; phylum Chordata; class Mammalia; order Chiroptera; family Rhinolophidae; genus Rhinolophus; species Rhinolophus ferrumequinum. Next base: position 75,474,399 of record NC_046284.1, on the reverse strand, counting down.
CAGCGGCAGGGAAATCCCAACCCAAGGCGGCGGCGAAAACCACGGTGGCACCCGCAGTTCCGGGCATGCACGGGATCCCAGGGCGGAACGGAAAGCACAGAGACCCAGGAGGTGGGCTCTTTCCCTGCGTCCCACGGCTGATTTCTCCCACCGGGAGGGCGGCTAGTGGGCCCTGGGGCGGACAAAGAACACAGACTCCATACCTGGGCGCCCCCCCACCCGCTCTTCCAATCCTACCCCCGCCCTTCCAGAGACTTAAACTGGCCCCTGAACTGAGGAGTAGTCTCAGATTACAGAGGAGCCATAGTAGTGCTCAGGCTCTGGGAAGCCTGACAGGCAGCCCTGACCCAGTAAGGAGACTGGGAAGAGTGTGATTTTGGCTGGGATAGGAGAGAAGAGACTCCTCCACCCCCAGCCACCACCTTTTCTGGCCTGCGGGAAGAGGGTGACACACGGCTGGGCTGGGAGAGAGAAGACCCCTCGTTCCCCAGCCCCCACCCTTTCCGGCCTGCCTAGGGCGGGGCAAGTGCAACTGCAGAGACACTCCCAGGGATAAGCAGTAAGGCAGACGCAGCTCTGGGCTTTCAGCAGCTCAGAAATCTCCCGCCCGCACCCCTAACCCCATATACACACACACTGAAGAAGTGCCCTAAGACTCAGGAGTACTGGACACGGGGCTGGTGGTGCTACTCTCAGTGTGCATATGTGCAGGCAAGGGCAGAAACTGCACTGACTTTGTAAAAACTATCATCGAGACCCCTCAGGCCCACGCATTTAAATCTACAGTCCCAAAGTCACTCTGGGCACCAGGTGACCGGCTCTGCTTGTGCAATAAGCAGGGGGCTCTTTGGTACAGCAGAGGAAAACCTGGACATTACTTGGTGGGCTTAAGCCAAGACTGGCGCTGCTTTTTGTTTTGCTTTGTTTTGTTTTGTTTTGCTTTGTCTTTATATCTTTGATATCTTTGCCTGTGTTGAGTGGGGGTTATCCGGTGTTTTTACATGTGAATGTATTTCATTTTTTTCTTTGTTGTTGTTGTTGCTGTTGGGCTTGGTGATTTGCTTTGTTCTGAAACTGCCCTACGAGGGCCCAGCTTAAGAGGCACAAGATTCAATATATCCTTAGACCAACTCCAGACCAAACCAGAGTACTACCGGGTTTAACCTACAAGTCACACACCCAGAGGAAATTCTCTGCAGGCACTAGAGCCCATAGAGGCCAAACCACATTTAAGGGGTCAACCCTCAGACAGCAGAAGGCCCTATGGTGGGCAGAGCCAACTCTCACAATGAGTCAGCCTAGGAGTTAACCCCACCTACTCACAAGCAAAAAGCAATTAAAGATCTTCTTGAACAGGACAATATACACAACACAAGAGTCACCTTTGGAGCACACGCAGAGGAGAAGAACGAAGTAGTGCAAGTCAAATATAAAGGACACATACTACATAAGATAACCTAGCAAGAACTAAGAACTCTAGGGGATCTACCTAATACATCAAAGCAAACACAGAGAGTCAGCCAGAATGGGAAAACAAAGATACACGTCCCAAATAAAAGAACAGAAGAAACCTCCACAACTGGAACCAAATGAAGCAGACGTAACCAACCTTTCAGAGACAGAGTTTCAGAGACTGGTGATAAGAATGTTTAAGGAGCTTAGAGAAGACATAAAGAAGGATGTAGAAATCATAACGAACAACCAGTTAGAACTAAAGAACACAATTACCAAAATTAAGAACACACTTGAAGGAATTACCAGCAGGTTAGATGAAGCAGAGGATCGAATCAGCGACTTAGAAGACAAGGTAGCAGAGATCACCCAAACGGAACAACAGAAAGAAAAAAGAATAAAAAACTATGAGGATGGCTTAAGAGACCTCTGGGATAACATCAAGCGCAACAACATGCGCATCATAGGAATACCAGAAGGTGAAGAGAGGAAGCAAGGGATTGAGAACATATTTGAAGCAATAATGTCCGAAAACTTCCCCAACCTGATGAAGGACACCAACATACAAGCCCAGGAAGTGCAGAGAATACCAACCAGGATAAACCCAAACAGGTCCACACCAAGACACATTATAGTTAAAATGGCAAAGCTTAAAGACAAAGAGAGAATCCTAAAAGCAGCAAGAGAAAGACAGAGGGTTACATACTAGGGAACTCCCATAAGACTATCAAATGTCTTTTCTACAGAAACATTGAAGGCCAGGAGGGAGTAGCAGGAGACACTCAAAGTGATGGAAAACAAAGGCCTACAACCTAGATTGCTTTAACTAGCAAGACTATCATTTAAGGTTGATGGAGAGATAAAGAGCTTGCCGGCAAATAGGCTAAAGGAATTTATTACCACCAAGCCAGCATTACAAGAAATACTAAAAGGACTTCTGTAAATAGAAGAAAGATCAAAACAACCTAACTACAAATTTAAAAATGGCAATATCTATGTACCTATCAATAATCACTTTAAAGGTAAATGGATTAAATGCTCAAATCAAGAGAGATAGGGTGGCTGAGAGGATAAGAAAGTAAGACCCTTGTATATGCTGTATACTAGAGTCTCACCTGAGATGAAAAGACACACACAGGCTGAAAGTGAAGGGTTGGAGTAAGATATGTCATGCAAATGGAAATGAGAAAAAAGCTAGAGTTACAAAACTTATATCTGACGAAATAGACTTTAAAATGAAGAATATATTAAAAGATAAAGATGGGCACTATATAATAATAAAGGGATCGATCCCACAAGAGGACATAACCCTAGAAAACATCTATGCACCCAACATAGGAACACCTAAATATATAAAAGAGATATTGACTGACATAAAGAGAGAGATCAACTGTAACACTATCATAGTAGGGGACTTCAACACACCTCTGACAACAAGGGACAGGTCTTCCAGAGAGAAAATCAATATGAAAACAACACCCTTAAATGATACATTGGACCACTTGGATTTAACTTGGATTAAACTGAGGGTTGCTAGATGGGCGGGGGGGTGGGGGTAAGGGGGAAGGTGAGGGGATTAGGAAACAATCAGTAACCACAAGATGGCCACGGGGTTTGAAAATTAATCTGGGGAACGTAATTTAGTGGTTACCAGAGGGTAAGGGGGTTGGGGGGTGGGAGATGAGGGTAAGGGGGATCAAATATATGGTGATGGAAGGAGAACTGACTCTGGGTGGTGAACACACAATGTAATTTATAGATGATGTGATACAGAATTGCACACCTGAAATCTATGTAATTTTACTAACAATTTTCACCCCAATAAATTTAATTAAAAAAATGCTTAAAAAAATGTTGAGATATAATCAACACAAAGCATTATATATACTTAAGGTGTAAAACAGGTTGAACTGCTACATGTATACTTTGCTATGTGAAACAGTATGGTTCTAAGATGCTGACATACACAGTGAATCTTTAGGTTGCATATTTAGGAAGATGAAGAGTCCAAATATGGGAAAGTAAGTGAAGAGTGCTAATGTGGACAAGGAAAAATATACTCAAACCAGTTCATTATTGACCCCACCAAATTTTCTGCCTTTTCTTCATGTTGTAGTTTCTATCTCTGTTGGTGGTAGCCCAAAGATCACATCCATTCACCAAGTTTCACTGTTTTATAAAAAAACTTTTTCTTTTGAGATCAGTCACGTCACATGTACTCTTCACCCACTTTTCCCCAAAAGTAGCATTTTGCATAACTACATTAAAATATTGCAATTGGGAAATTGACATTGATAAAAATCTGTTGACATTCATGTTTCACCAGTTTTACACGCATTCATTTGTGTATTAAGTTCTACAGTTTTATAACATTTATAGTAGCTTCATGTGACCAACATAGTTAAGATACAGAAGTTCCATTACAAGAATTCCTTGTGCTACCCTTTTATAATTATAGCACCTTCTCCCTCCCCCCTTTTTCTAATTCCTGGCAATCAGTAATTTGTTTTTCATCACTATAATTTTTCCATATCAAGAATTATATAAATGGAATAATGCAGCATGTAAATTTTCCAGATAGGGTTTTTTCAGTCAGCCTATATATCCTTAATTCTCCTGAGACCCATCAAAGTTGTGCATTTGGATAGTTTGTTTCTTTTTATTGCTGTATAGTGTGCCATGGTATGGATATACATTTTTTTTTCACCATTTCACTGTTGAAGGATATCTGAACTGTTTCTAGTTTTTGGCTCTTACAAATAACGGTGTTATGAACATCCATATGCAGGTTTTTATTGTGGACATCAATTTTCATTTCTCTGGGATAAGTGCCCAAGAGTGCTGGGCATATATTAAGTACATGTTCAGTTTTGTAAGAAAATGTCACTCTTTTCCAGAGTGAATGTAATTCTCACCAGAAATGTATGCGTAATGCAGTTTCTCCCCATCTTTGCCGGCATTTACTGTTATCACTGTTTCTTATTTTAGCCATTCTGATCGGTGTGTGATGGTGTCTTATCACTCGTTTCCTTAATGGCTAATGATGTTGAAGATCTTTTCATGTGCTTATTTGCCATCTGTATGCCCTCTTTCGTTAGTTGTCTGTTCATGTCTTTTGCCCATCTTCTAACTGGGTTGTTTGGGTTTTTAACTGTTGAGTTTTGAGAGTCCTTTATACATTCTAAATATTAGTCCTTTGTCAGATATATGTTTTGTAAAGATTCTTTCCCAGTTTGTAGCTTGTCTTTTCATCTTCTCCACAGGGTCTTATGCATAGTGAAGGTTTCTAAATTTGAGGTCAAATTCATTAATTTTTCATTTTATGGCTTGTGCTTTGGTGTCAAGTTTAAGAACTCTGCCTAGCCTTGATCCTGAAGAATTTCTACAGTAATTTTTTTCCTAAAAGCTTTATAGTTTTGTTTTTCTTTTCAGTTTTCTATAGTCCATTTTGAGTTAATTTTTATATGAGGTGTAAAGCTTCTCAATTTTAAATTCTTTGCCTATAGATATCCAGTTTCTCCATCATAATTTGCATCTTGTCAAAAATTAGTTGAATATATTTGTGTGGGTTGATTTCTCGGTTCTTTATTCTGTTCCATTGACTTATGTGTTTATCCCTCCATTAATACTACACTGTCTTGCTTACTGTACTTACTATAGTAAGATCTAACATTAGGTAGAGTGATTTCCTCCACTTTATTTTTCTCTTTCAATATTGATTTATCTATTCTAGGTCCTGTGACTTTTCATTATAAATTTTAGAACAAGATTGCATGTATCTGTGGTCAACTGATATGATCATGATTTTTCTTCTCCAGCCTGTTTGTATAGATTATATTGGTTGATTTTCCAATTTTGAACCAGGCTTGCATACCTGGAATAAATTCCACTTGGTCATCTTGGTCATGGTGTATAATTCTTTTTATATACAAAGCTGGAATGGATATACTAACATTTTGTTGAATTTTTTTTTTTTGCATCTAAATCAATCAGTTACTGCACTGCAGTTTTCTTTTTCTTTCTTCTGTTTTTTGTTTGTTTGTTTGTTTTTGTTTTGTTTTTCTTTTACTGTCTTTGATTTTGGTTTTAGGGTAATACTGGTCTCATAAAATGAATTGGGAGCTCTCTCATCTATTTTCTGGAAGAGATTATTTCAAATTGGTGTTAATTTTTCTTTACATGCTTTGTGGAATACTCCAGTGAAATCATTCTGAGCCTGGAGACTTTTTTTTTTCTTTTTTTAATTTATGAATTCAATTTATTTGATGACTATAGGACTATTCAGATGGTCCATTTCATCTTGGCTGAGTCTTAGTAGTTTGTGGTTTCCAAGGAATTGGTCCATTTCTTCTATCTTATTGCATTTATGAGTATAAAGTTGTTCATTATATTCTTTTATTAGCCTTTTAATGATGAAGAGTCTATAGTGATATCCCATGTTTTATTCCTGATGTTAGTAATTTGTATGTACTCTCTTTTTATCTTTGTCAGTCTTGCAAGTGGTTTATCAATTTTATTGATTGTTTTCAAAGACTAGCTTTTTGTTTCATTGATTTTCTTTATTGTTCTATTTTCAATTTCATTGATTTCTGCTTGTGCCATTTTATTTCCTTCCTTATGCTTGCTTTGGGTTCTTTTTGCTCTTCTATCTACTAATTGAGGTAAGGGCTTAGGTTATTGATTTTAGTCTTTTTCTTTTCCAATATAAGCATATAGTGCTGTAACTATCACACAGAACTGATTTCGGTGCATCCCACGTATTTTGCTGTGTTGTGTTTTCATTTTCATTCAGTTCTGTGTATTTAAATTTTTTTCTTTGATATTTCCTTTGACCCATGGATTATTTAGAAGTGCATTGTTTAATTTCTGTCTGTTTTCAGAGATACTCCTGTTGTCTTTTAGTTTGATTTTATTATGGTCAGAGAACAAACTCTGTATGATTTCAATTATTTTACATTTGTTGAGGTTTGTGTTATGAACCAGGATATGGCTTATTTCAAGCATTTATGGATGCTTGAAAAGAACATGTAATCTGCTATTGTTAGGTGGTGTGTTAAAATGTCTCTTAGATCCTATTGGTTGTTTGTATTGTTCAGCTGATCAATATCCTTGATCATTATCTGTTTAGTAGTTTTATCAGGTGCTGAGAAGGATGTTGAAGTCCCCAACTATAAATGTGGATTTGCCTTTTCCTCCTTTCTCCTTTACCAACTATACTTCATATATTTTAAGGCTCTGTTGCTTGGAGCGTACACATTTAAGGTGCTTATGTGTCTTGGTATACTGATCCTTTTATCATTACGTAATGTCCTCCTTTGTCTCTAGAAATTTCTTTGCTTTGAAGCATTCATATATGTAGCCACTCCTGTTTTTTGGTTTTATTAATGTTTGCATGGTATATCTTTTTCCCATCCTTTCACTTCCAACTTCCTATAATTGTATTTGAAGTAAGTTTCTTGTAGACAGAATATTGTTCTACCATGTTTTTTGATCCATTCTTCCATCTGTGTCTTTTAATTAGTATATTTAGACTTTTTTACATTGAAGGTAATCATTGATATGCTAGGGATTAAGCCTGACTTTTTAATTTTATTTTTCCTGTATATTCTGTTTCTCTTTCTTCTATTTTGTACCTGGAAATAGTGACCTCATCCCACAAGGAGCATCTCCCCTTGTCTGAATGTAATTTATTTCACTGTGTCTCTGGCCTCAACAACTTGCTTCCTGGCAAGGAGTGGGCGGAGGGACCTGAGAAGCTGAGGCCTGGGTAACAAAGGCCATCTCCCTTTTCCCTGAACACTGCTGAAATCTCCCATCACAAGTCTCCTGGCTCATTTCTTACCTTCCCATGTGATACTTAAATACTTTTTGGAAAACTAATTTGATTGGATTTATTTATATTATTTTAATTGTATTGTCTCATATGTGTCTTCTTAGTGGCTTCCCAGGTATTACAATATACATATAGAACTGATTACAGTCTATTGGTATTGATTTTTTACCACTTTGAGTGAAGTCTAGAAACTTTACTTCAATTTAGGTACTTTTAACCTCCCCATTTAAAAAATGTGATTGTTTTAAGTATTTCCTCTCTGTATATTGAGCATCACATCAGGTGGTCTTAGAATTTTTACATCAAACATCAACTACATTTTAAAAACCTATAAGAAGTATAGTAAATTATATATACATATAATTTAATTTATTGGGGTGACATTGGTTAGTAAAAGTATAGTTTTCAATTTTACATTTCTACAATACGTCATCTATATATTGCATTGTGTGTTCACCACCCAGTGTCAGTTCTCCTTCCATCACCATATATTTGACCCCGTTACCCTCTTCTATAACCCTTACCCCCTTACCATCTGGTAACCAATAAACTGTACCTGAGTTTTTGTTTCTTTGTTGCTTTCAGTTTTATATCCCACATGAGTGAAGTCAGATGGTTCTTGACTTTTTGTGTCACTTATTTTGCTTAGCATAATAAACACAAAATCCATCCATGTTGTCACAAATGGCCATATTTCATCTTTTCCTATGACCTAGTAAAATTCCATTGTGTATATGTACCACACCTTCTTTATCCAGTCATCTGTTGAAGGACACTTTGGTTTTTTCCATATCTTGGCCACCGGGAATAATGCTACAAGGAACATAGGTGTACATATATCTTTATGGATAAATGTTTTCAGATCTTTCTGGTAGATACCCAGGAGAGGGATTGCTGAGTCATATGGTAATTATATTCTTAACTTTTTCAGGAAACTTCATACAGTTTTTCATAGTGGCTGTACCAATTTTCATTCCCACCAACAGTGTATGGGGGTTCCTTTTTCTCCATAGCCTCTTCAACACTTATTATTTGTCTTGTTGATGATAGCCATTATAACTGGTATGAGGCGATATCTCATTGTGGTTTTTATTTCCATTTCCCTAATAGCTAGTGAAGTTGAGCATTTTTTTTCCATATTTGTTGGCCATTTATACGTATTCTTGGGAGAAGTGTCTGTTTAGATCCTCTGCCCATTTTTAAATTGGATTTTTTGTTGTTGTTCTTGTTGAGTTGTACAAGTTCTTTATATATTTTGGATGTTAGCTGCTTATCAGAGGGGTTGTTTGCAAAAATCTTCTCCTGCTTGGTTGGTTGATTCTTTGTCTTGTTGATGGTTTCTTTTGCTGTGCAGAAGCTTTTCAGTTTGATATAGTCCCATTCATTTATTTTAGCTTTTACTTCCCTTGCCTTTGAGGTCAGTTCATAAAATCCTCTCTGGACCCAAAGTCCGTAAGTTTAATACCTATGCTCACTTTTATGCAATTTATTGCTTTAGGTCTCATGTTTCGGTTTTTGATCAATTTTGAGTTTATTTTGGTATGTGGTGACAGATAGCAGTCTAGTTTCATTCTTTTGCACGTGGCTTTCCAATTCTCCCAGCACCATTTATTGAAGAGGCTGTCTTTTCTCCATTGTGTTTTTGACTCCTTTGTGAAAAATTATCTGCTCATATATATATGGGTTTTCAATTCTATTCCATTGGTCTGTGTGTGTTTTTCTGCTGGTAAAATGCTGTTTTGACTATTGTCGCATTGTAGTACAAATTGAAGTCAGGGAGTATGACACCTCCAGCCTTGTTCTTTTAAATTAGGTTAGCTTTGGCTATTCAGGGTCTTTAATTAGGGTAGCTTTGGCTATTCAGGGTCCATATTCTGATAATTTTTTGTTGTATTTCTTGAAAAAAAATGCCATTGGGATTTTGATGGGGATTGCATTAAATCTGTGTATTTCTTTGGGTAATATGGCCATTTTAACTGTGTAGATTCTTCCAGTCCATGAACACAGAATATCTTTCCATTTCTTTGTGTCTTCTTCACTTTCTTTTAAGAATGTCTTATAGTTTTCAGTGTATAGGTCCTTCACATCCTTTGTTAAGTTTATTACTAGGTATTTTATTCTTTTTGTTGCAATTGCAAAAAGGAATATTTTTTTCCATATATTTTTCTGAAATTTCATTGTTACCGAGTTTCCCCCAAAATAAGACTTAGCCAGACAATCAGCTCTAATGTGTCTTTTGGAGCAAAAATTAACATAAGACCCGGTCTTATTTTAGTATAAGACCGGGTCTTATATAATATAATATAAATAGTACAATATAATATAATATACAAGACCAGCTCTTATATTAATTTTTGCTCCAAAAGACGCATTAGAGCTGATTGTCTGGCTAGGTCTTATTTTCGGGGAAACACTGTAGTATGTAGGAATTCAACGGATTTTTGTACATTGATTTCATAGCCAACAACTTTAGTGTATTTGTCTATACATAGTTTTTCCTAAGAGTTTTTTGGTGCAGTCTTTAGGGTTTCCTATATTAAGAATCACATCATCTGCAAAAAATAACAATTTATCTTCTTCATTCCCAATTTTGATGCCTTTTATTTCTTTGTTTTACCAGATTGCTTTGGCTAAGACTTCCAATATTAATTTGAATAACAGTGGTGACAGGAGGCATCCCTATCTTGTTCCTGATTTTAGAGGAAAAGCTTTAAGTTTTTCATCAAATATGATATTAGGTGATATTATATGTTGAGGTACTTACCTTCTTTAAACACCCATTTTATTAAGTGTTTTAATCATAAATGGATGTTGTGTCTTATCAAATGCTTTTTCTGCATGCATTCATATAATCATGTGATTTTTGTTTTTTATTGATTATGTGGTGTATCATATTGATCAATTTGCCTATATTGAACATCCATGTGCCCCTGGAATGAACACCACTTGATCATGATGTGTAATCTTTTTGTTGCATTGTTGTATTCCACTTGCTATTATTATTATTTTACTATTATTAATTTTTTAAGGATTTTTGGATCTGTATTCAGAGATATTGGTCTGTAGTTTTCCTTTTTTGTTTGTTATCATTATCAGAATTTGGTATCAGGGTAATGTCGGCCTCACAAAATGAGTTAGGAAACATTGCCTTTTCTTCAATTTTTTGGAAGAATTTGAGGAGGACGGGTATTATATCCTATTTGAATATTTCATAGAATTCACTAGTGAAGCCATCTGGTCCTGGACTATTTTTGCGGGGGAGGTTTAGGATGATTGCTTCAATTTCCTTACTGTTGCTTGGTCTATTTAGAGTTTCCAGTTTTCCTGATTCAGTCTAGGAATGTTATATATTAAGATCTTGTCTACTTCTTGGTTATTGAATTTGGTGGCATATAGTCCTTCACAGTATTGTTGTATAATCCTTTGTATTCCTGTGGTATCTGTCACAACTTCTCCTCTTTCATATGTTTTTGTTTATTTGTGTCTTTTCTCTTTTTTTCCTTAGTCTAGCCATGAGGTTGTCAATTTTATTAATTTTTCCAAAGAACCAGCTCTTTTTTGCTTTTATTTTTTCTATTGTCTATTTCTTCTCTATTTTATTTCGTTCTTCTCTAATTTTTATTATTTCCTTACTTTTGTTGACTTTGTGTTTCATTTGTTCTTTCTCTAGTTCTTTAAGATGTAATGTTAGGTTGTTTACTTGGAATTTTTATTGTTTCTTGATATAGGCCTGTAATGATATAAATTTCCCTCATAATACTGCGTTTGCTGCATCTCAATAGTTTTGATACGGTGTATGTTCATTCTCGTTTGTTTCTATGTATTTTTTTATCTCTCCTATTATGTTTTCTTTGATCCAGTCATTCTTATTAGCATGTTGTTTAATCGCCACATATTTGTATTTTTTTTTCTTGCTTTCTTTTTGCAGTTGATCTCCAATTTCAAAGTATTGTGGTCGGAGAATAGGCTTGGTATGATTTCTATCTTCTTAAATTTGCTGAGGCTGATTTTATGTTCCAACGTATGGCCTATCCTTGAAACTGTTCCATGTACACTAGAAAAGAATGTATAATCTGGTGTTCTAGAATAAAGTGCTCTGTAAAAGTCAATTATGTCCATTTAGACTAATGTGTCATTTAAGGCTGACATTTCCTCATTGATTTTCTGTTTGGATGACCTATCTATAGCTGTCATGGCATATTTAGGCCTTCCTACTATAATTTTGCTTTTGTCAGTTTCTCCCTTTGGGTCTGTTAGTAGTTGCTTTATATATTTTGGTGCTACATTATTAGGAATATATATTTATATATGTAAATTTTTAAGTTTTGAAAAGAGCAAATTGGCAATATTTCTCATATCTGTTTTTCCCAATTTTGAAAACACAATCTAAATAAACAATTAAAAACACAGACAATAGTTTACACTCTTAAACTCTTAAATAGTTCTTTTTAAATACATTTAAATATACATTTCAAAATATATATGCTGCTGTTTAAAATCATGAAAACAGCAAACAACGTAAACATCTAAGAGACTGATTTAGATGTAATCATTTTAGATATAATTAATGTAAAAGTCAGAGTGTAAGAGATTTGTCAGCAGACACTTTGCAGGACAATCGGGAGTGGCATGATATGTTCAAAGAACTGACAGAAAAGAACTGCCAACCAGGAATACTCTACTTGGTAAAGTTGTCCTTCAGAACTGAAGGAGACACCAAGAGACTGATTTTAGATGTAATTAATGTAAAAGTCAGAGTGTAAGAGATTTGCCAGCAGACACTTTGCAGGACAATAGGGAGTGGCATGATATATTCAAAGAACTGACAGAAAAGAACTGCCAGCCAGGAATACTCTACTTGGTAAAGTTGTCCTTCAGAATTGAAGGAGACACCAAGAATTTTCCAGATAAGCAAAAGCTGAAGGAGTTCATCACCACTAGATCGACCTTACAAGAAATGTTAAAGGGACTTCTTTAAGCTGAATGAAAGGACACTAATTTGTAACACAAAAATATATGAAAGTATAAATCTCACTAGAAAATGTAAATATATAGTTAAATAGAGAATAATGTAATGATGGTGGGTAAGTCACATAAATCTAGTATGAAGGTTAAAAGACAGAGTTACTAAAAATAATTATAATTACAACAATTTGTTAATGGTTACACAAGATAAAAATATGCAAATTGTGACATCAAACACATAAAATGGTGACAGTAAAAATACAGACCTTAAGTATGCATTCAAGCTTAAGTTACTATCACCTTTAAATAGACAATTATACATATAAAATGTTTTACATAAATTTCAAGGTAATACACTAAAGATAAAGAGAAAGGGATCTAAGCATACTAGTATAAAAAATCATCAAATCACAAAGGAAGAGAGCAAGAGCAGAAAGGAACAAAATAATTGCAAAGCAGCTAGAAAACAATGAACACAATGGCAAGAGTAAGTCTAAATCTATCGATAATTCCTTTAAATGTAAATGGACTAAATTCTCCCATCAAAAGTCATAGAGTGGCCGAATGGATAAAATAACACCCACCTCTATGATGCCTACAAGAGACTTACTTCAGCATAAAGGACACACACAAACTGAATGTGAGGAGATGGAAAAAGATATTCTATAAATGTGGAATCCAAAAGAAGTCAGGGGTAGCTATACTTATATTACACAAAATAGATTTTCAACCAAAGACGGTAATAAGAGACAAAGAAGGTAATTATATACCAAAAAGGGGATAAATATAAGAAGATATAACATCTATACATCTTGATGAACCCAACATAAGAGTATCTAAATATATAAGGCAAATACTAACAGACCTGAAGGAATAAACAGCACTACAAGAATAGTAGGTGACTAAGGAGTGATGTCAGAAACATGGCACTGTGAGGAGTGCTCCTTGATATCTTCCTTGGAAGTTACAACAAATTGAACAGCTATAATTAAACAAAGGAATCCCTATAGCATACACAAACACGTCTGAGAGATCTATGCATTGAAACATCTGAAGGTGGGTGAATCAGGGCAAACGGGAGAAGGGAAGGGAGAAGTGCAGAGGTGGGGACTGTGGGATGCAGCCCAGAGCTCGCTGCAGTCTTGGGAAAGGGGAGGATTGAGAATGCAGGAGCACTTCCTGTGGCCCCAGCATCCTGCCTGAGGGAATAAGCATGTAATATGCCTGAACCCTGCAATCAGGGCAGAGATTTTGAGGCAAAGACAGGAATACAGAAGGGCCCGAACAATTGTGGGGTAACAGCCCTCACCATCAGGCAGAAAACAAAGCCCCTGAGCCTGGCCGGCTCCCCGTACCTTCCCAGAGCTCCCTCCCTCGCATCCTCCCATTGTTAGCAGTGGCCCCATAAGGAAAAAAAAATGGTAGCAGTGTCGGATTGAAGAGCAGAATATCTACACTCCTGAGAACTAGAGACAGTTCCTGAGTGGCAGATGAACAATGCGGCTAATTCCGGTGACAGGGAAGGAGCTGTGGGGGAGAAGCAGCGATGGTCTGGCAGTCTCCAGTGTGCAGAAGAGAGCAGGACCACATGTATGCCTGCACCTCTCCCAGCCCAACCCGCCCCCCATCTTTCCCAGTTGATGGCAGTGAGGGTACCCAGGGCTGCTGAGACGCACAGCTCTACATCTGGCTGTTGTGGCAGCACTGAGATTTCGCAGGCTCGGAATCACATTGCCCACTACATCCTCCCATGGGGGTGGTGCCCAGAGACTGAGGCAACCTAGTGACAGAGTAGACTCCCACCTCCCCAAGAAATCTCCCACCATGGGAGAAGCCAGAGCAGCACAAGAGAGAAAAATAAAATGCTCTGGCGCCACCTACTGGAAAGCAAAACAAAGACATCTTCATATTAACCTGCCGTAGAATCCACTCCTGTAGATGCCCAGGGAAAATTCATTAATTGCCATGAATAATCAAGGTAACAAAGCAGCTCAGAAAGAAAATAAAAGAGCTCCATAAAATGAACCTAAAGACATGGAAATATGTTACTCAAATGACAGAGAATTCAAGATTTCAGTTCTGGAAAAACTTAACAAGATGCAAGAAAACTCAGATAGGCAGTTAAATGAACTCAGAAGCAAAATCAATGAATATTTTACCAGAGGTTGAAATTTTTAAAAAGAACCAAATAGAAATTCTGGAGATGAACTGTTCCACTAAACAGAGAATTAAAAGGAAAAATGAAGATGTGATGTCCAGTAACAGGGCACCTAACACAGGAGAAAGGTGAAGACAAGCTCCAGGGTGCCTGCTGCTTAGAAAGCAATCAGTCTAGAGTGGAGCAGAACTAGCAGAGGAATGTTTCCAAGGAGGAAAATGGAACTGACATATTGCATCATGTGTTTGACCACAAAAGAGTGTCAAAGAACTGGTGCTGAATTAGGAATAAACATTTTTAAAAGTAAGCAGACACAGGAGGCAATTACTTTGGAAAATGGCAGTATCTAAAAAACTAAACATATACCTATCCTGTGATCCATCATTTCTACTCCAAGTACTGAGTGCACTTGTCCATCTATGGACATGGAGAATAATGTTCAGAGCAGCTTTATTCATAATAGACAAGAACTGAAGGCAACTCAATACTCAAAATGGCAAAATTATTAAATAAATTGTGACATATTTATACAGTGAATCACACTAAAAAAAACAAAGGGAGGGAGTAAAGGTCGGCTATTATAGTTTTGTGATATACATGATTTTCCCATTTCCTCTTTTTTAAAGTTATGTGTATCAGTTCTGGATTCTTTTTTTGGTGGTTACCATTAAGTTAATGTAAAAGAAAGTTTCATACATACAGCAGTCCTTTTTCTTCAGCATGTTTCTTATCTCAATTCCCCTTTGCAATTTCAGACCTTGAAGTTTATATAAAACATATTTATAACAATCTATTTAAAGCTGATAGTAACTTAAGCTTGAATGTATACTAAAGGTCTGTATTTTTACTGTCTCCATTTTGTCTTTGATGTCACAATTTGCATATTTTTGTCTTCCGTATCCATTAACAAATTATTGTAATTAGTTATTTTTAGTAACTGTCTTTTAACCTTCATACTAGATTTCTAAGTGACTTACCCACCACCATTACATCATTCTCTATTTAACTATATATTTACATTTTCTAGTGAGATTTATACTTTCATATATTTTTTTGTTACAAATTAGTGTCCTTTCATTCAGCTTAAAGAAGTCCCTTTAACATTTCTTGTTAGGTCAATCTAGTGGTGATGAACTCTTTCAGCTTTTGCTTATCTGGAAAACTCTTGGTGTCTCCTTCAATTCTGAAGGACAACTTTACTGAGTAAAGTATTCTTGGTTGGCAGTTCTTTGAATATATCATGCCACTCCCTATTGTCCTGCAAAGTGTCTGTTGACAAATCGGATCATAGTCTTCTGGGGGTACCCTTGTATACAACAGGTTGGTTTTTCTCTTGCTGCTTTTAAGATTCTCTCCTTGTCTTTAACTTTTTACAATTTAATATGTGTGTTGTGTAGGTCTTTCTTTTTGGATTATCTTATATGGAAGTCTCCGGAGTTCCTTGATCTGATGTGCGTTTCTTTCCCCAGTTTAGGGAAGTTTTCAACCATTATTTTTTCAAATGAGCTATCTGCCTTTTTCTCTTTATTCTCCTTCTGGGACCCATATAATGCAAATACAGGTTTGCTTCATGGTATTCCTTAAGTCCCCTGTATTATATTTCCACTTTTCCATCTGTTTTCTTTTTGTTTCTCTGAATGGATGAGTTCCATTGCCCTGTTTCAAGTTTACTGAGCCTTTTTTTCCACTTGATCTTAAATCTTCCCTTGAACTTTTCAGTTTAGTTGTTATAATCTTCACTTATGTGATTTCTCTTTGCTACTTTTATACTTTCTCTTTGTTGAAATTCTCACTTATGATGTGTGATCCCAAAATAGTGTGAATGTTTAAATAAAAAGAAAGGATTACATTAAAAGACACATTGCCATTATCCTCCTCAAAATACTCCCTGTCACTTCAAACACATTTATCCCATCATTCTTGCCACTTTCTGAAGCAGTTCTGTAAGTCCGCTTTCGTGAGTGCCTTTACTTCATCCTCCATCACGACAATGCTCCATGTCACACATTGTTTCTGGCATGGCAATTTTTGTCAAATAAAAACATCACGGTGTGTCCTCATCCACCTTAATCACCAGATCTCGCACAGTGTGATTTCTCGCTTTCCCAAAGTAAAAATGCCCATGAAATGTAAACGTTTTGAAAAGATTTAGGACATCGAGGTAGCCAGGACAGCACAACAATAGACACATAAAAGGACTTCCAGAAATGCCTCAGAAAGTGGCAAGAATGATGTGATAAGTGTGTTTGAAGCAAGGGGGAAGATTCTGAGGGGGATTAATGGCAATGTGTCTTACTGTAATTTTTTTTAATGTAAACATTCACCATCTTTTTTTATCATTAAACTTTATTGGGGTGACAATTGTTAGAAAGGTTACATAGATTTCAGGTGTACTATTCCGTATTACATCATCTATAAATCCCATTGTGTGTTCACCACCCGGAGTCAGTTCTTCTTCCATCACCATATATTTGATCCCCTTACTCTCATCTCCCACCCCCCACCCCCACTACTCTCTGGTAACCACTAAACTATTGTCTGTGTCTGTGAGTTCTTGTTTCTCATTTGTTTGTCTTGTTCTTTTGTTGTTTTTGGTTTATATACCACATATCAGTGAAATCATATGGTTCTCTGCTTTTTCTGTCTTACTTATTTCGCTTAGCATCATACTCTCAAGATCCATCCGGGTTGTCAAAATGTTCCTATTTCATCTTTTCTTACTGCCGAACAGTATTCCACTGTGTATATATACCACAACTTCTTTATCCATTCATCTATCAAAGGACATTTGGGTTGTTTCCATGTCTTGGCCACCCGTAAATAAAGCTGCAATGAACATTGGAGCACATATGTCTTTATGTATAAATGTTTTCAGATTTTTTGGATAGATACCCAGGAGAGGGATTGCTAGGTCATATAGTAATTCTATTCATAATTTTTTGAGGAACCTCCACACTGCCTTCCATAACGGCTGCACCAGTCTGCATTCCCACCAACAGTGTATGACATTCCTTTTTCTCCACAGCCTCTCCAACACTTGTTACTATTTGTCTTGTTGATGATAGGTATTCTGACTGGGGTGAGGTGATATCTCATTGTGGTTTTAATTTGCATTTCTCTAATGATTAGTGATGTTGAGCATTTTTTCATATGTCTATTAGCCATTTGTATGTCCTCTTTGGTGAAATGTCTCTTCAGGTCGTCTGCCCATTTTTCAAGTGGGTTGTCTGTTTTTTTGTTATTGAGTTGCATGAGTTCCTTGTATATTTTGGATATTAGCCCCTTATCGGAGGCACTGTTTGCAAAAATCTTCTCGCATTCTGTTGGTTGCCTCTTTATTTTGTTCATGGTTTCTTTTGCTGTGCAGAAGCTTTTAAGTTTGATAAAGTCCCATTCATTTATTTTAGCTTTTACTTCCCTTGCCTTTGGAGTCAAATGCATAAAACACTCTTTGAACCCAAAGTCCATAAGTTTAGTACCTATGTTTTCTTCTATGCACTTTATTGTTTCAGGTCTCATGCTTAAGTCTTTGATCCATTTTGAATTAATTTTGGTACAAGGTGACAGATAGCATTTCAGTCTCATTTGTATATGGCTTTCCAATTCTGCCAGCACCAATTATTAAAGAGGATGTCTTTTTTCCATTGTATGTTTTTTGCTTCTTTGTCAAAAACTATCTGTCCATATTTATGTGGTTTTATTTCTGGTGTCTCAATTCTATTCCATTGCTCTATGTATCTGTTTTTATGCCAATACCATGCTGTTTTGATTATTTTGCCCTGTAGTGCAAGCTAAAGTCAGGGAGTGTGATACCTCCAGTATTGTTCTTTTTTCTGAACATTGCTTTGGCTATTCGGGATCTTTTGTGGTTATAAACAAATCTGATGCTTTTTAGTTCTATTTCTTTAAAAAATGCCATTGGGATTTTGATGGGGATTGCATTAAATCTGTATATTGCTTTGGGTAATATAGAAATTTTAACTCTACAGATTCTTCCAATCCATGAGCATGGAATGTCTTTCCATTTCTTTTGTCTTCTTCAATTTCTTTTAAAAATGTCTTATAGTTTTCAGCATATAGATCTTTCACATTCTTGGTTAAGTTTATTCCTAGGTATTTTATTTTTTTGCTGCAATTGCAAAAATATTGTTTTTTGTATTCCTTTTTCTGAGATTTCACTGTTAGTATATAGGAATGCAATGGACTTTTGTTAAGTTCATTCTGTAGCCGGCAATGTTACTGTATTCGTTGATTGTTTCTAATAGCTTTTTGGTGGAGTCTTTAGGGTTTTCTATATATAGCATCATGTCATCTGCAAAGAGTGACAATTTAACTTCTTCATTCCCAATTTGGATGCCTTTCATTTATTTCTCTTGCCTGATTGCACTGGCTAGCACTTCCAATACCTGTTGAAAAGCAGAGGTGATACGGGACAGCCCTGTCGTGTTCCTGAAGGTAGAGCAAAGGGCTTCAGTTTTTCACCGTTAATTATGAGATTAGCTGAGGATTAGTCATATATGGCCTTTATTATGTTAAGGTATTTTCCTTTTATACCTATTCTATTAAGTGTTTTAATCATAAATGGATGTTGTATCTTGTCAAATGCTTTTTCTGCATCAATTGATATAATCATATGATTTTTGTCCTTTATTTTATGTGATGTATCACATTGATGGATTTGCGTATGTTGAACCATCCTTGTGCCCGTGGGATGAACCCCACTTGGTCGTGATGAATAACCTTTTTAATGCATTGCTGGATTCAATTTGCTAGAATTTTGTTTAGGATTTTTGCATCTGTATTCATCAGAAATATTAGTCTATAGTTTTCTTTTTTTGTGCTGTACTTACCAGGTTTTGGTATCAGGGTAATGTAGGCCTCAGAAAATGAGTTAGGAAGTACTGTCTCTTCTTCAATTTTTTGGAAGAGTTTGAGCAGGACTCGTATTAGATCCTCCTTGAAGTTTTGGTAGAATTCACTAGTGAAGCTATCTGGTCCAGGACATTTGCTTTTGGGAAGGTTTTGCATGACTGATTCAATTTCGTTACTGGTGATCAGTCTGTTGAAATTTTCCAATTCTTCATGGTTCACCCTAGGAAGGCTATATGTTTCTAAGAAGTTGTCCATTTCTTCTAGGTTACTGAATTTGGTGGCATATAGTCTTTCATAGTACTCGTGGATAATCCTTTGTATTTCTGTGCCATCCATTATAACTTCCCCTCTTTCACTTCTGATTTTGTTAATTAGTGTCTTCTCTCTTTTTATCTTAGTGAGTCTAGCCAAGGGTTTGTCAATTTTGTTAATATTTTCAAAGACCAGCTCTTTGTCACATTAATTTTTTCCATTGTCTTTTTGTTCTCTATTTCATTTAGTTCTGCTCTGATTTTTGTTATTTCCTTTCTTCTGCTGACCTTGGGTTTCATTTTTTTTTTTTTTTTTTTTTGTTCTTTAAGTTGTAACATGAGGTTGTTTATTTGGGACCTTTCTTGTTTCTTGAGATAGGTCTGTAATGATATAAATTTCCCTCTTAAAACTGCTTTCGCTGCATCCCAAAGATTTTGGTAGGATGTATTTTCATTGTCATTTGTTTCTATGTATCTTTTGATCGCTTCTCTAATTTCTTCTTTGACCCAGTCATTCTTTAAGAGTGTGTTGTTTAATCTCCATGTATTTGTGTTTTTTCCTGCTTTCTTTCTGCAGTTGATATCCAATTTCCAAGCCTTGTGATCAGCGAATATGCTTGGTATGATTTCAATCTTCTTAAATTTGCTGAGGCTAGTTTTATGTTCCAATATATGGTCTATGTTGAGAATGTTCCATGTACACTAGAAAAAAATGTATCGTCTGTTGTTTTAGGATGAAGTTCTCTATAAATGTCAGTTATGTCCATTTCATCTAATGTGTCATTTAGGGCTGCTATTTCGTTATTTATTTTCTGTTTCAATGATCTATTCACAGCTGTCAATGATGTATTTAGGTCCCCTAGTATGATTGTGTTTTGGTCAATTTCTCCCTTTAGTGCTGTTAGTTGCTTGGTATATTTTGGTGCTCCCTGATTGGGGGCATAAATATTGATGACTGTTATGTCTTCTTGTTGTATAGTCCCCTTTACCATTATGAAATGTCCATCTTTGTCTCTTGTTATCTTTTTCACCCTGAAGTCGGTTTCATCTGATATCAGTATGGCTATACCTGATTTTCTCTTTATACCATTTGCTTGGAGTGTCAATTTCCACCCTTTCACTTTGAGTCTATGCTTTTCCTGGTAGCTGAGATGTATCTCTTGGAGATAGCATATGGTTGGGTTTAGTTTTTTGATCCAATCTGCTACTCTTTGCCTTTTAATTGGTGAGTTCAGTCCATTTTCATTTACGGTGATTATTGATGTGTGTGGATTTCCTGTCATGCTATCTTTAGTTTTCTGGTAAGACTGTGTCTCCATTATTTCCTTGCCTTTTTCTTGTTGTCTATTATTTCTGTGTGGTGGTATTCTATGATATTTCCATCTGTTTCTTCTTTTATTACACTATATATTTCAGTTCTGGATGTTTTTTGGAGCTTCTGGATGTTTTGGAGTTACCAATAAGTTTATGTAAAAAAAGCTTGATATTCAGAGTATTCCGTTTTCCTCAGCATGCTTACTTTCTCCATTCCCATGTTCTGGTTCAGGCCTTACTCTCCCCCTTTTTATGTTTTGGTTGCCACAAATTGTCCCTGTTGGTGGTGGTCGAATAGCCTCCTTTAGTACTTCTTGTAGTGCAGGTCGTTTATTAGAAAATTCCCTCAGCTTCTGTATGTCTGGAAAAGTCTATTCCTCCTTCATATCTAAAGGACATCTTTGCTGGATATATTATTCTTGGCTCATAATTTCTCTCTTTCAATACTTTGAATATTTGGTTGCACTCCAACCTGGCATGTAGAGTTTCTGCTGAAAAATCTGATAATAACCTAATGGGCTTTCATTTGTAGTTTATCGTGTTCTTTTCCCTAGCTGTCTTGAGGATTCTTTCTTTGCCATTGAGTTTTGACAGCTTCAATACAATGTGCCTTGGAGAAGGCCTTTTGGGGTTGAGGTAATTTGGTGTTCTATTTGCTACTTAGATTCGAGGATCCAGTTCTTTCCACAACTTTGGGAAGTTCTCATTGACTATTTATTTGAATATACGCTCTGTTCCCTTCTCTCTTTCTTCTCCTTCTGGTATGTCCATTATTCTTATATTGCTCTTTCTGATGCAATTAGAAAGTTCTTGGAGCGTTCTTTCATTTCTTTTAAGTCCCAAGTCTCTTTCTTCTTCCATCTGTGTCATTTCCAAGTTTCTATCTTCGATGTCACTGATTCTTTCCTCCATCTGGTCAACTCTACTACCTAAGCTGGCTATTTACTTCTTAGTTTCTTCTACTGAGTTTTTAATCTCCAGAAATTCTATTTGGCTCTTTTTAAAAATTTCAATCTCTTTGTTAAAATGTTCAGGTTGTTCTTTGAGTGTGTTTCTGAGGTCATTAAACTGTCTTTCTGTGTTTTCTTGCATCTCATTGAGTTTTTTCAGAACCGCAATCTTGAATTCTCTGTCATTTAAGACACATATTTTCATTTATCTTTAAGTTCATTTTCTGGAGCCTTTTCATTTTCTTTCTGAGCTGTCTTGTTGCTTTGGTTATTCATGGCAATTAGTGATTTATTATTTCTCCTCCTAGACATCTGCAGGAGTGGGTTCTGCAACAGATTGATAGGAAGAGGTTTTTCTTTTGTTTTCCAATACGTGTTGGTAGAATGTTTTATTTTCTCTCCGACTGCAGCCTTTTTTTCTCTCTCACACTGTAGTGTTTTGTCTGCACTAATCCAGTTTCTCACACAATGGGGGGGGTTCCCTGGAAGGCGGGCTTCTCCTCCGTTAACAGTTTGCCTGGGTCATAGGGCGCAGCGTCCGTGTGGGGATGCAGAGAGCTTTTGAAGTTCCAAAGCTCTTCCTGCACCAGATTCATACCTCGTGTGTTTCAGCAGTTCTGTTTACTCCTGCAGGGATCCCCCCAGGTAGGTGGGGATAAGTGCGGGGTGGGTTGTGAGAGGTGTCCCAGAGCAATGGCGGTGACCACCACCACAGCCGGTCTTGCTTCCACAGCTCCCTCCCCTTTGCCAGAATTAGTTGGCCTGTGAGTCTGTGTCTGCCGACCACAGTTCTCAGAATTGCAAATATTCTGTTCTTTTGATCCAACACTGCTGTTCCACTTCTAGCACTGGGCAGGTTGGGGCGGGGCATGCTCTGGGAGGGTAGGGAGGGGGTGACTAGTCTCAGTGCCTAAGGCTTCCATTCTCTGTGGCAATGAGGGCCTTAAACCACCGTTTTCATCCTTCTTCCCTCAGGCTTTGCTCCGACGTCTCTGCCGTGAGTGTTGGGTTCAGCCGTATTATATGCTGTCCCCTCAGCCCTGTGCACCATAAACGGAGCCCTAGCAGTCCGAGTTCTTTCCTCTCCCACAGCTGCGGTAGTTGCGGGATGCAGTGAGCTGGGAGCACTGAGCTAGGTCTGTGTCCTGCGCCTGCATTGCTCCATCTCCGCACTCTCCCTTCCGTCCTCCGCTCTCAAGCAATTTGCCCACCTTTGGGTGAATTCAGTAGTGAGACTCTTCGTCTTGCCTGTCGGCTGTGCAGGGAGTCCTTTGTGGAGTTATAGTTTTTCGATTTGTTGTAAATTCCAGGGGAGATTTCCAGATGTTCACCTCATGCTGCCATTTGATGACGTCACTCCACCATCTTTTTTTTCTTTTTTTTATCACACCTTGTAGCTCATTCATCATTCTCCTTACCTTGGTGAGCATCTTTATAATTATTTTGAGCTCTTTATTTCCGTTTATGCAGGGGTATTTCTGGAGTTTTGTTTTGTTCTTTTGTTTCAACATATTCCTCTATTCTTCATTTTCCCTGAGTCTCTATGTTTTTTTATGTGCATTAGGTGTAACAGCCACATCTCCCAGTCTTTAAAGAGTGGCTTTATGCAGGAGATGAATCTTATTTTTCAGCCTGGCCCTATGTCCTTGTTTTTTCTCAAACTTTAGTGATTGTGCAAGCCACTTCCTTGTTCTTAGTGATTCCCAGTAGTTGAGGGTGTGCCAAGAGTTGTCATTATCTCAGTCAGCACCTAGTCTCAGGTTCATTAGAAGTTGAACTCTCGGGCTTCAGCTTTTAAGAAATGCAAATCACCATCTTTCAGGGAAAGATGGGGGAAATGGGTGTTTCTGACTGCTGCCTGTGTGCTGATAGAGTTAAAAACTCCTTTGTTTGCTACAGTACTCTGGGACCTGCAAATGCAAGCTCTTCTGGCCACTAGAGCCAGGACATCAAGTGTTTGATCACCTGGGTGGCAGCCACAAATGCTGGGGGTTCCAGACATGTACATAAGCTGCTTTCAGGGAGATACTGGTGACTTGGTATGGGCCAGAGGACGATTGCAGTTGGCCCTTAGATGTGTGCTAAATTCGGATCTTGTCCCTGAGGTATAGGTTTAAATATATGCAAATAGGCCTCTTTCAGGGTAAGACTGGGAGGCGGGCATTTTTCTTTACTGCCTCTGTGCTGAATCTTGAAGGGATAGCCACTGGAAGTCCTTGCAAGCCCATTAAGAACTGTTCCTTTGTTTGCTATAGTCTTCTGGGTCTCCTGGATGAATTTTCCATTGGCTTTCAGAGTTAAATATTTGGAGGACTCATCCTTAGGTGGAAATCTTAAAAGTTGGGATGCAATGTTTGATCCAAATTCTTCACTCCTCAAGGAGAAACTGGGAGTTCTGAGTTCCCTTCCAATCGTATGTTGCTGTGCTCGGTGGGGTGTTTATGTTGTGTATCTCAGCCTTTCCTACCCATTTTGATGTGGGTATTTGCCCAATGTTTAAGTTGCTCAGCTAGTTTCTAGGGTTCTTTCATAAGGAATTATTCTATGTGTAGCTATAGTTTTAGTGTGTCTGTGAGAGGAGGTTGAGTTCATATCACCGTCTTGGAACACAAACTCAATGTTATTTCTTTTCTGTAGTTCCAAACCTTCTTGTTTCCTTTCTAAATCCTTTCTGGTATTCCAATTGGGTAAATTCTATTAATCTTTCCTTTTGTTCACTGATTCTATCTTTTGTGATCTCCACTCTACTATCGAGCCCATCCAGTAAACTTATTTTGGTTATTGTATTTTTCAGTTCTGTAATTTCCTTTGGTTCTTTTCTATAATTTCTATTTCTTTACCAAGATTTTAAAATATTTTTTCATTTGTTTCAAGATAACTAACAATTACTTTTTGAAGCATATTTTGATAGCTGCTTAAATCCTTGTTAGGTCATTCAAACCTCTGCTTCATCATGGAAAGTATTCATTGTTTTTTGTCATTTAAGTTGTGATTTTCGTAGTTCTTGTTATGATAAATGATTATTCTGGACATTTTGCATATTATATAATGAGAATGTGGGTCTTATTTAATTATTTTGTTTAGTAGGCACTATCCCTCTGGAGGTATAGTACAAAGGTTGGGTAGGGTAGAAGTTTAGCTCCTGTCTAAGCCCCTTTTTGATATCTTTCCAGCAAAAGTAGGGCAATTATTTGTACTGTATCAATATCTCTTGATTACCTCCCCACTGGGCCCCACTGATAACACGGGGGGGAGAAGTTGAGGATTAACCAACACTTCTGTGTTCCTGCAGGGTGGGAGTGGAAGCTCAGTTCCCAGGTGGGTCTCGACACCAAGGTAAGGGAGTGGGGTGCTAATTAAGATAGCCTTTCACTACCTAGCTCTTTCTCCATGATGCTGAGCAGAGATGGAGGCTGTTTTCCATTGGACCTTGCTAAGAGCAGGTGAGGGGCGACCTGAGTGTTGACTAGCCATGCTTCCCATATCCTATTTCAGTCTCAGCATTGGTAGATGTAAATGTAGGTTCAGTTTCTTACGGGCCTCACTGACACAGGAATAGGAGAAAAGTAGAGTGCTAAGTAGCCTGAATTACATTGTCTTGTTCAGTCTGTTGCTAGTGGATGGGAGTGGAGACTCAGCTTGCCAACACTATCCTTGCAGGGGAAATAGAGTGCTACTGCCTGCTTCTGTCAGAGAGGTATGGGAGATCATAAGCTCTCATACTGATATCAGCTGGCAGGGGAATGGGAGCAGAGCACTGCCTGCTTCTGCTAGGCAGTGGATAGAAGATTAACTCTCTGCTTGGTCCTGCCCAAACTGAAATCCCCGGGTAGAGAAATTAAAACATGTTACTTGTTTCTGGCATGAAGTGAATGGTCAGCTTTCTATTTGGCCTGTTGAAACTTCAGGGTGGGGAAGGACAGGGGTGTGTGTGGTTTTCCATTGATGTTTGGCTGGAGTAAGGTAGGTAATACCCAAAATATTTTCTCTTGTTAGGCTACCAATTTCGCAGTCATTTTCCTTGGTAGGGGGAGAGGCTTTTCTTGAAGGTTTTTTTCTGTCTGTCCCTGTCGGTAGTTTTGAATCGGAGGCTTCTCCCACATTTTTTTTTGGATATGTGGGACGTGTTAAGGAGACCCTGAAGGCTCACCACTGTATTGATCCTCACTTTGTAAGGTCCTTAGGATCTTTTTCTTTCCACATTTTTTCTTTCTTTCCACCACTCAGAGATTTCTTATGCTTGTTTGTTGTGTTATGTTCAGGATTTTTTTACTTGTAAGAAGGAGCACCTGGGAGACATGGGGATACTCTGTCTTGGCAGAAACCCATTCCAGTGATTTTTTACCTTTAATATCTTTCAAATCCATTAACATCTCAGTATTCCCACTGTAGAAGCTAACCAATCCTGCGGACTATTGCAGTGGCCTTCTAACTAATAAATATATATTGTGAGAGCTTTTATCCAATACAGAAAACAAAGACACCCAAAAAATCTGACAGGATTTAAAAACAAACAAACAAATTCCAGTTATGAAAGGCAATCTGGGAGATGCAGCATAGACACCCAATATTAGGGATCCTATGATTTGATGGTTTAACTTAAGAGTGACAACATATAGGGTTGTTCTAAATTTGGACTATCTCCCCAAACCTTAAAGTTATGAGTCTTATAATTCTAGTAATTCAGCAGAGGAAGAGATCACTTTCAGCAAAGGTTTTCAGGAAAGTTTTCATGCAGAAGCTTGGTTTTATGGGACAAGATAGGCAACACACTATGAATAAATGTACAAGGCATGTTTTAGGGTGGTGGTAGAATAAACTTTTTGTTTGAAATAGTTTGTGCAGTTTTTCCTAATTGATAATAATAATTATCATATTGGGTGCTGTTTAAATTGGGTTCTATTTCAACTCTTTGAAATAGAAATTTTGATTCAATAGGTCTGAGTGGAGGTGTAAGAATCAGTGTTTTTAAAAAAGCACTTTAGGTGATTATTAAGTTCAGGAAAATTTGGGAAACACAGAACTATACAGAAAACAATGGAAGATCAAATTAGAATAGAAAGTAGATGCCAGATTATGTGGGACTCTAAATGCCAGGTGAAGAAGCACAGAATGTTATTGCTGAATATGGGGAATATTTGAGATTTTTGAAGTCTGTGATTTCCTTCTGGTCCCTACACTGGAAATGATGCATAGGTTAATAGCTGTTGCCTTAATTACATTGGAAGAACTGTTAGGATTACCTGGACTCTGCAGAAATATGTAGTTGCAGGAATAAGACCTTTGACTTCATAGCTCGGACAAGGTCCAGTGTAAATCAAGTGCATCGATTCTTCAATCTGTCCCCACTCTAGTCTGTAATCAGTGATTTCAGCACCATTACATACAGGGATCTGAAAGATGCAACAAATAGAAATTGAGTTCTTTCTATAAGTGTTCACTCTACTAGATACCATGGATAGTTACAACATGTTCCTTTCAATGTCATAACTTATAATCTATTAAGTGGTATGAGATATAGACAAGTGTAGAAACAATTAAACTTAAGACAGAAAACTATAATTAACATTAAAAGGCTCAAATAAAATTAAGAGAAAGAGTGACTAATCCCACATATTTGATGAATTATTCTTTTTAATTTATTAAAATTATTTTCAAATGGATTACTTAAAAAAGAGCAAACTTAGATATATTAATGTTGCTTAATATTGCTATTGATTAATGGGATCAAACACAAACACCAGTACTCTGGTTTTTGTACAGAGCTGTAATCAGACCCATCATTTATTATTATCGAATTAAAGCTTTGGTGTCAATGTCAAAAACCCTCTGTTAGAGTCTGGGAAAAAGGGAAGAAAAATTCAGAGATACTTAGGTGGCTTAATAACTAGGCCAATTCTTATCTTTTGAGCTTGATTAGTTTGAATGGGAAGATATTCACATGGATGTAAAATTGTTTTTTTTTTAAAACTTCATTACCTCATAGTCACATTTCTTATGTGTCATAGTATAGAGTTATATACAAACACTACCAAAAATTTCCCAATAAGTTTTTAAAAAAACAAGTTCTATAAATTGATTTAATTTTTGTATCTCTTGTTTTGGTTTTAAAAATTCAATTTGTGACCTATTGATTATCTATTTGGTTTTCCAAGTTTATTATCCTCCATAAATATAGGGTCTGGAAAGCAGGATTACCAAAGTCTTACCCTTCCTAGTAGCACTAGTATCAGGTTTAGCACTAGTGTGAACTAGAACCATGGTCAAAATTTGTGGAACCCTAATCTAAACTATGACTTCTTAAGGAGTTCTAGACTTTCAAAAATACTTCTAAACCAATTATTATGCTTTTATATCACCAAAATTAATAAAAAATAAATTGATAACATACTTCCCAACTAACAATAACACAGGTTGAACCTTTGCAGGTAAGCACAGGTGTACCACATTTAGAAGGAGGTATTGGGCCTGGCACAGTTTCACAATTTGTTGAATGACATCCAAACTACAAATAAACACAAACAGACAAATAAGCAAACACACAAATTACTGTGTAGGCATGGTCACTCCCCACTTTGATAGGAAGTAGAAGCATATATTCATCCAAAGTGAAATGAACTACAAATGGAACAACTGAACAATATAACAACCCCAGCCCTATTTACTCACTATGGATTTCCCTTCAGAGCCAGAGTGTCCTTCTGTGTCATCTTGGATCTCTTGTGCCTTTTGGACATTTGCAAGTACATCAGAGTTTCCGTTAGGGAGCTTGTCTATAAAAATATACAAAATAAACAATCTTTTTTTCAAATAATATTAAATTTTAAGGGTGTTTCTTTAAAATAATACAAAATAATTTAAGAAGACTGTGAAAATAAGTAACATAGAATTCAAATTATATTAATTTTTTCCAATTCACTTTTTAATTTAATTTCCAGACATTAAAAAATTTTATAATTTTAATTACCAAGCAAGAAACAATTTTCTAAACGTTATTTGATTTTATAGTAAAAGAAAACCATTTGCTCTGCTTTAATTACGTTTAATATATAAAAATCAGAGGTTACAAAACAAGAAATTTAGGTATAGTCATTCAAATCACACAAGAAGCCTCACCACATTGAATGTTGGTTTCTTTGGACTTCGCTTTACCATTCAAAGGTGAAGGACAGCAAGATACAGGAGAAAGAGTGGGTGTTTGAATAGTCAATATATCTGAAGGCTAAGAAAAATACAAAATACCTTATGACAATAATGAATTCAAGTTCAGTTTTGTAAAATATTTAGTAATATGATACAGTTCATTTCAGTTCTCAATTTAACTTTTCCGTCTCTCTTTCCTCACCTGGCTTTGGCCTATGGGCGAAGTGCAAAAGACTCTCAGTTTATATGTAGTGCTAGGTTGCAGGTGATCATATAGAAATTCCCTTGTGGTTCCGTTGTAGATTATGTTCCATGAATTTACTGAAGGGATAAAATAAATTTTATCCAATTTATTTATAGGTAGCTTATAAATTTTATGAGTTCCCACTGTTATCTCATATACATACTAAGAAATAACCATTTTGGAAATTAATGTGGTCCAATTATCTATTTACAATAATTAAATATTTATATTCCCTATGGAATTAATCATAAATCATAAAAGATCAGTAAGTAAATACGATTTGTTACCAAAAACTGGAGAAATACAGGTAAGTTCTGGGGTTCAGTTAATAGTATTGTACCAGTGCCAGTTTCCTGGTTTTGATAATTATACTGGGGTTATATAAAATCTTAATATTAGGAGAAGCTGAGTGAAAGTTATACATGAGAACTCTCTATACTATTTTTGCAACTTCTAGGAAAATCCAAAAGTACTTCAAAATGAAAACTTAACAAAAATCACAATGTCTTACCATCCAAATTTTCACTAACTTCTAAACTGTAACTTGAAATATATGTCCCACCATTATCATCGGGTGGTTCTGAAAAAAGAAATAAAATTATAATTATTCTTGAATAAACTTAGAAGTCTTTCACTGGAATGTTATCTCATAAATTAAAATTTTTTCAGAGAGGAAAAAATACAAACACGAAACATAATAGGGACTATATCAAACTAAAAAGCTTCTGCACAGCAAAAGAAATCATCAACAAAACAAAGAGGCAACCAATCAAATGGGAGAACATATTTGCAAACAATGTCTCCAACAAAGGGCTAATATCCAAAATATATAAGTGACTCATACAACTCAACAACAAAAAGACAGACAATTCAATTAAATGGGCAGAAGACATGAACAGAAACTTCTCCCAATAAGACATACAAAAGGCCAACAGATATATGAAAAAATCCTCAATTTCACTAGCTATCAGGGAAATGCAAATCAAAACCACAATGAGTTATCACCTCACACCTGTTAGAATGTCTATCATCAAGAAGACAAATAGTAACAAGTGTTGGAGAGGCTGTGGAGAAAAAGGAACCCTCATACACTGTTGGTGGGAATGCAGATTGGTGCAGCTGCTATGGAAGGCAGTGTGGAGGTTCCTCAAAAAATTAAGAATAGAATTACCATATGACCCAGCAATCCCTCTCTTGGGTATCCACCAAAAAAAGTCTGAAAACATTTATCTGTAAAGATACACATCCTCCGATGCTCAATGCAGCATTATTCATGGTGGCCAAGATATGGAAACTACCAAAGTGTCCAGTAGATGATTGGATAAAGAAGATGTGGTATATATGCACAGTGGAATACTACTCTGCCATGAGAAAAGATGAAATACTGCCATTTATGACAACATGGATGATTTTGAGATTGTTATACTAAACAAAATAAGTCAGACATAAAACGTTGAGAACCATATGACTTCATTCATATGTGGGACATAAAACTGAAAGCAACAAAGGAACAAGACAAACGAATAAAGAAACGAAAACTCATAGACACAGACAACAGTTTTGTGGTTACCAGAGGATAAGGGGGTCAAAATACATGGAGAACTGACTCTGGGTGGGGAACACATAATGCAACATATAGATGATGTATTATAGTATTGTACACTTGAAACCTATGTAATTTTATTAACCATTGTCACCCCAATAAATTTTAATTTAAAAAGAAACATAATAGGATATTAATATTCAGATATTAATAAAGATGATAAAAACATAATCCAAGTTACATGCTTGGAATATTGGACATGAAGCATTTCATTAATAGTTTAAAGTTCTTTGGAAGAGACTGAAATGCTAAGTATATGTACCTTAGAGTTGATTTTGCCAGTTTAGAGGCAAAATAATTTTTATAAATATAATTTCTTGTTAAGTTGACATTTGTCATTGATGTGTCCTCCTAATTGTGGCTTCTGTATTAGATATAGTCTTACGTGCAATAACCATAATATTAAGGGCCCATATAAAGTCCAGTAATTTGTTCATGTATGACAATGTGATAGCAATGTAGAACTCAATAGAGAACTAGAAAAAACAATACAGTTTACAACTAAACTAATTTACATGGTGAAATATTTCATATACAAATGATTAAGAGAATATTTTATAAAGCTGAGGGAAATTGGAGCAAGATTTCTTCTCAATAGTTAATATTAAGACGGTAAATTTTAAATACAAAAACATTACTTACCCCATCCAATTTTTACTCTGTGTGCACGGATCTTTCCCTTTGTGTATGGTTTTTTAGGGGACCCAGGCTTATCTGGACAGGTAGTATATTTTACTTCTCCACTGGGTTTACTCCTTCCCTCCATATTGTAGGCAAAGATCTGTTTGAGTAAAAGTGAATACCTTGATTTACCACTAGAAATATATGTCTGATTTGAAAATGTGCGTAAGTTGCAAATATTATAAAGCAAGTTATTTGACTAAAAATTTCTGAAAGCCAAATGCAAAATAAGATATAATTTCAACCAAAATAGACACTCATTTTTATCTCTAGCGAAGAGTATAATTTTATATTACAATATGATACAAATTTATAAATTATAGCCACATACCCTGAACTTGTATGTAGTACTTCTCTGAAGATTTGTTATAGTGCACGAGAGGTCTTGTCCATTGTATTTAGGTTTAAAACCCAATCCCTGCAAATGAAAGACAATGTACTTAGGAAACAGGCAGGCGTGGGTTCAGGTTCCAAATTCAAATTACTTTTCATCTGTGTCGTTGCGAACAAATCCCTTAATCTCTCTGAAACTCAGTTTCTCTATATAAAAAAATGGAGATAATTTTTACCTTAAAGGGCTTCTTTTTTAAGGATGTAATGAGATAATGTGCATGAAAGCACTTAGCATATTACTTACACAGAACAAATCTCTTAGTTGCTTTATTTAAAATGTGGTAAAATATATACAACATAAAATTTATAGCTGCTTTTTAAGCTGTCTAGGCTATTCAGTATAGACTTGAAAATTCAGAATGAAATGAAACAGTTTGTCCACCTACATCAGAAAATCAAGATGAGGAAAGGGCTTGCCTTGGTACAAGTATGCGGAGGATCTGTGTGACTACCCAAGGTCAGCTGGGATAGGCTTAATGTTGAAGAACTAACACACTTCTCTGAATCTCTCTATTCTGTTGCTATGGCTGCTGCTGTTTCTATAGCTAATTTTCAGGGACTTGGGTACCTTTAGATCTCCCTGTACAGGCCTGCCTAACCTTGGCTCTACATTGGTCCCATCTAAAACACAGAGACTAAGGAATCATCAATTTGATTGAGTAGAAATGAAATTAATCAAATTTAAAATTTTCATTGTAAAATGCATATAAAATGTACCTGAGACTGAAGTTGAAAATTAAAGCATATGAAAAGAGAACTTACAGATCCTGCTTTCTCCATTTCTAGTACATAAGTAAGGCTGTCATTTAGGTTTGTGTTAGTTGGAGCACACCATTCTAGTGACAAATCATAGATTCCTGCTTCTTTTAGCTTTGGTGGTAAAGGTGTCAGAGGCATAGTTCCTGATGTACAGAAGACTACTATTTCACTGAAATCACTGAAAAATAAAGATGGAAAAATTAGTTTCAGTTTCCTCTTAAAGTTTTGACTTTTAAATATTGCAATAATTCAATGTACCTCAAGCCGAATTCATTTTTTGCAGCTAATCTGAATGAATATTTTGTAGAAGCATTCAGTTTGAGGACCTTATGCTGTTTCATGGTACCCACATAGCAACTTTTGAAGTCTTCACCTTTGCCCTTAATACACACAAACGTTAGAATATTATAAAATTCTACCAATAGAAATTCATCATAATATTCATAATCATTTATAAATAAGTGCTTTTAAAAGTAAAACTGCTTACCTCATCCCATTCCAAAAGGAAGTTATTTATTTTGGAACCATTATCATTGGAACCCTAGAAATATCAGAAAGATAAGATTACGATGGGCTGTTTTTTCACAGTATATGTAAGTATGTGTATATAAATAAAATGATAGAAATTACTGTGAAATTAATTTGCTTAAATTTTGTTTTTGAAGCAATCCAGATTTTAAAATTAAACTGCATTTTTTACAGTCTATAAGACATGACCAAATTCTGTTTTGTTGTCTTCCAAATTTTATGCAATGAAGAAAGTTAGTACTTAAATAAATTGAGAGGTAGATTTATTGGTAGCTAAATAAATTTAAGTTGTAGAAACTGACACTTCAACTTTTATTAATTATTGAAATTCTAATTGACATTTCTCAATTTACTTGATGCTTGATACAGATAGAAAGAAAACAAAGATGATTATGGGGAAGGAAAAGTGCTGGGGAAATAGGTCAGAAGAGGCATGCATAATTTCATGTTTAAAATTCAGGACAAAATAGAAAGAATGTTTTTAAATTAAAATAAATGTTGAAAAGGTTTTGGTAGTAAAATCCTTACTTTCCACTGTAAATTCAGGCTGCTCTTGGATCGGTTAATCAGTTTGGGTGCAAGTGGAGGGTCTGGTTCACAGCCTGGAGTTGTGAAGCTAACCACTTCAGACACAGTTTTGTGTGCTGAGTCTCTTATGGTTGTAATTCTAAAAATGTAATGACAATTGTTGTAAGTTTCCAAACATTTATCCTAACACAAGTATTTAATTGCATACTTGAGTTTCCAGATACATTTCTTAGGAGCTAATTATATATAAAAAAAATCTAATACCACAAAGCTGGATCGTTGCAGATAATGGCTCTCAAATCACACTTTCACCTGTTCTAAATGAAAGAAAGTGAACTAATGCTGGATTTGGAGGGGGTTGCTTTGAAGCTTGAAGGAAAGGTCACTCTGCTAGCCAAGTATAGCTAGGCTGGCTGCAGGAATTATAAGTAGTGAACTAGTATAGACTGGGGAATCTGACTGGCTATAGGGTAGGGCAAGGTTGTGTAGGATGGAGTTCTTACCTTACAAAATAGACCATGGATGGTTGTAGGTCAAGTAGAGTAAATGTAACTTCATCACCACTGTGAAGATAACCTTTGTTTATAACAGATCTTGTACATATTTAAAAGCTAAGTAACAATGCTAATCTTATGTAGTCAACTAATAAAGAAGCACAATTCTCCTTCAAGTTTAGATAATTTTAACCCATTTTATATGAATGCAAAAAAGTAATATTAACTCAAAATTCTTCATTTGTATGCCAAATTAATATAACTTTAAGAAACGCAACTTTATCGTTTTACCACTGAAACTTCTTCACACTATAACAATACAGATTTGTCTTTAAATAGCATTGATATGAAAAGCCTCAAAGACACCATGCATCATGCAATTTATTCATTCAGTCACAGAGCAATCTTTCGGAGTGAGCACCTATTTGCTACAGTGGATAGAGTAGCTGTGCTCCCAAACCTACATATTGCTGAGCTAACATTGTCATAAGTACCTAGTTGTACTCTACCACCTCAAGGAGCTCCTTCAGGCTCTATACCCTGAAATAGCCTCCAAAAAGAGCTAAAAGATTGTTACTTCTTTCGCTTAGCATAATAACCTCAAGATCCATCCATGCCAAACAGAAAAAGTCGAGAACCATATGACTTCACTCATATGTGGGATATAAAACTGAAAGCAACAAAGGAACAAGACAAACAAATGAAACAAAAACTCAGTCACACAGCGAACAGTTCCGTGCTTACCAGAGGGTAAGGGGGGAGGGAGATGGTATTAGAGGGTAAAAGGGGTCAAATGTATGGTAATGGAAGGAGAACTGATTCTGGGTGGTGAGCACACAATGTGATATATAGATGATGTATCATAGAATAGTACACTTGAAACCTATGTAATTTTACTAACCATTGTCACCCCAATAGATTTAATTTAAAAGATAATAGAAAAAAAAGATTGTTACTTCTAAGCAAAGGCCATTCAAGGTTGTAGGGTGATCAGAGGTATAGGCCAGTATATTTTTATAAAAAACAATGACTTGTAAAATACATAACACCAGAAAAAGACCACCTTGTAAATTAAAGCGAAGCTTAATTTTATAAATGGTTTTTTATAATATTTTACATTTTCCCACCCCTCTATCCAATATAAAAGATTGTATATTGTAATTTTAAAAATTTTCTAGCTGCTAATTATAAAAGAAATAAAACTTTACATAATAACTAATTACATTCACATTTTTACTTTGAGTCTCTGAATATAGATGACAAATTATGGCAAATAAAGTTTAAAATGAGTTGTGATTTTAAAAGTGCTGTACAGACATATCCAGGTCTCTCTCTGCCTCGTTGTTTGATGAGAAAAGGAATTTCTCTTTCTTCCCCACTTGGAATTTCCTTTCTACTGTGTCTCTCCTCTCAGCTTGCTCTCTTTCAGATTGTATGTCCCTCTTCAGTTGAGAAGCTGTTGGAAGTGATTGAGTATGCTCTTGCTGTGTCCTGCGCTGTATCCTCCCTGGTTCTGGTTCTGTCTTCTGAGCACATTCCTAAGCTCATTCTGTTACTATCATAGCTCCACTTTATAACTAGCTCATATAATGAAATTCTCAGGAGATCCCAAATCTTAAATTTCTATTGCAATGTACATATCTTGCCTGTATACCCAAAGACCTACCATCGTGTGGCACTTTCTGCTTCCCTAAAATGACGTAAGATCAAAACAGATAAGGGAGAAATGGAGGGAAACTTTTCTTCCCTGAGTCTAAACTTGTCAAATAGAAAAGCTGTAAACTAAGAGAATGAACTAGTTGATATTTAAGGTCTCCCTCAGCTTTAACATATTTATGATCCAATGAATTTTGTGGACTGACCTGGCAACTTACCATCATTTATTTATAAAACTATTTCTGTAGAAAATTGCATTTAAAGCTTGGAAAATATTGCACAAAAATCTTTCAGACTCAGCCTAGAGGTTTATATGTTTAGATAGCATATTTAAATTGAATAAGAAATAAGAGATGATTAAAGAGACTTACATGTACACATTTTTATATTTTCCATTTTTACCACTGTTAGATATTGCCAATTCAAATGTTACAGGAGATTTAGTATGATCACATTTCTCAAAAACATGTGGTTTCCATGAAACAACGGCAGATCTTGTTTGAATATCAGAAACCTAAAATAAATGACAAAAATTCAGTAGGACTCTTAAATTTATAATCTGTAATTTATGATATAATCTTTCCCTAAGTCTCATTTGATGTTAAGTACCGGGGGTGCCAAAAAATGTATACAAGTGGACACTCTGGTCAACGTTGCTCAAGCAGTAGCTCGCAGTAATCAGAAGTGTCTGGACGATGACGGTAACCACTTTGAGCACCTTTTGAAATTGCAGAAGTCGAACGTGACTTGTATTCATCCTTTGTTATCAATAAATATTGAGTATTACAATTTTAATACAGTTTTTCTTTCTTAAAATGTATATACATTTTTTGGCACCCTCTGTATACCTTTTCCCTCATATTAGGTGCTTAAATACTGTGATTAAACAATGAACCATTAATACTATCTTTAGCAATGTCACATTGGATCTTTATATATTGAATGGCTAAAGGAGATTATGAAATTTTAACCAGGTAAAGGATTCGAGTTATAACTGTACTAGAGAAAACTGTCAGTGAATTTGCATGTTTTAGAGTGACAAAGTAAATTAAAAGGAATACTTAAGTATTCACTTTACTTACTATAGGTTTCTCAATGCTGAAACAGCATGACTTTCCATGTTCTGCTCTGCATTCTATAAGTTAAAAAAAAAAGCACCCCAAACAAATCACATTGGCAAAAACAAGAGAAATAAGTTAGACGTCTATTATACAATTACAAATACATCATCACCAAGAAATCTACTAAACACCTAGTAGCAATTTACATTAAAAGTTTTAGAAGAAGAGAGTGGTCTAATGTGTATACTATTAAACAAACTCAAACAAAAAAATTTTAAAAGTTCCCAATTTAAGTAAAATCATGAATGTGTTAGGACTGTAATTTCCAATGTTTCACTAACAGGCAACTAAAAAAAATTATGTGGTGTGCATATAATACTTAACACATTTTGAATGAAGATGGACATTTGTGCACGATTTAAAAAGGCTTCCTACTTGTGGTCTCATTAAGAATTTAGAGATTAGGGGTACAATGAAGATGAGGAAATGGAAGCAGAAAATGGCACCTAAATATTTTAAATACCCTGAGATTCCTAAACATTAGGATGCTTATTCATTGGGAACAAAACCAAACTTCTGACCTTACCTTTTTCTGCTTCATTTGATGATGGGCTCTTGCTTCGTTTTCCACCTGGTTTCTGCTTGATATTTCTGTTTCCCATAGAACTCTGTTTCTTTCCATGACTAATATCAACATGAGCACTGGCAGTGTTAGAAGTGCTGGCAGCACTGGAAGTACTGAGAGCACCATCAGTGGCAAAAGTGCAGGGAGCACTTTCAGAGATTGGAGTGTTGGGAGCATTGTCAGCAATGGAAGACCTTGGAGTACTGTCAATAGGTGATGGTACAGGTGTACAGTCAGAGGTGGAAGTCTTGGTGGTATAATTCGTGCTGGAAGGGCTCAGGACACTATCAGTAGTGGAACGGTGCAGAGCAGTGTCTGTGGTGGAAGTACTAGGAACATGGTCAGGGGAAATATTGCTGGGAGCATTATCAGCAATGCAAGTGTTTACAGGGTTGTCAACAGTGTAAATACTGGGAGTATTGTCAGCAGTGTAAATGTTCAGATCACTGTTCACAGCACAGGTCCTTGAAGTGTTGTCAACAGTGTAGGTTTGCAGAGCATTGTCCACAGTGTGGGTACTTGAAGTACTGTCAACAGTATAGCTGCATGGAGCATTGTCCACAGCGTAAGTACTTGGAGCATCAGGAACACTGGAAATATCATTAGTTTTGTTCATCAGCAAAGAGGTGTTATTAAACATATAGTTATTCCTATGTCTACCAATTCGAAGTTCTCTCTTTTTTTTCTT
Source organism: Rhinolophus ferrumequinum (assembly GCF_004115265.2). Classification (NCBI taxonomy): domain Eukaryota; kingdom Metazoa; phylum Chordata; class Mammalia; order Chiroptera; family Rhinolophidae; genus Rhinolophus; species Rhinolophus ferrumequinum. Next base: position 75,436,201 of record NC_046284.1, on the reverse strand, counting down.
CATATGTTCTTTCATTTTAGCAGCCCTTTCATCAGGTTGGTTGTAATTTGTTCTTCCACGGGAATAGGTTTCTAAAAGAGACAATGGAATACTGTTTAATAATTATAATAATTACATATCTCAAAATCTTTTTAATCTTTTTTCAAACCAACAAAAAGTACCGAAAAGCCATGTTTTATTTTTAAAAATTCCCACTTTGTTTTAATACAGATATTAAATATGTGTATTTTTATAATGTATTGATATGTACATAAAGAAAAACATGAGCAAATACAGATAGTGTTTTCCTAAAGAGTATCTATCCATACTTCAAAATTTTAAGGTCCTAAGATGATGGCAATGTTGATCGTTCAATTGTCTTTTATATTCCCACTGTTTGGCATTAACAATCAAAACATTCTTTTATATATTTTATAGATCCAGTCAGTAAAAATAAACAGCATAATCACATACTATACCAAAGTACAAAAGAATTTTCTAAAAATTCTGCTTATGAGCATTTTGCTTATGACACAAACAGTACTTATTGTCATCAATTATAATATACATGCATGAAATGCAATCATTCATGGAAAATTTACTATCTTTTACTTTTTTTCATTTTAATAACTGCCCAAAGCTGTTAATTTTAATAAATCAAAAATATTTCCTGTTTGGGAAAATTATATACTACCATGCTGCTCGGGGTATATAAATGTTGCTGGTGGTGGTGGTGGCGGCAGTGGTGGTGGTGGTGGTGGTGGTGGCAGCGGTGGTGGTGGCGGCAGCAGTAGTGGGGGTGGTGGCAACAGCTGCTCTGGCACAGGCTCTTGGATGTAAGGTGGTGGAAAGTCCCCTTGAGCTGTGGGATAGATCAGTTGAGCCGCTGGTGGATACAGAGGAGAGGCTGGTGTGATGAACTGTGATATTTGTGGTACAGGAGCAGGCACGATCATCTGACAGTCAACTGTCTGAGGCACAATAATGATTTTGCGAATCCCATTTTCTTCCACTACCTAACATGGAAGACAGAATCATATAAACATATTAGAATCTGTAAAACCAGCATTTTTCCTGCCAAGTTTTACATTTATATCCTGTGCTCTTAATTTAAACACCCAAAAGGATGAAAAATCAATAAAGTGAAACTATGTCAAGCAGGAGGCAAGATTAAGTCTTCCTTTTCCTCACAAGTATAGCTTTTAAAAAGGTACTTTTTGACAATATACAATATATTAACATGGTTCAAAACCATAAAGTATAGAAAAGTGTACATGAAAAATTTCCCTACCAACCCTTATCTGCTCAATGCCCCCCAGTAGACAACTATTGTTCTTATTTTCTTATGAATCCTTCCAGAATTTCTTTATGCCTATACAAGCAAATAGTAATAAAATTCTTATTTTTCCTTCTTTTTATTACATAAAGCTAGCATTACTTATACTGTTCTGTACCTTGCTTTTCACATTTAGCAATATATCTTGAAGATCTTTCTACATCAGTACATAGGGCCTCCCCATTTGTTTTGCACAGCTACGTAGTGCTTTATTATATGGATTTATTACAGTCGCCCATTGACAAGCGTGTAGATTGTTTCCAGCACTTTGTGGTTACAAAAAATATTGTAATGAATAATCTTGTACATTTATTATTCCAGATTTGTGAAAATACATCTTTTGGATAAATTCCTCCATGTAGAAATGCTGGGTGAAAGAGTATATGTATATGTGTTTTTGTTAGATATTGTGAAGACAGATAATTTCATTTAAAATGAAACCATATTATGTTGACCTATTTACTGTGTTCTTGATCTTCACAGCTGTGCAATAGAAAAAAAAACGTATCTCAAGGATAAAAACTTCTGAAGTCATGGAATATCTTACTAATGTCTATAGGAACCATACTTTCCTGTCCATTTTAGGTGTTTGATAAATATTTGAGGAATTTTTAAGAAGTGCCATTTGTAGTCTTACAACTCATTGCAACATTATTCATGGTGTTCAAGACATGGAAACAACCAAAGTGTCTTTTGACAGATGATTCGATAAAGATGTGGATAAAGAAGATGTGGTGTATACAGTGGATTTTTACTCGGCCATAGGAAAAGATGAAATATTGCTATTTACTTGATATATTCCCATAGTCCCAATACATCATCTATATATCACATTGTGTGTTCACCACCCAGTCAGTTCTCCTTCCATCACCATGTATTTGACCATGTTTAGCCTCTTCTACCATCCCCCTCACTCCTTACCTTGTGATAACCACTAAACTATTGTCTGTATCTATCAGTTTTTCTTTCTTTATTCGCTCATCTTGTTTCTTTGTTGCTTTCAGTTTTATATCCCACATATCAGTAAAATCATATGGTTCTCGACTTTTTCTGTCTGACTTATTTTGCTTAGCATAATAATCTCAAAATCCGTTCATGTTGCCCCAAATGGCACTATTTCATCTTTTCTTATGCCAGAATACTATGCCATTGTGTGTGTGTGTGTGTATATATATATATACCTACATATATATGTATATATGTATATATATATGTAGGTATATATATGTATGTATGTATGTATATACATATAGACATTAATAAGATATTCCATGACTTCAGAAGTTTTTATACTCGAGATATGTTTTTTTTTTATTGCACAGCTGTGAAGATGAAGAACACAGTAATGAGGTCAACATAATATGGTTTCATTCTAAATGGAATTATCTGTTTTCACAATATCTAATAAAAACACATGTACATATACCCTTTCACCCAGCATTTCTACCTGGAGGAATTTATCCTAAAGATGTGAATAATGCTGCAGAGAACATATATCTTTACGGATAAATGCTTTCAGATTATGGAAGTAGATACTCAGGACAGGGATTGCTGGGTCATATGATAATTCTATTCTTAATTTTTTGAGGAACCTCTGTACTGTTTTCCATAGTGGCTATACCAATTTACATTAAAACCAGCATTGTATGAGGGTTCCTTTTTCTCCCCAGCCTCTCCAACACTTGTTATTATTTGTCTTGTTGATGATAGCCATTCTAACAGGTATGAGGTGATATCTCATTGTTGTTTTTATTTGCATTTCCCTAATAGCTAGCAAAATTGAGGATTTTTTCATATATCTGTTGGTCGTTTGTATGTCTTGTTGGGAGAAGGTTCTGTTCATGTCTTCTGCCCATTTAATTGGATTGTCTGTCTTTTTGTTGTTGAGTTGTATGAGTCACTTATATATTTTGGATATTAGCCCTTTGTTGGAGGCATTGTTTGCAAATAAATTCTCCCATTTGGTTGGTTGCCTCTTTGTTTTGTTGATGGTTTCTTTTGCTGTGCAGAAGCAATCCCCATCAAAATCCCAATAGCATTTTTTTTTAAGAAAGAGAACAAAAAATCATCAGATTTGTATGGAACCGCAAAAGACCCCAAATAGCCAAGGCAATCGTAAGAAAAAAGAATAATGCTGGAGGTATAACACTCCCTGACTTCAGTTTATACTACAAGCAACAATATCAAAACAGCATTGGCAGAAAAACAGACACACAGACCAATGGAATATAATTTAAACCCAGAAATAAGCCCACATAAATATGAACAGATGATTTTCGACAATGGAGCCAAAAACATGGAATAGAGAAAAGAAAGCCTCTTCAATAAATGGTGCTGGGTGAACTGGAAAGCCATGTGTAAAAGAATGGAACTAGACTGCTATCTGTCACCATATACCAAAATTATCTCAAAATGGATCAAAGACCTTAACATAAGACCTGAAACAATAAACTGCATAGAAGAAAGCATAGGTACTAGACTTACGGACCTTGGGTTCAAAGAGGATTTTATGAATTTGACCTCAAAGGCAAGGGAAGAAAAATCTCAAATAAATGAATGAGACTATATCAAACTAAAAAGCTTCTGCACAGCAAAAGAAACCATCAACAAAACAAAGAGTCATCCAACCAAATGGGAGCAGATATATTCAAACAATGCCTCTGATACAGGGCTAATATCCAAAATATATAAGGAACTCACAATTCAACAACAAAAAGACAAACAATCCAATTAAAAAATGGGCAGAGGACTTGAATAGACATTTCTCCAAAGAGAACATGCAGATGGCCAATAGACATATGAAAACAGACTCAACATCACTAATCATCAGAAAAATACAAATGAAAACCACAATGAGATATCACCTCGCACCTGTTTGAATGGCTATCATCAACAAGGCAAATAATAACAAGTGTTGGAGAAGCTGTGGAGAAAAAGGAACCCTCATACACTGTCGGTGAGAATGTAGATTGGTGCAGCTGCTATGGAAGGCAGTGTGGAAATTCCTCAAAAAATTAAGAATAGAATAACCATATGACCCAGCAATCCCCTCTCCTGGGTATATACCCAGCAAATCAGAAGAGATTTACCAGTACAGATATATGTGCTCTGATGTTCATTGCAGCTTTATTTATGGTGGCCAAGACATGGAAACAACCAAAGTGTCCTTCGATAGATGATTGTATAAAGAAGCTGTGGTATATATATATATGGATTATATGGCTTTATGTATGTGTATATATATGTGTGTGTGTGTGAGTATATATATATATATATATATATATATATATATATATATATATATATATATATATGGATTATATGGATTTACTACAGTCCCCCATTGACAAGCGTGTAGATTGTTTCCAGCTTTTTATGGTTACAAACAATATTGTAATGAATAATCTTGTACATTTATTATTCCAGATTTGTGAAAATACATCTTTAGGATAAATTCCTCCAGGTAGAAATGCTGGGTGAAAGGGTATATGTACATGTGTTTTTATTAGATATTGTGAAAACAGATAATTCCATTTAGAATGAAACCATATTATGTTGACCTAATTACTGTGTTCTTGATCTTCACAGCTGTGCAATAGAAAAAAAACGTATCTCGAGGATAAAAACTTCTGAAGTCATGGAATATCTTATTAATGTCTATATGTATATACATACATACATACATATATATACACACACACACACACAATGGCATACTATTCTGGCATAAGAAAAGATGAAATAGTGCCATTTGGGGCAACATGAACGGATTTTGAGATTATTATGCTAAGCAAAATAAGTCAGACAGAAAAAGTCGAGAACCATATGATTTTACTGATATGTGGGATATAAAACTGAAAGCAACAAAGAAACAAGATGAGCGAATAAAGAAAGAAAAACTGATAGATACGGACAATAGTTTAGTGGTTATCACAAGGTAAGGAGTGAGGGGGATGGTAGAAGAGGCTAAACATGGTCAAATACATGGTGATGGAAGGAGAACTGACTGGGTGGTGAACACACAATGTGATATATAGATGATGTATTGGGACTATGGGAATATATCAAGTAAATAGCAATATTTCATCTTTTCCTATGGCCGAGTAAAAATCCACTGTATACACCACATCTTCTTTATCCACATCTTTATCGAATCATCTGTCAAAAGACACTTTGGTTGTTTCCATGTCTTGAACACCATGAATAATGTTGCAATGAGTTGTAAGACTACAAATGGCACTTCTTAAAAATTCCTCAAATATTTATCAAACACCTAAAATGGACAGGGAAGTATGGTTCCTATAGACATTAGTAAGATATTCCATGACTTCAGAAGTTTTTATCCTCGAGATACATTTTTTTTCTATTGCACAGCTGTGAAGATCAAGAACACAGTAATTAGGTCAACATAATATGGTTTCATTCTAAATGGAATTATCTGTTTTCACAATATCTAATAAAAACACATGTACATATACCCTTTTACCCAGCATTTCTACCTGGAGGAATTTATCCTAAAGATGTATTTTCACAAATCTGGAATAATAAATGTACAAGATTATTCATTACAATATTGTTTGTAACCATAAAAAGCTGGAAACAATCTACACGCTTGTCAATGGGGGACTGTAGTAAATCCATATAATCCATATATATATATATATATATATATATATATATATATATATACTCACACACACACACATATATATACACATACATAAAGCCATATAATCCATATATATATATACCACAGCTTCTTTATACAATCATCTATCGAAGGACACTTTGGTTGTTTCCATGTCTTGGCCACCATAAATAAAGCTGCAATGAACATCAGAGCACATATATCTGTACTGGTAAATCTCTTCTGATTTGCTGGGTATATACCCAGGAGAGGGGATTGCTGGGTCATATGGTTATTCTATTCTTAATTTTTTGAGGAATTTCCACACTGCCTTCCATAGCAGCTGCACCAATCTACATTCTCACCGACAGTGTATGAGGGTTCCTTTTTCTCCACAGCTTCTCCAACACTTGTTATTATTTGCCTTGTTGATGATAGCCATTCAAACAGGTGCGAGGTGATATCTCATTGTGGTTTTCATTTGTATTTTTCTGATGATTAGTGATGTTGAGTCTGTTTTCATATGTCTATTGGCCATCTGCATGTTCTCTTTGGAGAAATGTCTATTCAAGTCCTCTGCCCATTTTTTAATTGGATTGTTTGTCTTTTTGTTGTTGAATTGTGAGTTCCTTATATATTTTGGATATTAGCCCTGTATCAGAGGCATTGTTTGAATATATCTGCTCCCATTTGGTTGGATGACTCTTTGTTTTGTTGATGGTTTCTTTTGCTGTGCAGAAGCTTTTTAGTTTGATATAGTCTCATTCATTTATTTGAGATTTTTCTTCCCTTGCCTTTGAGGTCAAATTCATAAAATCCTCTTTGAACCCAAGGTCCGTAAGTCTAGTACCTATGCTTTCTTCTATGCAGTTTATTGTTTCAGGTCTTATGTTAAGGTCTTTGATCCATTTTGAGATAATTTTGGTATATGGTGACAGATAGCAGTCTAGTTCCATTCTTTTACACATGGCTTTCCAGTTCACCCAGCACCATTTATTGAAGAGGCTTTCTTTTCTCTATTCCATGTTTTTGGCTCCATTGTCGAAAATCATCTGTTCATATTTATGTGGGCTTATTTCTGGGTTTAAATTATATTCCATTGGTCTGTGTGTCTGTTTTTCTGCCAATGCTGTTTTGATATTGTTGCTTGTAGTATAAACTGAAGTCAGGGAGTGTTATACCTCCAGCATTATTCTTTTTTCTTACGATTGCCTTGGCTATTTGGGGTCTTTTGCGGTTCCATACAAATCTGATGATTTTTTGTTCTCTTTCTTAAAAAAAAATGCTATTGGGATTTTGATGGGGATTGCTTCTGCACAGCAAAAGAAACCATCAACAAAACAAAGAGGCAACCAACCAAATGGGAGAAGATATTTGCAAACAATGCCTCCAACAAAGGGCTAATATCCAAAATATATAAGTGACTCATACAACTCAACAACAAAAAGACAGACAATCCAATTAAATGGGCAGAAGACATGAACAGAACCTTCTCCCAACAAGACATACAAACGACCAACAGATATATGAAAAAATCCTCAATTTTGCTAGCTATTAGGGAAATGCAAATAAAAACAACAATGAGATATCACCTCATACCTGTTAGAATGGCTATCATCAACAAGACAAATAATAACAAGTGTTGGAGAGGCTGGGGAGAAAAAGGAACCCTCATACAATGCTGGTTATAATGTAAATTGGTATAGCCACTATGGAAAACAGTACAGAGGTTCCTCAAAAAATTAAGAATAGAATTATCATATGACCCAGCAATCCCTGTCCTGAGTATCTACTTCCATAATCTGAAAGCATTTATCCGTAAAGATATATGTTCTCTGCAGCATTATTCACAGTGGCCAAGACATGGAAACAACCAAAGTGTCCTTCGATAGATGATTGGATAAAGATGTGGTATATATGCACAATGGAATACTACTTTGTCTTAAGATTAAATAGCATCATTTGCAACAACATGGATATATCTTGAGATTATTATGCCATGTGAAATGAGTTAGACAGAAAAAGTTGAGAACCATGACTTCACTCATATGTGTGATGTAAAATTGAAAGCAACAAAGGAACAAAAACAAATAAAGAAACAAAAACTCACAGACACAGACAACATTTTAGTGGTTACCAGAGGTAGGGGGTGAAGGAGGATGATAGAAGAGGGTAAAGGGGGTCAAATATATGGTGATGAAAGGAGAACTGACTCTGGGTGGTGAACACACAATGCAATATATAGATGACGTGTCATAGAATTGTACACTTGAAACCTATGTAATTTTACTAACCATTGTCACCCCAATAAATTTTAACTGAAAAAAAAAAGAAATATTGCTATTTGTGACAACATGGATAGACCTTATTTTGCTAAGCAAAATAAGTCAGACAGAAAAAGTCAAGTACCCTATGATTTCACTCATATGTGTGATATAAAACTGAAAGCAGCAAAGGAACAAGGCAAACAAGGAAACAAAAACTCATAGACACAGACAACAGTTTCATAGTTACCAGAGGGTAAGGGGAGGAGGAGGTGGTAGAAGAGGGAAATGGAGTCAAATATATCGTGATGGAAGGAGAACTGATTCTGGGTTGTGAACACACAGTGCAATATATAGATGATACATTATAGAATTATACACTTGAATCCTATATAGTTTTATTAGGTTGGTGCAAAAGTAATTGCAGTTTTTGCAATTATTTTTTACTTTTTAAACCGCAATTACTTTTGCACCAACCTAATACTAACCAATGTCATCCCAGTAAATTTAATTTAAAAAAAAAAGAAATACTATTGAACTGAAGATACTAAGTAGTTTTAGGGACTAAATCCCACACACTATCAGAAGCTATTACTGTAGCAATTGTAATAGATGCATAAGATTGGTTAAAGTACTCAGAAACAAAAACAATGGAGGATTAATTAATGTGACAAGATACAAACTCATAAGATGAATAAGGCAACATAAGCGAGGTTTGGTTAATCATCACTGAAATTGCTTTTTAGCAATGATGATAACAATAAAGTAAATAAATAAATAGTATTCTGGAAGTTCTCTTATCAAATAGTGACATAATAAAAATTAACTGATAACGGAGTGCTAAACAGTAAATAAAACCACCGTAGTATACCTGAGACGTGTAACCAGGAGGAAGATATATTAGTGGCAAAGTACCACTTGGTGACATCAAAGGTACATCTGCAGGACCTAAAAGAGAATTATTAATAAATTCTTTAGTAACTTTAAACAGTCCATTTAACTTTGCACAGTGAAAACCAGCTCCAAGCTGTAACAATAACCAGCCATTTTGAAAGTGTGTGTTGTTTACTTGCAAAGGAGACTAGGTAAGAATGTAGATGAATCGGTACAAATTCATCATATCTGATGAAAAATAACCGACACACATAATGAGGATCGGGTAAATTTATATTATAAAAATGTTAGCAAATTTTACTGCTAATAAAAATTAACTGTCAACTTTCCAGTATAATTGTACTGTACTTACCCATTCTTTCCCACCTAAAATGGTTGCAAATTAAGTAATAGAAGTTTTACTCTGTACTGTAAAACATGTTTCTTAATAAAACTTAAATCAATTTTCGTTTTAAGGCTTTTCACCAACAACACATAGTAAAGTGAAATAATTTTTAAAAAACAGCATTTTATAGAGATGGACCTAATGTTATTCATGTGATATCTTACTTTTATAGTGGGCATCCTTACACCTTAAGCATACAATTGCATAGAAACTAAAAATACAACACAGAATGGATACTTGTATATGTCATCATTCTTTTGTTTACCTGAAAATTATTATAATTACTGTTTAGTTTTAAAAATATATGTGGCTTTCACGTCCTAGAATGGTAATTTATTTTTAATAAGGTGGAAAATAATTATGAGTTCATGATAAACTTTGTAGAGCAGCCACATGGAATCCGTTGCTAAATGATAATGTTTTAAGAAATTTTGAGATATAGCTCAAAATCACTTTAGGATACAAAATAATTGGCATAAAAACAGAAATAATCATATCACTTTGAAATAATTATTAATAAATCTTATATGAAGTAAATACTTAATTTCATATTACTTACTGAAGCAATTCTATATGCTACACATTTACTATATATGTATATGTACATATATAGAGAAAATTATTTATATATAATTTCCCCCCTTCCCATATATTGTTATATTTTAAATGGCTGGTATAGTGCTGGAACTAAGAAATACTTGTTGAATATATGAATGGATATAAAGAAGCCACACCAAGACTGGTAGGAGGGGCAGAGATGTGGAATGCGCTGGTCCCACACCGACTCGTGGCAGTTAAAAATCAGGAAGGATATCTCGACTGTGGAGGTCCCCTCTCAGGACCACAGGGTTCCAGCCCCACCCTGGGTTCCCCAGCCCAGAACACCAGTGCCAGGAAGAGGAAGCCCCACAGCATCTCACTATGAAAATCAGCAGGAATTCTGTCCATTGAGATGGAAGGCTGCTGGAGACCCAGGCATTACTCTTAAAGGGCCTGTGCACAGACATACTTGCTGATGGACTCCCTTGCTCTGACCTCCAACACTGAGGCAGCACCTCATAAAGCCTCAGGAATAATATGGGGAGGAACTGAATTATCTGGTTTCAGGGCAAGGGCTGTAGGAACAGCTCTGGCTGGGACATTAAGTGCTGGCAGGTGCCATCGATCCTTTCCTGAGCCCTCCTCCTATTCATCATACTGGCTAACACCACTCACTCCACCCTAGTGATTCCCTGAGAACCACACTACCCAACTCATGCAGAGGCCTGAACCTCTTTCAGCAGCTGTTCCTCACAAGCATCCATCCTTGGCCTGAGCAGACTTCCCTAAAATCTCTGAATGGTCCACAAACCCCAAACAAGCAGCACCTGGCCTTGGTGTGCCTGGTATCTCCTGCTAAGTGGCCTCCATCTTGGTACGAGTGGCAGCCAACCTTGGTTCACAGCATAGGCTCTCTCAGGCTCCTTCAAGTCCAGCACAGGCAGCTACCAACTACAGATCACTTTGTAGCTCCTACCAAGTGACTCCAGGCTGAAAACAGACAACTTGGGCCTGCACTGGAGGCCTCAGAAAGAATTCACCTGGTAGCCATACTAGAGCACCATCCAATTAGTTCCACAAACAACACACCTAAAGGGTGTACTCAGGAAGCACCAGAGCCCCCCTTAGAATGAATCTCACACTGTGGAGTCAGCTGCCACATAACAGTTCATCCACTGTAGTCATGGCCAATCCTCACTGTCAGTCAGCTGCAGGGTTAATACCACCCACTGACATGCCAACAGCAATCAAGGTTCAACTACAACAGGAGGGCACTCACACATCCCACACAAGGGACCCCCTTGGAGCACCCATCTTAGGTGACACCAGGAAGACTGCACCACTGGGCCCCACAGAACACTGATTACATAAGGCCACCCTGCCAAGACTGGGAGATGTAGCAGATCTACCTATCAAACACAGGAAGGCAGTCAAAATGAGAAGAAAAAGAAATGTCCCAAATGGAAGAACAGGAGAAAACTCCAGAACATGAACTAAACAAAATGGAGACAAGCAATCTACCAGACACAGAGTTCAAAACACTGATTATAAAGATGCTCAATGATCTCTGGGAGAACTACAACAAAGAGATAGGAAACATTAAAATGGAGATTAAAAAAACATAAAAAAGAACCAGTCAGAAATAAAGAATATAATAACTGAAATGAAAAATACATCAGAGGGAATCAACAGTAGATCAGATGAAGCAAAGGATCAAATCAGTGATTTAGAAGATAAGGTAGAAGAAAACACCCAAAGAGAACGTAAAAAAGAAAAAGAATCCAAAAAAAATGGACAGTTTAAGGGGTCTCTGGGACAACATCAGTGTACCAACAGTCACATCATAGGGTACCGGAAAGAAAAGAGAGACAGTAAGAAATTGAAAACCTATTTGAACCAATAATTATGGAAAACTTCCCTAACCTGGCAAAGAAAAAAGACATACAAGCCCAGGAAGTACAGAGTCCAAAACAAGATGAAACCAAACAGGCCCACACCAAAACACATCATAATTAAAATACCAAATGTTAAAGACAAAGAGAGAATCTTAAAAGCAGCAAAAGAAAAGCAGTTAGTTACCTATAAGAGAGCTCTCATAAGATTGTCAGCTGATTTCTCAAGAGGAACTTTGCATGCCAAAAGGGATTGGCATGAAATATTCAAAATGATGAAAAGCAAGGACCTTCAAACAAGCTACTCTACCCAGCAAAGCTATCATTTAGAATTGAAGGACAGATAAAGAGATTTTCAGACAAGAAAAAGCTAAAGGAGTCATCACCACCAAACCAGCATTATAAGAAACGTTAAAGTAACTCTTTAAGAAGAAGAAAAAAAAAAGATTAAAAATATGAATAATAAAATGGCAATAACATAGGTATCAACAATTAGTTTAAATGTAAATGGATTAAATGCCCTAATCAAAAGACCAGGGTGGTTGAATGGATAAAAAAACAAGACTCATACTTATGCTGCCTACAAGAGACCCACTTCAGATCTAAAGACACAGATGGACTGAAAGTGAAGGGATGGAAAAACATATTTCATGAAAATCGAAACAAACAACAAAAAGCTCTGGTAGTAATACTTATACCAGGTAAAATAGACTTTAAAACACAGGCTATAATAAGAGATAAAAAAGGACCCAATAATTCCACTTTGGTATTTATCCAAAGTAACCCAAAACACTAATTTGAAAAGACACATGGATCTATACGTTCACTGCTGCATCATTTACAATAGCCAAGATATGGAAGCAACCTAAGTGTCCATCAATAGATGAACAGATAAAGAATAAAAGGTACATATATACAATGGAATATTATTCAGGCATCAAAAAGAATGAAATCTTGTCATCTGTAACAACATGGATGCACATAGAGGGTATTATGCTCAGTGAAATAAGTCAGACAGAGAAAGACAAATACCATATGATTTCACTTATATATGGAATTAAAAAGAAAACAAAATAAATGAACAAGCAAAATAGAAACAAACTCATAGATACAGAGAACATTTTGATGGTTGCCAGATGAGAGGGGGTTTGGAAGGATGGGTAAAAGGGTGAAGGGATTAAGAAGTACAAATTGGCAGTTATAAAATGTCATGGGGATATAAAGTACAGTATAAATCAATAATATTGTAATAACTAAGTATGGTGTCAGATGAGTACTAGATGTATTGGGGTGATCACTTTGTAAGTTATATAATGTCTAAGCACTATTTTATGTACCTGAAACTGATATAATATTGTATGCCAACTTTAATTGAAATTGAAAAATAAAGTTATTAAAAAATGTAAACAAAACCCAAAAATCAAAAACCAAAGTAAACAAGCAAAACAGAAACAAACGTAGATACAAAGAACAAACTGATTATTGCCAGACAGAAGGGGGTTGGGGAGCTGGGTGAAAAAGGTGAAGGGATTAAGAAGTACAAATTGTCAAATATATGGTGATGGAAGGAGAACTAACTCTGGGTGGTGAACACACAATGAGATTTATAGATGATGTAATACAGAATTATACACCTGAAATCTATGTAATTTCACTAACAATTGTCACCCCAATAAATTAAAAAAAAAAAGAAGTACAAATTGGCAATTACAAAAGTCACAGGGATGTAAAGTTCAATATAGAGAATATAGTCAATATGTAATAACTATGTATGGTGTCAGGTGGGTATTAGACTTATTGGGGGATCACTTCGTAAGTTATATAAATGTCTAGTCACTTTGCTGTACACCTGAAACTAATATAATATTTAATGTCAATTGTAATGGACAGATACATATACAAAATAATTTTTTAAAAAAGGAAAAAGAATGTATGAATGAATGAACTGTCTGAAGTCCTCAGCAGTCACCTCCTATAGGAGAATAGTCTAAAACTATCAGGGCTGTCAATATCTCCAAAACCTGGACTTTTTGAAATGCAATTCTTCAATTAATTTTCAATTTTTAAAAGTACCTTTCAGGAAGTTCTTTAGTGAGGCTAGCAAGATGATCCCTGGTTGTTCTATTGATACTATGCTCTGTGAGGAATGTATAAATTTAAAAGCATTTAATCTGGCTCAAACAGGAAAGGATATTAGTGGAACAGATTGCTAATAAAGTCATTTCATACTATAATAATATTTAAATTCACTCTATTTGGTATCAAACAACACATATTTACTTATACTTTTACTGACCTTGAATATTCTGAATGTTCCCATCATGAGACTTGATGGTGAGTGTTTCTCCCGGGTTAACCTGTACCAATATAATCTAGAAATAAACCATTTTTGATGACATACTTTTCTGTTAATTAACTTGTGAAAAATCATTATTGTCCTTTTGAAAAACATGAGACTAATTATTGAAGACTTGTGATGCTCAAGGACAAAAGTACAATTGGGTTCATTGCCACTTATCACAAATTCAATACCCATAAATAGGAACAGGTCCTCTCCCACCCACATATATAGTAAGGTCATAGAAAATAGGTATATTGATGTGGAAAGACCAACTCCCCCCCAAAAAAAGAAACCCTGCAAAAAATGAAAAAATGAAAAAAAGAAAGAAAATGAAACTTATCTGAATGTAAAATTCATACATACTTGTTGTATCCAGTATTGAGGATAAGAATTCCACCCAGTGTATCTCTTAGGATGAGCCATCACTTGTGAAAAATTAGTGGTATACTGTGTTCCATCAGTGGTGTTCAGATGAAACCTCTCCATCTAATAAAAAATAGTAATTTAAATTTCAATGAGGTCATTATAATCTCAGTTCCTTGACATGATATCAAACAAAATTATAAGCTAGAAGTACAATATTTGCCCATTTTTAAACTCCAAAGAAAAGTTAGGTGAACTTTTCACATTATGTATGTAGATAAAACTTTTCTTGAATAGCCTATTTTAAATGAGTAAATGCTAAATCTAAACTACACCGTCTCTTTCTTTCTTGAGACCAATCCTATATGTAGAGGTCACTGCTAATCAAAATGATACTTTTAAATATTAGAAAATTGAACTCACATCTATGAATAAATATGAAGAAACTTTAGTATGCATTAGAGTCATATTTTAAGAAACTGTGGGTAGTATAAACTTTAAGACAAAATACCAGGACTTTTGAGCTAATCAAAAGAGGCTGAAAAGGAAGCTAAATCAACACAAAAGGAGGTTCTATGTGGCCTAAGCTAGTGTTAAATGTCTCTCAAGCAAGTTTAAAAAGTCTACAAGGAAGATAAATTGATGTTGGTGAAAAGACTAAAAACATCTAAACTAAGTGACCAATCATAAAAAGTGACACACATTTTATACATAAAAGCTAATACTGAATTTAAGAAAGTTTTGACCAGTTATAGTGAAAAAAAAAAGCAAAACTACCCTTACCTGATACATGGAATTCCTACTGATAATTGGAGCTATAGGAGGTATTTCAGTGAGAGTAAGTGCAAACCCATGATCAGTCATTTCTCAAAAGATTGGCTTTCACAGTAAATGGTTTCTAAGAAAGTGAAATCAGATTAATCAAATGAAGTCAAAGTAGTGATTTTAAACGACAAAACCTGACGTAATACTTCTGAGAAAAAGCTACCTTAAATAGTTTTTCTCTCTAGAAATGTTTACATAACTGAAATTGTTTTATGGCAACATTTCAAAATAATTATTGGTTTTCATAATGAAAGACTATAAAATTTGGAGTCAAGACTTTTGACCTATTCACTCTTTACTCATGAAGACAAAGATAGCTCCATTTCACAGTGTGAAGAATGGTTTAATTAAACAAGTCACTGGTCATTTGATCCGCTTCAGATCAAGTTCAGTTAATTTCCAATCTATGATGTTAACCTGCCAAATAAGACTGCATATTGCTTAGAAGGCTGTAAGAATTAACCAGATCCCTTAAAAATGATAGGCACATATTTACCTTAACTCTTTCAAATACTAAAACTAAATATCTTAAACATAAGCCAAAGCTTCAAAGCTTCAAGCCCAAACCCTTAAATTTAAAATACTTTCCAATTTCAAATACTTCATGTGAAGATGGCACCAAATGACAAAATATAGTCTAATAGTCCAGATCATTGATTCCATAAACACTTAGAGAAAAATCAGAAAGTAAAATATGATTTTTTGAACATGGAGAAGGGGATACTCAAGAGGAAACCTCTTGGAATTAGGCAAGCACTCCACATGAAATTTCCTATTGTGGTTCTACATCGCTGTGGTAACACAGATGCAAAGGAATGTTCACTATGTCATAATTCTAGTCACTGCTTACATCATTTCCTTACCAAATTGGATGTAGTCTGAAGAGACATTTTTACTTGTGAATACAGTTTTTCATAAGTGAAAGACAATTTTTGAATAATTGTTTTATTTTTCAATTACAGTTGACATACAATATTATATTAGTTCTAACTGTACAACAGTGATTAGACATTTATATAAATTATGAAGTGATCACCCCAATAAATCTAGTACCCATCTGAAAGACATTTTTTTAAAAAAACTGTTGGGAGTCATAAAAAAATATGGAGTACATCTAGCAGGAAAATGCATGTGTTCTCTTAAGTTAGGAATATAGGAAGTAGTTGAAAATTTAATTTTTTTTTTTTTTTTACTATTTACTCAACAGTGAAAAAGTACTTTAGGCTAATTTAAATCTCTTCTATCTCTACAAAATTTGTTTCATTCATGGCAAAAGTCATTGCTGTCTAGCTCATTCTAATGACTGGATTGATCAATATTTATTTATTTTTATTTTTTTAGATTTCTTAATTATTTAATTTTATTTACTGGATTTGATAGAATTTTAAAGTAAAAAGAAAACAGGGCATATGGGTGGCTCAATTGATTAGAGCACAAGCTCTAGGCAATGGGGCTGCCAGTTCAATTCCCACATGGGCCAGTGAGCTGTGCCCTCTGCAACTAGAATGAAGTCAATGAGCTGCTGCTCAGCTCCCGGGTGGCCAGATGGCTCAGTCGGTTGGAGCACGGGGTCTCAACCACAAGGTTGGTGGTTCAACTCCTCAAATCCCACGAGGGATGGTGGGCTCTGCCCCCTGCAACTAAGATTGAACACGGCACCTAGAACTGAGCTGCTGCTGAGCTCCCGGATAGCTCAGTTGTTTGGAGCATGTCCTCTCAACCACAAGGTTGCCGGTTTGACTCCCACAAGGGATGGTGGGCTGTGCCCCCTGCAACTAACAATGGCAACTAGACCTGTAGCTGAGCTGCGCTCTCCACAACTAAGATTGAGAGGACAACAACTTGACTTGGAAAAGTCCTGGAAGTACACACTGTTCCCCAATAAAATCCTGTTCCCCTTCCCCAATAAAATCTTTTTTTTAAAAAAAAAAAAAAAAGAAAACATTTTTAAACTGAAGCTTATTAAAGCATGCACTGAGAGGTTATTTATATGTTTTTTTAAGCAGTAAAATATTTTAACTTTATTAATAACCCTTGAGTATATGTATTTCCCTTTTATGAATCAACTTTATCATTTAGAATAGTGTCAGATTTACAGAAAAATTTCAGAGGTATTGCAGGGAATTCTCATATACGAGATGTGAACAAACCATACAGTGAATGTTTAAATTAAAAAAAAAAATGATTACAGTAAAAGACACATTGCCAGTAATCCACCTCAAAGTATTTCTCCTCATTTCAAACACACTTATGCCATCATTCTTGACACTTTCTGAAGCAGTTCTGGAAGTCTTCTTTTGCGAGTGTCTTTAGTTACGCTGTCATGGCTGCCTCCATGTCCTGGATTAATTGAAAACGTTTTCCTTTCATGGTCATTTTGACACTGGGGAAGAGCAGAAGTCACACATTAATAGATTCAGTGAATAAAGTGGATGAGGACACACCGTAATGTTTTTATTTGACAGAAATTGCCATACCAGAAGCAATGTGTCACTTGGAGCATTTCCGTTGTGATAAAAAAATATGGTGAATTCTGCTGCCCGTGCCATTCAACGGAAAGGCAGGGATCTTCAATACAGGAAGTGGCACATTGAACCTTCGTAACAGTGTGTGACAAGTTTCAACTTGTTGGTTGCAGTCAGTTGGGTGTGAGCTACAGTTGAGACAAGGTGCGTTTTTAAGTGTGCCGTAAATCATCCTCTATTATGACAATGCTCTGTATCACACATCACTTCTGGTATATGACAAATTCTGTCAAATAAAAACATTATGGTGTGTCCTCATCCACCTTATTCACTGGATCTGGTATCATGCGACATCTGGCTCTTCCCCAAAGTCACATGGAGGCAGCCATGACAGTGCAACTAAAGACACTCACGAAAGAGGACTTCCAGAAATGCTTCAGAACGTGGCAAGAATGATGGGATAGGTTTGTTCAATGTGTGTGTGTGGGGTATTTTGAAGGGGATTAATGGCAATGTGTTTTTTACTGTAATAGTTTTTTTTCCATTTAAACATTCACCATATAGTTTGATCACACGTTGTACATCATACCAAATTTCCCCATTATAAACATCTTACATTAGTATGATATTTGCTATAATGATACAATATTTATTTATTACAACATGTTAACTGAAGTTCACACTTCATTTATTTCTTTAGAGCTTGCCTAATGTCATTTTTTTTTTTAATTTATTGGGGTGACAATTGTTAGTAGAATTACATAGATTTCAGTTGTGCAATTCTGTATCACATCATCCATAAATCACACTGTGTGTTCACCACCCAGAGTCAGCTCCCCTTCCATCACCGTACATTTGATCCCCCTCACCCTCATCCCCCACCCCCCAACCCCCTTACGCTCTGGTAACCACCAAATTACGTTCCCCAGATTAATTTTATCCTTTATTACATTATTGGCTATATTCCCCATGCTGTATATTATATCCCCATCATTTATTTATTTACACCTGAAAATTTGAAACTCTTATTCCCCTTAACCGTTTTCTCCTCTCTTTTAAATTTTTCAATTACAGTTGACATTCAATATTATTTTATATTTTATATTATATTAGTTTCAGGCATACAGCATAGTGGTTAGACATTTATCTAGTTTACGAAGTGATCCCCCCAATTAGTCTAGTACCCACCTGGGAATTGACAGATTAGATGAAGCAGAGTATCAAATCAGCAATTTAGAAGTTAAGGTAGCATAAGACACCCAACCAGAACAGCAAAAAGAAAAAAGAATCCAAGAAAATAAGGATAGTTTAAGGGATCTCTGGGACAACATCAAGTGTACCTCCATTCCCATTACAGGGGTACCAGAAGGAAGACAGAAAGCAAAGTATTGAAAACCTATTTGAAGAAATAATGAAAACTTCCCTAACCTGGAAAAGGAAATGGACATACAAGCCCAGAAAACACAGAGTCCAAAACAAAATGAACCCAAACAGGCCCACACCAAGACATATCATAATTAAAGTGCCAAATGTTAAAGACAAAGAGAGAATCTTAAAAAAAGCAAGAGAAAAGCAGTTAGTGACCTACAAGGGAGCCCCCATAAAACTATCAGCTGGTTTTTCAGCAGAAACTTTGCAGGCCAGAAGGGAATGGCACAAAATATTCAAAGTGATGAAAAGCAAGGACCTACAACCAAGATTACTCTATCCAGCAAAGCTATCATTTAGAATTAAGAACAGATAAAGAGCTTCCCAGAAAGGAAAAAGCTAAAGGAGTTGATGATCACCAAACCCATATTAAAAGGAATCTTAGAAGGACTTCTTTAAGACAAAATAAATAAATAAATAAATAAATAAATAAATAAATAAATAAATAATATGAATAATGAAATGGCAATCACTACATATTTATCAACAATTACTTTAAATGTAAATGGATTAAATGCTACAATCAAAGATAGGGTGATTGAATGGATAAGAAAACAAGACCCTTATATATGCTGTGTACGAGAGACAAAACCAAACCAAACCTGGGGTAGCAAAACTTATACCAAACAAAATAGACTTTAAAATAAAGGCTATAACAAGAGTGAAAGAAGGACTCAGTAATCCCACTTCTGGGTATTTATCCAAAGAAACCCAAAACTTTACTACGAGGAGCCATGTGAATCCATTTATTCATTTCAGCATTGTTTACAATGACCAGATGTGGAGGTAGCCTGGGTGTCTGTTGATAGAAGAATGGACAAAGAGTAGGTGGTACATATATACAGTGGAATATTGCTCAGCCAGGGAAGGGAATGGGTTCTTGCCATCTGCGGCAGCCTGGATGGACCTGGAGCATGTTGTGCTCAGTGGAGTATGTCAGTAAAAGACAGATATAATATATAATTTCGCTTATATGTGGAACCTAAAGAACAAAATAAACAAACAAACAAAGCAGAAACAAACTCATAAATACAGAGAACATTTTGATGGCTGCCAGATGGGAATGGGGTGGAGGGGATGAGTGAAAAAAGGGAAGGGATTAAGAAGTATAAAGTAGTCATGGGGATTTAGGGTATAGCATAAGGAAAATAGTCAATAATATTATAATAGCTATATATGGGTCACGTGGGTACTAGATCTATCAGGGTGATAGATGGGAAGCGGAAAAGGGTCAAATTGAAAAGGTGAATGAATTATGAAGTACAAATTGGTAGTTATAAAATAGTCCTGGGAATGTAATATAAAGCATAGAGAATATAGTCAACAATATGGTAATAACTATGCATAGTGCTAGGTGGGTACTAGACTAGAAGGCGATCACTTCATAAAATATAAATGTCTAACCACTATGCTGTACACCTGAAATTAATATAAAATAATATTGAATGTCAACTGTAATTGAAAAATTTTAAAAGGGGGTAAAAGGTGAAGGGGAATAAGAGGTCCAAATTTCGAGGTATAAAACAAATAAGTCATAGGGATGTAATTTACAACATAGGAAATATAGTCAATAACATTGTGATAGCATGGTGCAGTGTCAGAAGGTTGCTGGACTTATGGGGATCACTCTTCTAGGTATATAGATGTTGAATAACTACGGAGTACACCTGAAACTAATATAATATTGTATGTTAGCTATGTTGTAATAAACATTTTTAAAAAATATTTTAAATATTCAGGTTGTTACATGCAATTATACAGAATGGATTTTTTGGAGACACGTCATCAAAATGGCGGCATGAGGTGACCCTCTGTAAAGCTCCCCTGGAATTTACAACTAATCGAACAACAATAACTCCACAAAGGACTCCCTGCACAGCAGACAGGCAAGACAAAGTGGCCCACTACTGAACTCATCAAATTCACCTAAACGTGGGCAAATTGCAGTGCTCCGAGCTTGCTGCATCCCGGAGCTACCTCAGCTGCTGGGCAGAGAAGAACTCGGACTGCTAGGGCTCTGTTTATGGCCCACAAGGCTGAGGGGGCAGCATATAACACAGCTGACCCCAATGCTCATGGCAGAGACCTCGGAGAAAAGACTGAGGGAAGAAGGCTGAAAACGGTGGTTTAAGCCCTCACTGCTGAGCAGAAAATGGAAGCCTTAGGCACTGAGACTAGCTGCTCCCTCCCTATCCTCCCAAAACTCACCCCACCCTCACCTGCCCAATGCTAGAAGCGGAACAGTAGCAGTGTCAGATCAAAATAACAGAATATTTGCTGTTCTGAGAACTGTGGACCACAGACACAGATTTGCAACCCAACTAATTCCAGAAAAGGGAAGGGAGCTGTGGAAGTAGGACCCGCTGTGGTGGTGGTCACCAACATTGTTCTGGGCCACCTCTCACAACTCACCCTACCCTTAGCCCCACCTATCTGGGCTGATCCCTGCAGGAGTAAACAGAACTGCTGAAACATACGGGCTCTGAATCTGGTGCAGGAAGAGCTTTGGAATTTCAAAAGCTCTCCGCACACACACACGGACACTGCGCCCTGTGAGCCAGGTGAACTATTAACAGAGGAGAAGCCCATCTCCCAGGGAATCCCCCCTTTGTGTGAGAAGCTGGAATAGTGCAGAGAAAACATAGCACTACCGTGTGAGAGAGAAAAAAAAGGCTGCAGTCGGAAAGAAAATAAAACATTCTACCAACAAGTACCGGAAAACAAACCAAAGACCTCATCCTATCAACCTGTTGCAGAAGCTACTTCTGTAGACGTCTAGGAACAGAAATAATAAATCAGTAATTGCTATGAATAACCAAGGCAACAAGACAGCTCAGAAAGAAAGTGAAAAGTCTCCAGAAAAGGAACTTAAAGATATGGAAATATGTGACTTAAATGACAGAGAATTCAAGATTGCAGTTCTAAAAAAACTCAATGAGATGCAAGAAAACACAGAAAGGCAGTTTAATGAACTTGAAACACAATCAAAGAAAAACACGAGCATTTCACGAAGAGACTGAAATTTTAAAAAAAGAACAAAATAGAATTAATGGAGACTAAGAACTCAATAGAAGAAATCAAGAAGGAAATAACGAGCTCAGGCAGTAGAGATGACCAGATGGAGGAAAGAATCAGTGACATCGAAGATAGAAACCTGGAAATGACACAGATGGAAGAGGAAAGAGACTTGAGACTTAAAAGAAATGAAAGAACTCTCCAAGAACTTTCTGACTCCATCACAAAGAGCAATATAAGAATAATGGGCATACCAGAGGGAGAAAAAAGAGAGAAGGGAACAGAGAACATATTCAAACAAATTGTCGATGAGCACTTCCCAAACTTGTGGACAGCACTGGATCCTCGA
Source organism: Rhinolophus ferrumequinum (assembly GCF_004115265.2). Taxonomy (NCBI): domain Eukaryota; kingdom Metazoa; phylum Chordata; class Mammalia; order Chiroptera; family Rhinolophidae; genus Rhinolophus; species Rhinolophus ferrumequinum. The sequence goes on along the minus strand of NC_046284.1, from coordinate 75,413,498 downwards.
ATCCAAGAAGCAAATAGAACACCTAATTACCTCAACCCCAACAGGCCTTCTCCAAGACACATTGTATTGAAGCTGTCTAAAATCAACTACAAAGAAAGAATCCTCAAAGCAGCCGGGGAAAAGAAGACGGTAACCTACAAAGGAAAGCCCATCTGATAATGATCAGATTTTTTAGCAGAAGCTCTACAAGTAAGGAGGGAGTGGAACCAAATATTCAAACTATCGAAAGAGAGAAATTATGTGCCACGAATAATATAACCAGCAAAGATATCCTTTAGATATGCAGGAGGAATAAAGACCTTTCCAGACATGCAGAAGATGAGGGAATTTTCTAATATGTGACCTGCACTACAAGAAATACTAAAGGAGACTATTCGACCACCATCAACAGGGACAATTTGTGGCAACCAAAACCTAAAAAGGGGGAGAGTAAAGGCCTGAACTGGAATATGGGAATGGAGAAAGTAAGCGTGCTGAAGAAAAAGAATACTCTAAATATCAAACTTTCTTTTACATAAACTTAAGGGTAACCACTGAAAAAAAATCCAGAAGTGAAATATATACTGTAGTAAAAGAAGAAACAGAGGGAAACATCATACAATACCACACACAGAAATAATACACAACAACAAAAAGGCAAAGAAACAATGGAGACACAGCCTTACCAGACAAATAAAGACAGAATGACAGGAAATCCTCATATATCAATAATCACCCTAAATGTAAATGGACTGAACTCACCAATAAAAAGGCACAGAGTAGCAGATTGGATCAAAAAACTAAACCCAACCATATGCTGTCTCCAAGAGACACATCTCAGCTACAAGGACAAGCATAGACTCAAAGTGAAAGGGTGGAAATTTACACTCCACGCAAGTGGTACCCAGAGAAAATCAGGTGTAAACATAATGATATCAGATGAAAGATACTTCAGGGTGAAAAAGATAACAAGAGACAAAGATGGACGTTTCATAATGGTAAAGGCGACTTTACAACAAGAAGACATAACAGTCATCAATATTTATGCCCCCAATCAAGGAGCACCGAAATATAACAAGCAACTACTAACAGAACTAAAGGGAGAAATTGACCAAAACACAATTTTACTAGGGGACTGAAATACATCATTGACAGCACTGGATATATCATCCAAACAGAAAATAAATAAGAAAATAGCAGTCCTAAATGACATATTAGATGAAATGGACATAATTGACATACATAGAGCACTTCATCCTAAAACATCAGACTATACATTCTTTTCTAGTGTACATGGAACATTCTCAAGGATAGACCATATATTGGCACATAAAATCAGCCTCAGCAATTTTAAGAAGATTGAAATCATACCAAGCATATTCGCTGATTACAAGGCGTTGAAATTGGATATCAACTGCAAAAAGAAAACAGGAAAAAATACAAATAAATGGAGATTAAACAACATACTTTTAAAGAACGACTGGATCAAAGAAGAAATTAGAGGAGAGATCAAAAGATACATAGAAACAAATGACAATGAATATACATCCTACCAAATTTTTGGGATGCAGCAAAAGCAGTTTTAAGAGGGAAATTTATATCATTACAGGCCTATCTCAAGAAACAAGAAAAATCCCAAATAAATAACCTCATGTTACACCTTAAAGAACTAGAAAAAGAAGAACAAGTGAAACCAAAGGTCAGCAGAAGAAAGGAAATAACAAAAATCAGAGCAGAACTAAATGAAATAGAGAACAAAAAAAACAATAGAAAAAATTAATGTGACAAAGAGCTGGTTCTTTGAAAAGATTAACAATCCCTTGGCTGGACTCACTGAGATAAAAAGAGAGCAGACACTAATTAACAAAATCAGAAATTAAAAAGGGGAAGTTATCACGGACACCACAGAAATACAAAGGATCATCCAAGAATACTAGGAAGGACTATATGCCACCAAATTCAATAACCTAGAAAAAATGAACAAGTTCTTAGAAACATATAGCCTTCCAAGGCTGAACCATGAAGAACTGGAAAATCCAGACTGATCACCAGTAACAAAATTGAATCAGTCATCCAAAACCTTCCCAAAAGCAAAAGCCTGGAACCAGATGGCTTCACTAGTGAATTCTACCAAACCATCAAAGAGCATCTAATACCAATCCTGCTCAAACTCTTTCAAAAAATTGAAGAAGAGACAGTACTCCCTAACTCATTTTATGAGGCCAACATTACCCTGATACCAAAACCTGGTAAGGACAACACAAAAAAAGAAAACTACAAACCAATATCTCTGATGAATACAGATGCAAAAATCCTAAACAAAATTCTAGCAAATCATATACAACAATGCATTAAAAAGATTATTCATCACGACCAAGTGGGGTTCATCCCAGGAGCACAATCCAGCAATGTGATACATCACATAAACAAAATAAAGGACAAAAATCATATGATTATATCAATTATTGCAGAAAAAGCATTTGACAAGATACAACATCCATTTATGATTAAAACACTTACTAAAATAGGTATAGAAGGAAAATACCTTAACATAATAAAGGCCATACATGATAAGCCCTCAGCTAATCTCATAATTAATGGTGAAAAACTGAAGCCCTTTGCTCTACATTCAGGAACACGACAGGGCTGTCCCCTATCACCTCTGCTTTTCAACATAGTGTTGGAAGTCCTTCCCAGAGCAATCAGACAAGAGAAAGAAATAAAAGGCATCCACATTAAGAATGAAGAAGTTGAATTATCACTCTTTGCAGATGACATGATGCTATATATAGAAAACCCTAAAGACTCCACCAAAAAGCTATTAGAAACAATGAACGAATACAATAAAGTTGCTGGCTACAAAATCAACATACAAAAGTCCATTGCATTCCTATATACTAACAATGAAATCTAAGAAAAAGAAATACAAAAAACAATTCCTTTTGCAATTGCAGCTAAAAGAATACCTAGGAATAAACTTAACCACGTTTGTGAATGACCTATATGCTGAAAACTACAAGACATTTTTGAAAGAAATTGAAGAAGACAAAATGAAATGGAAAGACATTCTGTGCTCATGGATTGGAAGAATGAACATAGTTAAAATGGCCATATTACCCAAGGCAATATACAGATTTAATGCAATCCCCATCAAAATCCCAATGGCATTTTTTAAAGAAATAGAACAAAAAAATCATCAGATTTGTTTGGAACCACAAAAGAGCCCAAATAAGCAAAGCAATCTTAAGAAAAAAGAACAATACTGGAGGTATCACACTCCCTGAATTTAGCTTGTACTACAGGCCTACAATAATCAAAACAGCATGGTATTGGCAGAAAAACAGACACATAGAGCAATGGAATAGAATTGAGAACCCAGAAATAAAACCACATAAATATGGACAGATAATTTTTTTTTTAAACAGTTCAGGCATTTAATTAAGTTCTTCGTAATTAATGTAGAACACCAGTTTGTGAGGATAAACCCCATTTGTGAGAGGAAACACAGAGCGGAGGTAGCCCTGGAGCTGAGGAACAGCTTTGATTTTTGGCAGAATTTGTGAGTCCACGGCTTTCTGATCAATTTTGCGCTGCTCTGTAATTTCGTATTTCTCTCTCTGTGTTGAAGATCTCCCCCTCCTGGTGCCTGGGCTTACGCAGCTTCTTCTTCTTAAGGTAAGCATCAGTGAGATGTTTGGGGATTTTCACACCACTGATATCAATTTTGGTGGAGGTGGCGATGACAAATTTCTGGTGTGTTCTACGCAGAGGAACTCGATTGAGGGACAGAGGTCCAGTCACAAGTAGCAAGCCACTGCTCAGCTGCTTCAGGAAAACCACCCTCTTGCCTCTATGGCGCCCAGTGAGGATGATCAGAATGGTCCCGGGAGTGATGCTGGCCCGCAGTTTTCTCACGTGCTGAATGAAGGGTTTCTTGCCATGACTCAACAGCTTTTGAGGCACATCTTCAGTAGGATAGTATCTAGGCATTTTGCGAAGTTTAACCACTCGGGTGCCACCATTCTTGTCGCCACCAACTGGTTTTGTGACAGTAGCAAGAACCTTCTCCTTCTTTTTCTTTTCAATCCTGGATTTAGCTGCTGAGTACTTCCTCTTGTACATGGCCTTTCGGGAATACATAGCTGATCGGGAATACCTGCCGATTCCTCTGACCAGGACAGGGTTTCGGCTACAGTGCGGCTTCCCCTTCTTAGGCGTTTTGGCCTTGAGGTTAGCCTTCTTAACCTTGCCACCAGCATCAGCCTTCTTGGCTTCAGGTTTCCTCTCCTTTGTGTCCGGCTTCCCGGCTTTTTCACCTGCCATCTTGCAAGTTGGGAAAGAGGTGGACAGATAATTTTTGACAAAGAAGCTAAAAACATACAATAGAGGAAAGACAACCTCTTCCATAAATGGTGGTGGGAGAATTGGATCGCCACGTGCAAAAGAATGAAACTGTCACCATGTATCAAAATTAATTCAAAATGCATCAGAGACTTAAGCATAAGATCTGACACAATAAACTGCATAGAAGAAAACATAGGTACTAAACTTATGGACCTTGGGTTCAAAGAGCATTTTATGAATTTGACTCCAAAGGCAATGGAAGTAAAAGCTAAAATAAATGAATGGGACTATATAAAACTTAAAAGCTTCTACACAGCAAAAGAAACCATCGACAAAATAAAGAGACAACCAACTGAATGGGAGAAGATTTTTGCAAACGGTGCCTCTGATAAGGGGCTAATATCCAAAATATACAAGGAACTCATGAAACTCAACAACAAAATCCAAACAACCCAATTGAAAAATGGGCAGAGGACCTGAAGAGACATTTCTCCAAAGAGGACATACAAATGGCAAATAGACATATGAAAAAATGCTCAACATCACTAATCATCAGAGAAATGCAAATAAACACCACAATGAGATATCACCTCACCCCAGTCAGAATGGCTATCATCAACAAGACAAATAGTAACAAGTGTTGGAGAGGCTGTGGAGAAAAAGGAACCTTCATACACTGTTGGTGGAAATGCAGACTGGTGCAGCTGTTATGGAAGGTTGTGTGGAGTTTCCTCAAAAAATTACGAATAGAATTACTATATGACCCAGCAATCCCTCTCCTGGGTATCTACCCAAAACATCTGAAAACATTTACACATAAAGACACGTGTGCTCCAATGTTCATTACAGCTTTTTTTACGGTGGCCAAGACATGGAAACAACCAAAATGTCCTTCAATAGATGAATGGATAAAGAAGTTGTGGTATATATACACAATGAAATACTATTCGGCGGTAAGAAAAGATGATATAGGAACATTTGTGAGAACAGGGATGGATCTTGAGAGTATGATGCTAAGTGAAATAAGTTAGACAGAAAAAGCAGAGAACCATATGATTTCACTGATATGTGGTATATAAACCAAAAACAACAAAAGAACAAGACAAACAAATGAGAAACAAAAACTCATAGACACAGATAATAGTTTAGTGGTTACCAGACGGCAAGCGGGGTGGGGGGTGGGAGATGAGGGTAAGGGGGATCAAATATATGGTGATGGCTCTGGGCGGTGAACACACAATGAGATTTATAGATGATGTAATACAGAATTGTACACACACCTGAAATCTATGTAATTTTACTAACAATTGTCACCCCAATAAATTAAAAAAAAATGGATTTTTTGAAACTTGAGAGCATTGTTCTAAGTGAGATATGTCAGATATAAGTCACAGATAAGAAAAACAAGTAGTGTAAGGTATCACTTACATGTGGAACTTAAAAAAGCCAAACTCATAAAAACAGAGGGTTTACCAGGGAATGGGGGTCGGAAGATAGGATAGATGTTGTTAAGGGGTACAAACTTGCAATGAGTAGTAAGTCCTAGAGAACTATAGTATAGAGAATGTACACAATAATATTGTATAATAATCATCAAAGTTGCTAACAGACTAGAACTTAATTACTCCAACCACTAAAAAGAAATAATAATTATGGAACATATTAAAGGTGCTCATAATCACTACAATGGTAATCATATTACAATGTATAAGTGTATCAAATTAACATGCTTTACAATTTAAATTTATATAGTGTTATATGTAAAATACAGTGGTATCTTGGTTTTCGAACGTCTCCATTGATGAACATTTCGGTTTACGAACACCGTAAATTTTATGATATCATTAGATAGTAAAATTCTTGCTAAATTTGCAGTTTTAGGGGTTGATTTTAGAGGTCTGGAATGGATTAATCCATTTTGCATTACTTTCTATGGGGAAACCATGCCTCAGTTTTTGAACATTTCAGAACTCGAACAGTCTTCCAGAACGGATTATGTTAGAAAACCGAGGTACCACTGCATATTTCAATAAAAATAAAAAGTAAATGTAAAGATTGTATTTTTTTAAAGCCAGAGATTTAATATGCTTCTATTACTTTAGATGAATTAAAACATAATTTTAAAGTAAAAAATCTTAGAGGGATTCTCGTTACCAATTTCTGCATAGTCCATTTTGTAAAATATTGAGTATAATTTTTAAAAAACACTATATAGAATTTAAACGTTTGGAGGACTTCCAGAAATCAGGCAGTGTTAAACCAAGAGACACACAAATAACTCTTGAGCATACAATGTTGCACATCAATGAAATGTACAGAGAAATAACATATTTGAGATACAAGAATTGTACACTTAATAAATTCTGAAGTCATGGGAAAGTACACAAGACACACTGTTGGATAAATTTGACAATATGAAATATTATATAGCATGCAACCAACTATGATTAATATGTTTACAGACATACTAGAGGTGCCAAAAAAATGTTTACAGATGACTTGTATTCATCTTTTGTTATAGGGATATACCGTATTTCCCCCAAAATAAGACCTAGCTGGACAATCAGCTCTAATGCACCTTTTGGAGCAAAAATTAGTATAAAACCCGGTCTTATTGTACTATAATGTAAGACCGGGTCAAACATTAATGTTTGCTCCAAATGACACGTTAGAGCTGATTGTCTGGTTGGGTCTTATTTTTTGGGGGGAAATGGTATTGAGTATTACAATTTTAATACAATGTTTTCCTTTCTTAAAATGGGTATACAGGGCGGTTGGATGGCTCAGTTGGTTAGAGCACCAGCTCTCAACAACAAGGTTGCCGGTTCAATTCCCACATAGGATGGTGGGCTGCGCCCCCCCCTTCAACTAAGATTGAAAACGGCGACTGGACTTGGAGCTGAGCTGTGCCCTCCACAACTAGATTGAAAGACAACTTGGAGCTGATGGGCCCTGAAGAAACACACTGTTCCCCAATACTGCCCCCCAAAAAAAAAGGTATACAGTTTTTGTCACCCTCTGTATATACATATATGCATCGAGAATAGATTGGATGGAAATATACTAGGATTTTTACCACTGGCTATCTCTGATTGGGATTATAAGTGACTTATATTTTTAAAAATGAGTTTGATCTGTTTTCCAGATTTTCTAAAATTACTCTATTTCACTCTTAAAATTAAAACACAAGTTATTTCATTAAAAGGGGAAATGACAAGGTAAACCTAGGACAAATTTCCATCTGTACAACAAATACTGGAACATCAGAATCAAGATCCTCCTCTAAGATCCTCCTCTCCCCCACTTGAAGGATGAAGTAGTTTGACAGATAAATAAAAAGAAGATTTACAAGGGTACATTATCCAAATAGGACTTTCTATCATTCTGTAGAATTTGTAATAGAAAATATGTATATATAGTATATGAATAGATTTGAGAAGGGACTAGACAAAATTCCAAGATCATCAATCAATATTGGATTATTAGGGAAAACTGAGGATGTATGAGATGCATATCCACTCTTCTGAGGCTGATGTTATAGAATGTAGTTATGTTCTTCATGAAGTATCTTTTGGTGTCACCTTAAGTCATTGACTACAGAAATGGATGGTCACTGGCTGATCTAGTATAGCATTTCTAACCTCAAAGCTTCTCCATAAAAAAATACTTATGTCAGCAAGTTTTTTTTTTTTTTTTCAAACTAAGGCCCCCAAGAAAATCCAGAACTACAAACATCAGTCATAATTTAAAATTATGTTTAGTTCTGGTGAAGGCTCATGGCATCATATATTGCATGTGTTATTATTCCTAGAAAGACCCTTGAGTTTCTGTTTGAATGTTGTGGCTCTTTACCCTTTGAAGAAATCAATGACACTTTCTGGTTAAATTGTTCTAAAGAATGAAGTTGTTACAAATTACTATATCAGATTAATATTCTATAAATACATTCCTTACACTGGTGTTATATAACCCTGACTGTTTAAAATTATTTTAATCTCCAAAAAAATTAATTTTCTGCATTGAATAGAATAACATTTCTGTGATAAAGAAATAAGATGTTATCATTACAAAAGTTTATTTTAAATGTCATTTATTCTTTAATTTTAGAAAGGCTACTAACTTTATGTTCTCAAATTATCATTACAAATCAATTTATGCTGAACATTAAAAGGTGTGGCAGAAATAGATTATCTTAAGTAAGAAATTTTAGATTTCAGTCATTTCAAAAATTTCAATTTTATCCTGAGTGAATTATTTTACTTGTTGAAAGATGTAAGTAGAAAGAGCTTGCTTACTTTTAGAAAAAAGTAAGTCAACAAATAAAAACCAAATGAGTATGTTTGATAAGTATAAAACTTACCATATTTTTCCTGTTTAGAGACAGTATTTAATTCACTAAGTAGTGTTTAATTAAAACAGAATGAGAGTTTGTGAAAAATGTTATTTTCCTTTAGAGATGAAAATATTGGTGATAGCTCCAAACTCTAAATCTAAATCATAGCATAACAAACAAAACTCAACACACACACAGTGTGTTAAGATTTTAGAGACCTTAAAAGCTAGCAAGTTTAAGTGGCAATTATAAATTTACTTCTCAAATATTTCCAGAATAAATTGCATTATGAATTGCAATTTCAATTTACAACACAGTTGAAATATGGTAGAAGGAGGCTGAGATTCAAATTTGTTAATTTAATTCTACTGTAATAAAACACAAGGAATTTTCCCTAGAGCTTAAAACTGGATTTGGGGAACTAGGATGTCAGGTTTATACTGATGAGCTGAGCAATTTAAATTTGGAGCTGGAAGTGATTTTTCAATAAGTGCTTTAAGGGTTTAATAAAAGAAGTCAGCGCTGCAAAAGGTACTTACTCTTATGCTAAAATTTGGCGCTCAGCAGGGATGAGCTGCATGGAACCACCTCGATCTGGGAAGATTTCAGGACAGACTTGCTCTGAGATAGACACACAAACTGGTTGGAAAATTTACCAAAAGAAAAAAAAAGCCATGCTTTGCTAATTCTGCCATCCAGATTTCTATTGAGCATTGAATGAAAAATTGAACTTTTCTAATAAGTTATTTAGTTTTGAGCTTGAAAAGCAGTATGAAATAAAACTTAAATTCTGTTAGTGAGAGTTATTTAAAAGTATTCTCAGGATACAAACTAGCTGTATTTGCCTCCTTCCCTGAAAACTTTATTCCTTTATCTTTGATTAAAAACAATTTATATTATCACTTGCAGAGAAAAATATAAACAAGTTTCCAAGAATTAGAGTTAATTTCCATTCTTTGCAAAAAAAAAAAATTAAGAAACACTTTAAAAAATTGTGGTAAGTTACAAAAATAAACCATGAAAGCTCCTTGGTATTTCTGTCACCCACTCTTTATGACACAGATATTGCTTTACAAATTATGTTTCACTTATATTCATTATTCTTTCAATCTTCTAAGAGAGAGTGGCATAGCCAAAGAGGGGGGCAGCATGCGCAAGAATGGGGCAGGGGATAGGGCACTATGGAGACTGGAGGGAGGAAAGGGTTGATTTCTCTCTGTAAGGTGTTGTAAGTTATGAATTAATGCTTATGGTCCTTGATTCCTTTGAATATTTGTGAAGATACTGATAATCACTTTCTTCAATGAATTCGGCATCAGTCAAAATCCTTGAAAATAATTTGTCCAATTATCAGCGAATTGCTTATATACGGACAAATTTGGGAAAGAAAAAAACTTCCAAGTATACCACTGAGAGAGACCCAGACAACTTGACTCAAAGGATTTCACATGGCGCCCATTCAAATAAGTCTTAAATAATAATAATAATAATAATAATAATAATAATAATAATAATAATAAATTACAGGTAGAAAAAGCAAGGGCATTACCAATTAGTTTTCTTTTTAGCTTTAGAAAAGTAAATGATTCATAGAAATGATAACGGGTACCCTCAACATGCGATGCAAAGATACAGAAAAATCTCAATAATTTCCTAACAAATCAACCTCTCCACCCTAAGCCACAAATAGTGATCCCTTAGGTGGTTATAAAAAAAAGATTTAAAAATAATAAATAAATAAATAAATAAATAAATAAATAAATAAATAAATAAAAACAGCGCTGGGCAAATCTCTTGAGCACATTCCGCAAGGAATTTACACTTCTCTCTTCAATAAAATAAGCACCTAACCGTCATTTACTAGTCAATGTCTACGGAAAAGGAATAAAATGTAACATTAAAATCAACACTGGGCATAAATAGACGAGACTTTCCTGAAAACCGTCCTCCGACCCTAGGAACTCCAGATTCTATAACTGGCGCAGAAAACTAAAGTTACTGTAAAGTCTAGGAACATAGAAAGTAGAAAAAAGGATGACTGTCCTAAAGCAAGTCACTCTCCAGGTATTTTCTAGTCGGGACAGTGTGTTCCGAATAGGAAAAGAGACCGAGCTACAGTGACCCGTCCGAGATTAATAAAGATAAAAGACCGGGCTGGAAAAGCAGTCACCAAACACAAAGACAAGCGGGGAAGTGAAGCTAAGCAAAGAAAGAGGAGAAGGCGGGACCTACTTGGCCCCAGCGGCGGACGCTAGGCGTTGAGGGCGGTGGAATGAAGGTCCTTCCACGCGGCACTCAATGGCTGGCGAGGGAATGCGCCTTTTATACGGTCCCAATCTAATGAGGCTCCAGATGTAAAAAGAGCCCTTGGAGTCCTCTCGCCCTGCCCCCCAACTAGGAAACTCTTCTCCACACCTACTTGAGCCGCCCCCAGTAGCTGTGTAACTCTATCCATCAGCATCCCAGCAACAGGCGAATTCATCTCCAGGCCTGGCGGCCCCGCCCCGTGCTACTCTGTGCGTTCCATCCGCATCTTCGGTGTCCTCTCCCAGAGCACACGTCCCCACGCAGAAATCCTCTTGGAGGCCGTTCCTGTCCCCTTGGCATCTCTGAGCACGCCAACAGCCATTGGGGGCAGAAGAAAGACACAAAGTTAGGAGCTACAGCAGCAGCAGCAGCTGTTTCTAGCCCAGGGACTGGGAGGGGCGGGGCAAGAAAGAAAAGGTGAGAGGAAAAGAAAAAGAAGAGTGGTCGCAGTGGCCTCAGCGGGGTCACATGGTGGCGAACACTGACAGGTCACCAGGTCAGGGGAAGGTAGTGGCAGTGACTTCTAGGCTGCCTCCCCTCCCTGGCTGCTGAATGAGACCTATTCCCTATCTTCTCTGTCTCTGCGCTTTAAGCAATTAAGTGTCCTCTGGATGTCATCATCACCTTTATGATGGGCATGCAAGAAGTTACCTCGAAAATAACTGGGGTGGCGGACAGAGCCGCTTCCAGACCTCAACGTCTGGGGTCAGCAATGGGCAGGGGACGACCGCACGCCTCAGCAGGGAAGGCAAAGTGAGCTGGCTGATAGGGGCTCCTTGAAAAGCATTGCCCGCCAGGGAAGGTTATATAAAGGACGGAACTTTTTCTGCAGGCCCTCTAGCTCTTTTGCATTTTTTCTCTAGTCCTTTTAGCCAAGAAATTAGGAGTGACCGTGGAGCGGCCCCCTTTCTTCTGGCTAAAAGTTCCTAGCTTACAGGTCCTCCCAGGTCCTTCCCAGATATGTCCAGCACAATTGCCAGTCGCTGCAGCCTCGCCCTTTGAAAGAGAGACATCAAAGGACTCAGTGTGTGCCTGCCCAGGCCCGGGAGTGGAGAGCCACTGCTCCGGAGTTCTTTGACAGGAGGGCCGTTACCTCATTGTATACCAGGCTATTCATTGATTTGCGCAATCGTGGGACCCGCCAACCTTTTCTTCCGTTCTCTTGAGATTAGCGCTCCCAATTTGCAAACCTATCTCCTTGGCCGTTTCATTGTGTGAATTCTGTTTCTTAAGGGTCTGCAGCAGCTGCGGCCCCGAATGAAAGAGGAAATTGCTGAATCATAGGATTGAACACAAGTGTTAGCTAACAAAAGGATTTGTGAGGGGAAAGGGCAGGGGCACTTAAAAATACTATAACTCACAATGAACGGTGTAGCCAGGCTCCCTCTTCCCCGCCCATCCCCCACGCTCTCCAATAAGTTGATGTGAGAGTCTCTCCAGCCTGGCTAAGGCAAGAGTAAACAAACTGTTATTTAAGAGTTATAGAGATGCTAATGTTTGACGGGAGACAAATGCCAGGACCTGAGTTTGGGGGATGGTGATCCTCAGATAGCAGTTCAGTCAATTCAATTAAATCTACTGCCTTTATGAAGAGTTTACTGCTGTTGGCATCAGAGAAGGGAGGGGAGAGACAGAGAGAGAGAGAAAGAGAAAGAGAGAGAGAGAGAGAGAGAGAGAGAGAGAGAGATCTAGGAGAGTTCTAGGAGAGGTGAGATCCGTTCCCAATTGCCTAAACTGAAGCAACCTGATGAAAAAGTTTGGGAGCTATGGAGGTGTTACCATGCAAAACGTCTGGCTGCTTGCTACAGGAAAGCCAAAACTCGGGAGGCAAGATTCATGGAAAGAAAAGCAGTTTTATTCCAAAATGTCAGCATTAAGGGAAGAGAATGGACCCCCTGTCACAAAGACTGCCTTCCTCTCTCAATATCGCTAAAAGTTTTATAGACATGCAAGGATGAGCAGAACAAAGAAAAGAAGTTGGACAGGCAACACCAGGAAGAAAAGGCTTCCCAGAGGCTGGTCTGCCCCAGGGACAGGAGTGGGTCCCATACAGATGCAAAAACTTCCCTCAAGTCATGGGGCCAGGCATGCACTAGGTCTGAAGTAAACAGAACCATTGAAACTGGTATGCATAGCAAATGAATAGTAAACAGAGTCATTAAGAATGGTGGGAGGTGAGGGAAGCAAAGAATGAAAAAAAAAAAAAAAAAAAACTTTCAAAAAGTCCCAAGCCAAACCACGGTCAAATAGAATTACACCAGAGGTTTAAATTTTAAAAATAGAAGATATTGGGTCACTGTTACAGAGGCGTCAATTTCTGAAGACACCAGCCAAGCAGGAGCAGCTCTGCGGAATTGAGGTGGGTACTGCCAGTATACCAAATAGACCAATACAGACTGCAGGCAGAGCCAAAGACAAAGTGAGTTCACAAATAAAGCACGCGCTGGAACTGTGGAATTGGGAATAAAAAGCTAACAGGAAAGTCAAGGAAACTCCAGATTTAGACTGCTAAAGGCGCTAACTGGAGGAGAAACAAGGAGGGTCTGAAAGAGACTGGAACCGGAGGACAAGTAAAAATTAAATAAAGAATACTGACAGATGTACTTGTAACTTACTTATGGAATCAAATGTAGGAAACTTTGAACCATGGGGCTGCCCAAACATCTCATTTGTGAGGGTGAAAGTGGAATCCAGTGAGGTGACTGAACTTGCTGTTTAGTGGCAAGACTACTCTCCTGACTCTCAACTCTGTGCTCTCCATCACCCACACCCTCAAAGTTTAGATGAAAGAGGTCTGCACTTCACTTTGCAGCACTGCAGTTTGCCTAGTTTAAGAGAAGTTCTAGACTCAAGGAGAGCTGCCACAGCTGAAAGAAGGAAAGGCTGTTGGTTTCTCCAAAGGCAGCAACCATGTCTTGCGTTTTTTACCCCTTTCACAGGATCCTTCATGGTAGCCTCCAAATGTTCAAACTGGAGAGTGCTTTGGGGATTTTTGCAAGCTGTTTTTGTTATATTTGACCTTAGACAAGATTTCTTTGTGGAGACATTTGAAAGTGCACACAGATAACTTATTTGCCAGGCAAATGACAAACAGCTCATAGGCATTTACCACTAAAATAATTTACTCTAGCTCTGAGCACCATGAAAACTGAGAGAATTTGGAAAAGTGGAATGTGGAGAATGGTATACTGAAAACACCATCAGCGAAGTGTCCAAAAAAAAAAAAAAAAGGGACACAGTGACAGAGAGCAGTCTAGTTTCATTCTTTTGCATGTGGCTTTCCAATTCTCCCAGCACCATTTATTGAAGACACTGTCTTCTCCATTGTGTATTTTTGGCTCCTTTGTTGAAAATTATCTGTCCATATTTATGTGGGTTTATTTCTGGGTTCTCAATTCTATTCCATTGATCTGTGTGTCTGTTGTTCTGCCAATACCATACTGTTTTAATTATCGTTGCCCTGTAGTACAAGCTAAAGTCAGGGAGTCTGATATTGGATCAAAGACCTAAACATAAGACTTGAAACAATAAACTGCATAGAACAAAACTTATGAACCTTGGATTCAAAGAGGATTTTATGAATTTGACTTTGCTAAGTGAAATAAGTCAGACAGAAAAAGTAGAGAACCATATGATTTCACTGTATGTGGTATGTAAACCAAAAACAACAAAAGAACAAGACAAGCAAATAAGAAACAAAAACTCGTAGACACAGACAATAGTTTAGTGGTTACTAGACAGTAAAGGAGGAAGGGGTGGTAGATGAAGGTAAAGGGGATCAAATATATGGTGATGGAAGAACTGACTCTGGGTGGTGAACACACAATGGGATTTATAGATGATGTAATACAGAATTGTGTACCTGAAATTTATGTAACTTTACTAACAATTGTCACCCCAGTAAACGGTAACTAAAATAAAGAATTTGACTTCAAAGGCAAGGGAAGTAAAAGCCAAAATAAATGACTGGGACTATATTAAACTAAAAAGCTTCTGCACAGCAAAAGAAACCATTGACAAGATAAAGAGGCAAACAACTGAATGGGAGAAGATTTTTGCGAGCAGTGCTTCCAATAAGGGGCTAATATCCAAAATATATAAGAAACTCATACAACTCAACAACAAAACAACAAACAATCCAATTAAAAATGGGCAGGGAAGATATACAGATGGCCAATAAACATACGAAAAATGCTGAACATCATTAATCATCAGAAAAATGCAAATAAAAACCACAATGAGATATCACCTCACCCCAGTCAGAATGGCTATCATCAACAAGACAAATAGTAACAGGTGTTGGAGAGGCTGTGGAGAAAAAGGAACCCTTATACACTGTTGGTGAGAATGCAGACTGGTGCAGCCGCTATGGAAGGCAGTGTGGAGGTTCCTCAAAAAATTAAGAAAAGAATTACCATATGACCCAGCAATCCCTTTCCTGGGTATCTACCCAAAAAATCTGAAAACATTTATCTGTAAAGATATATGTGCTCCAGTGTTCATTGCAGCTTTATTTACGGTGGCCAAGACATGGAAAAAACCAAAATGTCTCCTTCGATAGATGATTGGATAAAGACGTCATGGTGCATATATACACAATACAGTACTATTCTGCCATATGAAAATATGAAATAGTGCCATTTGCAACAACATGCATGAATCTTGAGATTGTTATGCTAAGCAAAATAAGTCAGACAGAAAAAGTAGAGAACCATGTGATTTCAGTGATATGTGGTATATAAAACTGAAAACAGCAAAGGAACAAGACAAACAAATGAAAAAACAGAATGTCATAGATACAGACAATGGTTTAGTGGTTACCAGAGGGTAAAGGGGGAGAGGGGTGGTAGATGAGGGTAAACGGGATCAAATATATGGTGATGGAAGGAGAACTGACTGGGTGGTGAACACACAATGTGATGTATAGATGATGTATCACAGAATTGTACACCTGAAACCTATGTAACTTTACTAACATTTGTCATTCCAATAAACTTTAGCTAAAAAAAAGAATGGAGCCACTTAATTTTTTTTATTATTTTAATTTTATTTTGTATTAAGTTTATTGGGGTGACATTGATTAGGAAAATTATATAGGTTTCAAGTGTACAATTCTATAATACATCTATATATGTTGCATTGTCTGTTCACCATCCAAAGTCAGTTCTCCTTCCATTACCATACATTTTGATCTCTTTAACCCTCTTTTACCACCCCCACCATCTTACCCTCTGGTAACCACTAAACTGCTCTCTGTGTCTATAAGTTTTTGTTTGTTTGTCTTTTGATTTCAGTTTTATATCCCACATGAGTGAAATCATGGTTCTTGACTTTTTCTGTCTGACTTATTTCACTTAGCATGATAATCTCAAGATTCATCCATGTTGTCAGAAAAGAAGATGCGGTACATATATACAATGGAATATTACTCAGCCATAAGAAAAGATGAAATTTTGGAGCCACATTAAAACGGAGCTGAAGCTGCCCTGCCAGAGGAGCTGCCTTATACGCCTTATACCTCAAACCTTCAGAATGTTAAAACAGGGAAAAATTACCTTTGGACTCAGCCTAAAGCAACATTATGCCCGAAAAACTGTTTGCAAAGTTAACAAGAAAACAATTATTGTGAGTACCGGATTGATGACTACTAGACTGAAAATTAAAAACATGGTTTAGAATTAACATCACTACGTTATGTTATCTGCACCAATAGAAATGTGTTGGTTCTATTGATGTAATTGTTCCCCTTCCCTTTCTCATTGATACTTATTGCCGTTGTCTCCAAATCAGAACACTATTTGGGTTTCTGCCTGAATCAGTGAGTTCTGAATAGCTATTCTTATTGATCTCAGATAAACACTTGTTGCCTTTCACTTTGAAAAGCTTTTTTATTTTTAGCTTACCATATCTGGTGTAGTCAAACAGAACCTAAAGTTGCCTCACCTTCATTGTCCAGCATCCCTTCGAACTGGGTATGGTACCTACAGAGGCTCTTTTGAGCTCACTACTTCCATGAATGGCTGTCTCCTTGACTGTGAAAGCCTCTAAGGTTCATGGACCTCCCTCCTTGTTTGGTAGGGATCAAATATCTTTATCTGAGATCAGGAGGGGTTTTTCCCTCAAGGGAGGGATTTTTCCCTTAAGGGGTTCAATTGCCCCAGGAAACAGCATGTGCCTGGATGCCCCCGGAATGACAGAATGCCATTTCCCAATTGGTAAGCACTCGTTGAATTGCACTTCTTTGTTTCCTGTTCTTGTGTGTCTATATGTTATGTTGCTCATCGTGAGAAAAAAAATTTCATAAGGAAATGAATCCAAACCTCTCAATGACAATAAAATACTTATTTAATTGACAAGCAGAAGTTTACAAAAGACAAAATAACTTATTTATATTATTTATTTAATTTTTTCACTTTATTTACTTTGACATTCAATATTATTTTACATTAATTTCAGGTGTACAGCATAGGGTTAGACATGTATATAATTTGTTGTTTTGTTTTGTTTGTTTTTATTAGTTTCAGGTGTACAAAACAATGTAATAGACATTTACACCCCTCACAAAGTGATAATCTCCCTCCCCCAATCTATAAGAGTACCCCTCTGACTTCGTATATAGCTGTTACAATTCCACTGACTCTATTCCCTGTGCTGTACTCCATATCCTGTGAATATATATATATATTATATATATATATATATATAATATATAATATTATAGTTAACATTCAATATTATTCAGCTTCAACTTCAGGTGTACAGCACAGTGGACTGGCATCTATACAGTCCATGAAATGATCCCCCTTATAAGACAAGTGCCCATCTGACACCCTACAAAATCTTTATAACATTATTGATTATATTCCCCAAACTGTCTTTCATATCCCCGTGGCAATATTGTGGCTACTAATTTGTACTTTCTAATCCCTTTACCTTCTCTCCCATCCCCACCCTCCTCCCATCTAGCAACCATCAATTTTTTCTCTATATCTCTGAGACTATTTCTGTTTAGTTTGCTCATTTATTCTGTTCTTTGGATTACATATATACGTGAGATCATATGGTATTTGTTTTTCTCCGTCTGACTTATTTCACTTAGCATAATATTCTCTAGGTCCATCCATATTTTTGCAAATGGTAAGATTTCATTCTTCTTTATGGCTGACTAATACTCCATTATATAAATGTACCAGTTTCTTAATCCAGATTTTCTTACTAGTCTAGTACCCACCTGGCACTATGCATAGTTATTACCATATTATTGACTGTATTCTCTAGGCTTTATTTTACATTCCTAGGACTACTTTGTAACTATCAGTTTGTACTTCTTAATTCATTCACCTTTTCGATCTGCCCCCCTTCCCCCTCCCATCTATCACCCCAATAAATCTAGTACCAATGTGGCACCATACATGGCTATTACAATATTATTGGCTATATTCCTTATGCTATACCCTAAATCTCCATGACAACTTCGTAACAACCAATTTGTACTTCTTAATCCTTTCCCCTTTTTCATGCATCCCTTCAACCCCATTCCCATCTGGCAGCCATCAAAATGTTCTCTGTATTTGTGAGTTTGTTTCTGTTTCGCTTGTTTGTTTATTTTGTTCTTTAGATTCCACATATAAGCAAAATCACATTGCATCTGTCTTTCACTGTCTGACATACTCCACTCAGCACAACACCCTCCAGGTCCATCCATACTGCCGCAGATGGCAAGAACCCATTCACATCCATGGCCGAACAGTATTCCTTTGTGTATATGTAACACTCTTTATCCATTCATCAATCGATAGACACCCAGGTTGCCTCGACATCTTGGCCATTGTAAACAATGCTGCAATGAACATATCGATGCACTCGTCCCCTCAAAGTACCATTTTGGGTTTCTTAGGATAAATACCCAGAAGTGGGATTACTGGGTCTTTCTTTGTCTCTTGTGGTTGCCTTTGTTTTAAAGTCTATTTTGTCTGCTATAAGTACTGCTACTTCAGTGTTTTGTTTTTCCATTTCCATTTTCCCAAAATATCTTTTTTTCATCCCTTTACTTTCAGTCTGTGTATGCCTTTCAATCTGAAGTGAGTCTCTTGTAGGCAGTATATGTAAGGGCATTGTTTTCTTATCCATTCAGCCACCCTATCTTTTGTTGGAACATTTAATCCATTTACATTTATAGTAATTGTTGATAGATATGTAGTTAGTGCCATTTTATTATTCATAATTTTGATCTTTTTGTTTTTTGTCTTAAAGAAGTCCCTGTAAGATTCCTTGTAATGCTAGTTTGGTGTTGATGAACTCCTTTACCTTTTTCTCATCTGGGAAGCTCTTCATCTGTTCTTAATTTTAAATGATAGCTTTCCTGGGTAGAGTTGTAATTCCTTGTTTTTCATCACTGAATATTGTGCCTCTCTCTTCTGGCCTGCAAGTTTCTGTTGAGAAATCAGCTGACAATCTTATGGGAGCTCTTTTGTAGTTAACTAACTGGTTTTTTCTTGCTGCTTTTAAGATTATCTCTTTGTCTTTAATGTTTAGCATTTTCATTATGATGTGTCTTGGAGTGGGCCTCTTTCAGTTCATCTTGTTTGGGACTCTCTGCACTTCCTTGTATATCTATTTTCTTTGCCAGGTTAGGGAAGTTTTCTATCATTATTTCTTCAAATAGGGTTTCAAATTCTTGTTCTTTCTCTCTTCTCCTTCTGATTCCCCTATGATGCGAATGTTGGTATGCTTGATGATGTCCTAGAGGCCCCTTAAACATTCTTCAGTTTTTTTTTTATATTGTGTTTTCTTTTTCCTGTTCAGATTGGCTGCTTTCTGTGACCTTGTCTTCTAAAATCACTGATTCAATTCTCTGCTTCATCTTATTTACTGTTGATTCCCTCTAATGTATTCTTCATTTCAGTTGTTTTATTTTTTATTTCTGACTGTTTCTTTTTTTGTTTTTTATCTCTATTTTTACATTTCCTATCTCTTTGTTGAAGCTCTGTCTCAGATCATTGAACATCCTTATGACCAGTGTTTTGAATGCTGCATCTGGTAGATTGCGCGTCTCTATTTTGTTTAGTTCTTTTTCTGGACCTTTGTTCTGTTTTTTTTTATTTGGGACATGTTTCTTTATCTCCCCGTTTTGTGTGCCCCCTGTGTTAGTTTCTATGTATTATGTAGAGCTGCTATGTCTCCCGGTCTTAGTAGAGTGGCCTTACATAGTAGGGGTCCTGTGGGGTCTAGTGGTGCAGTCTCTCTAGTCACCAGAGCTGGGTGCTCCAGATGTGTCCCTTGTATGGGTTGTGTGTGCCCTCCTGTTGTAGTTGAGCCTTGGTTGCTCTTTGCAAGTTAGTGGGAGGGATTGACCCTTGGGCTGATTGGTTGTGAAAACTGGCCATGAGGATAGTGGAGGAACTGTGATACAAGGGCTGACCCTACAGAGCAGTGTTTGCTTTAGCAGGGCTTTGGTGCCTGCCCAGTCTGCACCTTGGGTGTGTTATCCCTGGACGTGGCCAGGTGATGCTCCAGCTTGGTCAGAAGCTGGCAACTGCATGCTAACACTGTGGCCTACAAGGAGGGGACCCGCTGCTGACCAAAGTCATCCACAGCCTGTGCCCTGCTTAGGGTCATGTAGAATGAGCCACAAAACAATCTGCAGATGGCCACTGCCCATGCTGCGCTTGGAGGTGCCTTGAGAGGCCAATCTGAGAATCAAGGCCAACTGTTGCTAGTGCCATGCTTAGGGCTGCTCAGCCAGAGGTATGAGACCTGCCAAAACCAGACACTGCTTGTTTGGGTTTTGTGAACCTTTGAGAGATTTTAGGAAAGTCCACAGCATGACCTAAGACAGGTCGTTTACAAGGAATAGCCACTGGAAGTGGCTTGGGTGTGCCTGAAAGTTGGGAGTGGCATGGTCTCAGGGAATCACTAGAGTGGGGTGGATAAAAGGTGATAGCCAGTTTGATGGTGATACATATGGTGTCTGGCCCTGTCTGCATGCAGAGAGTGGGAGGGCTCAACAAAGAAGCAATGGCTTCTGCCAGCTCCTTTGTCCAGGAGAAAGCTGCAACTCCATTCCTTGCCCTGAAGCCATGTATGTCCCTGGAACATTTTGGGCTGCTTTCCCAGCACTGGAGCTTAGAGCAAGGGAGTCTATCAATGAGTAAGGCCATGCATGGGTACTTTAAGAGGGACTGCACACAACTGCAGTTTGGACAACCAAGATGGTGCAGTAGGTAAAGGCTGTGTTTACCTTCTCTCACAACCACATCAAAATTACAACTAATCTACAAAACAACCATTATTGTGAATCACCTAAAATCAAACTTAACTGAAGCTTTTCAACTAAGGACTTGCAGAAGAAGCCACTTGGACTGGTAGGAAGGTCAGAGATGTGGCATGGGCTAATCCTACACCCACGTGTGACCATTAAACATTGGGAGGGCTATTTTGGCTGTGGGTTTCCCGCCATCTCCTAAAGGACTGAGATACCAGCCCCACTGTAGCCCAGGGTTCCAGTGCAGGGGAGAGAAGTCCCCATAATTTTTGGCTGTGAAAAACAGTGGAGATTGTGACGGAGTGAGACAGTGCAGCTGCACTCACAGGCGCTCCTCTTAAAGGGACTACATGTAGACTTACCCACTAGTGGAACCACTTGCTCTGAGCTCCAGTGTTGGGGCAACAGCTGGAAAGGCAGCAGGAACAAATGGTGGGGAATTGAGTTGTCTGGCTTGGCACGGGGGCTGTAGAAGCAGATTTCTCCTGGACAGGGGAGCTGGTGGAGGCCATTGTATTTTTGTTGAGCCTTCCCCCTTCCTGACGTGCGAACATAGGCAGCCACCATTTCTGAGTCTCTGCCGTTTGTTTGCACTGCCCTGGTGATTTGAGACCTGGCCCCGCCCAACTTGATTCTCAGATGTGTAAGCAGCACATCTAGGCTGCTTACAGTGACTTTTTCATGCAGACCGCTTACCTTGGCTCAAGTTGCACTTTCCTCTCAAAAGTCTCTCAAAATTTCACGAAACCAGACAAGCAGCCTCTGGCTTGAGTGTGTCCTATATTTCTGACTGAGCAACCCTAAGCTGGCACTAGTGGCATCCGGCCTTGTTTCATGGCTTGGCCTCTCAAGGTGCTTCTAAGCACAGCATGGGCAGCAGACATCTGCAGATTTCTTTCAGGCTCCTGCTAGGTGGCTCTTTGTGGGGCACGGGCTATGGCTGAAGTAGACCTAGAGTGGATCCCCTCCAAGGTGGTCCTGGGGCTGGTGCCCCCAGTGGCCAGCTTCAAAATGAGCTGGAGCATCACCTAGCTGTCTCCAAGTACAACAAACCCAAGGGGCAGATTGGACAGGCACCAGAGTCCTGCTGAGGCAGATCCTGCTCTGTAGGATCAGCCCCTGCACAATAACTCTTCCACTGTAGTCAAGGCCAGTCCTCACAACAAGTGAGCCCAAGGGTCAGTCACTCACATTGATGTACAATTATCAACTAAGGCTCAACTACAAGAGGAAGGCACACAAAACCCACACAAAGGACACACCTGGAGCGTGTGGCTCAGGTGACCAGAAAGACTGCACCACTGAACCCCACAGCACACCTATTACATAAGGCCACTCTACTAAGACCAGAAGACATAACAGCCATACCTAATACATAGAGACAAACACAGGGAGGCAGCCAAAATGGGGAGACAAAGAAACATGTCCCAAATAAAAGAACAGAACAGAGATCCAGAAAAAGAACTAAGTGAAACAGAGATAAGCAATCTATCAGACACAGAGTTCCAAACACTAGTATAAGAATGCTCAATGATCTCATAAAAATGGAGATGGAAACCATAAAAAAGAACCAGTCAGAAATAAAGGATATAATACTGGAAATGAAGAATATATTAAAGGGAATTGACAGTAGATTAGATGAAGCAGAGGACCCAACAGAAGATAAGGTAGCAGAAAACACACAACCAGAACAGAAAAAAAGAAAAAAGAAAAAAAAAAATTGAGGTGAATTTAATGGGCCTCCTGGACAATATCAAGCATATCAACTTTTGCATTATAGGGGTACCAGAAGGAGAAGAGAGAGGGGAAGGAATTGAAAACATATTTGAAAAAGTAATGACAGAAAACTTCCCTACCCTAGTGAAAGAAAAGGATATACAAGTTCAGGAAGGACAGAAAGTCCCAAACAAGCTAAACCCAAAGAGGCCAACACCAAGATACATCATAATTAAAATGCCAAAGGTTAAATACAAAGAGAGAATCTTAAAAGCAGCAAGAGAAAAGCAGTTAGTTACCTACAAGGGAGTCCCCATAAGACTGTCAGCTGATTTCTCAACAGAAACTTTGGAGGCAAGGAAGGAGTGGCGGGAAATATTCCAAGTGATGAAAAGCAACAACATACAACCAAGATCGCTCTGCCCAGCAAGGCTGTCATTTAGAACTGAAGGACAGGTAAGGAGCTTCCCAGACAAGAAAAAGCGGAAGGAGTTAATCACCAAACCAATATTACAAGGACTCTGAGGAACTTCTGTAAAATGGGATGGGGGTTAAGGGCGGGTGAAAGGGGAAGGGATTAAGAAGAACAAATTGGTTGTTATACCGTAGTCATGGGGATGTAGGTTATAGCATAAGGAATATAGTCAACAATATTATGATAACTAGGTATGGTGCCAGATAGGTATTAGATCTATCAGAGTGATAGATAGGAATGGGGTTGGGGTCAGGGTGAAAAAGCTGAAGGCATTAAGAAATATAAATTGATTGTTAATACCGTATGGGGAATATAATCAACAATGTTGTAAAGATCATGTAAGGTGCCAGATGGGCACTGGACTTATCAGGGGGAATCACGTCATAGACTGTGTACATGCCTGACCAACGTGCTATACACTTGAAGAGCTGAAGTAGTATCATATTTAATGTCAACTATAACTAAATATATAGGTATATATAGTCACCAGATATGGAGTACAACATAGGGAAGATAGTTGATGGCATTGTAATGGCTATACAAGATGTCAGAGGGGTGGTAGCTTTGGGGGGAGGGTGTTACCACTATATGAGAGGTTTAAATGTCTAACTTTCATGTTGCTTTATACACCTGAAACTAATAACACAAAAGAGGGAATGCAGCTGCCGGCCTGCTCACTCAGCCACAATCTCTGTTGGTTTCCCAGCCAGAAGTTATGGGAACTTCTCTCCCCAGCACTGGAACCCAGGGCTGGAGATCCTGGTGTGGGGTTGGGACCCCTTGCTTCTCTGAGGGGAACTACTTCCACAGCCTAGAAATTTCTCCTAATTTGTAATGATCATATTCAGGTATGGGACCAGCCCACTCCCTACACTGCCCCACCTATCATTTTATTTTATTTTATTTTATTTTATTTTATTTTATTTTATTTTATTTTATTTTCCTTTTTTAAAAAAATTTATTATTATTATTATTATTTTAATTTATTGGGGTGATAATTGTTAGTAAAATTACATAGATTTCAGGTGTACAATTCTGTATCACATCATCTATAAATTACATTGTGTGTTCACCACCCAGAATCAGTTCTCCTTCCATCACCATATATTTGATCCCCCTTACCCTCATCTCCCACCCCCCACCCCCCTTACCCTCTGGCAACCACTAAATTATGTTCCCCAGATTAATCTTCAAAACCCCGTGGCCATCTTGTGGTTACTGATTGTTTTCCAATCCCCTCACCTTCCCCCTTACCCCCACCCCCCCCGCCCATCTAGCAACCCTCAGTTTTTCCTCTTTTTCTCCAAAACTGTTTCTGATTAGTTCATTCACTTATTCTTTTCTTTAGATACCACATATAAGTGAGATCATATGGTACTTATCTTTCTCTGTCTGACTTATTTCACTTAACATAATGTTCTCTAGGTCCACCCATGTTGTTGCAAATGGTAAGATTTCTTTCTTCTTTATGGCTGCATAATACTCCATTGTATAAATGTGCCACATTTTCTTACTCCAGTCATCTACCGATGGGCATTTCGGTTGTTTCCATGTCTTAGCTATTGTGTATAGTGCTGCAATAAACATAGGAGTACATAAAGATTTTTGAATTGGAGTTTTGGATTTCTCCGGATAGATACCTAGGAGTGGAATTACTGGATCATAGGGTAGTTCCATTTTCAGATTTTTGAGATACCTCCATACTGTTTTCCATAGTGGCTGCACCAATCTGCAATCCCACCAACAGTGCACAAGCGTTCCCTTTTCTCCACATCCGTGCCAGCACTTGTTGTTTGTTGATTTATTAATGATAGCCATTTTGACTGGGGTGAGGTGGTATCTCATTGTGGTTTTTATTTGCATTTCTCTGATGGTTAGTAAGGTTGAGCATTTTTCTTCATATGTCTGTTTGCCATCTGTATGTCCTTTTTAGAAAAATGTCTCTTCAAGTCCTCTGCCCATTTTTTAATAGGGTCATTTTTTTTTTTGGAGTTGAGTTGAGTGAGTTTTTTTATAGATCCGTGATATTAATCCTTTATCAGACACTGCCCCACCTATCATTTTAGAGGTGGCTTCTTCTGTATGTCTTTGGTTGTAGGGCTTTGGTTCAACTAGACTTTAGGCAATTCTCAATGATGGTTATTCTGTAGTTTAGTTGGAACTGATGTGGTACTCAGAGGAGGTGAGCACATTGTTTACCTATTCTGCCATCTTGAATGGAAAATCTCACAAAATAACTCCTAAATGAATCATAAAACAAACGCTGAATCTTCAAAAAATTTGAAGAAGAGACAGTACTTCCTAACTCATTATATGAGGCCAACATTACCCTGATACCAAAATCTGGCAAGGATAACACAAAAAAGAAAACTACAGACGAATATCTCTGATGAATACAGATGCAATAATCCTAAACAAAATTCTAGCAAAACAAATGCAACAATGCACTAAAAACATTATTCAACACCACCAGGTGGGGTTTATCCCAAGGGCACAAGAGTGGTTCAACATCCGCAAATCCATCAATGTGATACATCACATAAACAAAATAAAGGACAAAAAACATATGATTATATCAATTGATGCAGAAAAGGCATTTGACAAGATACAACATCCATTTATGATTAAAACACTTAATAAAATAGGTATAGAAGGAAAATATCTTAACATAATAAAGGCCATACATGACAAACCCTCAGCTAATCTCATAATTAATGGTAAAAAATTGAAGCCCTTAGTTCTACATTCAGGAACACGACAGGGCTGTCCCCTAGCACCTCTGCTTTTCAAAATAGTATTGGAAGTGCTAGCTAGAGCAATCAGGCAAGAGAAAGAAATAAAAGGCATCCAAATAGGGAATTGAGAAGTTAAATTGTCACTCTTTGCAGATGACATGATGCTATATACGGAAAACCCTAAAGACTCCACCACAAAGCTATTAGAAACAATCAACGATCACAGTAAAGTTGCCGGCTACAAAATCAACCTACAAAAGTCCATTGCATTCCTATACACTAACAAAGAAATCTCAGAAAAAGAAAAAGAAATCTTTTTGCAATTACAGCAAAAAGAACAAAATACATAGGAATAAACTTAACCAAGGATGTGAAAGACCTCTATGCTGAAAACTTTAAGACATTTCTAAAAAAAATTGAAGAAGACACAAAGAAATGGAAAAACATTCCATGCTCATGGATAGGAAGAATCAACATAGTTAAAATGGCCATATTACCCAAAGCAATATACAGATTTAATGCAATCCCCATCAAAATCCCAATGGCATTTTTTAAAGAAATAGACCAAAAAAATAATCAGAATTGTTTGAAACCAAAAAAGACCCTGAATAGCAAAAGCAATCTTAAGAAAAAAGAACAATGCTGGAGGTACCACACTCCCTGACTTTAGCTTCTACTACAGGGCTGCAATAATCAAAACAGCATGGTATTGGCAGAAAAACAGACACATAGACCAATGGAATAGAATTGAGAACCCAGAAATAAAACCACATAAATATGCACAGATAATTTTTTTTTAAAAGATTTTATTGGGGAAGGGGTAAAGGACTTTATTGGTGAACAGTGTGTACTTCCTGGACTTTTTTCCATGTCAAGTTGTTGTCCTTTCAATCTTAGTTGTGGAGGGTGCCATTCAGTTTCAAGTTGTTATCTTTTCAGTCTTAGTTGTGGATGGCGCAGCTCAGCTCCAGGTCCAGTTGCCGTTGCTAGTTGCAGGGGGCGCAGCCCTCCTTTCCTTGTGGGAGTCGAACGGGCAACCTTGTGGTTGAGAGGATGCATTCCAACCAACCGAACCATCCAGGAGCTCAGTGGCAGCTCAGCTTAAGGTGCCGTGTTCAATCTTAGTTGCAGGGGTGCTGTCCACCATCCCTTGCGGGACTCGAGGAATTGAACTGGCAACCTTGTGGTTGAGAGCCCACAGACCTACGTGGGAATCGAACTGGCAGCCTTCGGAGTTAGGAGCACGGAGCTATAACCGCCTGAGCCACTGGCCGACCCCCAGATAATTTTTTTACAAACATTTTATTGGGGAAGGGGAACAGGGCTTTATTGGGGAACAGTGTGTACTTCTAGGCCTTTTTTCCAAGGCAAGTTGTCCTTTCAATCTTAGTTGTGAAGGGTGCCGTTCAGCTTCAAGTAGTCCTTTCAGTCTTAGTTGTGGATGGCGCAGCTCAGCTCCAGGTCCAGCTGACGTTGCTAGTCGCAGGGGCACAGCCCACTATCCCTTGCAGGAATTGAGGAACCGAACTGGCAATCTTGTGGTTGAGAGCCCGTGCTTGAGAGCCCGTACTCCAACCCACTGAGCCATCCTGGAGGCAGCTCAGCTCAAGGTACCCTGTTCATCTTAGTGGCAGACACGCAGCCCACCATCCCTTGCAGGACTCTAGGAGTTGAACTAGCAACCTTGTGATTGAGAGCCCATTGGCCCATGTGGGAATCGAACCGGCAGCCTTCGGACTTAGGAGCATGGAGCTCCAACTGCCTGAGCCACTGGGCCTGCCCCTAGACAGATAATTTTTGAGAAAGAAGCCAAAAACATACAATGGAGAAAAGAAAGCCTCTTCAATAAATGGCGCTGGCAGAATTGGAAAACCACGTGCAAAAGAATGAAACTGGACTGCGATCTGTCAGCATGTACCAAAATTAATTCAAAATGGATCAAAAACTTAAGCATAAGACCTGAAACAAAAAACTGCATAGAAGAAAACATAGGTACTAAACTTATGGATCTTGGGTTCAAAGAGCATTCTATGAATTTGGCAAGGGAAGTAAAAGCTGAAATAAATGACTGGAATTATATCAAACTTAAAAGCTTTTGCACAGCAAAAGAAACCATCGACAAAATAAAGAGGCATCCAACTGAATGGGAGAAGATTTTTGCAAACAGTGTCTCCAATAAGGGGCTAATATCCAAACTATACAAGGAACTCATGAAACTCAACAACAAAAAAAACAAACAAACCCATTGAAATATGGGCAGAGGACCTGAAAAGACATTTTTCCAAAGAGGACATACAAATGGCCAATAGACAGATGAAAAAATGCTCAACATCACTAATCATCAGGGAAATGCAAATAAATACCACAATGAGATATCACCTCACTCCAGTCAGAATGGCTATCACCAACACGTCAAATAGTAACAAGTGTTGGAGAGGCTGTGGAGAAAAAGGAATCCTCATACACTGTTGGTGGGAATGCAGACTGGTGCAGCCGTTATGGAAGGCGGCGTGGAGGTTCCTCAAAAAATTATGAATAGAATTACCATATGACCCAGCAATCCCTCTCCTGGGTATCTACCAAAAAAATCTGAAAACATTTATACATAAAGACAAGTGTGCTCCAACGTTCATTGCAGCTTTATTTACCGGTGGCCAAGACATGGAAACAACCAAAACGTCCTTCAATAGATGAATGGATAAAGAAGTTGTGGTATATATACACAACGGAATACTATTCGGCAGTAAGAAAAGAATAAATGGGACCATATGTGACAACATGGATGTATCTTGACATTATAATGCTAAGCGATATAAGTCAGACAGAAAAAGCAGAGAACCATATGATATGTGGTATATAAACCAAAAACAACAAAAGAACAAGACGAACAATTGAGAAACAAAAACTCATAGACACAGACAATAGTTTAGTGGTTATCCGATGGTAAGGGGAGAGGAGGGTCGTAGATGAGGGTAAAGGGAATCAAATATATGGTGATGGAAGGAGAACTGACTCTGGGTGGTAGATATGTAATGTGATTTATAGATGATGTAATACAGAATTGTACACCTGAAATCTATGTAAATTTACTAACATTTGTCACCCCAATTAACTAATTAAAAAAAAAAAAAGAAACGTTGGCCATTGGATCAGGTGCTGCAAAATTTCTTGCTGTTCGTTCTCCCTGACACCTTACAAGATATTTCAAAAAATTTAGTGACTCTATGTTCAGAAATTTGGCAAAATTAAAAGTCTAATAAGATTGTTTAAACCTCAGTAGCCCTAAGGTCTTTCTACTGATAATCAGAAATGTGAACATAACCCACAACAGCCTAAACAAACCAAAGGGAAAATGGCAAAAGGAATACATTTTAACATACAAGTGGCTAAAAAGTTCCCTGCCTAAGTAACCATACCCTCCAGTCTCCTTAAATATTGTTTATCAAGGATAAATAGAAATCGTAAAGTCTTAGCCATCTGGATGATTAAACTTAACTTATTTCAACTGTTAAAAGGGTTTGTGTTTTTTTTTTTTTTTTTTTTTTGCCATACCTGTCTTATGGCTGAAATTTTAAAATGAAGCTTTCAGTTCTCAGTTTGTGTCTATCTATCTATATGTATGTATGTCTACATCTGAAAGAAATTATTAGCATTCATTTATATAAACAGCTCTGTTTTATTGCCTTAAGGGAATTAAGTACTTATATAAATTAAGAAATGTAACAATAAACTAACCCAAATGCTTTTCAGTGTCATGTGATCTAGGAAATTATTTAATATTAAAACTGATTTAAGTTTAGTTTAATTAAAACAGTTATGTCTATATACACTAATAACAAAGTATAAGAAGGAGAAATTAAGAAAACAATCCCATGTGTAATTGCATCAAAAAAATAAAATACCTAAAAATAAATTTAACCAAGGGGGTAAAAGACCTATACTCAGAGAATTATAAGACATTGAAGAAAGAAATTAAAGAAGATACAAATAAATGGAAGCACATGTCATGCTAATGGATAGGAAGAACATCATTCAAAAGTCCTTACTACCTAAAGTAATTTGTAGATTCAATACAATCCCTATCAAAACACCACTGCTGTTTTTCACAGAACCAGAAGAAGGCATCTTAAAATTTATATGGAACCACAAAAGACCCTGAATAGCCACAGCAATCGAGAAAAAAGAATAAAATTGGAGGTATCCTGCTACCTGATCTGAAACTATACTTCAAGTCTATAATAATCAAAACACATGGTACTGGCATAAAAACAGACACATTGATCAATGAAACAAGAATAGAGAACCCAGAAATAATCCCATGCCCATATGGTTATTTAATCTATGACAAAGGAGGTAGGAATATACAGTGGGGGTGAAGACAGTCTATTCAATAAATAGTGTTTGGAAAATTGGACAGATACATGCAACAAAAAATGAAACAGCACCATCTGTTTACACCATATACAAAAATAAATTGAAAATGAATTAAATACTTAAATATAAGACCCCAAACTATAAAACTCCTAGAATAAAACATAGGCAGTAAACTGTCTGACATTGCTCTTCATAATTTTTTTTTTTCTGATCTATCTCCTTGGGCAAGGGAAACAAACGAAAAATCAACAAATGGAACTACATAAAACAGTAAAGGAAACCATCAACAAAAAGAAAAGATGCGATTATGTCATAAAAATGGCAGCGTGAGGAGAGCCTCTTGAAATCTGCCCTGGAATTTACAACAAATTGAACAGCTATAATTCCACAAAGGGCTCTCTGTGCAACAGACAGGCAAGACTAAGAGATGCGCAATTGAAATCATCTAAAGATGGGAAAATTGGGCGAGCTGGGGAGAAGGGAACTCCGATCCGAGCTCCCTGCATTATGGAGCTACCACAGTTGGGACAGGAAGAATTCGGACTGCTAGCACTCCGCTTATGACCCACAGTCCCGCCTGAGATATCAGCATATAACACTGCTGAACCCAACGCTCATGGCAGAGACCTCAGAGCAAAGACTGAGGGAAGTAGGGTGAAAATGGTGGTTTAAGCCCTCACTGCCAAGCAGAGGACAGAAGGCTTAGGCATGAAGCCTAGCTGACCCCTCCCTACCCTCCTAGAACTCACCCCACCCCCACACTCCCAGTGCTAGAAGTGGAAAGGTAGCACTGTCAGGTCAAAAGAACAGAATATTTGCAGTTCTGAGAACTGTGGCCCACAACCAGGGACTCACAGTCTAACTAGTTCCGGTGAAAGGGAGGGAGCCTTGCATACAGGACTGAGTATGGTGGTGGTCGCTGCCATTGTTCTGGGCCACCTCTCACGACACACCCTGTCCCTGTCCCCACCTATCTGGGTGAATCCCTGCAGGTGAAACAAACAGGCTCTGAAACTTATGCAGGAAGAGCTTTAGAACTCCACTAGGTCTCCACATCCCCCACGGAAGCAGTGCCTTGTGACTCAGGTAACCTGTTCACAGAGGAGAAGACCACTTTCAAAGGAATACCCCCACTGTGTGAGAAGCTGGAACACTGCAGCTAAAATATAACACTACAGCATGAGAAAAGATAAAAGGCTGCAGTCGGAGAGAAAATAAAACATTCTACCAACACTTACTGGAAAACAAAAGAAAGACCTCTTTCTATTAACCTGTTGTAGAACCCACTCCTGCAGATGCCTAGTAAAATAAATAATAATTCATTAATTGCCATAAATAACCAAGGTAACAAGGCAGCTCAGATATAAAATGGAAAGTCTCCAGAAAATGAACTTAAAGACATGGAAATATTGACATAAATAACGGAGAATTCAACATTGCAATTCTTAAAAAACTGAACAAGATGTAAGAAAACACACACAGGCAGTTTAATGAACTCAGAAATACAATCAAAGAACAAAATGAACACTTCATCAAAGAGACTGAAATTTTAGAAAAGAACCAAACAGAATTTCTGGACTTTAAGAACTCATTAAAAAAATTAAGAATGAAATAGCCAGGTTAGGTAGCAGAGTTGACCAGATGAGGGAAAGATGGAAACCTGGAAATGACATCGAAAATAGAAACCTGGAAATGACATGGATGGAAGAAGAGAGAGACTTGAGAATTAAAAGAAATGAAAGAACTCCACAAAAACGTTTTATTCCATCAGAAAGAGCAATATAAGAATAATGGCCATACCAGAAGGAGAAGAAAGGGAGAAGGGAACAGAGAGTATATTCAAACAAATAGTCGATGAGAAATTCCCAAACTTGTGGACAGAACTGGATCCTCGAATCCAAGAAGCAAATAGAACACCTAATTACCTCAATCCCAACAGGCCTTCTCCAAGGCACATTGTACTGAAGCTGTCAAAAATCAACGACAAAGAAAGAATCCTCAAGGCAGCCAAGGAAAAGAAGACGGTAACCTACAAAGGAAAGCCCATTACATTATCGTCACATTTTTCAGCAGAAACTCTACAAGCAAGGAGGGAGTGGAATCAAATATTCAAACTATTGAAAGAGAGAAATTATGAGCTAAGAGTAATACATCAAACAGAGATATCCTTTAGATATGAAGGAGATAGAAAGAGCTTTCCAGAGATAGAGAAGCTGAGTGAATTTTCTAACACACTACCTGCACTACAAGAAATACTGAAGAGGCTATTCAGTATTCAAAAAAAAAAAAAAAAAAAAAAGGAAAAGAACACAAAACCGTGAGAAGTATTACGAACAGACAGAAACAGGAAATTGCAACCCCTACACCAAATAGGACACTATACACTTAAATATAACATACATGGGAAACAAGGGGGAAAAGAAAACACTTAAAAAAAGAGGAAAAAGAGAACTTGCTACTGCAGTGCAGAAATCAACTCACAGGAATAATTTGTGACACCAAAAACATAAAAAGGGAGGGAGCAAAGGTCTGAACTGGAACAAGGGAATGGAGAAAGTGAGCATACTAAAGGTAATGGAATGCTCTAAATATGAAACTTTCTTTTACATAAACTTGAGGGTAACTACTCAAAAAAAATCAAGAGCTGAAACATATAACATAAAAAAAGAAGAAATAGGGGGAAAAATCATAGAATAGCACCAAACTGAAATAATAAACAACAACAAAAAGGCAAAGAAACAATAGAGATACCATCCTACCAGAACTAGAAATAGAATGATAAGAAGTCCTCATATATCAATAATCACCCTAAACATAAATGTACTGAACTCACCAATAGAAAGGCAAAGAGTAGCAGATCTGATTAAAAAAAAATAAATCCAACCATATGCTGCCTGCAAGAGACAGATCTCAGCTACAAGGAAAAATATAGACTCAGAGTGAAAGGGTGGAAACTGACACTGCAAGCAAATGGTATTCAGAGAAAAGCAGGTGTAGCTATTCTGATATCAGGTGAAACAGACTTCAGGATAAAAAAGGTAACAGGGAACAAAGATGGACATTTCATAGTGATAAAGGAGACTTTACAACAAGAAGATATAACAGTCATCAATATTTATGCCCCCCACTAAGGGAGCACTGAAATATACTAATCAACTACTAACAGAACTAAAGGGAGAAATTTGCAAAACAGTTATTGTAAGTGACCTAAATACATCATTGACAGCTATGTGATAGATCATCCATCAGAAAATAATGAAATACCAGCCCTAAATGACACATTAGATGAAATGGACATATTGGACATTTGTAGACCACTTCATCCAACAACATGAGACTATATATTATTTTCTAGTGTACATGAAACATTCTCAAGGATAGACCATATATTGGGACATAAAACTATCCTCACCAAGTTTAAGAGGATTGAAATCATCCCAAGCATACTCTCTGATCACAAGGGTTTGAAAAAGAAAGTAGGAAAAACCAAACATATGTGGAGATTAAACAACATACTTTTAAAGAACGATTGGGTCAAAGAAGAAATAAGAGGAGAGATCCAAAGATGCATACAAACAAATGAGAATGAAAATACATCCTGCCAAAATTTTTGGAATGCAGCAAAAGCAGTTTTAATAGGGAAATTTGTATCATTAAAGGCCTATCTCAAGAAGGAAGAAAAATCCCAGATAGAAAACCTCACATTACACTGTAAAGAACTAGAAAAAGAAGAACAAATGAAACCCAAAGTCAGCAGGAGGAAGGAAATAATAAAAATCAGAGGAGGGGGGGAGGGTGAGGGGATTGGAGGCCAGTCGGTGACCACAGGATGGCCACGGGGTTTGAAAATTAATCTGGGGAACGTAATTTGGTGGTTACCAGAGCGTAAGGAGGTTGGGGGGTGGGGGATGAGGGTGAGGGGGATCAAATGTATGGTGATGGAAGGGGAGCTGACTCTGGGTGGTGAACACACAGTGTGATTTATGGATGATGTGATACAGAATTGCACAACTGAAATCTATGTAATTCTACTAACAATTGTTACCCCAATAAATTAAAAATAAATTAAAAAAAAAAAGAGAAAGTGGGAATGTAAAGACAAAGAAGGATTTACTTAGGATCTGTAGACAAGCAATTTGGTTACTCCAGATCAAATCTAGATTGACAGTGATACAAGCCTAATTCATAAAGCAATTGCCAACTTTGTACACGGTGCTCTGCCAGTCTGGTTTTTGTTGTTGGGCATATCACAGTGTTTCTTCTGGTTCAGGCTGGCAACTGACCTTTGGATCCGGGACCCAACTGACTGTTGTACCTGGTAGGCCACCAAAATGAGATACTATTTGCACGGATTTATTAATCTATAAATGTATACTGTACACATATATAACTTAATCGGCCTGGGTTGAGGTAGGAGAGATACACCAAGATTGCATACTTGAAAGGGTAATGTCGGAAGAGAATTATTTTTCAAAGACCAAAGAAAAAGAGGAGCCTTATTGCTAAGATTGGAATAGGAGTTGATGAAAAAGGGTAGGGAAGAATCTATCTTAACCTAGAAGAATTGCTGAATAATATGAACAGATTCCATAAAAGGAACCTCTGTTTCTCCTAATATTTTCACTAGAACCTGACAAAATGCTACAAGGTGGTTTTACCAGGAACTATCTTAAACCAAGTCTGGTTAGCCAGCTACATTTCTAGCCCATTCTAGCTTATTTCTACATAAGTCACTAAACATAAAGGTGCTTATTTAAGATATTTAAATGAAGCTCTATTTCTACAGCTCTCTGATGTCCTTCCAGCAAATCATTCCTATAACACACTGCTTATCATTTCTACAAGTAAGAACAAGTAAGCCCCTCGCCCTCCAAAACTGCATAAATATTACAATTTCTTGGCTTAGAAAAAAAAAAAAATCAGAGGAGAACTAAATGAAACAGAGAGCAAAAAGACAACAGAAAAAATTAATGCCACAAAAAGCTGGCTCTTTGAAAAGATTAATGAAGTTGACAAACCCTTGGATAGACTCACTAAGATAAAAAGAGAAAAGACACAAATAAACAAAATCAGATGAAAGAGGGGAAGTTACCACGGATGTCACAGAAATACAAAGGATCATCCAAGAATACTATGATGGATTATATGCCAGCAAAGTCAATAACTGAGAAGAAATGGACAAGTTCTTAGAAACATATAGCCTTCCTAGGTTGAATCACAATAAATTGAGAAATGTAAATAGACCAATCAAGAGTAAGGACATTGAATCAGTAATCTGAAATCTTTTCAAAATAAAAATCCAGGACCAGATGGCTTCACTAGTGAATTTTACAAAACATTCAAAGAGAACCTAATAGCCATGCTACTCAAACTCTTCAAAAAAATTGAAGACGAGACAATACTCCCTAACTCATTTTATGAGGCCAGCATTACCCTGATACCAAAATCTGGTAAGAATAACACAAAAAAAGAAAACTGCAGACCAATATCTCTTATGAATACAGATGTAAAATTCCTAAACAAAATTCTAGCAAATCGAATGCAACAATAAATTAAAATTATTATACATCACGACCAAGTGGGGTTCATCCAAGGGGCCTAAGGATGGTTCAACATAGGGAAATTGTTCAATGTGATACACCACAAAAACAAAATAAAGGACAAAGATCATATGATAATATCAATACATGCAGAAAAGGGGTTTGACAAGATACAACATCCATTTATGATTAAAACACTTACTAAAATAGATACAGAAGGAAAATACCTTGACATAAGAGACCATATATGACAAACCCTAATATCATAATTAATGGTGAAAAACTGAAGCACTTTGCTCTATGTTCAGGAACATGACAGGGCTGTCCCGTATCACCTCTACTTTTCAAGATAGTATTGGAAGTCCTAGCCAGAGCAATCATGCAAGGGAAATAAATAAAGAAATAAAAGGCATCCAAATTGGAACAAAGAAGTTAAATTGTCACTTTTTGCAGATGACATGATGCTTTATATGGAAAACCTGAAATACTTCACCAAAAAGTTACTAGAAACAATAAACAAATATAGTAAAGTTGCCGGCTACAAAATCAACCTACAAAAGTCCATTGCATTCCTATATCCTAAAAATGAAACCTCAGGAAAAGAGTGTGAAAAAAATTCCTTTTGCGATGGCAACAAAAAAAATAAAATACCTAGGTATAAACCAAGGATATGAAAGACCTATATGCTGAAAATTGTACAACATTTTTAAAGAAATTGAAAAAGGCACAAAGAAATGGAAAGACATTCCAGGTTCACAGATTTGAAGAATCAACATAGTTAAAATGGCTATATTACCTAAAGCAATATACAGATTTAATGCAATCCCCAGTAAGATCCCGAGGGCAGTTTTTAAAGAAGTGGAACAAAAAGTCATCAGATTTGCATGGAACCACAAAAGACCCCAAATAGTAAAGCAATCCTAAGAAAAAAGAACAATGATGGAGGTATCACACTCCCTCCATGAAGACTTCACCTTCTACTACAGGACAACTATCATTAAAACAATATGGTGTTGGCAGAAAAACAGACACATAGACCAATGGAATAGAATTGAGGACACAGAAATAAACCCACATGAATATGGACAGAGAATTTTTGACAAAAAACAAAAACATACAATGGAGAAAAGACAGCCTCTTCAAAAAATGGGGCTGGGAGAATTGGAAAGCCACATGCAAAATAATGAAACTAGACAGCTATCTGTCACCATGTACCAAAATTAACCCAAAATAGATTAAAGACCTAAACAAGACCTGAAACAAAAAACTGCATAGAAGAAAACATAGGCACTAGACTTATGGACCTAGGGTTCAAAGAGCATTTTATGAATTTTACTCCAAAGGCAAGGAAAGTAAAAGGTAAAATAAATGAATGGAACTATATCAAACTAAAAAGCTTCTGCACAGCAACAGACACTATCAACAAAGCGATGAGTCAACTAACTTAAAGGGAGAATATTTTTGCAAACAATGCCTCCGATAAGGGGCTAATATCCAAAATATATAAGGAACTCATATAACTCAAGAAGAAAAAAACAATCCAATTAAATAATGGGCCTGAAGAGACATTTCTTCAAAGAGGACATACAAATGGCCAAGAGACATTTGAAAATATGGTCAATATAACTAATCATCAGAGAAATGCAAATAAAAACTACAATGAGGTATCACCTCACCCCAGTTAGAATGGCTATCATCAACATGACAAATTGTAACAAGTGTTGGAGAGGCTGTGGAGAAAAAGGAACCCTCATACATTGTTGGTGGGAATGCAGACTGGTGCACTGCTATGGAAGGCAGTGTGGAAGTTCCTCAAAAAATTAAGAATAGAATTACCAGATGTCCCAGCAATCCCTCTCTTGGGTATCTCCCCAGAAAATCTGAAAATATTTTTTCATTAAGACATATGTGCTCTAATGTTCATTGCAGCTTTATTTATAGTGGCCAACACATGGAAACAACCAAAGTGTCCTTCGATAGATGAATGGATAAAGAAGTTGTGGTATATATATACCCAATGAAATACTATTCTGCCATAACAAAAGTTGAAATAGCACCATTTGCAACAACATGGATGGATCTTGAGATTTTTATACTGAGCTAAATAAGTCAGACAGAAAAAGTCGAAAACCATACGATTTCACTGATATGTGGTATATAAAACTGAAAACAACAAAAGAACAAGGCAAACAAATGAAGAAACAAAAACTCATAGATGTAGACAGTGGTTTAGTGGTTACCAAGGGGTAAGAGGGGATGGGCATGGTAGATGAGAGTAAAGGGGATCCAATGTATGGTGATGGAAAGAGAATTCACTCTGGGTGGTGAACACACAATGTGAGATATAGATGATGTATTACAGAATTGTATACCTGAAATCCATGTAACTGTACTAACAATATCTCCCCAACAAACTTTAATTAGAAGAAAAAAATCACTAAAAATAGAATGAACAGGTTGATAAACAGCATGTGTAATATAATCCATGTTGATGAATATATCCATGTATATATGTAAAGAAAAAAGCAAAAAAGGCCATACACATAAATGTTAAGAGTGGGTTAATTCAGCATGGTGGGATCACAGATGATTTTTTATTGATTTTATTTTTGCTTAGTGATATTTTGTAGTTTCATAACTAAAATAAAAGAAAGTCACTTCAGAAATAAAAAAAAACAATTTAAATTCATTTACACTGAAATGTTAGTGATTTCTCCAATTCACTTTTCTTCAAGTAGTTGAAACTTGTCAGCGTAAGAAGAGAAGTACTGGATGTCTGGACAGCAGAAAAGAAAGAAAAAAAGAGATCTGTAATTAAAAGATAAGTCAAGAAGGACTCACTTCATTTATTCTCTAATTTTCTTCAAGGCTGACACTGCTAGACTGACAAGTTTAGTTTCAATTTTACATGTTTGGCAGATAAACCATTCTCCCAAGAAAACATACACAGTGTGGAAAGGGCTTTCTAGATTTCTAGCCTCTGACTGGCTCTCCTGAGTACCTATTAAATACAACAAGACTGTTTGACACACTCTTAAAATTTGAAAGGAGGCAACAGTTATGCAACGTGGAGTACTTATTTATATATAATGCTATCAGCACTTCCTGCTTAAAACAGGAAGAAAAGGACTGACAGTTTACCCAAAATGAGTAAAATGAGGAGGACTCCTTATCTCAGAAACAAAAAGACAGACTACAGCTACCATTTTGACTGCTCCTGATGACTGTTTTACTTTGCTTTTTGTTTGTTTGTTTGTTTGTTTGAAGAATACTGGACACAAGGCAGCCTGGAGATTGAATAGTTATCAGGTTCAAAAATGTGCTTCATCTAGAAATCAAAGTGAGTGTTAGAATCATTTCAGAGAAGGGAGGACACCAATAATATCTTCATATAAAAGAGAAAGTTCAACATTCTCCAACAAGAGCATTTCACAACCAACACTAAGCTAATAACAAGTAATGATCTCAGACATTTATAATGCATTCCCATTTTCAAAGTGCTTGACCTCATTTAATCAACAATGAGAACTTGAAAAACAATACCTCAGGCTGTATGTTAAGAAATGTGACAAAAGTGATCAGTGTGAGTCCCTGAACACAAAATAAACATTAATTTCTCATCCAATTAAGTGTACAAAAAATGTGTACACATTTTAAGAAAGGAAAAAAAACTATTAAAATTGTAATACTCAATATATACAGATAACAAAAAAAGAATACATGTCACATTTGACTTCTGCAATGACAAGAAGTGTTCAGAGTGGCTACCATCAGTGTCCAGACACTTTTTTTTTTTTTTAAGTTTATTGGGGTGACAATTATTAGTCAAATTACATAGACTTTAGGTGTACAATTCTGTTTTACATCATCTATAAATCCCATTGTATGTTCACCATCCAGAGTCCGTTCTCTTTCCTTCACCACATATTGGATACCCTTTACCCTCATCTACGACCACCCTCCTCGTTACCCTCTGGTAACGACTAAACTATTATCTGTGTCTATGAATTTTTGTTTCTTCATTTGTTTATCTTGTTCTTCTGTTGTTTTTGATTTATATACCACACACCAGTGAAATCATATGGATCTCTGCTTTTTCTGTCTGACTTATTTCGCTTAGCATTATACTCTCAAGATCCATCCATATTGTCACAAATAGTCCTGTTTCATCTTTTCTTATCGCTGAATAGTATTCCACTCTGTATATATACCACGACTTCTTTATCCATTCATCTATCGAAGGACATTTTGGTTGTTTCCATGTCTTGGCCACAGTAAACAAGCTTCAATGAACATTCGCGCACACGTGTCTTTATGGATAAATGTTTTCAGATTTTTTGGGTAGATACCCAGGGGAGGGATTGCTGGGTCATGTGGTAATTCTATTCATAATTTTTTGAGGAACCTCCACACTGCCTTC
This sequence comes from Rhinolophus ferrumequinum, assembly GCF_004115265.2. Lineage (NCBI taxonomy): Eukaryota > Metazoa > Chordata > Mammalia > Chiroptera > Rhinolophidae > Rhinolophus > Rhinolophus ferrumequinum. Next base: position 75,373,011 of record NC_046284.1, on the reverse strand, counting down.
CATAGTGACTGCACCAGTCTGCATTCCCACCAACAATGTATGAGGGTTCCTTTTTCTCCACAGCCTCTCCAACACTTATTACTGTTTGTCTTGTTCATGGTCGCCATTCTGACAGGGGTGAGGTGATATCTCATTGTGGTTTTTATTTGCATTTCTCTGGTGGTTAGAGATGTTGAGCATTTTTTCACATGTCTATTTGCCATTTGTATGTCCTCTTTGGAGAAATGTCTCTTCAGGTCCTCTGCCCATTTTTCAATTGGGTTGTTTGTTTTTTTGTTGTTGAGTTGCATGAGCTCCTTGTATATTTTGGATATTAGCCCTTTACTGGAGGCACTGTTTCCAAAAATCTTCTCCCATTCAGTTGGTTACCTCTTTATTTTATTGATGGTTTCTTTTGCTGTGCAGAAGCTTTTAAGTTTCATATAGTCCCATTCATTTATTTTAGCTTTTACTTCCCTTGCCTTTGGAGTCAAATTCATAAAATACTCTTTGAACCCAAGGTCCATAAGTTTAGTACCTATGTTTTCTTCTATGCAGTTTATTGTGTCAGGTCTTATGCTTAAGTCGCTGATCCATTTTGAATTAATTTTGATACATGGTGACAGATAGCAGTCCAGTTTCATTCTTTTGCACGTGGCTATACAAGTTTCCCAGCACCATTTATTGAAGAGACTGTCTTTCCTCCATTGTATGTTTTTAGCTTTGTCAAAAATTGCATATCCGTATTTACATGGTTTTATTTCTGGGTTCTCAATTCTATTCCATTGGTCTATGTGTCTGTTTTTCTGGCAATACCATGCTGTTTTGATTATTGTAGCCCTGTAGTAAAAGCTAAAGGCAGGGAGTGTGATACCTCCAGTACTGTTCTTTTTTCTTAAGATTGTTTTGCCATTTGGGGTCTTTTGTGGTTCCAAACATATATGATGATTTTTTGTTCTATTTCTTTAAAAAACGCCATTGGGATTTTGATGGGGATTGCATTAAATCTGTATATTGCTTTGGTATTATGGCCATTTTAACTATGTTGATTCTTCCAATCCATGAGCACAGAATGTCTTTCCATTTCTTTGTGTCTTCTTCAATTTCTTTTAAAAATGTCTTATAGTTTTCAGCATAGAGGTCTTTCACATCCTTGGTTAAGTTGATTCCTAGGTATTTTATTCTTTTTGCTGCAATTGCAAATGGAATTGTTTTTTTGTATTTCTTTTTCTTAGATTTCATTGTTAGTATATAGGAATGCAATGGACTTTTGTATGTTGATTTTGTAGCCGGCAACTTTACTCTATTCGTTGATTGTTTCTAACAGCTTTTTGGTGGAGTCTTTAGGGTTTTCTATACACAGCATCATGACATCTGCAAAGAGTGACAATTTAACTTCTTCATTACCAATTTGGATGCCTTTTATTTCTTTCCCTTGCCTGATTGCTCTGGCAAGGTCTTCAACCCTATGTTGAAATGCAGAGGTGATAGGGACAGCCCTGTCCTGTTCCTGAAGGTAGAGCAAAGGGCTTCAGTTTTTCACCATTAATTATGAGATTAGCTGAGGGTTTGTCATATATGGCCTTTATTATGTTAAGGTATTTTCCTTCTATACCTATTTTATTAAGTGTTTTAATCATAAATGGATGCTGTATCTTGTCAAAAGCTTTTTCTGCATCAATTGATATAATCATATGATTTTCGTCCTTTATTTTGTTTATGTGATGTATATCACATTGATGGATTTGCGGATGTTGAACCATCCTTGTGCCCCGGGGATGAACTCCACTTGGTCGTGATGAATGATCATTTTAACGCATTCTTGTATTCGATTTGCTACAATTTTGTTTAGGATTTTTGCATTTGTATTCATCAGAGATATTGGTCTGTAATTTTCTTTTTTTGTGTTGTCCTTACAAGTTTTGGTATCAGGGTAATGTAGGCCTCATAAAATGAGTTAGGGAGTACTGTCTCTTCTTTAATTATTTGGAAGAGTTTGAGCAGGAATCGTATTAGATCCTCTTTGAAGGTTTGGTAGAATTAACTAGTGAAGCTATCTGGTCCCGGACTTTTGCTCTTGGGAAGGTTTTGGATGACTGATTCAATTTTGTTACTGGTGATCGGTCTGTTTAGATTTTCCAGTTCTTCATGGTTCACCCTAGGAAGACTGTATGTTTCTAAGAATTTGTCCATTTCTTCTAGGTTATTGAATTTGGTGGCATATAGTCCTTCATAGTATTCTTGGATGATCCTTTGTATTTCTGTGGCATCCGTGATAACTTCCCCTTTTTCATTTATGATTTTGTTAATTAGTTTCTTCTCGCCTTTCATCTTTGTGAGTCTAGCCAAGGGTTTGTCAATTTTGTTAATCTTTTCAAAGAACCAGCTCTTGGTCACATTAATTTTTTCCATTGTCTTTTTGTTCTCTATTTCATTTAGTTTTGCTGTGATTTTTGTTATTTCCTTTCTTCTGCTGACCTTCGGTTTCATTTGTTCTTCTTTTTCTAGTTCCTTAAGATGTAATGTGAGGTTATTTATTTGGGAGTTTTCTTGTTTCTTGATATAAGTCTGTAATGATATATATTTCCCTCTTAAAGCTGCTTTCGGTGCATCCCAAAAATTTTGGTAGGATGTATTTTCATTTTCTTTTGCTTCTATGTATCTTTTGATCTCTCTTGTAATTTCTTCTTTGACCTGGTGGTTCTTTAAAAGTATGTTGTGTAATCTTCATATATTTGTGTTTTTTCCTGCTTTCTTTTTGCAGTTGATATCTAATTTCAAAGCCTTGTGATCAGAGAATATGCTTGGTATGATTTCAATCTTCTTAAATTGGCTGAGGCTGATTTTATGTCCCAATATGTGTTCTATCCTTGAGAATGTTCCATGCACACTTGAAAACAAGGTATAGTCTGATGTTTTAGGATGAAGTGCTCTATATATGTCAGTTATGTTCATTTCATCTAATGTGTCATTTAGGGTTGCTATTTCATTATTTATTTTCTGTTTGGATGATTTATCCATAGCTGTCAATGATTTACTGAAGTCCCCTAGTGTAATTGTGTTTTGGTCAATTTCTCCCTTTATTTCTGTTAGTAGTTGCTTGGTATATTTCGGTGTTCCCTGATTGGGGGCAGAAATATTGATGACTGTTATGTCTTCTTGTTGTATAGTCCCCTTTACCATTATGAAATGTCCATGTTTGTCTCTTGTTACCTTTTTCACCCTGAAGTCTGTTTCATCTGATATCAGTATGGCTACACCTAATTTTCTCTGGATACCATTTGCTTGGAGAGTCAATTTCCACCATTTCACTTTGAGTTTTTGCGTGTCCTTCTAGCTCAGATGTGTCTCTTGGAGACAGCATATGGTTGGGTTTAGTTTTTTGATCCAATCTGCTACTCTGTGCCTTTTTATTGGTGAGTTCAGTCCATTTACATTTAGGGTGATTATTGATATGTGAGGATTTTCTGTCATTCTATCTTTAGTTTTCTGGTAAGGCTGTGTCTCCATTGTTTCTTTGCCTTGTTGTTGTTGTCTACTATTTCTGTGTGGTGGTATTCTATGATGTTTCCCTCTGTTTCTTCTTTTATCACAGTATATATTTCAGTTCCGGATTTTTTTTGAGTGGTTACCCTTAAGTTTATGTAAAAAAAGTTTGATATTTAGTGTATTCCATTTTCTTCAGCACGCTTACTTTCTCCATTTCCATATTCCGTTTCAGGCCTTTACTCTTCCCCTTTTTATGTTTTGGTTGCCACAAATTGTCCCAGTTGATGGTGGTCGAATAGCCTCCTTTAGTATTTCTTGTAGTGCAGGTCGTGTATTAGAAAATTCCCTCAGCTTCTGTATGTCTGGAAAGGTCTTTATTCCTCCTTCATATCTAAAGTATATCTTTGCTGGATACATTATTCTTGGCTCATAATTTCTCTCTTTCAATATTTTGAATATTTGGTTCCACTCCGTGCTGGCTTGTAGAGTTTCTGCTGAAAAAAACTGATAATAGTCTAATGGGCTTTCCTTTGTAGGTTACCGTCTTCTTTTCCCTGGCTGCCTGGAGGATTCTTTCTTTGTTGTTGATTTTAGACAGCTTCAGTACAATGCGCCTTGGAGAAGTCCTGTTGGGATTGAGGTAATTAGGTGTTCTATTTGCTTCTTGAATTTGAGGATCCAGTTCTGTCCACAATTTTGGGAAGTTCTCATCAACAATTTGTTTGAATATATTCTCTGTTCCCTTCTCTCTTTCTTCTCCTTCTGGGATGCCCATTATTCTTATATTGCTCTTTGTAATGGAGTCAGAAAGTTCTTGTAGAGTTCTTTCATTTCTTTTAAGTTTCAAGTCTCTTTCTTCTTCCATTTGTGTCATTTCCTGATTTCTATGTTCGATGTCACTGGTTGTTTCCTCCATCTGGTCAACTTTACTACGTAAGATGGCTATTTCATTCTTAATTTATTCAATTGAGTTCTTAATCTCCAGAAATTCTATTTAGTTCCTTTTAAAAATTTCAATCTCTTTTGTGAAATGCTCATGTTGTTCTTAGATCGTGTTTCTGAGTTCATTTAACTGCCTTTCTGTGTTTTCTTGCATCTCGTTGAGTATTTCAGAACTGCAATGTTGAATTCTCTGTCATTTAAGTCACATATTTCCATATCTTTAAGTTCCTTTTCTGGAGACTTTTCACTTTCTTTCTGAGTTGTCTTGTTGTCTTGGTTATTCATTGCAATTACTGATCTATTATTTCTCTTCCTAGACTTCTACAGGAGTGGCTTCTGCAACAGGTTGATAGGAAGAGGTGTTTCTTTTGTTTTCCAGTACTTGTTGGTAGAATGTTTTATTTTCTCTCCGACTGTAGCCTTTTTTTCTCCCTCACACGGTAGTGCTATGTTTTGTCTGCACTATTCCAGCTTCTCACACAATGGGAGGATTCCCTGGGAGACGGAGTTCTCCTCTGTTAATAGTTCTCCAGGGTCACAGGGCACAGTGTCCGTGTGGATATTCAGAGAGCTTTTGAAGTTCCAAAGTTATTCCTGCACCAGATTCATAGCCCTTGTGTTTCAGCAGTTCTGTTTACTCCTGCAGGGATCTGCCCAGATAGGTGGGGTCAGTGGAGGGGTGAGTTGTGAGAGGTGGTCCAGAGCAATGGTGGCGACCACCACCACAGCTAGTCCTGCTTCCACAGCTCCCTCATCTTTGCTGTAACTAGTTGGGGTGCAAATCTGTGTCTGTGGTCCACAGTTCTCAGAACAGCTAATATTCTTTTCTTTTGATCTGACTCTGCTACTGTTCCTCTTCTGGCACCGTGCAGGTGGGAGCGGGGTGGTCTCCTTGCCTAATGCTTCCGTTCTTCACTGTGGTGAGGGCCTAACTCACCATTTTCAGCCTTCTTTCCTCAGTCTTTTCTCCAAGGTACTCTGCTGTGAGCCGTGTTATATGCTGTCCCCTCAGCCCTGTGTGCCATAAACAGTCCGAGTTCTTCCCTCTCCCGCAGTTGCAGTAGCTCCGGGATGCAGCGAGCACACTTGGAGCACTGAGCTAGGTCTGTGTCCTGAGCCCTCGGGGCACCGTCTCTGCACTTCTCCCTTCCTTCGTTCACCACTTGCCTGATTCGCCTACCTTTAGGTGAATTCAGTAGGGGGCCTCTGTTTTTTGCCTGTCTTCTGTGCAGGGATTCCTTTGTGGAGTTATAGTTGTTCCATTTGTTTTAAATTCCAGGGGAGTTTTACAGAGGCTCACCTCACTCCACCATTTTGGTGACCAGAGTCCCCAGACACTTCTGATTATGGCAAACTGCTGCTTGAACAACGTTGACCAAAGTGTCCACTTGTATACATTTTTTTTGGCACTGCCGGTATTTTCCTGGTATAAAGAAAATGTTCATGAGCTGTCACCTCACACCTGTTAGAATGGCTATCATCAACAAGATAAATAATAATATGTTTTGGAGAGGCTGTGGAGAAGAAAGATCCCTCATACACTGATGGTGGGAATGCAGGTTGGTGCAGCTGCTATGGAAAACAGTATGGATAATCCTACAAAATTAAGAATAGATGTACCATATGACCCAGCAATCTCTCTGCTGAGTGTGTACCCCCAAAATCTGGAAACATTTATCCGTAAAGATGTATGTCCTCTTTGCGATGTTCATTGTCGCATTATTTAGAGTGGTCAAGACACGGAAGTAACCAGTGTTGTTTGATAGATGATTGGATAAAGAAGTTGTGGTATATATACACAATGGAATACTACTCCGTCATCAGAAAAGATGAAATGCTGCCATTTGTTACAACATGGATGGATCTTGAGATTATTATGCTAAGTGAAATAAGTCACACAGAAAGGGTCAAGAGCCATATGACTTTACTCATATGTGGGATATAAAACTGAAATAAACAATGTACAAGACAAATAAAGAAACAAAAAGTCATTGACCAGAGAAGAGTTTAGTGATTACCATATGGTATGGGGAGAAGGAGGATTGTAGAAGAGGTAAAGGGGTAAAATATATGGTGATGGAAGAACTGACTGGGTGGTGAGCACACAATGTTATATATAGATGATGTATTGTAGAATTGTACACTTGAAACCTATGTAGTTTTACTTATCATTGTCACCCCAATAAATTTAATTTGAAAAATTAAAAAATAAAAAATAAATAAAAAGTAAAAATAGTTGAGCCTCCTTTTTATTGGCATGTTAGTGGGTCGGATTGACCCTCAGGCTGAGTGTCTGTGAGGTTTGGCCAAGTCCACAGCTTATGGAGTGCTGCATGGGGGGAGTGGGTCTTACCTCACTGAGTAGGATTCATCCCAGTGGTCTTTGGTGCCTGCCTGTTGAGACTGTCCTTTGGGTGTACCACTAATTGGGTTATTTGGGCAGTGCTCTGCTGTGGTCTGAAGCCAACCTCCAAGTATGTCGGTTTTGGGGCCTCTTGCTAGGGTCTCTGGTGCAGACCCAGGTCACCCACTGCCTGTGACCAGCTGAGGACTACCTGGTAAAAGTTACAAGGTGGTCGGCTGTTGTTCAATGCCTGTGCTATTCCTGGAGGTGGGTGGGAGAGGCCAGGCTGTGAATCAAGGAAGTCTGCCACCAGTATTGGGCCTGGGGTAGCTCTGCAAAAGGTCAGAACATCCTGAGGCCTGCTGCCACCTGCCAATTTTCTTTAAGGTTCAGTCACTGGTAAAGCCTTGTGCGGTATGCAAGTGGGTGAGGCAGTCTCAGGGAGTCAGTATAGTGGGAAGAGTTATGGTCACCAGGTTAATGTAAATTCTTGTTTGGTGCCAGTGCTAAGCCTGAAGCTACTCAGCAAAAGTGTCAGAGTACGCTGAGGCCAGTTGCCACCTGCCTGGTGTTTGTTTTCCAAGGAAGAGTGCACTGTGCGTGGGGCTGGATGCTCTTGGAGAAAGTTCCTGTATCACTGGGGGAGTTGGGTGTGGCAGGGCTGCAGTGAGTCAGCAGGGTGGAGCTGCAGAGCTCACCAGACCAATCAGATTCAGATTTTGCCATAAGCGTAGGGGGCGGGCTCAACACAGGAAAGATGGCACCAGCCTACCTGCTGCACTGGAGAAGGACTCTTCATAGAGCCAATGCCAACTGTCCTCCAGCCCTCATCTTGAAGCCACACATTTCAATCTGCCCCCATGTATGTCTCTGACACTCCCCAAGTTACTCTCTCTCAGCTGGAGCCCAAGGTGAGTGTCTGGGTGTTAGAGAGTCTGTTTGCAGGCCCTTTAAGAGGATGCCTGGGTTTCCCGCAGTCTTCCATCCTACCCAGATTGTCAGAATCCCCAGTTTTTCACAGCCAGATGTTGTGTGGGGTCCTCTTCCTGGCACCAGTACTCTGGGCTGGGGAGGTCAGTGTTGGGCTGGGGTTTGTCACTCCTCTGGGGGCAATCTCTGTGGCCAAGATATCCCTCCCAGTTCTCAACCACCACAGGGAGGTTTGGGGTTAGCCAGTACTATGTCTGCACCACTCCTACAAGTCTCAACATGGCTTCTTCTTTATATCCTTAGTTCAAAAACTTCTGTTCAGCCAGATTTCAGATGGTTCCCCAGGTTGATTGTTCTATAAATTTAGTTATAATTTTAATTTGTTCTTGGAAGGAATCAGGCACAGTGTTTATCTACTTCGCCATCTTGGATTCCCTTAGACATTATTTTTTAATCTTTAATTTTCATGTTTGTCAGTTTCTTTCAAGTTAGCAAGGTAAAAAAAAGCAACCACACCAAAACAAAAGTAGTTATATTTAGGAGGACTGAAAATTGTCATTTCTCTACCTAGAGGGCAATGAGACAAATGAGAAAATAGAAAACCTTTGTTTCCCATTTTGTATAGTTAATAATATGACTTTCTTTGCCAAAGGACAGTTTTCCATAAGGATAAGTTAGTTGTGTTAAATTTTTAAGGTAGTGCTAGTGAGATGCAAAACATTTCCTAGATTAAGTAACTAGCTATCAAGAGAAACTGTAAAGGTCAGATGCTTGGGAATACAAATTTAAATGTCAATTGAGCAAGAGATACATGTAAATCTGTTTGATAAAATTTAAGTTATGCTTTTGTAATTTAGAATAGGAATATATTCTTGGATTCAATAAAATTATTATGAAGGGGATTATATGAAGGGATTATGTATAGTTCAGAAAAAAGAGATGTAGTGAACAGATGAATGAGGAGTTAGAATTTGTCTTGTGATTTATCTGGGGTAACAGAGCTCTAGAATGGATCAAAGAAAATGTTTTAGATTTGGCCTTTCAGAGATATTCTGCTGTTTTTGATCAAGCAAAGGCAATCTAACAGGTTGTGCCCATGAAGTAGAATAGAATAAGTGAGCTTTGTTTCCTACCTCTTTACTAAAAAAGGCCCAGAAATTTACACTGTTTTGAGATCTAATCTCACCTTTCAAGCTTCTAAATTTTCCATCACTAGAGTCATTAAGGGTTATAAGAGGAAAATACAGAGAGATATATTTAAAAATCTCAAAAGGCCATTCAAAAGTCAATTAAACATAAAAAGTCATGTCACTAGAGTGAAAAGCCAGGAAATTTTGACAACAACAACAACAAAAAACCCAAAGTTTATATTCTGAGATGAGTTCAGAAAACAATTTATGTTTAATCTGGAGACTAAAATACAAAGCATTGATTTAAGATCTGCAATTATTTTTTGAGATACAGAAATCATATTGACTGAACAAAATAAAAAGCCAAGTGTATAATGAAAGACAGCTTTCATAGCTAATGCAGTTTGAAGGACTGTTAAAGACTAGAGGAATGTGTATGATGACTGTGGCATGTTAATACCACAGGTTACTATATAGTTGTTAGGAATTGTAAACATGAAGGATTTTCTAATGTCAATGTTCTAGGATAGTATATAATATTCATAAGATGTTCTTCCAAATAAAATCGTAAGGTTTAGGTCATGATTCATGTGTTCATTAAAAACTTTAAGGATGTAGTTTAAATAAACCTGGTTTTTAAAGTGAAAAAAATAAACAATTTAAAAAAATCTTTGCTTCTACTCCTTATATTTTGAAGGTGGAAAATGGTCCAGAAGGACAGAATAGCAAATTAAGAAATTTCATTCTGGAGTCGGACTGCCTAGATTTGAACCCTGGTTCTCATGCTTACCATGTGTCTGACATTTGACAAATTACTTAACTTCTTTGCACCTCAGTTTTTAAATCAGCAAAACAGGGATAATAATGATACCTACCTCACAGGGCAATTTTAAGCATTAAATGAATTGATACAGATAAAGCCCTTAAAACAGAGTAAAAGCTCAATAAATATTAGGCAAATATATACTTAAAAATTTAGATGTATACTTTTCAACTTCAAGGAATTCTGCGAAGTGATGATTCCACTTTGGGAGAAAAATACTAACACATATAGAAAAGTTGGGGAAAAAAGTAAGTACTAACAAGTGCGGTATTGGTTATAAATTCATATGACATTAAAGAACAACTTCATGGTGAGCTTGTAGGTGATTGAAGTATGGTATGTTTTTGTGTGGGAAGAAGTGGGATGGTGAGTGGAAGTGAGAATGTAGGCAAAATTCTGGAGGTAGGAATAAATAAGCAACGAGATTCTTTACTGTGGAATAGAATTTAATTATAGCCATATTTTTGTCCTAATTCTTTCAAAATTGAGAATTCATGTAGGAAATATGAATTGGTATATTTAAGTAACAAAACCATCTCTAAATACTTTAAAATTATACACATACATTTTAAGGTAAAACTTTAACATATGTATGTTAACATATTTATGTATATTATGATCACATTTGAATTTCAAAACTGCCCTGTAAGAAACGCAGGACAAGTATTATTATTACCATTTTACAAATAGAAGCTGAGGATCAGAGTTTATGTCACATGCTTAAAGTTATACTGCTAGTAAATAATATAGACTAGATTAGCATCCAGGTCTTCTGGCTCTTTTACCACACTATTCTTACTGAATAGCAGAAAGATTAGTAAATGAGAAATGAGGACTGACTTTTATGATGAATATTACATTTGATCTTTGTCTCAAGCAAGGAAAAAACGGTATAGGGTAAAAGTATAGGTACTGCCAAATTTTAGGTATGTTAAAAATAAATGGACGTCAGTTATTACTATGCCTTAGAAGTCTTCTCTCTTTATGTTCTGAGTATTTCTCCCCTAAAGGTTTGCAACATTTGAGGTGAAATAGAAATAACATACACATGGCAGATTCAGAAATAACTTCTTTCATAACTTTCCTTTTTCTTCACTATTATCATTTATTTCCTCTGAGGTAATGTGCCTTTTGAAATACAGAATTAAGGAACAGACCACACTTCAGCAAAAGCTTGTCCATGAATATTATATTTTAGTCATAATCAAGTTGTTTTTGTTGTTTTAAGAACAAAGCTAACACTGTAATATATAATCCATTGTAAACATATCTTTGATATTCCTGTCAACATGCCAATACAAAAGTACAAAGTATAAAACAACAAAAAAGTTTGTAAGTAACTTCCATTCATAAATGTATATCATAGAGCAAAATATCTTACATATAGCTATACACATATGCATAAATACAAGTACTTTTAAAAATAATTTTTAATATCAATATTCAATTTTTATTTAGAAACCCATTTTAATTAATTTTGATCCCAGAAATAAGCATGTAGAAAAGTAGACCCTTTTTTATCTTCTTTAGGTTAATTTTTAATTACTTCTGTTCAAATATAGGAATGCCAGTTGTCTGGTTTCCTAAGGAAGGTCGGTGTGTCATGTAGGGAGAGAATTCCCTACGAGAACCTCAATAAGCAAGAAAAATTCCACCATTCTCTTTTGGGGGCCTGAGTCAGGAGCAGAAAAAAATTGGACACAAACTGAACTTTGACCAGGGTTATCTTCCTCAGTTTCCAGACTATACATTGCATGGAGCCTTTAGGGCCATTTGGATGAATACTAGGCTGTTCTAGCACTTGCACATTCTCTTCTGGAAGAAATAGCCCTACTTTGCCTACCCAGTCAATACTACAAAGGAAGAGGGTAATGGTACATTTTATGTAGCTCCTGGGTCATTCTAGTTCTCATCTGATGACATGTATACAAAGGGATATGCTAGTATGATTGAGAACTATTTACTAATTTTATATCTTAAAAGGCTAGTTCTTATCCTTTTATAGTTTTTGTTTGAAGGTGAAAACCTTGATCTTGGACTTATTTTTTTTACAGTGACAATACACAATTATTCTCCACCTTTTGGTGAATGGTCAAAAAACATTTATAATTTATTTAATAGTTGTGGACTGAATTTTTAATGCTTAAAAAATATCTTTAGGACCTCTAATAATGTGGATGCATAAATAAGATAGATTTGTAAGCACACCTTCAGTTAAGTACTTATAAATTATTAATAGAAATTCTTATTTTTGTTGTAAATGATTTGAGATAATGCTTGGGAAACTCTCATTGATTTACATTGGAGATGGGTTTACACTATTCTTTTAATATTTCCTCTCCTTTTTCTGGCAAAGAGGTCTTCTTCTTGGGTACATAAATCATGCTGGACAATGAATGCTTTCTAAATGTAGACAGCCTTCTCCTAAAGTTTCCCCCTGAAAAGAAGTATAAGAGAGGATCAAAGCAACAATTTGATGCAGCCAGAGACAAGGTTATGACCACTGACTTTTGCATTCTAAGGACAGAATCACAGGGTTTAGTTTCATTGTGTAAAAAGTGAAGGTGGATGGTGCGTTGAATATGATATGGCATGAAGCTGATCAAAAAGGCAGCTGTCACGACTATAATCATCCCTATCGCCTTTTTACGACTTGACAGATTTTTCTTCATTGAATTTTTCAGTAAGGTCAAAATGATCATTGTGTAACAGACAATTATAATAATAAAAGGGATGATAAATCCGACAAACAATGAAACATAATGCAAGATTAAAACATGATTTTTAGCTTGATTGTCCTGTGGAGGCTCAAAGCACTTGGTGTTGTTTCTCTCATCTTTGTAAGATGTGGACATTAAAAATGGAGAACTGGTCAAAATCACAAAAATCCAAATGCCAGCACACACAAATCTGGCTTTTTTCTGTGTAACCACATTAATGTTCTGGACTGGGAAAACAATTGCAATGCACCGGAAAAAGCTCATGGCTGTCATAAAGAAGATGCTACAATAGAGGTTGACATACAAGGCATAGGTGCTAAGGCGGCACAAAAAGTCACCAAAGAGCCAAATGCCTTTGTGAACATAGTAGACCACGCGGAGAGGCAGTGTACACACGCACAGTAGATCTGCAACTGCTAAATTAATCATGTATATTTGGAAGGCTGACTTCTCATGATATGTTTTTATGAGGACATAGAGCACAAAGCCATTACCAAAGAAACCCACAACAGAGATCATAGAGTACAAGGTGGAATATACTTGATTGCGGAAGTCATCAATAGTGTCATTGCATGTGTTATTACTGGCAGAAGATACTGTCAGATTTCCAACTCCATCCATGTTTCTCTAGGAATGTCTGCTTGGTGCCTACAATATATATTAAAAAATTTTGTCAATTTTTACCAGACCATAAATTACAGGAGGTACTAAGGTTTCATTTTATAGTGTCACTATGTATACTTTTTTGACCACAGCAGAAAGCAAGGATGGTGTGGCAATGAGGAGGGATTCAGGTGCACCTTGTCTCTAGAAGGGTTTGGGTCCTACAGGCACTCTTTTATCCCTCCATTTCCACCCATGTTTGCTGATACACTTCCTTTTAATCTTTAAGACCTAGCTAAAACAGCGTTGCCTTATTTTAAGTCATATCTCTCCAGTACTATTCTGTAAATCTTCCTTTTAATTGAGTTTGTTTTTTGATGAGAGAAAAGCTCTAAAGATAATAGTGTTTTTTGTTTTTGAAGAAAAAATGTTTTTAATAATGAAAAATATAACAAAAAAAGATTTAAAAAGGTCTAATGAATTAAATTGAAGGGAAATAGCCAGAAAAAGAGAGCCAATCTGTGTAACCAAAATGATATAGATTTATACAATTTATACTTTTATATGAATTTTCCTGAAAGGTCCCAGATCCTCTTCTTTGTCATTTAAACCATTGTTACTATTAAGATAGTAGTTTCATAAATGTGAATCTATCTATCTATTTATCTATCTATCTATCTATCTATCTATCTATCTATCTATCTATCTATCTATTGGCAGAGCACTGAATTCTCTTGGAAAATGAAATCTGGGTGAGAATGCATGGTTCCCCTAAAAAGAGGGCCTCCTAGGTAATGTTTGTTGGATGATACTCCTACCTAGGGAAAATAATCGGATTTGTTATCAATGGAACTCACTCTCCTAAGACATAATCTTAATCTAGAACATGGTTGACTTTATTTAGAACCACAGAACACCAAGGCTGGCCTAATTATAGAAGTCATCCAGTTATTTTAATGAGGAAAATAGTACAAAGAGGTGAAATGCGTTTCTAAAATCTGTGCCATAAGTTAAGGCTCTGAGGAAAAATGGAGCATAACTAGTTGGAATATACTTTCGGGGTGAAGATATTGTAGCTGTTCATCTTTGTTCTCTTCCTAGACTCATACTCAAATCCTTACTGTTCAACACTACATGTCCATTTCTCTTATAGCAAGAAGGTGTCACTTGGTCTAGCCTAGTTCAACTATATCAGGTCAGTCAATTAGGGCACCCAACAAGCTCTGATCAGAGAGAAATGTGAATAAGATAGTGTGAAAGTAGTGATATCTTTAGTATTCCTCCAGATTCTTTCCCTTTATTCTATATGAAGGGGGGAGCAACTCATCCACATATAATATGATGAACAACCTTTGATTGAAGTCTGAATTTTTTGGCCTTTAACACAGCTCTTGTTCCCTAGTAAGAGAGGAGTTGGGATTTGTAAAGTGAGAACACTGAACGTGCAACAACTGTCAGAAATGGAGGGGACTCATCTTGTCTCTGCCTTAGGGACATAGAAACAGATAGCTATGGTAGTGATTGTAGTTGGGATGTAACTTCCTAGGCTTAGTACTACTAGCAATTATATTTGCTGTGAAGAGGTTTCATTCATCCATCCCGGCTAGTTGTTCCTTTTTTTTCCCTTTCATTGAAAAAAATGCCATTATTTTCATAAGAACTGTTGGTATATGATAAAAAAAAAATGAAGATGAATCATTCTGAGAGTATATCTAGGATTATAGAGAAAAATTAGTTCACTATTCCCAACCTCTGCATTATTTCTTAGTTTGCTTTCCTGTTACCTGCCTCTTTCACCATTTGTTCTCTGAACGCAGGTGAAATTGCGCAAGAAAGGGAACCACCTAAACTTAACCTAGTCTTTTTTTTTTAGCTTCTAGTATTACCATTTTATTTATTTATTTATTTATTTATTTATTTATTTATTTATTTATTTATTTATTTATTGGGGTGACAATTGTTAGTAAAATTACTTAGTCTTTTTTGTTAGCCTTGTCTTGGGTTTTCCCCAAATCGGGCAGTGTTATGTTGTGAGGCACTAGATGGTGCTGTTGAGATTTTTGATACAGCCTTTGTTTTAAGACCTACACTTGAAAGGTATTAGGTAATTACCATCTGTCCTGCTTACCATCACCAACCCTCACTATACCCTGCCACAAACTCTTTCCAGAATAATTTTGCATACATTATAGCTTCCAATTATGTCATGTCCTTGCTCTAAAACCTTCAATGTTTCCTGAGAGGCTTCAGAGTAAAATCCGGATTTCTTGGCTTGATATTTAAGGCTCTCAACAGTCTGGTTGCAGCTGAAGTTTCCTAGCTTCTTTCTCATTTCTCCTCTTTGCACACCTTAAAGTTCAATGAAACAACTATTTTACTATACCAGGGGCTTGTTTTCCCACCTGCCTGTCTTTTAAAATGGATTTCTTCTTCCTAAAATACCCTTTCCTCCATCTATGTGTGAAAACTACCCATCCTTCAGCCTTCTCAGCCTCCATCCAAAGTAATTTCTATTATTTTCCCTTCTAGGGAACTTTAAATATATCTTGCAGATAAATATTTTGTATGTATATGTTATCTTCCCTCACAGACTATCTGGTTGATATATAAGAAGGTGTCACACACAGGGATAACACATATGTACTTTGCCCATAAGTAGTCATAAATATTAATTGAGTCAATGAGTAAATGAATGATGGAAAAAGTTTATCATTTGAAAGTATTGTTTATCATTCAAAATCACTTAGAGTTATTTTTCCATTCCGATATAATTAAAAACCTTTCCAGGGGCAGCTGAATGGCTCAGTTGGATAGAGCGTGAGCTCTGAACAAGAGTTGCCGGTTCAATTCCCACATGGGCCAGTGAGCTGTGCCCTCCACAACTAGATTGAAGACAACAAGCTGCTGCTGAGCTTCTGGAGGCGTGGCCGGATGACTCAGTCAGTTAGAGCGGAAGTTGGCAACAACAAGGTTGCCGGTTCAATTCCCTCATGGGATGGTGGGCTGTGCCTCTTGCAACTAACTAAAGAATGAAGATGGCGACTGGACTTGGAGCTGAGCTGCGCCCTCCACAACTAGATTGAAGGACTACTACTTGGAGCTGATTGGCCCTGGAGAAACACACTGTCCCCTAATATTCCCCAATAAAATTAAACAAAACAAAACAAACAAAAAACTTTTCCAGACTCAGAGCCTAAAGTGGCTCTGTTAAATTGCTTCCCAAAGTATTAAGGAAGGCACTAAATCAACCTTAAGATTGTCAGATTTAAAAAATCTGTATCTTGACACAAATTAATCATTTATTTATTTGTCTGTTAAATAGCATAAATAAATAAACTTGAAATTCCCATACCTCTGAGTGAAAGATGTCAAATAAAACTGATTATAAAAACAGACAAAAACAAACAAACAAAACAAAACAGATGATCTTTAGTCCCATTAATAAAGTTACCAGTCCTTCCAGACCAAAATAAGCCTTCCTAGTAATTTCTGTATTTAGGTTCAATTGTTTATTTATAACTAAGTCAAGTCAATGACCTATATTAGGCTATTAAAAACAAGACTGTAAGACTTTCACACAAATAATAAATCCTGGGGTAGGGATCATTTAGTTCAGCCAGTCATTTTACAGATGATGGCCTTACTTATCTCAAACAGCATTTAATGCATGTTTATAGAATTTACTGTGATCTTCCAATAATGAGACCTACGCTATATGGAGATGGCTAAGATCTCATCCCTGTGTTTAAGCAGCTCACAGTCTGGTGGGGAAAGGAATGATGTCTCAGAAGTGTGGAGACGTTACAATACAATATGGTAAGAGCCATCTTAACCCAAAAGAAATTGGTTATTAATTGATTAATATAAAGAAGCCATAAACATAAATGAAATTAATTTTTAGTGCAGATGATGAAGAAAGTTAATTTGTTAAGATAATTTGCAAGTTGATAAAAATAAGAATCATTTAGAAAATGGAGCCATACCTCCTTGTGGTGCTGCAGTACTCTTCACAAATATTCTGGTTAGTGGTCAGTTCCTCTTATGTAATAGCAGATGAAGCCTAAGCTGAAATCATAAGATTGAAAAGGAAGTTAATGACCTTAGAAGAAGTCCAGAAGGGTCATGGGAGCTTAACAGCCTTCAGCACAGATCCAGGGTGTGTGATGGAATATCAAAGCTCTACTGACAGACCTAGGAATAGTTATTGCATTCTGTGCCTCATTCTTTTCTCTCCATTCATGTTTACATCCCCAGGGGCGAAACTGGGAATACAGACCAGGGCTGATCACAGATGTTTGCACGTAGCTTCTGTATCTAAAGAGGAAAACATTATTATAAAAATACTTCTTTCTCTATGAAACCGTATTTTCCATTTTCTCTTCTAAACAGTTTGTTACAAAGTTCAAAGGGGAAATAATTTGGAAGATCATATCCAAGGATCTAGTTTACTAGGAAGAAGAGTTACAACATTAAAAATATCAACTATATCTGTCTGGGATAGATTAGGAACAGTTTTCCCTGAAGGAAGGATGGCTTAGAGGACCTTGGACTCTTCTCCCTAAAAATTCATAATAGCAGTTATTGTTTACATCACTAATTTGGCATACATACCATTGGAGATCAACTGTTTTGTAGTTTGTATAGTTAACTTTTCATGACTGTATATCTCTTCTCTTCAATTAAACTATATCAGAAAAATCTACCAAAGTATAACAAATCTTCAAGAAATGAGCAAAGAAGAGCTTTCTTGGACCAGTAGCAACTTGAACACTTTTGTTCTAAATTTGTGTTGCCCTATGGCAACTTTCATCGCTGTCTGCAAAGATCCCAGAGGCTTGCCACTTTTCATTTATCTGTGGTCTAAGTGCCAACAAAATAAACACATTCTTCCAGTTTATTCTTAACAAATCCAAATAGGCTGGAACTTTCCAAAGGAACTCTACTGAAAAAAAGGAAATAAAACAGACAAGTTTTAAAAGTAAGAACCTAAACCTACAGCTACGATATTGCTGTTTTGGTCCACCCTGTATTCACATAATCATTTTTCAGATCTTCTTCAATTTATTCTCACTCTCTGAATTTCCCCTTTTTCTACAGGTAAGGAGTTGACAAAGATAGCCTATTACTAGCAGTCTGGGTGAAGTATGCGTGGCAGGTGGGGAATTACTCAGACAGACTTGGCTTTTAGATTTTGTTATTCAAGCAGTAAACTTTTTTTTTGGTTTGGCTTGTCCTAGGTCTCTAATCAATAAAGATATTTTAACTGAATATTGAATGAAAAAAATCCTTTCTTTTTACCACTTTACACAATAGTATTGTTTTTATTTTAAAATAATTATAGATTCATAGAAAGTTAGTATGGAGGGAGATTTCACCCAGTTCCCCCCAATTGTAGTATATTACATAACTGTAGTACACTATTAAAACCAGGAAATTGACTGGTACAATCCATAGACATTATTCAGATTTCAACACTTTTGCATGCAGTTAAAAAGAATCTGTTCTAATCCTGAAATTATGATCATACTCATCTTATATATGGAGAAAACTAACTTTGGCTTTTTCAGTTTTGTGCTTAAACAAAACTTACACTTCTCCCTCATGTGGAAAGAGAAAGCAAGTTAATGAATTTCTAAGACCCATCTAGGAAAAGTTTAATATTATCAGACTAATATACTAGTTATCCATTTCCACAGCAGCTGTGCAATTAAAATTTAGCGCACTCGACTATACAACAAGAAGACATAACAGTCATCAATATTTTTGCCCCCAATCAGGGAGCATCGAAATATACTAAGCAACTACTAACAGAACTAAAGGGAGAAATTGACCAAAATACAATTATACTAGGGGACTTAAATACATCATTGAAAGCTATGGATAGATCATCCAAGCAGAAAATAAATAACGAAATAGCAGTCTTAAATGACACGTTAGATGAAATGGACATAATTGACATATATAGAGCACTTCATCCTAAAACATCAGACTATACATTCTTTTCTAGTGTACATGGAACATTCTCAAGGATAGACCATATATTGGGACATAAAATCAGCCTCAGCAAATTTAAGAAGATTGAAATCATACCAAGCATATTCTCTGATCACAAGGCTTTGAAATTGGATATCAACTGCAAAAAGAAAGCAGGAAATAACACAAATTCATGGAGATTAAACAACATACTTTTAAAGAACGACTGGGTCAGAGAAGAAATTAGAGGAGAGATCAAAAGATACATAGAAACAAATGACAATGAAAATACATCCTACCAAAATTTTTGGGATATGGCAAAAGCAGTTTTAAGAGGGAAATTTATATCATTATAGGCCTATCTCAAGAAACAGGAAAAATCCCAAGTAAACAACCTCATGTTACACCTTAAAGAACTAGAAAAAGAAGACCAAGTAAAACCCAAGGTCAGCAGAAGAAAGGAAATAACAAAAATCAGAGCAGAACTAAATGAAATAGAGAACAAAAAGACAATAGAAAAAATTAATGTGACAAAGAGCTGGTGCTTTGAAAAGATTAACAAAATTGACAAACCCTTGGCAAGACTCACTGAGATAAAAAGAGAGCAGACACTAATTAACAAAATCATAAATTAAAAAGGGGAAGTTATCACGGACACCACAGAAATACAAAGGATCATCCAAGAATACTAGGAAGGACTATATGCCACCAAATTCAATAACCTAGAATAAATGGACAAGTTCTTAGAAACATATAGCCTTCCAAGGTTGAACCATGAAAAACTAGAAAATCTAAACAGACCGATCACCAGTAATGAAATTGAATCAGTGATCCAAAACCTTCTCAAAAGCAAAAGTCCTGGGACCAGATGGCTTCACTAGTTAATTCTACCAAACCTTCAAAGAGGATCTAATACCAATCCTGCTCAAACTCTTCCAAAAAATCAAAGAAGAGACAGTACTCCCTAACTCATTTTATGAGGCCAACATTACACTGATACCAAAACCTGGTAAGGACAACACAAAAAACGAAAACTACAGACCAATATCTCTTATGAATACAGACGCAAAAATCCTAAACAAAATTGTAGCAAATCGAATACAAGAATGCGTTAAAATGATCATTCATCACGACCAAGTGGGGTTTATCCCCGGGGCACAAGGATGGTTCAACATCCGCAAATCATTCAATGTGCTACATCACATAAACAAAATAAAGGACGAAAATCATATGATTATATCAATTCATGCAGAAAAAGCATTTGACAAGATACAACATCCATTTATGATTAAAACACTTAATAAAATAGGTATAGAAGGAAAATATCTTAACATAATAAAGGCCATACATGACAAACCCTCAGCTAATCTCATAATTAATGGTGAAAAACTGAGGCCCTTTGCTCTACGTTCAGGAACACGACAGGGCTGTCCCCTATCACCTCTGCTTTTCAATGTAGTGTTGGAAGTCCTTGCCAGAGCAATCAGGCAAGAGAAAGAAATAAAAGGCATCCACATAGGGAATGAAGAAGTTAAATTATCACTCTTTGCAGATGACATGATGCTATATATAGAAAACCCTAAAGACTCCACCAAAAAGCTATTAGAAACAATCAATGAATACAGGAAAGGTGCTGGCTACAAAATCAACGTACAAAAGTCCATTGCATTCCTATATACTAGCAATGAAATCTCGGAAAAAGAAATACAAAAAAACAATTCCTTTTGCAATTGCAGCAAAAAGAATAAAATACCTAGGAATAAACTTAACCAAGGATGTGAAGGACCTATATGCTGAAAACTATAAGACATTTTTGAAAGAAATTGAAGAAGACACAAAAAAATGGAAAGACATTCCGTGCTCATGGATTGGAAGAATCAACATAGTTAAAATGGCCATATTACCCAAAGCAATATACAGATTTAATGCCATCCCCATCAAGATCCCTATGGCATTTTTTAAAGAAATAAATAGAACAAAAAATCATCAGATTTGTTTGGAACCACAAAAGACCCCGAATAGCCAAAGCAATCTTAAGAAAAAAGAACAATACTGGAGGTATCACACTCCCTGACTTTAGCTTGTACTACAGGGCTACAATAATCAAAACAGCAGGGTGTTGGCAGAAAAACAGACACATAGACCAATGGAATAGAATTGAGAACCCAGAAATAAAACCACATAAATATGGACAGATCATTTTTGACAAAGAAGCTAAAAACATACAATGGAGGAAAGACAGTCTCTTCAATAAATGGTGCTGGGAGAATTGGAAAGCCACATGCAAAAGAATGAAACTGGACAGCTATTTGTTACCATGTACCAAAATTAATTAAAAATGGACCAAAGACTTAAGCATATGACCTGACACAATAAACTGCATAGAAGAAAACATAGGTACTAAACTTGTGGACCTTGGGTTCCAAGAGCATTTTATGAATTTGATTCCAAAGGCAATGGAAGTAAAAGCTAAAATAAATGAACGGGACTATATGAAACTTAAAAGCTTTTGCACAGCAAAAGAAACCATCAACAAAATAAAGAGGCAACCAACTGAATGGGAGAAGATTTTTGCAAACAGTGCCTCCGATAAGGGGCTAATATCCAAAATATACAAGGGACTCATGAAACTCAACAACAAAAAACAAACATCCCAATTGAAAAATGGGCAGAGGACCTGAAGAGACATTTCTCCAAAGAGGACATACAAATGGCAAATAGACATCTGAAAAAATGCTCAACATCACTAATCGTCAGAGAAATGCAAATAAATACCACAATAAGATATCACCTCACCCCAGTCAGAATGGCTATCATCAACAAGACAAATAGTAACAAGTGTTGGAGAGGCTGTGGAGAAAAAGGAACCCTCATACACTGTTGGTAGGAATACAGACTGGTGCAGCCATTATGGAAGGCAGTGTGAAGGTTCCTCAAAAAATTATGAAGAAAATTACCATATGACCCAGCAATCCCTCTCCTGGGTATCTACCCAAAAAATCTGAAAACATTTATACATAAAGACACATGTGCTCCAATGTTCATTGCAGCTTTGTTTACGGTGGCCAAGACATGGAAATAACCAAAATGTCCTTCGGTAGATGAATCGATAAAGAAGTTGTGGTATATATACACAATGGAATAATATTAGGCGGTAAGAAAAGATGATATAAGACCATTTGTCACAACATGGATGCATCTTGAGAGTATAATGCTAAGCGAAATAAGTCAGACAGAAAAAGCAGAGAACCACATGATTTCACTGATATGTGGTATATAAACCAAAAACAACAAAAGAACAAGACAAACCAATGAGAAACAAGAACTCATAGACACAGGCAATAGTTTAGTGGTTACCAGAGGGTAAGGGGGGTGGGGGGTGTGAGATGAGGGTAAGGGGGATCAAATATATGGTGATGGAAGGAGAACTGACTCTGGGTGGTGAACACACAATGGGATTTATAGATGATGTAATACAGAATTGTACACCTGAAATCTATGTAATTTTAGTAACAAGTGTCACCCCAATAAATTAAAAAAAATTAGCCCACTTGTTACATGCACAAGTGAGTAAATGTTGCATTGGCTGTGTAACAGTGTAGTGTTTTCTCAAGTTTGGGATTCTGAGGTGTCTTCTATGCTTGTTTTAGTGGTATGAACTTTTCACTTAGCAAGTAATCAAAACTTTCACTACTTGCCTCTCTTTCCTTTTCAGTTTGAGAACTCTTGTTTCTAACAGCAGCTTCAGTAGGATTCCACTATTCTTATATCGGTGATTGGGTGGGTGAAGGAGAAGTGTTAAACTGAAAGTGTACATATATGCATATGACTTTTTATTTCAATTATTTAATTCAGGAGTTACTCAGAACTTTTATTTGATTATATATATCATATCATATTATAGTACAATATAATATAACACTACCGTGTTTCCCCGAAAATAAGAGCAGGACTTATACTAAGTTGTGCTCCAAAAGCACATTAGGGCTTATGTTCAAGGGATGTCATCCTGAAAAATCATACTAGGGCTTATTTTCTGGTTAGGTCTTATTTTCAGGGAAACAGTATATATAATTATATAATGTATTGTATTGTATCATATTGTATCATATTATATATATTCTCTTTCCCTCAGCCCTTATCCTCCATTGAACGTGTAACCTGGTATGGGTTGTAACCTGGCTTGGATTCCAGTGAATGAGGTACTAAGAGAGCCCTGAGACAATCTAAGAATATAACGTCCCAGTTCTTATACAGTGCTCTTTATTCTTGCTGCACTAGAACTACCTATGAATGTGAATGACTGTTGTGCACTCTAAGTAGAGCTCATGATCTACAAGTGACCCAAGGTAGTCCCCAGGCCATGTCTTCTATTAAGTGAAGATAGCAGTGCCTCTTTGTGTGCTTGTTTGTTTGTTTCTAGTCAAACAAAAAGCCATTCCTGAGCCTCTCAACCTAATTTAATATGTCTCTCCTTTGAAGTTCAGTAGGATTTTGTTTGTACTTTCCTTTTTAAAAAACGAATTATGAATTATTTATTTGTTACAATTAAATATTGTTTTATATTAGTTTCAGGTGTATAGCATAGTGGTTAGACAATTATACAATTTATGTAGTGATCCCCACGATTAGTCTAGGACCCACCTGGCACTATGCATAACTGTTGCAACATTATTGACTATGTTCTCTATGCTGTACTTTACATCCCTGTGACTGTTCTGTAACTATCAATTTGTATTTCTTAATCCTGTTCACCTTTTTCACCCAGTCCTCAAACCCTCCTACACTCTGGCCACCATCAATTTGTTTTCTGTATCTGTGAGTCTGTTTCTGTTTTGTGTATTTGTTTATTTTATTCTTTAGATTTCACATATAAATGAGATCATATGGTATTTGTCTTTCTCTGTCTGACTTATTTCACTTAGCACAATACTCTCTAGGTCCATCCATGTTGTGGCAAATGGCAAGATTTCATTATTTTTTATGGCCGAGTAATATTCCATTGTATATATGTACCACTTCTTCTTTATCCAATTGTCTATTGCTGGGTACTCAGGTTCCTTCCGTATCTTGGCTATTGTAAATGGCACTGTAGTGAAGACAGGCATGCATCATATATCTTTTCAAATTAGTGTTTTGGATTTCAAAAGATAAATAACAAGAAATGGAATTGCCGGGTCATAAAGTGGTTCTATTTTCAGTTTTTTAAGGAACCTCCAAACTGTTTTCCATAGTGGCTGTACCAATTTGCAATCCCACCAACAGTTCACGAGGTTTCCCTTTTCTCCACATCTTCGCCAACCCTTGTTGATTTATTGATGATAGCCATTCTGACAGGTGTGAGATGATATCTCATTGTGGTTTTAATTTGCATTTTCTGATGATTAGTGACATTGAATATCTTTTGGTATGTCTATTGGCCATCTGTATGTCCCCTTTGGAGAAATGTCTCATCAGGTTCTCTGCCCTTATTTTTATAATGGATTGTTTGTTTTTTTTGGTGTTGAGTTGTATGAGTTCTTCATACATTTTGGATATTAATCCTTTATCAGATGTATCATTGGTGAATATCTTTTCCTTTTCAGGAGGCTCTCTTTTCTTTTGTTGGTGGTTTTCTTTGCTGTGAAAAACTTTTTAGTTTTACATAGTCCCATTTGTTTATTTTTTTCTTTTATTTTCTTTCCCCACGAAGATAGATCAGAAAAAAATATTACTACAATCAATGTCAGAGAGTTCACTGCCTATGTTTTATTCTAGGAGTT
This sequence comes from Rhinolophus ferrumequinum, assembly GCF_004115265.2. Taxonomy (NCBI): domain Eukaryota; kingdom Metazoa; phylum Chordata; class Mammalia; order Chiroptera; family Rhinolophidae; genus Rhinolophus; species Rhinolophus ferrumequinum. Next base: position 75,348,316 of record NC_046284.1, on the reverse strand, counting down.
CTGTGGTTTTGGGTCTTACATTTAAGATTTTAATACATTTTGAGTATATTCTTGTATATGGTGTAAGAAGGTGGCACCATTTCATTGTTTTTTTTGTTTGTTTGTTTGTTTTTGTTTTTGCATGTATCTGTCCAGTTTCCTCAACATTGTTTATTGAATAGACTGTGTCATGCAGGGCGGCATGCGGGATCTTTAGTCCCGCTCCCCATTTAAGAACACAGGATATGGTGAGTTCAAAAAGGAACACCTATGGAGCCATAGATAGGGGAGTCACTATATTCTTGCTGGTGGCTGGGTTGGAGACACAGGAAGCAGGAGCCACACTATCCACAACCTGCCGTCCACTTCTCTCTGCTAAACCACCTCACTTGCTAGCTGCAATCCACCGTGCTAACTGCAATCCACTCTTGCTAGCTCAGCCACCATCTTCTTGCTAGCTCCCATTTTCTGCTAGCGTAGCCAGGCAGTTATATTAGTGGCCAATGGCTCACTGGTTACAGCTGACAGCCAACAAGCCACAGCTGATGGCCATCCAATCATAGTTGAGGATTTTTGGATCAATGTTCATAAGAGATATCGGTTCATAATTTTCTTTTTTTGTAATGTCCTTTTCTGGTTTTGAAATCAGGGTATATCAAAATGGTGGCGTGAGGTGAGCCTCTGTAAATCTCCCCTGGAATTTATAACTAATCGAACAACTATAACTCCACAAAGGACTCCCTGTACAGCAGACAGGCAAGACGAAAAGGCCCACTACTGAATTCACCTAAAGGTGGGCAAATCACACCAGCGAGGGACGAGCGAAGGGAGAAGTGCAGAGATGGAGCCGCATGGGCACAGGACGCAGACGTAGCTCAGTGTTCCGAGCTTGCTGCATCCCGGAGCTACTGCAGCTGCAGGAGAGGGAAAAACTCAGACTGCTAGGGCTCAGTTTATGGTGCACAAGCCTGAGGGGACAGCATATAACACGGCTGAATCCAACGCTCACAGCAGAGACCTCGGAGAAAAGACTGAGGGAAGAAGGCTGAAAACGGTGGTTTAAGCCCTCACTGCCTAGCGGAGAACAGAAGCCTTGGGCACTGAGAGCAGCCGACCCCTCTCTACCCTCCCACAGCTCGCTCCACCCCGACCTGCCCGGTGCTAGAAGTGGAACAGTAGCAGTGTCAGATCAAAGGAACAGAATATTTGCTGTTCTGAGAACTGTGGACCGCAGACACAGATTTGCAGACCAAGTAGTTCCGGCAAAGGGAAGGGAGCTGTGGAAGAAAGAACGGCTGTGGTGATGGTTGCCGCCATCGCTCTGGGCCACCTCTTACAACTCACCCCACCTATCTGGGCAGATCCCTGCAGGAGTAAACAGAACTGCTGAAACATATGGGCTCTGAATCTGGTGCAGGAAGAGCTTTGGAACTTCAAAAGCTCTCTGCATACCCACACGGACACTGCACCCTGTGACCCAGGTGAACTATTAACAGAGGAGAAGCCCATCTTCCAGGGAATTCCCCCATTTTGTGAGAAGCTGGAATAGTGCAGAGAAAACATAGCACTACCGTGTGAGAGAGAAAAAAAGGCTGCAGTTGGAGAGAAAATAAAACATTCTATCAACAAGTACTGGAAAACAAAAGAAAGACCTCTTCCTATCAACCTGTTGCAGAAGCCACTCCTGTAGCTATCTAGGAAGGGAGGGAATAAATCAGTAATTGCCATGAATAACCAAGACAACAAGACAGCTCAGAAGAAAGTGAAAAGTCTCCAGAAAACAAACTTAAAGGTATGGCAAAATGTGCCTTAAACGACAGAGAATTCAAGATTGCAGTTCCGAAAAAACTCAACGAGATGCAAGAAAACACAGAAAGGCAGTTTAGTGAACTCAGAAACACAATCAAAGAAAAACATGAGCATTTTACGAAAGAGATTGAAATTTTTAAAAAGAACCAAATACAATTTCTGGAGATTAAGAACTCAGTAGAACAAATTAAGAATGAAATAGCCAGCTTAGGTAGTGGAGTTGACCAGATGGAGGAAACAATCAGTGACATAGAAGATAGAAACCTGGAAATTACACGGATGGAAGAAGAAAGAGACTTGAGACTTAAAAGAAATGAAAGAACTCTACAAGAGCTTTCTGACTCCATCAGAAAGAGCAATATAAGAATAATGGGCATACCAGAAGGAGAAGAAAGAGAGAAGGGAACAGAGAACATATTCAAACAAATTGTTGATGAGAACTTTCCAAACTTGTGGAAAGAACCGCATCCTCAAATCCAAAAAGCAAATAGAACACCTAATTACCTCAATCCCAACCGGTGTTCTCCAAGGCACATTGTATTGAAGCTGTCTAAAATCAACGGCAAAGAAAGAATCCTTAAGGCAGCCAGGCAAAAGAAGACGGTAACCTACATAGGAAAGCCCATTAGATTATCATTAGATTTCTCAGCAGAAACTCTACAAGACAGGAGGGAGTGGAACCAAATATTCAAACTATTGAAAGAGAGAAATTATGAGCCAAGGATAATATATCTAGAAAACATATCCTTTAGATACGAAGGAGGAATAAAGACCTTTCCAGACATACAGAAGCTGAGGGAATTTTCTAATACACGACCTGCACTACAAGAAATACTAGGAGGCTATTCTACAACCATCAACAGGGACAATTTGTAGCAACCAAAACATAAAAAGGGGGAGAGTAAAGGCCTGAACCGGAATATTGGAATGGAGAAAGTAAGTGTGCTGAAGAAAAAGAATACTCTAAATATCAAACTTTCTTTTACATAAACTTAAGGGTAACCACTCAAAAAAAAAATCCAGAACTGAAATATATACTGTAATAAAAGAAGAAACAGACGGAAACATCATAAAATACCACCACACAGAAATAATAGCCAACAACAAAAAGGGAAAGAAAAAATGGAGACAGAGCCTTACCAGAAAACTAAACATAGAATGACAGGAAATCCTCACATATCAATAATCCCCCTAAATGTAAATGGACTGAACTCACCAATAAAAAAGCACAGAGTAGCAGATTGGATTAAAAAACTAAACTCAACCATATGCTGTCTCCAAGAGACACATCTCAGCTACAAGGACAAGCATAGACTCAAAGTGAAAGGGTGGAAATTGACTCTCCAAGCAAATGGTATCCAGAGAAAATCAGGTATAGACATACTGATATCAGATGAAACAGACTTCAGGGTGAAAAAGGAAACAAGAGACACAGATGGACATTTCATAATGGTAAAGGGGACTATACAACAAGAAGACATAAGAGGCATCACTATTTATGCCCCCAATCAGGGAGCATCGAAATATACCAAGCAACTACTAACAGAACAAAAGGGAGAAATTGACCAAAACACAATTATACTAGGGGACTTAAATACATCATTGACAGCTATGGATAGATCATCCAAACAGAAAATAAGTAATGAAATAGCAGTCCTAAATGACACATAGATAAAATAGACATAATTGACATATATAGAACACTTCATCCTAAAACATCAGACTATACATTTTTTTCTAGTGTACATGGAACATTCTCAAGGATAGACCATATATATTGAGACGTAAAGTCAGCCTCAGCAAATTTAAGATGATTGAAATCATACCAAGCTTATTCTCTGATCACAAGGCTTTGAAATTGGATATCAACTGCAAAAAGAAAGCAGGAAAAAACACAAATTCATAGAGATTAAACAACATACTTTTAAAGAACGACCAGGTCAAAGAAGAATTAGAGGAGAGATCAAAAGATACATAGAAACAAATGGCAATGGAAATACATCTTACCAAAATTTTGGGGATGCAGCGAAAGCAGTTTTAAGACGGAAATTTATATCATTACAGGCCTATCTCAAGAAACAAGAAAAATCCCAAATAAATAACCTCATGTTACACCTTAAAGAACTAGAAAAAGAAGAACAAATGAAACTGAAGGTCAGCAGAAGAAAGGAAATAACAAAAATCAGAGTAGAACTAAATGAAATAGAGAACAAAAAGACAATAGAAAAAATTAATGTGACAAAGAGCTGGTGCTTTGAAAAGATTAACAAAATTGACAAACCCTTGGCTAGACTCACTGAGATAAAGAGAAGACACTAATTAACAAAAAAAAAAAAAATGAAAAAGGGGAAGTTATCACGGACACCACAGAAATACAACGGATCATCCAAGTATGCTATGAAGTACTCTATGCCACCAAATTCAATAACCTAGAAGAAATGGACAAGTTTTTAGAAACATATAGCCTTCCCATGCTCAGCCATGTAGAACTGGAAAATCTAAAGAGACCGATCACCAGTAACGAAATTGAATCAGTCATCCAAAACCTTTCCAAAAGCAAAAGTCCTGGACCAGATGGCTTCGCTAGTGAATTCTGCCAAACCTTCAAAGAGGATCTAATACCAGTCCTGGTGAAACTCTTCCAAAAAATCGAAGAAGGGGCAGTACTCCCTAACTCATTTGATGAGGCCAACATTACCCTGATACCAAAACCTGGTAAGGACAGCACAAAAAAAAAGACTACAGACCAATATCTCTGATGAATACAGATGCAAAAATCCTAAACAAAATTCTAGCTAATCGAATGAAACAATGCATTAAAAAGATTATTCATCATGACCAAGTGGGGTTCATCCAAGGGGCACTAAGATGGTTCAAGATACTCAAATCCATCAATGTGATACATCACATAAAACAAAGGACAAAAATAATATGATTATATCAATTGATGCAGAAAAAAGCATTTACAAGATACAACATCCATTTATGATTAAAACACTTAATAAAATAGGTATAGAAGGAAAATACCTTAACATAATAAAGGCCGTATATGACAAACCCTCAGCTAATCTCATAATTAATGGTGGAAAACTGAAGCCCTTTGCTCTACAATCAGGAATGCAACAGCGCTGTCCCCAATCACCTCTGCTTTTCAACATAGTGCTGGAAGTCCTTGCCATAGCAATCAGGCAAGAAAAAGAAATAAAAGGCATCCAAATTGGGAATGGAGAAGTTAAATTGTCAATCTTTGCGATGACATGATGCTACATATAGAAAATCCTAAAGACTCCACCAAAAAGCTATTAGAAACAATCAATGAATACAGTAAAGTTGCCGGCTACAAAATCAACGTACAAAAGTCCATTGCATTCCTATATACTAACAACGAAATCTCAGAAAAAGAAATACAAAAAACAATTCCTTTTGCGATTGCAGCAAAAAGAATAAAATACCTAGGAATAAACTTAACCTACCAAAACGTCCTTCGATAGATGAATGGATAAAGAAGTTGTGGTATATATACACAATGGAATGCTATTCGGCGGTAAGAAAAGATGATATAGGAACATTTGTAAAAACATGGATGGATCATGAGAGTATAATGCTAAGCGAAATAAGTCAGACAGAAAAAGCAGAGAACCATATGATTTCACTGATATGTGGTATATAAACCAAAAACAACAAAAGAACACGACAAACAAATGAGAAACAAAAACTCATAGACACAGACAATAGTTTAGTGGTTACCAGAGGGTAAGTGGGGTGGGGGGTGGGTGATGAGGGTAAGGGGGATCAAATATATGGTGATGGAAGGAGAACTGTCTCTGGGTGGTGAACACAAAATGGGATTTATAGATGATGTAATACAGAATTGTACACCTGAAATCTATGTAATTTTAGTAACAATTGTCACCCCAATAAATTAAAAAAAAATTAAGCTAATACTTTTGCTGTTCATATCACTGACTTTTTTCCTGAGACCATTTCTTGTAGTACCAAAGTTTAACTTCTTTTAATGTTATCCTGCCATCATTTAAAATTATCCATGGTTTCCACCCAACCCATCACCCCCAGGCCCACTTCCAGCCTCGCCCCACTTGTGTTATCTTTTGAATAATGAAACATGTATTTTGACATTGTTATTTATCCAATATAAAAAAATAATGAACATTTTTGTTTCTTTAAAAGTAAGACGTTAAGAGGTAGTCAAGTATATCTGATGTTTCTAACAATTCTAATCAGGGGAGATGCCAGGGCCAACTTTGATCAGCAGGGCTGGAGGTGGGAGTTTGTTTGCTTCTAACGTTTGGACACTAATCTGATCTTAGGGGATAACCTTAATTTGGAAGTCGGTTCCCATGTGGTTGTGAGAAAAGTTCCAGAAATATACAAATAAGAATAGCTGCATTAGTCTAAATTTGGGGAGTTCACATTACTGATTGCACTTTGTTGGAGTAAAACAAACTAGAGATATTTTTACTTGGGAAAAAGGACTCACTTATGTGCGTTATTAAGGGTGCAAGGAACCAAAACACTCCACATAGGGGAGAAATATACTTTCTACAAGAAGCAAGGGGATAAGTGAAAATTCACAGTGATCCTACTTTGTTTCCTAAAATATAGGAAGATAGGGGAAAAATTCAAAATTGGAGGAAAAGGAACATGGTTTATTTTAAGGTCAGTTTGATGGTTGTAAAAAAATGTACAGTTTTGAAAGGTAGATATGGGTTGTGGTGTTGAGGGAGTGGCAGAAAAATCTCTTGTTTACACCCAAAGTTCTGGTGAGATTGTAAACTTTAGTTATTTTAAAGTTTAGGATTTGCAATGACCTCTACAACTTATAAGTTTTTGGTTTCCACTGCTTTAAAAGTTCACCAGTGATATCACCATTTCAAACACTAGGATAAACTAGAAACTAATGAAAAGAGTTGGGGAGGGAGTAACAGGGTGAAGGGGGTTGGAATGGGAGCAAGACTTCTTTGAGAATACCTTTTGACTTTGGAAAAATGCAAATGTCCTACACATTCAAAATTAAAAGAAAAAGCAAAAATAAAGTTTAGGATTTGAAAAAAGTGTCCAAATAGAAAATCCTTATTTTAAATTTTTAATATGGGAATGAGACCCATGCAAGTTGAAGAAGACATATTATATCTTAAGTCAAATTGCTTCTGTAATATGTTGCAAAGGGAAATAGAGCTTGTTTTTTTTTGTCCTGTTTATTGACTGTCTGTCTAATGATTTGTGATTGCCTGTGCTCTTTCTTTTCTCATAATTCTTGCAAGTCATTTAAATTTTCAATCTGAGAGATACATATAGACTGAGGTATTCTGAAACAAGCTCTCGTTGAGTGGTGATAGAGAAGAACTTAAGAATGGCCTTGTATGGGAATGGTAGAACTTGATGAAGAATGAAGTCAAACAACTCTGCTTTCCCCGACGGGCCCATAATCCCTGTATTTAACTTGGAGATTAATTTTAGTTCTAGTCTATGCCATCTTTTATTTACAGCAATTTCTTTGTTTTATAAATAAAGATTGTTGGTTATATTAAACTACTCCTTCTTCAAGAGAGGAGGAAAAACTCAGCTTAATTTTCTACTGAGAGAATGTCAATGTGGATATAGTGGCAAAAACGCAATAGCTTTTGAGTCAGGACAAGTGTGAGTTTGAATCATGGTTTCTTCACTTACTAGCTGTGTGACCTTGGGCATTACTTAAACTTGCTGATTCTCAATTTTCTTATCTGTAAAATGAAGATGATAAAGGAAAGGATACAGCAAAAGAGTACCAAAGAGAGACAAGAAGAAAACAAAATTAAAAAATCTGTAGTATTGTACAAGTCAAAAGAGCAGTTTTAGGAAAGAATGTGGTTGTCACTGATCTCAAAGTTTTCCAAAAGACCGAAGAGAAGGAAGTTTATATAAATGGCAATTGGATTTGGTAATTAGGAGGCCAGTGGTGACCTTGGAGAAAACATTTTCAATAAAATATTGAGTTTATAACTAAAATAGAAGTGTTTGTGTGTGTGTGTGTGTGTGTGTGTGTGTGTGTGTGTGTGTGTGTCTACAAGCATGCCAGCTTCTATTCTACACCATGTGGGCTCAGGCAATCTTCCTGGTTCCCATTTAGCTAGGAGGGCAGATCTACATGCTTCTTATTTTATAAAACTAGGTAGGGGGATTGTTATCCAGCTAGATACAGTGTTCATCCACATAACATAATCATGTAACAGAGATACAACCACTTTACATAAAGTCTGTTCAAATATACCAATCCCCCTACAAACTTTTATTGTAATTCCATAAACCTTTACATTCCTAACTGTATTCTCTACTAGGAATTCATCCATAGGTATTGGTTACACAATAGTAGGTAGGGAAAGTGTCCCCAGCCAGACATAATAATATCCATTCTACAAGCATTGATATTTTTAATCAAACTCTTTTGGTATCCATTTAGACAGTCATCATCAATAAGAAGAGACAAAGGATGAAAGAAGGTATATTAATTTTCTATTTTTTGTGTAACAAATTATCCCAAACTTAAAATAACACCCACTTATTTTCTCATAGTTTCCACGGGTCAGGAGTTCAGGTACAAGTCAGCTGGGTCCTCTGTTTAGTGTCTCACAGGGATGCAATAAAGTCAGCCAGAACTGTGACTGCATCTGAGGCTAGGGATCCTTTTCCAAGATCACTGGTTGTTAGCAGAATTGATTCCTTGTGTCTGTGTGATTGAGGTCCCATTTTCTTGCTGGCTGTTGGCCAGGAACCACTTTTAGCTCCTATAAGCCACCCTCAGGCACTTAACACATGACCTCATTCTCTCACATCATGACTGTTTGCTTTTTCCCAGGCCATCAGGAGAGAGATCTTTCTCTTCAAATCTTTCTGACTTCTTTCTGACTTCTAGACCTTCTTTTAAAGGGCTCACCTGACTCCGTAGCCATGCCCAAAATAATATTCTGTTTGGTTAACTGCAAACCAACAGATTAGTACCCTAACACAGAAATGAAACCTCCTCACATTCACAGGCTCCACCTGCACTCAAGGGGAAGAGATTATACAGGACAGGTACACAAGGAGATAAGAATCCTGAGAGCCACCTTTGAATTCCACCTATGAAAAAAGGGATTTTTCTAGGGAGGAAATATGGTGCAAAGCCAAGCTAGAAAAATCTGCAAAAATGTAGCAGCGGTGGAAATGTGGACTTATAAATAGAAATGTAAGGATCATTGGTTAAGGTGCTTCAGGTGGATGTTCATTTCATCTGAGACTTTTTTTGGCAACATGGAATTGAAATAGTGTATTTGGCATATAAATGCCCCAACAGAAAGGGATTGTCAGAAATCTTTGCTTTAAGTCCAGGTGAGATCTCCTGGCTAAATTATAGCAAAAGCTGGGATTGCAGCTGAAGGTTTCCAGGGAAAGGCAGAGTTTTGCAATGCTGAAAGAAGCTCTTTAAAAAGGCATATGATGCCATTAAAGAAGGACCCAATGGAGAAACAGAAGACCATCCATTTGCCTGATATTGAGTATCCTTTAGTGTGGAGGAGCAAACTGCACCTTATTTCCCTGAGCTTTACAAAAAACAGTAACACAGTTACATTCTTCTCAGGAATACATACATTTTTGACACTTTGACAAGTACCTCCCCAGGTATCTATTCTTAGTGAATGGAGTGAATTGGAAGTGACCTATGACTATGTAAATAAATGGCACATGAAATTAATTTAATTTAATTGAACGAACCTCTTCTGGTTTTGATTACATGAATAATGGTTTTTATTTTGTCATAAATAGAATAAAATGAAATGTTTGCTGAGTCTTGTCTAAATTACCTAAAATTAGTAAATATTCATCTAAACTTACTGAAGTTAACACTGAAAATTTATAAGGATAAGGCTGAAAACTGAATCTCTAAGTTTAACTTCTATATCTAGAAAGATATTGGTAAAGATACAAGATCAGTTTATATTAAGTACTAAGAAGTATTGAGAAGAAATTAAATTGTCTTTGTAAAGGGAAGAGTCTGATTTAAAAATTTAAAAATTTAAATTCTAGCCTTCATAACATACTCAATAATAAAGCAGAAAAATATGGTATAACTATGGAATTTACTAATTTATACCTAGTATTATATTCATTTATTCAAAAAATATTTTCTAAGCCTCTATTATTTCTATTTATGTACTGGCCTTAACTCTTTTCACCTAACGCTCCATAGGGCAGGTAGCATGTCTCGTTCATCTTTGTGTTCTCAGCAAGCTTAGCCCCGGGCATGAGACATAGTAAGCCCTTAAAGATGTTACTGACTGGTAGGGTTTCCAGGTGGGAATTCCTGCCTGTTCTCAGGAATTTTTTTCCGCTTTCCCCTTCCCAAATCCCGAGATATAAAGTGTTTTCTGTTCTCCATGATGAATAGTTTCCACAAAGTGACAACCGATACTACCAACCACCTGGCTTCAAGGAGCAGATTTTCCGGATTTCCTGACCAACTTTTCTCGGGATTCGGGAAGGGGAAAGCGAAAAAAATTCCTGAGAAAAGGCGAGAATTCCCTCCTGGAAACCCTACTGACTGGCATTGAATTGGTGACAGGCTTATGTTTGAGAATGGTAACTGATCTGTGTTGGTCTGGTACTGATATAGCATATTTCACAGGGTTGGTATTGGCTTTCCATTGTTTTTAATAACTTCGATAATAGGCAAGGAAACAGAATTATTATTTTATGCAGATGTTACCAACTGTTGGGTGGGGATTGCAATTCTGAATAACTGGAAAATTAAATGAGTTGGGAGATGTAATGTGAATGCTCAGTAAGTTCGTTAAATACTAGTCAGAAAAAGTATGGTTTTTGTTGCAATTAGAGCTAAAAAGAAAGAAAGGAAGGAAGGAAGGAAGGAAGGAAAGAAGGAAGGAAGGAAGGAAACAAAGAAGGAAGGAAGAAAAGAAGGAAGGAAATAAAAAAGGAAGGAAGGAATTATTGTTTGTGTCTATGAGTTTTTGTTTGTTTGTTTGCCTTGTTCCTTTGTTGCTTTCAGTTTTATATCCCACACATGGGTGAAGTCATATGGTTCTTGACTTTTTTTGTCTGACTTATTTCACTTAGCATGATAATCTCAAGATCCATCCATATTGTCACAAATGGCAATATTTCATCAAAAACAATTCTTAAACAGAGCTACCTCATTAAAGGAAGTTACCAGAAGTTGCTATGAAGTCTCTGTTTGGGATTGAATGACCTAGTTTTAAATGTCAGAGCCAGAAGAGAACTTAGAAAACATCTAATCCAACCCCACTTCCTTTATGACCTAGAAAGATAAAATGATTGCTGGAACTAACACACAGAATTAGTGACAGAGCCAGAATGCCTGACTCACAGTCCAGTGCTATTTTCATTATACCCTACTATTAAGTTTCAGATTTTACAAGACCTATCACTAAACACTGACATGAGACAAACTCATACACTGGTATGAATCATGGCAGTTGAACAAACTGTTATGTAAAGGACTGCACAAAAGCCAAGGATTGATCCCTTTCTTTTATCTTTCTTTGGTTATAATATGGGAGTACTGTTTACTGAATATTAGAAATTACAACTTTGTTTTTAATTTTCTTGTTTCTCTTCTCTTGAGTCTTTCCTTATCGCTTATACCGAACTATTCATCTTAAAGCACAGTTGTGATCTTATCACTTCCCTTTCAAAGGGCTTCAGTGACCTATTAAGCTAAGCTCAAAGCATCATTGAAGACCACAATAATATTTTGTCTTAACCTTATAGAGTCACTTTCCATGGTTTACTATATGTATATTATATAAATGTGACCTTATGACCAGCTCTATCTCTTACTTGGTCTCTTCCTTTGCTCAGGCCATTTTGCCATCCGAAATGCCTTTTATCCTCATTGCTATCAGATATAATTCTAACCATCTTTAAAATCTCCTCCATAAAAGCTTTCTTGATCCTCTGTACTACTGTGATATGCTAGTTATATTAAAAGATATGTATTAGCTACTTGCTATGTGTCCATTCTATGCTAGATCCTTTGGAAAGTAAGACACAAGCCCTGCCCACAAAAGCTTAAACTGTACTAGACGGAGACATAGATGTATTAACAAGTTAATTCACTGTACCATTACAGCTGCATCAATACAAATACATAAGGAACTCAGAAAATGGGAATAGTAAATGGTGTGTGTATGTTAGTAAAGGCTTCATAAAAGATAGAAGGATATGGAAGGTGGAGAAGAGCATTCTAGGCAGGAGTTAGAAAGTAGAATGAACAAAGTCTTGGAGGAGTGAAATAGACTGACATGTTTAGGGAACAGCTAACAGTGTGATAGAGATGTGAACGGTGTATGTGTACAGGTGAGTGTGTTTGGATGTATGTATCTGTATGTGATTGGATTACGGGGCTTAAAAGTGAGAAAATATGTCGGAAAGAAACGCAGGAACTAGAAAACAATGGGTCTTGTATACCATTTTAGAGAATTTGATTTTATTCTCTAGGGAATGAGGAGCTACTAGAGGGTGCAGATTGAGAAAAGAAAATATTGACATGTAAGGGAAAGAGGAAGTGGAGAAGCAAAGATAATGGTTGTTCGTACCTGAGAGGCTTAATTTTATTAGTTAAGTATGAGACAATGTTGTCTGTTGAGAAAAAGAGGGCTACACTTGGGTTCAGGTCTTCTAAAAACTGGTGAAGTTTTGAATGGCGGCTCTGGGAAATTGAAGAGAAATATGACCAAGACGAGACCGAAGGCCTAACTGAGGTTGGAGAATGTGGATTTTTAATGGCCCCAGTCTGCACTATTATGTGATTTATTTCAATAGTGTTCAGCAGCCTGGGTGCAAGACAGAAAAAATACAAATGCTTAAATTGGTGTAAGGTTGGGGGTCATAGAACAAATGTTATGGAAAGACACTGGGGTAAGGAAGTTGAGAATGCTACCAAAATAATGGTTAAAAGTAAAACCATGAAGAAGTTTAACAGATTGGGAGAAAAAGGAGGGGCCAAGGGACAAAGATTCATTGAGATTTAAGAACTGGTGTCGTAGCAATAAAGGATATAGGAGCTTGTGGTTAGAGTATGGTAGGTACATAAGAGTTTAAAATTTCAGCTCTGTGATGATAAATAAAGCCCCAAGTGTGGCCATGGAATGAATAACCAAGGTAGAATGTGAATGAATGTTGTTCCAGATAAGGTGATCAAGAAAAATTTGAAGTCAGTTTCCTGGGTTGGTTGTTCATATAGAAGATGAAGTTACCAAGGTAATAGCAGGATTTGGGGTAGAAAGGAAGATTGCAAGACAAATGCCAAAATATTCAGTGAATAAGGGAAGAAGTAGGAGGTCAATAGATGATGACATTACTAAGGAGGATTAGAGGGTAGCATAGATAAATGGCTTTTTGCATAATGGCAGAAGAGTAATGGTTTGAAGTGTCACCGGGAACTAGAAGATATAAAACAGACTCTTTCTTTAGGTCTTAGAATACATGGGATGCAGAAAAATAAGCAGCTTACTTTTGATGGGGAGGACAAAGTTTCTTTTAAGGCAAGTAGGTGGTGGGAGAATTATTTGAAGAGGCTTAAGATGTAAGGGAACTTATTCATAATGGAAAGGGGATTCCAGAGGGCACAACGAGGAAAGGGTTAGTAGAAAGGTTAGATATGGAAGGAAGAATTAGTAAGGCAGGATATTCTAAGTACAGGATATTCTCAGGATGTTAGAACCTTGGAGAGCACTTGAACACAGGTTGATGGTTCAATTAGAATTCAGTTTTCTCTTTCTACTTTGTTTCTCTAAAATGCTTCCTTGTTCTTGGTTCTATTATCTTACTTATTACAGTGCTGTAGTTACTCTTTTTGCTTACATGGCTGTCATATCCATTTAGGTGATGATCCCTTCAATGACAACGAGTCTGCTTTATTCAGATTTGCTCTTTTCCTCTCCTAATTGAGCAACTTTGGAAGAGTAACTGTGTAGTATTAGGTGCTTTTGAGTAATAGAGTATTTAACTCCCAAGGGTGGGGGTCTAGGGGGTGGAGGAAGGAGCATCTTTTTCATGTGGAAATGCAGAGGCTGTTGTGCAAGAATCTAGATAATGGCGTAAAGTGGAAGTGAAATTTGGACACCTCTAGGAGGGTAGAGTCTATTAAAAGGAAAACTTAAAAATCAAAAAGCGTATAGAGGACCATCACTCATGAATTGACACTTCACAAATCACTGGTGAAGAAAGGAATGGAGGTGGGGTAGATGAATCCACACATTTAGGAAAAAACAGAAGGTAAAGAGCTTAAAACAAACTAAAACAAAAAGGCAAAAGTGTTCTGCTGATGCTGAAGGAGAGTTCAAATGTGGCCCAGGTCGGAGATTGATGAGACTCCAACCACCCAACCCAAGGATGTGTCTGACTATAAGGTCTGGGTGAAACTGATGATGGGTATTTTTGAATTTAGCCAAAAGGAGAGACTGAAAGATTAAATCAGTATTTGGGTATAGTTTTATGATTTTAATAGTTCAATGCCTCCCCAGGACGTCCTTTACCTTTCCAGTAAATGTTAGTACTTTACCGGATGGTCTACATGTATTGGAGGACTGCCAACATGGGTGGGGTGATGAGGGCAGGGCCAAAGCAGAAGAGGAAGTGGGGGAGGTTGCAACTCAGGGCTCAGCTTTCTAAGGCAGATAGTTCCTCCACTTCTGCTGAGCAGTGGCAAGATGCAGGAAACTTAGTTTTCATTAGGCAGCTCAGTGAGACCCTTCCATATATCCAATTATTGTCAAACGAGAAACGTTACCTGTGCTGTTCATCCTATACAGCTGAACTCAGGGAGGTGAGGGTCAATGTTTTTCCCCTACAACTTTATTGAGGTATAATCAACATACAAAATTATAAGATATTCAAAGTGTACAATGTGATTTCATATGTGTCTACATTGTGAAGGGATTCTCCCCAAGTTAACTAACTAACTGTTAACTTGTTAATAAAATGTTTTATTAATCTTTTGGTACAGCAGGTGTTTGTTGAATGGATACATGAATTAATTGAAAAATCAGCAAATAGGAGTATTTTGTAAACTATAAAGCACTATACAAATGCAAATATTTATGGTTCTCTTTCCTGCTCATACTAGGCTGAGCTCAGGTTCCACTTCCTGACACCAACTTTGACCTTTGAATACCCCACCCTCATATCTCTCTTCTTTGAACTTGTATTATGTTTATTGTCTATACCAATGATATGGCAGTCAGCATCTACGACCTTATATTATATCTTTTAATGTATAGGAATCTTGTCCCCCTAGGTAGATTGTGAATTCCCCTAGGGCAGGAGAGAAAAAAAAATCTAGCCTTCTTTTTTTTCCTTAAGCTCTGTGAACCCAAAGCCTAACCTACCACAATGTTTGGCACATGGAAAAATGTGCAATAAATGTTAACTGAATGATTGGTTGTTGATCGAGTGGAGCAAAGCTACACATCCTCCATGGGGTTTTAATCTATAAACAGCCAGGCTTGTGTTAATGATCCCAGTGGCTTTCCTCTATGGTAATAAAAAATCTCAGGGAAATGAGTAGAAAGATCTCCTGTCATCACTGTAGCCTTATTATCACAATAAATAGCTTTTTTACTTGGTATTTTCAGAGATATGCTTAGCAGCATTCTCACTGGTATTAGAAACTATGGGGGAGATGATACTGCATTGCTGACAGCTCTAAGATGTTTCTTCTCCAGAAACTTATTTGTCCTTAAGAGGAGAATGGCACACTAATCAAATTGGGCCACTCTGTTGTCAGACAGTTGAATTCCAAACACAGAATATTGTCAAGTCCAAAAGGAACTTAGACTGTGGCATTCAGAGCCAATAGCACATTCTGCCCCTTGCATAGTACTGTGACACAGATGTTTATCCTGTGTAATTAGAATAAAATAATTCATAAAAACACACCTGAAGGGAAATGCAAGTCACAAAATGGCAAGAGGGATCCTGAGTAGTGCATGAATGTGGGTGGGGGTGCACAGTGGGAGAAGAGCTCTACTTTTGGTCTGGGTGGTAGAAACATTTTACAGACAGATTACCTATATTTGAACTTGTTGTGAAGCACTAATTAGAGGGGCTACATTTTCACAGGGATACCTGTATAAGTTTCTAATTACCAGAAACTCGGAATCCCTTTAAGTTCTCAGGCCAATGCTCACAGCTGACTCTGAGTTCAGCCTCTAACTTCTTGGTATTTAGATGCCTGGATCCTGGAAGCAAGATAGTTATTCTCTGGGAGATTGCTTTCTATTGAAGTCCTTCATCTTAAATAAGAATTCAAATTTAGGTTAAACACAATGGGTAACCAATCTGGAATGAAAAGAAGCTTTTAATATCTTGTGAGGCCTGAACTTCCTAGGAACTTTGGAACAAGTACAAGAGATGTGTCAGAGATATTTGAGCTTTGTAATTGTTAGCTTAATTCCATGTATAATGTTGAATCCATGACAACATATATAAAAACAAAGGCTGTTCATATGAAATAGATGAGATTTTTTTTTTTTTTTTTTAGAATAGCAGGATGACTTTTTTGAAGAGTTCTAAGAGACTGAAAACTTACGAGATATGAAGTTACCTAGGGAATATTTTTTTAATCTTTTTTTTAAATTAAAGTTTATTGGGGTGACAATTGTTAGTAAAGTTACATAGGTTTCGGGTGTACAATTCTGTAATACATTATCTATATATCACATTGTGGGTTCACCACCCAGAGTTTAACAAGTCATATATTAGACATCTCAAGATGTGATTTCAAACTGGATTTTTTTTTTCCTTTTTAGGGAAAAAGGATTGATGGAAAATAGAAGAAAGCCTGGATTTACCAGGGGACACATTCTATATCTCAGCTCATTTTCCTTTTCTATCAGCTACATTTCAGTAGGAGCTCAAATGTTAGGGAGGTATTGATTCCATAAACATTCTAAATAAGATAATGACATTTTATTAATCAAAAGGAAAATTAACTCTGTGTTTAAGTGCTCAAGGCTCTATGTCTACTCTTCTGTTTTGTCTCTTTCCTCCTATCTATTTCTACCAGGGCCCTTCTCTAGCTTCTCCCAAACGTTTAAAGATTTTTCTTTCTTTTTTCTCTCATATGTACTCCTCCCCTAAATCCAGAAGCCAAACTTGTGGGGCACAAAGAAGAGAAGAATCATGGTAGGATAGGATGGAATGAGGAAGCAAGATAGAAGAGTTTTGTGGTGCACAACTTATATTTAAACAGTGGTCTTCTCTACAAACCTATGAAGAATTCTCAATTGAGGGCAAAAGTAATTGTCAGTTGCTAGTGTTTTAGCACCAGTATTGTGACATGAATTAATGGACCTAAGGTATTTGGATTTATAATCTAGTTAAATGGCTTTCTCTCTTGCCTTTTCTGTAAGGAAAAGGATGGGCCACTACCTGCTATGAGTCTATCCAGACTTCTTAACAGTTGTATTTCCTCAATGCAAATCAACAAATTGGTATTCTGACTCATGAATTGCTTTTGTAGGATTAGTCAGCGTGAATCTGTCTCCCTGGAGTTTGCTCATGCCTGATAGAACTGGAAAAGCTGTTTCTCACTGGCTTTTAAATCATTACCATGTAGACATCTCTGTAGCCTGAAACCCAAATAACATTGGTGTGAGAGATAAAAATGACTTAGGTCTTTGTATTTTATGGAGAGACACATGTACTATACCTACTTATATGTTTTGGGAGCATGATTTACATTATAACCAAATCTGCGATTGGAGAAGTGGCTTTAGGACAGAATAATGGAAATTTTTTTACATTCAGAATTTGGTGTAAAAAATTGTTTTGATACTTAGCATTTAATCATTAGAACAATGGACTTAATGGAATTAATAGCTAATGAAAAAAGGTAGAAAGTGTTTTCACAGAAATATTTATTAAATACTACTTAAATATTTTATTCCTTCCAGAATTCACATTGAGGCTTGCACAGGAATTATACAGTTAGTGGTAACCAGAAAACTGGATCTTACTGACAGGTCCTAGGAGTAGAATGAGGATGAGATTACTGATGCTTAGATTAAAGCCCCTGGTCTAGAGGTATAGTATTGGGAGAAGAAAGTAACTGGTCTTACTTCTTCCACATGTAATCAAGTTTGTTGTGTATTTTATTTACCTGGAATGGACTTTAAACAAAACCCTTTGGATGGTGGTTTGTATTTTCAAGTTGCTTTCATATTTATATTTATTATTTTAACAGATCTGCAAAATATTCTTATAAGCTCATTACTACATTTGATACATGAGGAAACCAAGAAATACTGATGTTCAGTAACTTGCTAAAGAACAAACAGCTGATTAAAAGGCAAAACTAGGATGACCTCCCAGTTATCCAGGCCCAGTTTCCTTTCCCTTGAAATCCATACATCAAGGTAGTTTAGAGCAGCCACTATTAGGTTGCAGAGTTTATGACAGAGTTCAAACTAGAAGATTGCTCAAAGTAAGAAATCTCTATCCTTGCTTATGTTATAATAACTTAATATTTATTGAGTGTTCATGGTGTGTATGAGGCACTGTGCTGGTTATTGTTAGGCAGTGAAGCTTTAAAAGAACCTGATAACTTCCCTCAAGACTCTTGGTATCTTTTGAGGAGAAGTATATTTCTGTGGCTCTTATTTCTTAAGACCCTCTTCTTTCTCGTGCCTGAAAATGTAGGCACTGCACAAGTTTCAGTCCTTGGTCATCTCTTACATTTGCTTTCTTGAAGCTGAGTCATTCTTATGGCCTTGGCTATCTACTACACTCTCCATATTGAACTTCAGCCTCCACCTCTTATCCAACACTCACATTCAGGGCCATTATTTCTAATCACCCATCAGACATTGCTTCTTGGAATTTTTGCCATCTCCTCAAACTCAATAGGTCAAAAACAGTACTAATCATGTCCTACATTTCCACTTGTATCCCCATATTACCTATTTCTATGAATAGTACTAGCATCACTGCGCAAACCTCATAGGTTCAAAATTTTAGAGATGTCTCTGACATTCTTTTCCTATGCTGCCTGTATCTAATCACTCACCAACTTCTATTTATTATTCCATTTACATGTCTCTTGTTACTAACCTTGTTAGCTCACAGCCTAAACTTCTATTCTACTCTTTAAGTGGTCTCCCTTTTTCCAGTTTTTTCCAAATGTAGTCAGGACTATGAAACTGACAGATTCATTTCCTTAAAATGTTTTTTTCATCAATGTCCTTGCTTATTCAAAGTTTGTTCATAAGATTTCCCATTAAAATGCCTGGAATTCAATGTCTAATAATCTTGCCTTAAATTTCTATCCAAATTCATTTTCTGTTACTCCTCAACTCAATCCCTTTATCCTAGCCAGATCAGGCTCCTTGGTGTACCCTGCAGGTACACCTGTAAGTTCCCCAAGGGCAGGAACTATATCTTACCTTGCTTTGTTCACATACTATATTGAGTTTAATCACATTTGCTTAACTGGATTACAACATATTTGAGAGATTTTAACAAGAACATAAGAAATAACAAAATGGATCCAAGTAGAAGTCCAAGCAGAGCTATGTTATTTGAGAGATTATTATAGTTATCCTTCATGGCATTAAATTCACAAGGCTGGTATGTATACCTCAAGGATCGGTGTTGTTCCTTTCATCCTTTATTATCAACTAATGATAAAGCAAATGCAAATTTATAATTTCCGCACCATGGAAAAATTTGTGTTTAGCCCAGATAAATAGTTCCTAAACACATCAAAAGTTTGATTAAGGGTAGGAGGGAAAATGTAGTAAAAAATGAAATTGATGACTCTGGGTTAGGAAGACACTGAAATGCTGGATTCAGACTAGATTCAATCTACCAACTTTCTTTAATCTACCATTCTATTTGGTTTCACTGGCTCCCAGGCTGATTTATTTCATTTGCAGGGACTGCTTGGCATACAACGCAGTCCCAAGTCCGGGTTTAGTTACATTTTGTTTTTGAATAATCACCTGATAGATGTATGGTGTCATGGCCTATCTCTAGGTTTCAAGACAATCAGAACACTGGGAAGGCAGAACAACTGAATTCAAGATTCAAGGATTTTTCTTTTTTTAGCTAGAGATGGAATCCACCAAACCATTTGTTTACCCTTGAAAACAGTTTCTTTGCTGCTAAATAGAAGAATGCTCCTCGCCAAATATTTTGAATAAAATGTGTAAAGTGTTGATTCTGTGTAAACCTGATCTATGTCAGATATGTCTAAGTTATTAAATAGATCATGCAATTCCTTTATATTTATTTATAGTTCTGAGAGCTTTCTATTTGCAGTCTCTAATCATAATTTTCCAATTTCTAGTTGTGTGGTATGTTTCCAGAAAATTTCTTAACCTCTTTGAGTCTATTTCCTTATTTGCAAAACAAGGATATTAACACTTACCCTGTCTAAATTGCAGGATATTGACAGGTTCAAGTGGCATAATGAATGTGAAACTACCTTGTAAAAATACCAGATTATTCTTCACTGGTTTACCTTCAGCAGTCACTATATATTTTCTTTCCATATTGAAGTAAACTGCCACTACAGATTAGAGAAACTACATGAAGCCCTTAAAATAGGATTTTAAAATATGCCCTACAATTCCAACTTAATTACAAAGGTGCTGGAGGCTTGGGGGAATGTCCCCTCTGTATTTTGCCACATTGAGCCCTTAGCAGAAGCACTGAGCAATACTTGTTGACAGACTTACTAGCCAACAAATAAAGCAGAACGAATTCATACCAGCAGCCTAAATTAAAGCAGGTAGGGCAGATACCCAAACTCCTGGGAATTTGCTAAAATCATCTTAGCATTGAATCTCCTTACCTGCTACCTTCAAGGCTGGCACTTTAGGGTCCTTTGACATTCACTCTCAGAAGCAAACACCAAGTTTTCGGTAAATCCAATTCCCTGTTTCTTGGAGAGCCAAACCGTTGTTAGTGAGCTGCACAGTAAATCTGAACACTCTGGAGGGTCCTGAAAGTGCACTCCATTCACAGGGTGCTTGCTCTTCAGGCAAGCTTCTTGGAAATGATGGGTTGCTGCTATTTTTAAGAGGTCAGAGGGCAGGGCACATACGCTAGCCAATGTATACAGATTCTTCTTCCTCTTTTGGATTAGTCCTCAAACTGTTTAAAGCACGCATAAGTTTAGCTTCTCTGGTGCCAAGTGGGGGAGGGGACAGCAGAGGAATGGAGGAAGAATAGAAACTGGAGACTTGCAGATTGTTGTGTGTATAAATGAGCTTTGATCCCTAGCTCCAGGAACAAAATCCTAAGGAAATCACACAGCTGATCTGAGATGGGAAGCAGGAAGGAGTATACTCTGTCCAGCTTAGTTCTTTCTGATTTTTATGATTTGGGGGTAGTTAGACTATTTGTAGGTGGAGAAAGATAATCCTACCAGTATATGCTAATCTAACTGCCGTTATGTGAAACTTGATCTTAGACAAGATAAATTCTCTCTCTCTCTCTCTCTTCCCCTTTTCCCCCCTCTCTTTCCTTTATGACACTTCTGGCTCTAACTACATTCTAAAAAGGCTTTTTCTTTCTGGTGCTTATTTCCTAGAAAATAATTGCCTTAGTTTGAACTTGGTTTCCCCAAATCCTCACAACAATATATTGCCTCCACTGGACTAAAAGTGGGTTTTTTTTTTAATTCATTGGGGTGACAATTGTTAGTAAAATTACATAGATTTCAGGTGTGCAATTCTGTATCACATCATCCATAAATCACACTGTGCGTTCACCACCCAGAGTCAGCTCCCCTTCCATCACCATACATTTGATCCCCCTCACCCTCATCCCCCACCCCCCAACCCCTTTACCTTCTGGTAACCACCAAATTACGTTCCCCAGATTAATTTTCAAAACCGTGGCCATCCTGTGGTCACCGACTGCCCTCCAATCCCCTCACCCTCCCCCCCACACCCCACCCCTCCCGCCCATCTAGCAACCCTGTTTTTCCTCATTGTCTCCAAAACTGTTTCTGATTAGTTCATTCACTTATTCTTTTCTTTAGAATCCGCAAATAAGTGAGATCATATGGTACTTATCTTTCTCTGTCTGACTTATTTCACTTAACATAATGTTCTCTAGATCCATCCATGTTGTTGCAAATGGTAAGATTTCTTTCTTCTTCTTCTTTTTTTTTTTTTTTGAATCAATCACAATTTATAGGCTTTATTTGGATCCCTATTTGAAAAAACTTTCAAAAATCATAAGACAATCAGGAAAGTGCAAACATTGACTGGATATTTGATGATATTAAAGGATTTCTGTTAATTTTTTCTGTATAGTAATGCTATTGTGGCTTGGTTTAAAAGAGTACTTTTCTTTTAGAGACATATAAAAAAATATTATAGATGAAATGTGATGTTTGGAATTTGCTTCAAAATTGTCACAGAGAGGAAAATGGGGGGTGATATAGATGAAAGAAGCTGGACCACTATCAATACAGATTGACCATGTATTGATAGTTTTTTTTTTTTTTAAATTTATTTTTAATTTATTGGGGGTGACAATTGTTAGTAGAATTATATAGATTTCAGTTGTGCAATTCTGTATCACATCATCCATAAATCACACTGTGTGTTCACCACCCAGAGTCAGCTCCCCTTCCATCACCGTACATTTGATCCCCCTCACCCTCATCCCCCACCCCCCAACTCCCTTACGCTCTGGTAACCACCAAATTACGTTCCCCAGATTAATTTTCAAACCCCGTGGCCATCCTGTGGTCACCGACTGCCCTCCAATCCCCTCACCCTCCCCGCACCCCCCACCCCCCCCCCGCCCATCTAGCAACCCTCAGTTTTTCCTCATTGTCTCCCAAACTGTTTCTGATTAGTTCATTCACTTATTCTTTTCTTTACAATCAGCAAATAAGTGAGATCATATGGTACTTATCTTTCTCTGTCTGACTTATTTCACTTAACATAATGTTCTCTAGATCCATCCATGTTGTTGCAAATGGTAAGATTTCTTTCTTCCTTATGGCTGTATAATACTCCATTGTATAAATGTACCACAGTTTCTTAATCCAGTCATCTACCGATGGGCATTTTGGTTGTTTCCATGTCTTAGCTATTGTGTATAGTGCTGCAATAAACATAGGAGTGCACAGAGATTTTTGAATTGAAGTTCTGGATTTCTCCGGATAGATACCTAGGAGTGGAATTACTGGATCATAAGGTAGTTCCATTTTCAGAATTTTGAGATACCTCCATACTGTTTTCCATAGCGGCTGCACCAGTCTGCAATCCCACCAACAGTGCACAAGCGTTCCCTTTTCTCCACATCCGCGCCAGCACTTGTTGTTTGTTGATTTATTGATGATAGCCATTCTGACTGGGGTGAGGTGGTATCTCATTGTGGTTTTTATTTGCATTTCTCTGATGGTTAGTGAGGTTGAGCATTTCTTCATATGTCTATTTGCCATCTGTATGTCCTTTTCAGAGAAATGTCTCTTCAAGTCCTCTGCCCATTTTTTAATTGGATCGTTTGTTTTTTTGGAGTTGGGTTGAGTAAGTTTTCCATAGATTTGTGATATTAATCCCTTATCAGATATATCATTGGCAAATATCTTTTCCCATTCAGTAGGATCCCTTCTTGTTTTATTGATGGTTTCCTTTGCTGTGAAAAAACTTTTTAGTTTGATATAATCCCACATGTTTATTCTTTCTCTTAGTTCCCTCGCGCGAGGGTGTATATCAGTAAAAATCTTACTCCGGGTAATGTCTGAGAAGTTTCTTCCTATATTTTCTTCTAGGTATTTTATGGTTTCAGACCTTACATTTAAGTCTTTAAGCCATTTTGAATTTATTTTTGTATATGGTGTAAGGAGGTGGTCCAACTTCATTTTTTTGCATGTGTCTGTCCAGGTTTCCCAGCACCATTTATTGAATAGACTGTCATTACTCCATCGTACATTCTTGCTTCCATTGTCGTAGATTAAATGGCCATATAGGCGTGGATTTATTTCTGGACTCTCTATTCTGTTCCATTGATCTATGTGTCTGTTTTTATGCCAGTACCATGCTGTTTTGATTACTGTAGCCTTGTAGTATAATTTGAAGTCAGGTATTGTTATACCTCCCACTTTGTTCTTATTTCTCAAGATTGCCTTTGCTATTCGGGGTCTTTTATGGTCCCATATAAATTTTAGGATTATATGTTCTATTTCTGTGAAAAACGACGTTGGCAGTTTGATAGGAATTGCATTGAATATGTATATTGCCTTAGGCAGTATGGACATTTTAACTATATTAATTCTTCCTATCCATGAACATGATATGTGTTTCCATCTATTTATATCTTTCTTCATTCCTTTCTTCAGTGTCTTATAATTTTCTGAGTATAGATCTTTTACTTCTTTGGTTAAATTTATTCCCAGGTATTTTATAGTCTTTGGAGCGATTGTAAATGGGATTGTTTTTTTAATTTCTCCTTCTGATGTTTTATTATTGGTATATACAAATGCAACTGATTTCTGAATATTAATTTTGTATCCTGCCACTTTACTAAATTCATCTATCAGCTCTAATAGCTTCTTGGTGGAGTCTTTAGGGTTCTCTATATATAGTATCATATCATCTGCATACAATGATAACTTTACTTCCTCCTTACCAATCTGGATGCCTTTTATTTCTTTTTCTTGTCTGATTGCTGTGGCAAGAATTTCCAGAACTATGTTGAATAGAAGCGGAGACAGTGGGCATCCTTGCCTTGTTCCTGATCTTAGGGGGAATGGTTTTAGCTTTTCCCCATTGAGTATGATGTTAGCTGTGGGTTTGTCATATATGGCCTTTATTATGTTGAGATAAGATCCCTCTATTCCCACTTTCTTAAGGGTTTTTATCATAAATGGCTGTTGGATTTTATCAAATGCTTTTTCTGCATCTATTGATATGATCATGTGATTTTTATTTTTCATTTTGTTAATGTGGTGTATCACATTAATAGATTTGCGGATGTTGAACCACCCCTGCATACCAGAGATGAATCCCACTTGATCGTGGTGAATGATCTTTTTAATGTATTGCTGAATTCTGTTTGCTAATATTTTGTTGAGGATTTTTGCATCTATGTTCATTAAAGATATCGGCCTGTAGTTTTCTTTTTTTGTGGTGTCTTTGTCTGATTTTGGGATCAGGGTGATAGTGGCTTCGTAAAAAGTGTTTGGGAGTCTTCCCTCCTTCTGGATTTTTTGGAAGAGCTTGAGGAGAATTGGTGATAATTCTTTTTTGAACGCTTTGTAAAATTCACCTGTAAAGCCATCTGGTCCAGGGCTTTTGTTTGTTGGGAGACTGTTGATTACTGATTCAATTTCCGTGGTGGTAATCAGTCTATTCAGGTTTTCTGTTTCTTCTTGAGTTAGCCTTGGAAGGTTGTACGCCTCTAGAAAATTGTCCATTTCTTCCAAATTGTCAAATTTGTTGGCATATAGTTGCTCATAGTAACTTCTTAAAACTCTTTGTATTTCTGCAGTGTCCGTTGTCACTTCTCCTCTTTCGTTTCTGATTTTATTAATTTGGGTCCTCTCTCTCTTTTTTTTAATGAGTCTGGCTAAAGGTTTGTCGATTTTGTTTATCTTCTCTAAGAACCAACTCTTGGATTCATTGATCTTTTGTATTGTTTTTCTGGTTTCTATTTCATTTATTTCTGCTCTGATCTTTATTATCTCCTTCCTTGTGTTCCCTTTGGGCTTATTTTGCTGTTCTTTTTCCAAATCCCTTAAATGTGAAGATAAACTGTTGATTAGTGATGTTTCTTGTTTCTTTAGGTAGGCCTGCAAAGCTATGAATTTCCCTCTTAGGACTGCTTTCGCGGCATCCCATAGATTTTGGGTCGTCGTGTTTTCATTTTCATTTATCTCGAAATATCTTTTGATTTCTTCCTCGATCTCCTGCTTGACCCATTCATTATTTAGTAATAAGTTATTCAGCCTCCATGAATTGGTGTGTCTTCCAGTTATTTTCCTGTAGTTCATTTCTAATTTCATAGCATTGTGATCAGAGAAGACAATTGGTATGATTTCAATTTTCTTAAATTTATCAAGACTTGTTTTGTGGCCTAACATATGATCTATCTTGGAAAATGTTCCATGTGCGCTTGAGAAGAAGGTGTATTTTGCAGCATTGGGGTGAAATGTTCTGAAAATATCGATTAAATCCAAGTGGTCCAATGTATCATTTAAGGCTGTTGTTTCCATATTGATTTTCTGTCTGGAAGACCTGTCCCTTGTGGTCAGAGGTGTGTTGAAGTCCCCGACTATAATAGTGTTACTGTTGATCTCTGCCTTTATGTCAGTCAGTACCTGTTTTATATATTTAGGTGCTCCTATGTTGGGTGCATAGATGTTTACTAGGGTTATGTCCTCTTGTCGGATCGATCCCTTTATTATTATATAGTGCCCATCTTTATCTTTTAGTATGTTCTTCATTTTAAAGTCTATTTTGTCAGAAATAAGTATTGCAACTCCAGCTTTTTTCTCGTTTCCATTTGCATGAAATATCTTACTCCAACCCTTCACTTTCAGCCTGTGTGTGTCTTTTGTTCTGAGGTGAGTCTCTTGTATACAGCATATACAAGGGTCTTGCTGTCTTATCCAGTCAGCCACCCTATGTCTCTTGATTGGAGCATTTAATCCATTTACATTTAAAGTGATTATTGATAGGTACATAGATATTGCCATTTTTAAATTTGTAGTTAGGTTGTTTTGATCTTTCTTCTATTTACAGAAGTCCTTTTAGTATTTCTTGCAATGCTGGCTTGGTGGTAATAAATTCCTTTAGCTTATTTTTTTCTGGAAAGCTCTTTATCTCTCCATCAACTTTAAATGATAGCCTTGCTGGATAAAGCAATCTAGGTTGTAGGCCTTTGTTTTCCATCACTTTAAGTATCTCCTGCCACTCCCTCCTGGCCTTCAATGTTTCTGTAGAAAAATCATTTGATAGTCTTATGGGAGTTCCCTTGTATGTAACCCTCCGTCTTTCTCTTGCTGCTTTTAGGATTCTCTCTTTGTCTTTAAGCTTTGCCATTTTAACTATAATGTGTCTTGGTGTGGACCTGTTTGGGTTAATCCTGGTTGGAACTCTCTGCACTTCCTGGACTTGTATGTTGGTTTCCTTCATCAGGTTGGGGAAGTTTTCAGACATTATTAGTTCAAATATGTTCTCAATCCCTTGCTTGCTCTCTTCACCTTCTGGTATTCCTATGATGCGCATGTTGTTGCGCTTGATGTTATCCCAGAGGTCTCTTAGGCCATCTTCATTGTTTTTTATTCTTTTTTCTTTTTGTTGTTCCGTTTGGGTGATCTCTGCTACCTTGTCTTCTAAGTCGCTGATTCGATCCTCTGCTTCATCTAGCCTGCTGGTAATTCCTTCAAGTGAGTTCTTAATTTTGGTAATTGTGTTCTTTAGTTCCAACTGGTTTTTCGTTATGATTTCTACATCCTTCTTTATGTTTTCTCTAAGCTCGTTTGTTATGATTTCTACATCCTTCTTTATGTCTTCTCTAAGCTCCTTAAACATTCTTATCACCAGTGTTCTGAACTCTGTCTCTGAGAGGTTGGTTACGTCTGCTTCATTTGGTTCCAGTTGTGGAAGCTTCTTCTGTTCTTTTATTTGGGACGTGTATCTTTGTTTCCCCATTCTGGCTGACTGTGTTTATTTTGATATATTAGGTAGATCCCCTAGAGTTCTTAGTTCTTGCTAGGTTATCTTATGTAGTATGTGTCCTTTATATTTGACTCGCACCACGTCGTCCTCCTCTGCGTGTGCTCCAAAGGTGAGTCTTGTGTTGTGTACACTGTCCCGTTCAAGAAGATCTTTAATTGCTTCCCGCTAATGAGCAGGTGGGGTCACCTCCTGGGCTGACCTGCCGTGAGACTTGGCTCTGCCCCCCGCAGGGCACTCTGCTGCGTGAGGGTTTACCACCCCAATGTGATTTGGCCTCTATGGGCTCCAGAGCCTGCCGAGAACCCCCTCTAGGTGTGTGACCTGTAGGTCATACCCGGCTGCACTCCGATTTGGTCTGGAGTTGGCCCCTGGATATGCTGAGTCCCGTGCCTCTCAAGCTGGGCCCCGGCAGGGCAGTTTCAGAACAAAGGAAATCACCAAGCACAACAGCAACGACAACAGCAAAGAAAAAAATCAAGTACATTCACATGCAAAAAAAACAGCTGATAACCCCCGCTCGACACAGGCAAAGATATCAAAGATATAAAGACAAAGCAAAACAAAACAAAGCAAAGCAAAACAAAGCAAAACAAAAAGCAGCGATCGTCTCGGCCTGAGCCCACCAAGCAATGACCAGGTTGTCCTCTGCTGTACCAAAGAGCCCCCTGCTTATTGCGCAGGCAGAGCCGGTCACCTGGTGTGCAGAGAGACTTTGGGACTGCAGACTTAAATGCGTGGGACTGAGGGGTCTGGATGATAGTTTTTACAAAGTCAGTGCAGTTTCTGCCCTTGTCTGCACGTATGCACACTGAGAGTAGCACCACCAGCCCCTTGTCCAGAACTCCAGAGTCCTAGGGCACTTCTTCAATGTGTGTGTATGTGTGCGGGCGGGAGATTTCTGATCTGCTGACCGTGCCTCACAAGCTGGGCCCCGGCAGGGCAGTTTCAGAACAAAGCAAATCACCAAGCACAACAGCAACAACAACAACAAAGAAAAATATCAAATACGTTCACATGCAAAACCATCTGATAACCCCCACTCGACAGAGGCAAAGATATCAAAGATATAAAGACAAAGCAAAACAAAATAAAACAAAGCAATACAAAAAGCAGTGACAGTCTCGGCCTAAGCCCACCAAGCAATGTCCAGGTTGTTCTCTGCTGTACCAAAGACCCCCCTGCTTATTGCGCAGGCAGAGCCGGTCACCTGGTGCCCAGAGAGACTTTGGGACTGTAGACTTAAATGAGTGGGCCTGAGGGGTCTGGATGATAGTTTTTACAATGTCAGTGCAGTTTCTGCCCTTGCCTGCACATATGCACACTGAGAGTGGCACCACCAGATCCGTGTCCAGTACTCTTGAGACTTAAGGCACTTCTTCAGTGTGTGTGTGTGTGAGTGCGGGCGGGAGATTTCTGATCTGCTGAAAGCCCAGAGCTGTGCCTGCCTCACTGCTGATCTCCGGGTGTGTCTCTGCAGCTGCATCCACCCCGCCCTAGGCAAGCCAGGAAGGGTGGGGGCTGGGGATGGAGGGGTCTTCACTCTCCCAGCCCAGCCGCGCGTCGCCCTCTTCCCGCAGGCCAGAAAAGGTGGTGGCTGGGGGTGGAGGTGTCTCTTCTCTCCTAGCGCAGCCAAAATCACACACACTTTCCAGTCTCCCTGGATCAGGGCTGCCCTTCAGGCTTCCCAAAGCCTGAGCATTAAGGCTCCTCTGTAATCTGACACCACTCCTCAGTTCAGGGGCCGGTTTAAGTCTCTGGAAGGGCGGAGTAGGATTGGAAGAGCGGGGCGGGGCAGGGGCCCAGGTATGGAGGCTATGTTCTTTGCGCTAGGGCCCTCTGGCCTCACTCGCGGCGGGAGAAATCAGCCGTGGGACGCAGGGAAAGAGCCCACCCCCGGTCTCTGTGCTCTCCGCTCCGCTCCGCCCTGGGATCCCATGTGTGCCCGGCACAGTGGGGCTCCACCGCGGTTTCCCATTTAAGTCTCTGGACGGGCGGGGTAGGATTGGGAGAGCGGGGTGGGGGAGGGGCCCAGGAATGGAGTCTGTGCCACCTGTCAGCTGCAGGGCGCGCCGCCTTCCCGGTGGGAGAAATCAGCCGTGGGACGCAGGGAAAGAGCCCACCCCCGGTCTCTGCGCTCTCCGCTCCGCCCTGGGATCCCGTGCGTGCCCGGCACAGTGGCGCTCCACGGCGACTTCCTGTTTAAGTCTCTGGACGGGCGGGGTAGGATTGGAAGAGCGGGGTGGGGGAGGGGCCCAGGTATGGAGGCTATGTTCTTTGTCTGCGCTACGGCCCTCTAGCTGCCCTCCCGGCGGGAGAAATCATCCGTGGAACACAGGGAAAGAGCCCACCTCCTTGTCCCCGCGCTCTCCGCTCCGCCCTGGGATCCTGTGCGTGCCTGGCACAGTGGTTTTCGGTTTTCGCCCCCGCCAGCTGAGGCTCCGTTGGGGGCTGGGCTCTCCCGCCGCTGCTGGCCGGGCGTTTTCACTCCGCTCCTCTTTTTCCTTCCCCTGCTCACCCAATTAGCGCACCTTCAAGTACTTCTTAGCTTCAAGTAATCCACGAATCTCCCCGCTATTCTGTGTGATGAGCGAAAAGTTCTTTGATGGGTTATAGGTCCCGTTTGCAACAAGATCCGGAGGAGAACTCAGAAAGTGCGCCCTGCTGCCGCCATTCCTATGACGTCACTTGAATCTAAAAGTGGGTTGTTTTATCTCACACTGAGAATGGTCTGGAATTACTGGGCTTGCTGTCAGTGGTATTTGGAAGCTACGTGAATGCTCTTGACTTTTGGCTAGGCTTTGGGGTGTTGGGACTATGAGATGGTCTTTCTGGCTTCTGGAGAATAGGGACATTGCAGTCTGCTATGTGCTGATTTGAACTTGGAGCAGTACCTTCACGTTATGAACCAAATGATGAGACTTTAATGTGAGTTGGTTACATCAATTATACTGAGTTATATTAAGATGGTCTATATGGGGATAGACATATTTATGTTTAACACTTTTTAAAACAACCCCATGTTATCATTTTGTGAGTTGTGTAAATGTCTAATCGCCATGCTGTTTTTGTACACCTAAAACTAATAATAATGAAAAACATGACCCCATAACTAATAACTAATTTGGTTGTACTCAGTAAAACATGAGCCCAGCAAAAGCCCTCTGGCCTGTTACGTGCTGCAGGAACAAAGCCATTTACTCAAATTTTGGAGTTGTAAGTACCAGAATTATCTCACAGCCAACCAGAGCTCTAAAGTTTTTGAAATCTTAATCTTTATTTAGAGAATTCTTGGTTATGGTAGTAGTTGGGGGGGAAAAGGCCAACAAACCAAATTAAAGGGGGAGATATCATTTGGACCCAAGATCAGACTCTTTAATCACCCCTGGGGAGTTTTACTTACTAAAGTGACATTATAACTTGAATTTCTTCAACTGAGTTTGGATCCTGGGAGATATAGGGGAAAGAGTTCATGAAGGAGATAGAGGGTGTGCTATCACTTCCTCCCCAGTCTGGACTGTTACTGCCATCCTGAGCTATGGTGGAAGAGTAGTGCATACCCAGGTAAGGAAGAAAAGAAAAAGGGGCTAGATATTTGAGCTTCAAGATGGCACTTCAACAGCTGTGTCAGAGAGGGGATGCCCTGTGGTGTTTCTGTGTCCTTCCCTACTCATTTCATTTCTTAGGTGCTTCTCTGCTTCCTGAGTGATGGGAAGGACAGTGCCGCACCCATCCCCAATTAGGTCTTTGCCTTGTACAACTGCATCTATTTATACCATGTTCGCTATAATTGAAAACAGATTATTAAATCTCCTTTCCTTGTGTTTCATCTTTTCTTTTCTTTTCTGTACATCTTCATTACATACTTATCCTCACATTTTCTATCATTTCAGGAAATGGTTAAATGCCCAGGTTGATCCCTCTCTGCTGCCATCTCTCTACTCTTTCTCATTTTCACAGACTCTTTCAGTTGTTACTTTATTATTAGGGTGCAGAGTACCAAGTAGGGAATGGTGAGGGAGAAGGGTAATACCATGTGATTGGATGGGGACTCTGTCTTAGTGAAGTATGGTTTGGGCAGGAGGTTAAAGGATTTTCAGACATACACCATTCACAACATTAACTATAAGCCATAGGATTCATGACTTACATGAACTCATAAAGCTGAAAAGGGGTCTTGAAAAATCATTTTGTTTAGAATTTTCATTAAATTGAGTTCCTGAGGGTACGACAGGTCCTCAGCTCATTGTGTTTCCAGCTGTTAGCTCATTGCATTATTTTATTTGTTGTATAAATAAATCTAGTCCAACTCTCTCATATTACAGATGAGGAGACAGGCCACAGAGAAAGAGACTTTCTCAAGATGTATTTGCTTTACTACAAAATCAAGAGGAGTCACTTTTTTTCTTCCAGAACTGAAGTTGTTCCACAACCAATAATAATGACACTTTGAAAAGGTAGATAAGAAAAAGTGTTATTATACTCATAGCCCAGTTCTATACACACATGTACATTTATTCACAGAGGCTGGGATTGCCTTGCTTCTCCCTTTAGTTCTCGTGTATAGAAACCCAGAGACAATGAAAAATATCAGTCTAGCTGTGGAAATATGGCTCTTACCACTTTCCCTCTTCTTGCCCCAGGGCCTACCCAATAGGCATAAAGAAACCCTGGATTATCTTTTCTGGTGAGGCTGAGGCACACTAACGGAGAATTCTGGATGAGTTGGAATGAACCCTGTAGAATGGAATAGCATAAACCACGAAGGAGAAATGGTGCAGATAATTTAAGCCAACATCCCTACATTATTTTGTGCTGCCCAATGCAGTATCCTCTAGCTGTATGTGATTATTTAAACTTAAATATAAGTTAACTAAATACAATGAAAATTCTGTCCTTCAATCACACTAGCCACATTTCAGAGGCTCAGTAACCACATATGGATAGTGGCTACTGCATTGAAAAACCCAGATTTAGAATAGATTTTAAAATTAATACCGTGTTTGGGTTAGGAAGTATCACAAGTACAAGGTCGTATAATTAAGTGCCAAAGCTGGGAAAAGAAACCAGGTTTCTGTATTCCCAATCAAGAGTAAACAGATTTATTCTCACCCCTTTGTATTTATTTCTATCTCAGTGTGGATCTATGGGCATAACTGAGGCACGCTGAGTGTGTGTGACTTTATGTGTGGATTTTCAAGTTCCAGGAGAAGGGAATCTAGTTAGCATGGATGAGAGAGCTCCTTTGCATGAATTTATATAGTTCTTGCCTTTCTCCCCTAACAGGACCAAAAGAGAATATATGTAAATTTGCAGGAAAAAACATTATAAAATGCAAGGTGTAGTAATGGTGATAAACTCCAAATTTACTTCCTCCCAATTAGTGTTTGCCCCACAGTCCAGCTGAAGATGGGTGTGGATTGGGAAACAGGCTGGATTGGTGGGTCATTTTGACAATTGTGGTGAGAGAGAATCTGGTGAGTGCCTGTAGTAAGGGAATCTGCTGATAGCTTGCAAACCTAGGAACTGGGGCCAGTTGGACTTGTCACCACGTCAGCTTTTGTTCCAAGAGAGGATCAGTAAGGGAGGAATTAGGCAAAGAATTCAGTGAGAACTAGGTCTTTTCTTAATTGAAGGGATTGTCTAGAGCCTCTTGAAAGTCTACCAAATTTAGGTTTTTTCTAAGGAAAATGACAGAAAATTCCTGAGCAATAACTGTACTATAAATTTCTGATTTGTCCGGTCATCAAAATGGCGGCATGAGGTGAGCCTCTGTAAATCTCCCCTGGAATTTACAACAAATCGAACAACTATAACTCCACAAAGGACTCCCTGCACAGCAGACAGGCAAGACGAAGAGACCCACTACTGAATTCACCTAACGGTGGGCGAATCGCATGAGCGGGGGAGGAGGGAAGGGAGAAGTGTGGAGACTGAGCTGCGCGGGTGCAGGACTTAGATTTAGCTCACAGCTCTGAGCTTGCTGCATCCCGAAACTACTGCACCTGCGGGAGAGGGAAGAACTCGGACTGCTAGGGCTCCGTTTATGGCCCACAGTGCTGAGGGGACAACCAATAACACGGCTGAACCCATCACTCACGGCAGAGACCTCGGAGAAAAGACTGAAGGAAGAAGGCTGAAAACGGAGGTTTAAGCCCTCACTGCGGCAGACAATGGAAGCCTTAGGCACTGAGAATAGCCGTCCCCTCCCTTCCCTCCCAGGGCTCGACCCGCCCCCACCTGCCCGGTGCTAGAGGCAGAACAATAGTGGTGTCAGATCTAAAGAACAGAACATTTGCTGTTCTGAGAACTGTGGACCACAGACATAGATTCGCAGCGCAACTAGTTCCAACAAAGGGGAGGGAGCTGCGGAAGCAGAACTGGCTGTGGTGTTGGGTGCCGCCATTGCTCTGGGCCACCTCTCACTACTCACCCCGCCCCAGTCTCCACCTATCTGGGCTGATTCCTGCAGGAGTAAACAGGAACTGGTGAAACACAAGGTCTATGAATCTGGTGCAGGAAGAGCTTTGGAACTTCAAAAGCTCTCCGCATACCCACACGGACACTGTGCCCTGTGACCCAGGTGAACTATTAACAGAAAAGAAGCCCATTTCCCAGGGAATCCCCCCATTGTGTGAGAAGCTGGAATAGTGCAGAGAAAACATAGCACTACCATGTGAGAGGGAAAAAAAGGCTGCCATCAGAGAAAAAATAAAACACTCTACCAACAAGTACTAGAAAACAAAAGAAAGACCTCTTCCTATCAACCTGTTGCAGAAGCCACTCCTGCAGATGTCTAGGAAGAGAAATAATAAATCAGTAATTGCTATGAATAACCAAGGCAACAAGACAGCTCAGAAAGAAAGTGAAAAATCTCCAGAAAAGGAACTTAAAGACAAGGAAATATGTAACTTAAATGACAGAGAATTCAAGATTGCAGTTCTTAAAAAACTCAACGAGATGCAAGAAAACACAGAAAGGCAGTATAATGAACTCAGAAACACAATCAAAGAACAACATGAACATTTAACGAAAGAGACTGAAATTTTAAAAAAGAACCAAATAGAATTTCTGGAGATTAAGAAAATAGAAGAAATTAAGAATGAAATAGCCAGCTTAGGTAGTAGAGTTGACCAGATGGAGGAAAGAATCAGTGACATCGAAGATAGAAACCTGGAAATGACACGGATGGAAGAAGAAAGATACTTGAGACTTAAAAGAAATGAAAGAACTCTACAAGAACTTTCTGACTCCATCAGAAAGAGCAATATAAGAATAATGGGCATACCAGAAGGAGAAGAAAGAGAGAAGGGAACAGAAAATATATTCAAACAAATCGTCGATGAGAACTTCCCAAACTTGTGGAAAGAACTGGATCCTCGAATGCAAGAAGCAAATAGAACACCTAATTACCTCAATCCCAACAGACCTTCTGCAAGGAACATTGTATTGAAGCTGTCAAAAATCAACGACAAAGAAAGAATCCTCAAGGCAGCCAGGGAAAACAAGACAGTAACCTACAAAGGAAAGCCCATTAGATTATCATCAGATTTCTCAGCAGAAACTCTACAAGCCAGGAGGGAGTGGAACCAAATATTCAAACTATTGAATCAACATAGTTAAAATGGTCATATTACCCAAAGCAATATACAGATTTAATGCAATCCCCATCAAAATCCCAATGGCATTTTTTAAAGTAATAGAATGAAAAATCATCAGCTTTGTTTGGAACCACAAAAAACCCCGAATAGCCAAAGCAATCTTAAGACAAAAGAACAATGCTGGAGGTATCACACTCCCTGACTATAGCTTGTACTTCAGGGCTCCAATAATCAAACCAGCATGGTATTGGCAGAAAAACAGACACATAGACCAATGGCATAGAATTGAGAACACAGAAATAAAACCACATAAATATGGACAGATAATTTTTGACAAAGAAGCAAAAAAATTCCAATGGAGAAAAGACAGCCTCTTCAACAAATGGTGCTGGGAGAATTGGAAAGCCACGTGCAAAAGAATGAAATTGGACTGCTATCTGTCACCATGTACCAAAATTAATTCAAAATGGATCAAAGACTTAAGCATAAGACCTGACACAATAAACTGCATAGAAGGAAACATAGGTACTGAACTTATGGACCTTGGGTTCAAAGAGTGTTTTATGAATTTGACTCCAAAGGCAAGGGAATTAAAAGCTAAAATAAATGAATGGGACTGTATGAAACTTAAAATCTTTTGCACAGCAAAAGAAACCATTGACAAAATAAAGAGGCAAACAACTGAATGGGAGAAGATTTTAGCAAACAGTGCCTCCGATAAGGGGCTAATATCCAAAATATACAAGGAACTCATGAAACTCAACAACAAAAAAAACAAACATCCCAGTTGAAAAATGGGCAGAGGACCTGAAGAGACATTTCTCCAAAGAGGACATACAAATGGCAAATAGACATATGAAAAAATGCTCAACATCACTAATCATCAGAGAAATGCAAATATAAACCACAATGAGATATCACCTTACCCCAGTCAGAATGGGTATCATCAACAAGACAAATAGTAACAAGTGCTGGAGAGGCTGTGGAGAATAAGGAATCCTCATACACTGTTGGTGGGCATTCAGATTGGTGTAGCCGCTATGGAAGGCAGGGTGGAGATTCCTCAAAAAATTACGAATAGAATTACCATATGACCCAACAATCCCTCTCCTGTGTATCTACCCAAAAAATCTGAAAACATTTATCCATAAAGACACGTGTGCTCCAATGTTCATTGCAGCTTTGTTTACGGTGGCCAAGACATGGAAACCACTAAAATGTCCTTCGATATATGAATGAATAAAGAAGTTGTGGTATATATACGTAATGGAATACTATTCGGCGGTAATAAAAGATGATATAGGAACATTTGTGACAACATGGATGGCTCTTGAGAATATAATGCTAAGCGAAATAAGTCAGATAGAAAAAGCAGAGAACCATATGATTTTACTGATATGTGGTATATGAACCAAAAACAACAAAAGAACAAGACAAACAAATGAGAAACAAAAACTCATAGATACAGACAATAGTTTAGTGGTTACCAGAGGGTAAGGGGGGTGACGGGTGGGAGATGAGGGTAAGAGGGATCAAATATATGGTGATGGAAGGAGAACTGACTCTGGGTGGTGAACACACAATGGGATTTATAGATGATGTAATGCAGAATTGTACACCTGAAATCTATGTAATTTTACTAACAATTGTCACCCCAATAAATTAAAAAAAAAATTCAAGTGAAAGTGCTGCTATAAAGAGAGACTAGTCTACTGCGTGTTATTTTAGGGATGTGTAAGAAATCCACAGCTCCTCAAAGCTCCTGCTACTCTAAACTTGCTAACATAAACCTGAAATATCTTTAAGTTTAGCTCACAGAGAGTCCTGTATTAGATTCCTTTACATTCAGAACCACTAAGGAGATGTGACCCAAGGTCTGACTCTCATAGAGAAATCATCCACTGTGGTGGGGAGTATAAGTGTTCTTATTAGGAACAAAAAATGATGATAATAATATCAACTCTGCCTATTTCACAGTATTTGAAAATCAAATAAAATGAAAGCTATGGAAGGGTTTTATAAACTATAAGGTCATATGCAGAAAAATGTATTTCATTACCTATTTCTCTATCCTCCTCCCCTACACAGTGCTATTTCTTACCCAAAATATTGCATGAGTTCTTATAAATACAAGTTTTTGAGAGAGAAATTTGAGTAATTTTGAGATAATTTGATGTTATATTCCCGGGCAGGAAAGTATTGACATTGAGGATTAGTTGCAAAGGCCCATTTTATGTATGGAGCTAAGTTTGCCACAATGACAGCATCTGCCAGGTGTATTTGTATGTGTTTTCTGAGTGCATGGGCTAGTGAAGTGCTATCTGTAAAACAGCCTTAGCCATTGGAGGTCTCTGAAGGTAAAGTGAAAGCATTCATTTACTAACAATTGTCGCCCCAATAAACTTTAATTTAAAGAAATAAAAGAAGAAAACATTCATTTGACTTGAAAATGGAGTCCCAAGACCTGGGTTTATTATGGCCCCAACACTTTTTGTGTGACCTGGGAGAAAGCAAATCACTTGAATTTTCTGAGCCTGAGTTTTCCCATTTGTAATTATTAGGTTGGTGCAAAAGTAATGAGGTTTAAAAGGTTAATAAATGCAAAAACCGCAATTACTTTTGCACCAAACTAATAATAATGGTAAAGCGTTAAGAATCACCACTTGGTCACTTCTCTAGACATCAGATTGAACCATGCATGTGAAAATGCTTGTGAACTGTAAATAGCTGTACAAACAACCTCAGTAATTTCCAAGTACCAGGGGAATTCCCCCCAGGGACATACTCAGAAGCTTTTTTTGGCATATTTTCTCTCTTCTCCTTCTCCTTCTCTTTCTCCTTCTCCTTCTCCTTTTCCTTCTTCTTTTTTTGTAGCCGATGCTCTTTTAATGGTGGCTGATAAAGCCTGACAGGCACTTTGAGAGCATCTGATACATTTCTCACAAGAAACCCACTGTTCTCTTTGGAAATATTGGAGGGAAATATAAAATATGTCTCCCCAAATTTCTGAACATGTGTGTTTTAATATATTTTAAGGCATGCATAAATGAAAATACCTGTATTTAGCTTTAATAATAAAGTCTTTATAAAATATTTTTTATTAAAATACAGCTAATGTACAATATTATATTAGTTTCAGGTGTACATCATAGTTATTCAACAGTACCCATCTAGCTCTATAGTGTTATTGCCACATTACTGATTTTATTCCGTATGCTACAGAAGTGATCACCATGATATGTCCAGCAACCATCTGACACTGTACCACACTATCACAACATTATTGATCTTCCCCCCCCTTTTTGAATTTTTCAATTAGAGTTGACATTCAATATTATTTTATATTAGTTTCAAGTGTATGGCATAGTGGTTAGACCTTTATATAATTTAGGAAGTGATCTCCCTAACTAGTACTGCCTGGCACTATAATTATTGATTATATTCCTTATATTTTACATCCCCATGACAATTTTGTAAGTACCAATTTGTATTTCTTAATACCTTCACCTTCTTCACTCTGCCCCCAACCCCATTCCCGTCTACCATCCTGATAGATCTAATACTTATCTGGCACACATAATTATAATAATATTATTGACTACATTCCTTATGCTATACCCTACTTCCCCATGATTACTGTGTAACAACCAATTTGTACTTCTTAATCCCTTCCTCTTTTCACCTATCCCTAAACCCCCTCCCATCTTAAAGAAGTCCCTCTAAGATTCCTTGTATTACTGGTTTGGTGGTGATGAACTCCTTTAGTTTTTTATTTTCTGGGAAGCTCTTTATCTGTCCTTCAATTCTAAATGATAGCTTTGCTGCATAAAGTAATCTTGGATGTAGTTCCTAGCTTTTCATCACTTTGAATATTTCCTGCCAATCCCTTCTGGCCTGAACAGTTTCTGTTGGTAAAACAGGTGACAGTCTTATGGGGGCTCCCTTGTAGGTAACTAACTGCCTTTCTCTTGTGGCTTTAAGTTTCTGTCTTTGTCTTTAACCTTTGGCATTTTAATTATGATGTGTCTTGGTGATAGCCTCTTTGGTTTCATATTGCTTGGGACTCTCTGTGCTTCCTGGGCTTGTACATCTTTTTCCTTCACCAGGTTAGGGAAGTTTTCTGTCATTATTTCTTCAAATAGGTTTTCAATTCCTTGCTCTCTCTTCTCCTGGTACCCCTGTATTGCAAATATTGGTATGCTTGATGTTGACCCAGAGGCCCCTTTAACTAACCTCAACTTTTTTGTTGTTGTTGTGTGTTTTTTTCTGTTCTAGTTGGGTGTTTTCTACCACCTTATCTTCTATATCACTGGTTCTATCCTCTGCTTCATCTTATCTGCTGTTGATTCCCTGTAATATATTATTCATTTCCATTGTTGTATTTTTTTAAATTTGTGACTGGTTGTTTTTCACGTTTTCTATTTCCATTTTTATGTTTTCTATTTCTTTGTTAAAGTTCTCCCTGAGATCAGTGAGCTTTCTTTTTTTTTTTTTAAATTTATTGGGGTGACCATTGTTAGTAAAATTACATAGATTTCAGGTGTACAATTCTGTATTACATCATCTATAAATCCCATTGTGTGTTCACCACCCAGAGTCAGTTCTCCTTCCATCACGATATATATGAGATCCCCCTTACCCTCATCTCCCACCCGTCACCCCCCTTACCCTCTGGTAACCACTAAACTATTGTTTGTGTCTATGAGTTTTTGTTTCTCAATTGTTTGTCTTGCTGTTTTGTTGTTTTCAGTTTTATATACTACATATCAGTGAAATCATATGGTTCTTGACTTTCTCTGTCTGATTTATTTCACTCAGCATAAGAATTTCAAGATCCATCCATGTTGTCACAAATGGCACTATTTCATTTTTCCGTATGGCAGAATAGTATTCCATTGTGTATATATACCACAACTTCGTTGTCCATTCATCTATAGAAGGACACTTTGGTTGTTTCCATGTCTCCACCACCATAAATAAAGCTGCCTGAACATTGGTGCACATATATCTTTAGGGATATATATTTTCAGAGTTTTTGGGTAGATACCCAAGAGAGGGATTGCTGGGTCATACGGTAATTCTATTCTTAATGTTTTGAGGAACCTCCACACTGCCTTCCATAGTGGCTACACCAATCTGCATTCCCACCAACAGTGTATGAGGGTTCCTTTTTCTCCACAGGCTCCCCAAAACTTGTTATTATTTGTCCTGTTGATGGTAGTGGTACCTCATGAACATTTTCTTTATACCAGGAAAATACCGGGGGTGCCAAAAAATGTATACAAGTGGACACTTTGGTCAATGTTGTTCAAGCAGTAGTTTGCCGTAATCAGAAGTGTCTGAACACTGATGGTAACCACTCTGAACACTTCTTATAATTGCAGAAGTCAAACGTGACATGTATTCATTTTTTGTTATCAGTATATATTGAGTATTACAATTTTAATAGTTTTTTCCTTTCTTAAAATGTGTACACATTTTTTTGGTACCCTTTGTACACTCAATAGGATAAGAAATAAATGTTTATTTTGTGTTCAGGCACTTACACTGATCACTTTTGTCACATTTCTTAACATACCGCCTGAGGTATTGTTTTTCAAGTTCTCATTGTTGATTAAATGAGGTCAAGCACTTTGGGGTGCATTATAAATGTCTGAGATTATTACTCGTTATTAGCTTAGTGTTGGTTGTCAAATGCGCTTGTTGGAGAATGTTGAACTTTCTCTTTTGCATAAAGGTATTATTGGTGTCCTCCGTTCTCTGAAATGGTTCTAACGCTCACTTTAATTTCTAGATGAAGCACATTTTTGAACCTGATAACTATTCAGTCTCCAAGCTGCCTTGAGTCTAGTATTCTTCAAACAAACAAACAAAAAAGCAAAGCAAAGCAGTCATCAAGAGCAGTCAAAATGGTAGCTGTAGTCTGTCTTTTTGTTCCTGAGATAAGGAGTCCTCCTCATTTTACTCATTTTGGGTAAACTATCAGTCCTTTTCTTCCTTCCTGTTTTAAGCAGGAAGTGCTGATAGCATTATATATAAATAAGTACTCCACGTTGCATAACTGTTGCCTCCTTTCAGATTTTAAGAGTGTGTCAGACAGTCTTGTTGTATTTAATATGTACTCAGGAGAGCCAGTCAGGTGCTAGAACTCTAGAAAACCCTTTTCCACACTGTGTATATTTTCTTGGGTGCATGGTTTATCTGCCAAACATGTGAAATTAACTCTAAATTTGTCAGTCCAGCAGGGTCAGCCTTGAAGAAAATTAGAGAATAAATGAAGCGAGTCCTCCTTGACTTCTCTTTTATTTACGGATCTCTTTTTTTCTTTCTCTTCTGCTGTCCAGGCATCCAGTGCTTCTCTTCTTATGCTGACTAAGTTTCAACTACTTGAAGAAAAGTGAATTGGAGAAATCACTAAAATTTCAGTGTAAGTTAATTTAAATTTTTTTATTTCTGAAGTGACTTCATTTTATTTCAGTTATAAAATTACAAAACATCACTAAGCAAAAATAAAATCAATAAAAAGTCATCTGTGATCCCACCATGCTAAAATAACCCATTCTTAACATTTATGTGTATGGACTTTTTTGCTTTGTTCTTTACATATCTACATGGATATATTCATCAACATG
This sequence comes from Rhinolophus ferrumequinum, assembly GCF_004115265.2. Classification (NCBI taxonomy): domain Eukaryota; kingdom Metazoa; phylum Chordata; class Mammalia; order Chiroptera; family Rhinolophidae; genus Rhinolophus; species Rhinolophus ferrumequinum. The sequence goes on along the minus strand of NC_046284.1, from coordinate 75,306,574 downwards.
GGATTATATTATACATACTGTTTATCAACCTGTTCCTTCAATTTTTTAGTGATTATTTTTTTAAATTAAAGTTTATTGGGGTGACAATTGTTAGTAAAGTTACATGGATTTCAGGTAAACAATTCTGTAATACATCATAAATACCTCACATTGTGTGTTCACCACCCAGAGTTAGTTCTCTTTCCACCATATATTGGATCCCCTTTACTCTCATCTACCACCCCCATTCCCCCTTACCCGGTAACCACAAAACCACTGTCTACGTCTATGAGTTTTTGTTTTTTCATCTCTTTGTCTTGTTCTTTTACTGTTTTCAGTTTTATGTACCACATATCAGTGAAATCCTATGGTTCTCTACTTTTTCTGTCTGACCTATTTCGCTTAGCATTATAATCTATGATCAATCCATGTTGTCTCAAATGGTACTGTTTCATCGTTTCTTATGGCAGAACAGTACTCCAAGGGCACTTTGGTTGTTTCCATGTCATGGCCACCATAAATAAAACTTCAGTGAACATTGCAGCACAAATGTCTCTATGGATAAATGTTTTCAGATTTTTTTGGCAGATACCCAGGAGAAGGATTGTTAGATCATATGGTAACTCTATGCTTACTTTTCTGAGGAACCTCCATACTGCCTTCCATAGCGGCTGCACCAGTCTGCATTCCCACCAACAGTTTATGAGGGTTCCTTTTTCTCCACAGCCTCTCCAACACTTGTTAATGTTTGTCTTCGTGATGATAGCCATTCTAACTGGTGTGAGGTGATATCTCATTGTAGTTTTTATTTGCATTTCTCTGATGATTAGTCATGTTGAGCATTTTTCATGTCTATTGGCCATTCGTATATCCTCTTTAGAAAAATGTCTCTCCAGGTCCTCTGCCCATTTTTTAATTGGATTTTTTTTTGTGGTTGAGTTGTATGAGTTCCTTATCTATTTTGCTTATTAGCCCTTTATCGGAGGGGTGTTTGCAAAAATATTCTCCCTTTCAGTTGGTTGATTCATTAGTTTGTTCTGATGTGGAGAAGATTTCTAGTTTGATATAGTCTCATTCTTTTTTTTTTTTTTTTTTTTTAGCTTTTCTTTCCCTTGCCTTTGGGGTAAAATTCATAAAATGCTCATGGAATCTAAGGTCCATAAATTTAGTACCTATGTTGTCTTTTATGCAGTTTATTGTTTCAGGTCTTATGTTTAGGTCTTTGATCCATTTTGAGTTAATTTTGGGACATGGTGACAGATAGCAGTCTAGTTTCATTCTTTTGCATGTGGCTGTCCAATTCTCCCAGCACCACTTATTGAAGAGGCTGTTTTCTCCATTGTATATTTTGGCTTCTTTATTGAAATTATCTGTCCATACTTATGTGGGTTTATTTCTGGGTTCTCAATTCCATTCCATTGGTCTGTGTGTCTGTTTTTCTGCCAATTGATACTGTTTTAATTATTGTTGCCCTGTAGTACAAGCTGAAGGCATGGAGTGTTACAGAGCATTGTTCTATTTTCTTAGGATTGCTTAGCTATTCGTGGTCTTTTGTGGTTCCATAGAAACCTGATGATTTTTTGTTCTATTTCTTTAAAAAATGCCATTGGGATTTTGATGGGGATTGCATTAAATCTGTATATTGCTTTGGGTAATATGGCCATTTTAACTATGTTGATTCTTCCAATCCATGAGCACAGAATGTCTTTCCATTTCTTGTGTGTTTTTCCATTTCTTTAAAAGTGTCTTATAGTTTTCAGTATAGGTCTTTCACATCCTTAGTTAAATTTATTGCTAGGTATTTTATTCTTTTTGTTGCAATTGCAAAAGGAATTGTTTTTTTTAAATTTCTTTTTCTGAGATTTCATTGTTAGTATATAGGAATGCAATGGACTTTTTAACGTTGAATTTGTAGTTGGCAACTTTGCTGTATTCATTGATTGTTTCTAATAGCTTTTTGGTAGAGTCTTTAGGGTTTTCTACGTATAGCATCATGTCATCTGCAAAGAGTGACAATTTAACTTCTTCATTCCCAATTTGGATGCCTTTTATTTCTTTCCCTTGTCTGATTGCTCTGGGAAGGACTTCCAACACTATGTTGAAAAGCAGAGGTGATAGGGGACAGCCTTGTTGTGTTGCTGAACTTAGAGCAAAGGGTTTCAGTTTTTCACCATTAATTATGAGATTAGCTGAGAGTTTGTCATATATGGCCTTTACTATGTTTAGGTATTTTCCTTCTATACTTATTTTATTAAGTGTTTTAATCATAAATTGATGTTGAATCTGGTCAAATGCTTTTTCTGCATCTATTGATGCAATCGTATGATTTTTGTCCTTAATTTTGTTTATGAGGTGTATCAGATTGATCAATTTGTGTATATCAAACCATCCTGTGCCCCTGGGATGATCCCCACTTGGTCGTGATGAATAATCTTCTTAATGCATTCTTGCAATTGATTTGCTAGAATTTTGTTTAGGATTTTTGCATCTGTATTCATCAGAGATATTGATCTCTAATTTTCTTTTCTTTGTGTTATCCTTAGCAGGTTTTGATATTAAGGTAATGTTAGTCTCATAAAATGAGTTAGGGTGTCTTGTCTCTTCTTTAATTTTTTAGAAGAGTTTGAATAGGAGAGGTATTAGATCCTCTTTGAATGTTTGGTAGAATTCACTAGTGAAGTCATCTGGTCCCGGAATTTTGCTTTTCGTTAGGTTTCGGATGACTAATTCAATTTTCTTACTCGTGATTGGTCTACTGAGATTTTCCATTTCTTTGTGATTAAGCCTAGGATAGGAAAGCTGTATATTTCTAAGAACTCGTCCATTTCTTTTAGGGTATTGAATTTTGTTGCATATAGTCCTTCATAGTATTCTAGGATGATCCTTTGTATTACGGTGGCATCCGTGATAACTTCCCCACTTTAATTTCTGATTTTGTTTCTTTGTGTCTTTTTCTTTTTGTCTTGGTGAGTCTAGCCAAGGATTTTTGTTAATCAAGGATTTTTGTCAATTTTGTTAATCTTATCAAAGAACCAGCTCTTTGTCGCATTAATTTTTCTATCGTCTTTTTGTTCTGCATTTTATTTAGTTCTGATCTGATTTTTATTATTTCCTTCCTTCTGCTGACTTTGGATTTCATTTTTTTTTTTTTTTAATTCTTTTCAATGTAACGTAAGGTTATTTATCTGGGATTTTTCTTGTTTCTTGAGATCAGCCTGTAATGATATAAATTTCACTCTTAAGACTGCTTTTGCTGCATACCCGTAATTTTGGTAGGATGTATTTTCATTCTCCTTTGTTTCTATGTTTCTATTGATCTCTCCTCTTATTTCTTCTTTGACTCAGGTGTTCTTTAAAAGTATGTTGTTTAATTTGCACATACTTGTGGTTGTTCCTCTTTCTTTTTGCAGTTGATATCCAATTTCAAAGCCTTGTGATCAGAGAATATGCTTGGTATGATTTCAATCTTCTTAAATTTGCTGAGGCTAGTGTTATGGCCTAATATATGGTCTACACTTTAGAATATTCTGTGTACACTAGAAAAGAAGGTATAGTCTGATATTCTACAGTGAAGTGCTCTATAAATGTCAATTATTTCCTTTCATCTAATGTGTCATTTAGGGCTGATATTTCTTTTTTCATTCTGTCTGGATGATCTATCCATAGCTGTCAGTGATGTGTTTAGGACCCCTAGTATAACTGTGTTATGGTCAATTTCTCCCTTTAGTTCTGTTAGTAGTTGCTTGGTATGTTTTGGTGCTCCCTGGTTGGGGGTATAAATAGTGATGACTCTTATGTCGTCTTGTTGTATAGTCCCTTTTACTATTATGAAATGTCCATCTTTGTCTCTTGTTAACTTTTAACCCTGAAGTCTGTTTCATCTGATATCATTATGGCTACACCTGATTTTCTCTGGATACTGTTTGCTTGGAGTCTATGCTTGGAGTCTATGTTCACTTTGAGTCTATGCTTGTCCTTGTAGCTGAGATGTGTCTCTTGGAGACAGCATATGGTTGGGTTTAGTTTTTTGATCCAATCTGTTACTCTGTGCCTTTTTATTGGTGAGTTCAGTCTATTTACATTTAAGGTGATTATTGATATGAGAGGATTTCCTATAATTCTATCTTTAGTTTTCTGGTAAGATTGTGTCTCCATTGTTTCTTTGCCTTTTTGTTGTTCTCTATTATTTCTCTGTGGTGGTATTGTATGATGTTTCCCTCTGTTTCTTCTTTTATTACATTATATACTTCAATTCTGGATTGTTTTTTTGAGTGCTTACCCTTAAATTTATGTAAAAGAAAGTTTGATATTTAGAGTATTCCATTTTTTTCAGCATGCTTACTTTCTCCATTCCCATGTTCCAGTTCAGGCCTTTACTCTCCCCCTTTTTATGTTTTTGTTGCCATAAATTGTCCCTGTTCATGGTGGTTGAATAGCCTCCTTCAGTATTTTTTGTAGTGCAGGTCGTGTATTAGGAAATTCCCTCAGCTTCTCTATCTCTGGAAAGCTCTTTATTCTTCCTTCACATCTAAAGGATAATTTTGCTGGATATATTCTTCTTGGCTCATAATTTCTCTCTTTCAATAGTTTGAATATTTGGTTCCACTCCCTCCTGGCTTGTAGAGTTTATGCTGAGAAATCTGATGACAGTCTAATGGGCTTTCCTTTATAGGTTACCGTCTTATTTTCCCTGGCTGCCTTGAGGATTCTTTCTTTGTCGTTGATTTTTGACAGCTTCAGTACAATGTGCCTTGCAGAAGGTCTGTTGGGTTTGACGTAATTAGGTGTTCTATTTGCTTCTTGGATTCGAGGATCCAGTTCTTTCCACAAGTTTGGGAAAGTCTCATTGACTATTTGTTTGAATATGCTCTCTGTTCCCTTCTCTCTTTCTTTTCCTTCTGGTATGCCCATTATTCTTATATTGCTCTTTCTGATGGAGTCAGAAAGTTCTTGTAGAGTTCTTTCATTTCTTTTCAGTCTGAAGTCTCTCTTTTCTTCCATCCATGTCATTTCCAGGTTTCTATCTTTGATGTCACTGATTCTTTCCTCCATCTGATCAAATCTACTACCTAAGCTGGCTATTTCATTCTTAATTTCTTCTATTGAGTTCTTAATCTCCAGAAATTCTATTTGGTTCTTTTTTAAAATTTCAATCTCTTTGGTAAAATGCTCACGTTGTTCTTTGATTCTGTCTCTGAGTTCATTAAACTACCTGTCTGTGTTTTCTTGCATCTCGTTGAGTTTTTTCAGAACTGCAATCTTGAATTCTCTGTCATTTAAGTCACATATTTCCATATCGTTAAGTTCATTTTCTGGAGACTTTTCACTTTCTTTCTGAGCTGTCTTGTTCCTTTGGTTATTCATGGCAATTAATGATTTGTTATTTCTCTTCCTAGACATCTACAGGAGGGGTTTCTGTAACAGATTGATAGGAAGCGGTGTTTCTTTTCTTTTGCAGTATGTGTTGGTAGAATGTTTTATTTTTTCTCTGACGGCAGCCTTTTTTTCTTTCTCACACTGTAGTGTTATGTTTTCTCTGCACTATTCCAGCTTCTCACCTAATGGGGGGATTCCCTGGAAGGCAGGCTTCTCTTTTAACAGTTCACCTCAGTCATAGGGTGCCGCATCCCTGTGGGGATGAGGAGATCTTTTGAAGTTCCAAATCTCTTCTTGCAGCAGATTCAGAGCTTGTGTGTTTCAGCAGTTCTGTTTACTCCTGCAGGGATCCCTCCAGATAGGTGGGGATAGGGGCAGTGTGGGTCGTGAGAGTTGGCCCAGAGCAATGGAGATGACCACCACTACAGCCTGTCCTGCTTTCACAGCTCCGTCCCCTTTGCCCGAACTAGTTGGGCTGCGAATCTGCATCTGCAGACCACAGTTCTCAGAATTGCAAATATTTTGTTCTTTTGATCTGGCACTGCTACTGTTCCACTTCTAGCACTGGTCAGGTCGGGGTGGGGCGAGCTCTGGGAGGGTAGGGAGAGGACGGGTAGTCTCAGTGTCTAAGGCTTCCGTTCTCTGCCACAGTGAGGGCTTAAACCTCCATTTTCAGCCGTCTTCCCTCAGTCTTTGCTCCGAGGTCTGTGTCGTGAGCATTTGGTTCAGCCTTGTTATATGCTGTGCCCCAGCCCTGTGTGCCATAAACGGAGCCCTAGCAGTCCGAGTTCTTCTCTCTCCCGCTGCTGTTGTAGTTCTGGGATGCAGTGAGCTCAGAGCACTGAGCTAGGTCTGCATCCTGCGCCCCTATGGCCCCGTCTCAGCACTTCTCCCTTCCTACCTCCCTGCTCATGAAATTTGCCCATCTTTAGGTGAATTCAGTAGTGAGCCTCTTCGTCTCGCCTGTCTGCTGTGCAGGGAGTCCTTTGTGGAGTTATAGTTGTTCAACTTGTTGCAAATTCCTGGGAAGATTTCCCGAGGCTAACCTCACACCACCATTTTGATGACGTCCTTAGCCTTTTCTTTATTTCTAATGTAAGCAAATAATGGTAGAAAAGTCCTTCTAAGGACTGTTGAACTACATTCCCACAAATGTTGTTTTACAAAATTTTAACTTTCATTTAATTCAAGATATTTTATATTTTAAATTTTAAAAAAAACTTTACTTAAAAGTGTTTTCTAATATATTTGTGACTTCAACTTTAACATTTATCTATTTAGAAGTGTGTTTAATTTCCAAATATTTGGGGATTTTCCAAGATATCTCACTGCTGTTAATTTCTAGTTTAATTCCGTTATTCTTAGAGAACATCGTTTGTATGATTTCAATACTGTTAAATTTGTTAAGATCTGTTTCATGCTCCAGAATGTGGTTCATTTTTCATAAATATTTTACGTTCACATGAAAATAATTTGTATTCTGCTTTTGTTGTATAGAGTGCTCTATAAATGTCAAATACACTAAGTTGGTGTTGATTATATCTTCTATATCATTACTGATTTTCTGGCTACTTGTTATATTAATTATTAACAGAAGAGTGTGGCATTTCTAATGCTGTGGATTTGTTTCTCAGTTCTATCTTGTTTTGCTTCATGTACTTTCCAGGTATGTTATTGGGTGGATACACATTTAATATTTTCATGTCTATATGGTGAATTAGCCTTTACCATTATATCATGTCCATCTTTAACTACCTGGGATTGTTTTTAAAATAACATTATTTCTTTACAAATTGAAAAAGTAATTTTTGTTCAATTCATAAAACTTACAAACCCAGAAAATTATCAGAAAATAAACCTCTCTATAATCTCCCTGCCCCAGTATTGCCACTAACATTTGTCTTCTGAAAACACACACACACACACACACACACACACACACACACACACACACACAGACACACACACACAAATATACCCTTTGTTACAAGATGATATAACTTGCAAATTACTTTTTAGCCTACTTTTTCACTTGCAATGTTTTAAGGACATGTCTGTAAATTTATTTCTACAGCATGATTTAAAAAATGATTTTAACATAAAAGAGTCCCACAGTTGTAAGTCAAATTACATAAAAAGATGAAGAGTTACATGTATTTTTTTTCTTATTACTGCTCTTCTGTTCAGTTGGTTCTCAATCTTTTCCACTACCCAAGGTAACTATTTTTGTTAGGTTTTTGGTGCATATTTCTACAGTTTTTAAAAATGCAAATGCAGGCATATATGAAGTTATATTTTAATTTTACATCCCACACCATTTTTTAAAAACAAAATGTAGCATTTTAAAGGTGCTATTCTTTTTCTTTTCCTGTTTGTTCGTCACTTTCATTTTAAATTTATTGGGGTGACAATTGTTAGTAAAATTACATAGATTTCAGGTGTACAGTTCTGCATTACATAATCTATAAATCCCATTGTGTGTTCACCACCCAGAGTCAGTTCTCCTTCTATCATCATATATCTGATCCCCTTTACCCTCATCTCCCACACCCCAGCCCCTTTACCCTCTGGTAACTACTAAACTATTGTCTGTGTCTATGAGTTTTTGTTTCTCATTTGTTTGTCTTGTTCTTTTGTCGTTTTTGGTTTATATACCACATATCAGTGAAATCATATGGTTCTCTGCTTTTTCTGTCTGACTTGTTTCGCTTAGCATTATACTCTCAAGATCCATCCATGTTGTCACAAATATTCCTATGTCATCTTTTCTTACTGCTGAATAGTACCATGTTGTCACAAATATTCCTATGTCATCTTTTCTTACTGCTGAATAGTATTCCATTGTGTATATATACCACAACTTCTTTATCTATTCGTCTATCGAAGGACATTTTGGTTGTTTCCATGTCTTGGCCACAGTAAACAAAGCTGCAATGAACATTGGAGCACACGTGTCTTTATGTATAAATGTTTTCAGATTTTTTTGGTAGATACCCAGGAGAGGGATTGCTGGGTCATATGGTAATTCTATTCATAATTTTTTGAAGAACCTCCACACTGCCTTCCATAACGGCTGCACCAGTCTGCATTTTAAAGGTGTATTCTTCATGTCTTTTGCTCACTTACCATTTATGTTACAGATCTTTTTTATAGCAATACGAAAGTTTTTCTCATCCATGTTTACAACTTTTTCTATTCATTACATGGATGTATCATAATTTATGTAACTCGTCTCCTATTAAAAAGTGTCCTGTTGGTGGACAATTGGTTGTTTTTAATCTTTATATATAACAAATAATACTGCAAAACAATATAATTTTAACAGCGTTTCATTATTTTATTATATACATACAACATTCTTTATTTACAGTCTTGTACTGTTGAATAATTAGGCCTTTTCTGATATTTTATTATAACTAATGCTACAATCAACATTATTGTACTGACATCTTTGTATACATCTATATTTTCCTGGGATGAATTCTTAGAGTTTGTGCTATTTACTGTTATCTATAACCATAGCTTGATTATGAAATCCTTGAAGAATGGGACTTTTTGCCATTACCCAATGATACCAAGGATATTATTATAGTCATAGTAAGAGTTCAATAAATATAGATTGATTGTGGAGACAAATTTTGTTCCAAGAGTTGTATTGTCTTGAATTACTGTGAGGACTAAAGAGAATTGCTATACTCCTTAACCTGTTGTCAGAGAGAAAACCCCTATTTTGTAATGGTAATGAAGGCAGGGAGCCTGATCAGACATGCTGTGCCACACTTTAACTCAAAGAAAGAATACAGGGAAACCAAAGGTACAGGCAAGCAGTGGAGGGAACTAAAATGGTGTCTCCCTCACCCCTTTCATTGTCAACCTCCCAACTAGTTTCGTGCTGGGGAAGGGAAACTATGTAGCATATGGGAATTCTAGACTAACATTCTATCCCTGGTATACAATGATGATATCCTGGACCCTCTATTAGTAGGTTATGTGTTTAGAGTTGTTTTTTTCAGATGTGGAATGACTTATACCATTCCCCTTTTGTGACTTGTGACTTATCCTTGGAATATGTTTGACTGAAGTTAAAATGTAAATGGTAGGAAATGCAATTACAATTATATAGGTCCAAAAGTAGTAGGGACATGTCAGTAACATGTCAGAGTATGCCTAGAAGAAAGTATAGGAAATGAACATATCTTTGGCCAAGAGTTTTTAAAGCTTTAGGCCTAGATGCCTTGATGGGTACATGATAATATAGATAATGGCATCTTGGAAAAATTATCAGACAGGATTAACAAGCTTGAGAGAAGTCTACATAACAACACAGATTGCTTCTTGTAGACTTGTGCACCAAACACTCAGCTTTTGCTGGTAAAGTATTATCTACCTGAAATGCAGAAATCCCATTTGTAGTTCGGTGTGGCAGAGACATTTAAACTATATTTTGCACCAGAGGTATATAACCAAAGTTGCCTTTTTTCTGGAGATTGAGAATGTAGAAACCAGGTAAGGTTACTTTATAAATGTTTTAATCTCTGTAGTACTTTAGGATCCCAACAAGGCTCTTTGGAAGTTCTACTGGGGACGGGGTAGGTAAGCTGTTGAAAACCTGCAGCAGAGCTTTTATTTTATTTGTTGAATATTCCTCCAGGTTTGACTATGTTCTAAGATTTCTGCCAAGGTTAGAAGCGATTCCACTACCTGAAAAATGGAGCTTCCCCACCCAACAAAGTGATCTTTCAGATATCTCAAATAATGAGCAATCAAATCTGTTAAAGATTTGCTATTGTTCTTTAACAATTCAAAACAAGAAACAACTTAAGTGTTGCTGGCAAGCTGACATGTCTTGTCAATGGTGCTGAGGGAAAGCTGGAATGCTGCCATTGGCCCTTTAACCTTAAATCAAGATTATTATAACATGTAATTCCAGGAAGGCTTGCAAAATGTAATTACAGCTTTTTTTGGCTGTCTGTACAATTTTTACTCTCTTGTTTGTTCTGTCTCTGATTGCTCTTTATTGCCATTGATGACATACTGTGGGCATTCTTCTAAAGTTCAATATCCAGGTTTCTCTTCTCCTTCAAGGACCCATCAACTTCATGATCTCAGCTATCGTTTTGTATAGTTACCAAATCATTGTTTTCAATACTCACTACTCAAGTTGTCCGTTACCATAGTTTTAAACACTTTCACTTTTGCTAGGGAATACCATACAAGCTCTTTCCCATAGGTTTAAGTGTTAAACAGTTTGATGCAGGCCCCAACTTACCCAACTTAACAATTTAGCTATGTTATACCTCCAATATGCACTTGACACTTAAGAGACAAGTAATCAAACCTCCCCCACACAAAAAACCAAACCAAAAACAAAACAAAAAAATACCATCAAAACTGAACACTCGAGCAGATAATGTCTTGATAATATGCTGATCTGCCTGTCTCCCCACCTTGATGTCCCTATTATTCTATGCTTAGCCTCTGGCATAATCCTGAATTCTCCATAGACATGAGTAGAACTTCGGGGAAAGGTGGGAAGACAAATGCGACTTACGGAAGCATATGCACCTCAGTCATCGAAAAGACTTAGGCTACCTTGACTATTATGTACAGAGCACTGAACCAACTCCCTGTCATCTAGGAGCTCGTAGTCCAGAATAGGAAGCAGACATCAGAGAAGACAGTTGCGTCAGCTGAGTATCATGACATGATACTTTTAGAAACCACAATAGTGCTGATCTCTGATGACATTTGATAGTTTGAGATTCATAATAATGGCCCTCAATCTTACTTATTAATATGAAAAGAGAATTTGTCATGTTTTAAATTTTTGAGTACTATTTTTTCCTTTGTATTATTTGTAACTAAAAGCTTTATTGAGGAAATTAATCTAAACAAGATCTCAAGGGGAGAGTGTAAAAAAAAAAATCCATGTTGATATAGGATGTCATAAAAATGGTGGCATGAGGTGAGCCTCTTGAAATCTCCCCTGGAATTTACAACAAATTGAACAGCTATAACTCTACAAAGGACTCCCTGCACAGCAAACAGGCAAGACTAAGAGGTGCTCTACTGAAATCACTTAAGGTGGGCAAATTGCGTGAGTGGGGGAGAAGAGAAGGGAGAATTGGGGAGATGGGGGCGCAGGACACAGACCTAGATCGGTACTCTGAGCTCACTGCATTCTGGAACTACTACAGCTGTGAGATAGGGAAGAACTTGGACTGCTAGGGCTCCACTTATGGCCCACAGGGCTGAAAGTATAGCATAATAAATGGCTGAACCCAATGCTCACAGAACAGCTTTGGCAGCAAAGACTGAGGGAAGAAGGCTGAAAACAATGGTTTAAGCCCTCACTGCTGAGCAGAGATTGGAAGCCTTAGGCACTGAGCCTATACGCCCTTGGCCTACCATGCCAGAGCTTACCCCACCCCCACCTGTCCCATGATAGAAGCAGAGCAGTAGCAGTGTCAGATAAAAAGAACAGAATATTTGCAGTTCTGAGTACTGTGGTCCTCAGACACGGACTCGCAGCCCAACTAGTTCCAGCAAAAGGAAGGGAGCTGTGGAAGCAAGACTGGCTGTGATGGTGTTGCCTCCATTGCTCTAGGCCACCTCTCACAACCCACCCCATCCCTGTCCCCACATATCTGGGCAGATACCTGCAGGAGTAAACAGAGCTGCTGAAACACATGGGCTCTGGATCTGGTGCAGGAAGAGCTTTGGAACTCCAGAAGATTTCCACATCCCCCCACGGAGGTGGTGCCCTATCACCCAGAGGAACTGTTCACAGAGGAGAAGCCCGCCTTCTAGGGAATCTCTCCATTGTGTGAGAAGCTGGAATAGTGCAGAGAAAATATAACACTACAGTGTGTGAGAGAAAAAAAGGCTGCAGTCAGAGAGAAAATAAAACATTCTATCAACACCTACAGGAAAACAAAAGAAAGACCTCTTTCTATCAAGCTGTTGCAGAACCCATTTCTGTAGATGTCTAGGAAGAAAAATAAATATTAATTAGTTGCCGTAAAAAACCAAGGTAACAAGGCAGCTCAGAAAAATGAAAGGTGTCCAGAATATGAACTTAAAGATATGGAATTATGTGACTTAAATGACAGAGAATTCAAGATTTCAGTTCTTAAAAAACTCAATGAGATACAAGAAAACACAGACAAGTAGTTTAATGAACTCAGAGACACACTGAAAGAACAAAATGAACATTTTACCAAAGACACTGAAATTTTATAAAAGAACCAAATAGAATTTCTGGAGATTAAGAACACAGTAAAAGACATGAAGAATGAAATAGCCAGCTTAGGTAGTAGAGTTGACCAGATGGAGGAAAGAATCAGTGACATCGAAGATAGAAACCTGGAAATTACACAGATTAAAGAAGAGAGAGATGTCAGATTTAAAAGAAATGAAAGAACCCTACAAGAACTTTCTGACTCCATCAGAAAGAGCAATATAAGAATAATGGTCATACTAGAAGGAAAAGAAAGGGAGAAGGGCACAGAGAGTGTGTTAAAAAAAATAGTTGACAAGAATTTCCCAAACTTGTGGAAAGAACTGGATCCTCGAATCCAAGAAGCAAATAGAACACCTAATTACCTCGACTTGAACAGGCCTTCTCCAAGGGAAATATTATTGAGGCTGTCAAAAATTAATGACAAAGAAACAATCCTCAAGGAAGCCAGGGAAAAGAAGATGGTAACCTACAATGGAAAACCCAATAGAATATTATCAGATTTTTCAGCAGAAACTCTACAAGCCAGGAGGGAGTGGAAACAAATATTCAAACTATTGAAAGAGAGAAATTATGAGTCAAGAAAATATACCCAGAAAAGATATCCTTTAGATATGAAGGAGGAATAAAGACCTTTCCAGACATAGAGAAGCTGAGGGAATTTTCTAATAATGAACTGCACTACAAGAAATATGGAAGGAGTCTATGTGACCAGCATCAATATGAATAATTAGTGGAAACCAAACATAAAAGGGGGAAGAATCAAGGCCTGCACTGGAATATGGGAATGGAGAAAGTAAGCATGCTGAAGAAAATGGAATACTCTAAATATCAAACTTTCTTTTACATAAACGTAATAGTAACCACCAAAAAAAACCAAAACAAAACAAAAAAAAAACAGAAATCCAGAACTGAAACACATAACATAATAAAAGAAGAAACTGAGGGAAAAAAATAGAATTCGACCATACAGAAATAATAGACAACAACAAAAAGGCAAAGCAGCAAGGGAGACACAGTCTTACCAGAAAACCAAAGATAGAATGATAGGAATCCTCACATATCAATAATCACCTTAAATGTAAATGGACTGAACTCACCAATAAAAAGGCACAGAGTAGCAGATTGGATCAAAAAACTAAACCCAACCATATGCTGCCTCTAAGAGACACATCTCCGCTACAAGGACAAATATAGACTCAAAGTGAAAGGGTGGAATTTGACACTCCAAGCAAATGGTATCCAGAGAAAATCAGGTGTACCCATACTGATATCAGATGAAACAGACTTCATGATAAAAAAGCTAACAAGAGATAAAGATGGACATTTCATAATGATACAAGAGACTACGCAACAAGAAGACATAATAGGCATGAACATTTATGCCCCCAATCAGGGAGCACTGAAATATACCAAGAAACTAAAAACAGCACTGAAGGGAGCAATTGATCAAAACACAATTATAGTAGGGGACCTAAATACATCATTGACAGCTATGGATAGGTCATCCAGACAGAAAATAAAGAAAGAAATATCAACCCTAAATGACACATTAGATGAAATGGACATAATTGACATTTATAGAGCACTTCATCCTAAAACATCAGACTATACATGTTTTTCTTGTGTACATGAAACATTCTCAAGGGTTGACCATGTATTGGGACATAAAATTAGCCTCAGCAAATTTAAGAATTGAAATTATACCAAGCATATTCTCTGATCACAAGGCTTTGAAATTGGATATCAACTGCAAAAAGAGAGCAGGAAAAACCACAGATACGTGGAGATTAAACAACATACTTTTAAAGAGCGACTGGGTCTTACATCCTCTTTGAAGGTTTGGTAGAATTCACTAGTGAAGCCATTTGGTCCCGGACTTTTGCTTTTGGGAAGGTTTTGGATGACTGATTCAATTTCATTACTGGTGATCGGTCTGTTTAGATTTTCCAGTTCTTCATGGTTCAGCCTTGGAAGGCTATATGTTTCTAAGAACTTGTCCATTTCTTCTAGGTTATTGAATTTGGTGGCATATAATCCTTCATAGTATTCTTGGATGATCCTTTGTATTTCTGTGGTGTCCATGATAACTTCCCTTTTTTCATTTCTGATTTTGTTAGTGTCTTCTCTCTTTTTATCTTAGTGAGTCTAGCCAACGGTTTGTCAATTTTGTTAATCTTTTCAAAGAACCAGCTTTTTGTCACATTAATTTTTTTAATTGTCTTTTTGTTCTCTATTCCTTTAGTTCTGCTCTGATTTTTGTTGTTTCCTTTCGTCTGCTGACCTTGGGTTTCACTTGTTCTTCTTTTTCTAGTTCTTTAAGGTGTAACATGAGGTTATTTATTTGAGATTTTTCTTGTTTCTTGAGATAGGCCTGTAATGATATAAATTTCCCTCTTAAAAATGCTTTCGCGGGGCTGGCCCGGTTGCTCAGGCGGTTGGAGCTCCGTGCTCCTAACTCCAAAGGCTGCCAGTTCGATTCCTACATAGGCCAGTGGGCTCTCAACCACCAGGTTGCCAGTTCGATTCCTCGACTCCTGCAAGAGATGGTGGGCTTTGCCCCCTGCAAGTAGAAAAAAGCAACTGGACCTGGAGCTGAGCTGCGCCCTCCACAACTAAGACTGAAAGGACAACAACTTGACTTGGAAAAAAGGCCTGGAAGTACAAACAGTTCCCCAATAAAGACCTGTTAAAAAAATAAATTAATAAAAATGCTTTCGCTGCATCTCAAAAAAGTTGGTAGGATGTATTTTCATTGTCATTTATTTCTATGTATCTTTTGATCTCTCCACTAATTTCTTCCTTGACCCAGTCGTTCTTTAAAAGTATGTTTTAGAATGAAGTGCTCTGTATATTTCAATTATGTCCATTTCATCTAATGTGTCATTTAAGGCTGCTATTTCGTTATTTATTTTCTGTTTGGATGATCTATCCATAGCTGTCAATGATGTATTTAAGTCCCCTAGTATAAGTGTGTTTTGGTCAATTTCTCCCTTTAGTTCTGTTAGTAGTTACTTGATATATTTCTGGGCTCCCTGATGGGGGGCATAAAGATTGATGACTGTTATGTCTTCTTGTTGTATAGTCCCCTTTATCATTATGAAATGTCCATCTTTGTCTCTTGTTACCTTTTTCACCCTGAAGTCTGTTTCATCTGATATCAGTATGGGTACACCTGATTTGCTCTGGATACCATTTGCTTGGCATGTCAATTTCCACACTTTCATTTTGAGTCTGTGCTTGTCCTTGTAGCTGAGAGGTGTCTCTTGGAGATAGCGTATGGTTGGGTTTAGTTTTTTGATCCAATCTGTTACTCTGTGCTTTTTTATTGCTGACTTCAGTCCATTTACATTTAGGGTGATTATTGATATGTGAGGATTTCCTGTCATTCTATCTTTAGTTTTCTGGTAAGTCTGTGTCTCCATTGTGTCTTTGCCTTTTTGTTGTTTTCTATTATTTATGTGTGGTGGTATTCTATGATGTTTCCCTCTGTTTTTTTTTTTTTTTTTTTTTTTATTTTTATTTTTTAATTTATTGGGGTGACAATTGTTAGTAGAATTACATAGATTTCAGTTGTGCAATTCTGAATCACATCATCCATAAATCACACTGTGTGTTCACCACCCAGAGTCAGCTCCCCTTCCATCACCGTACATTTGATCCCCCTCACCCTCATCCCCCACCCCCCAACCCCCTTACGCTCTGGTAACCACCAAATTACGTTCCCCAGATTAATTTTCAAACCCCGTGGCCATCCTGTGGTCACCGACTGCCCTCCAATCCCCTCACCCTCCCCCCCACCCCCCATTCCCCCCGCCCATCTAGCAACCCTCAGTTTTTCCTCATTGTCTCCCAAACAGTTTCTGATTAGTTCATTCACTTATTCTTTTCTTTAGAATCCGCAAATAAGTGAGATCATATGGAACTTATCTTTCTCTGTCTGACTTATTTCACTTAACATAATGTTCTCTAGATCCATCCATGTTGTTGCAAATGGTAAGATTTCTTTCTTCCTTATGGCTGCATAATACTCCATTGTATAAATGTACCACAGTTTCTTAATCCAGTCATCTACCGATGGGCATTTTGGTTGTTTCCATGTCTTAGCTATTGTGTATAGTGCTGCAATAAACATAGGAGTGCATAGAGATTTTTGAATTGAAGTTCTGGATTTCTCCGGATAGATACCTAGGAGTGGAATTACTGGATCATAAGGTAGTTCCATTTTCAGAATTTTGAGATACCTCCATACTGTTTTCCATAGCGGCTGCACCAGTCTGCAATCCCACCAACAGTGCACAAGCGTTCCCTTTTCTCCACATCCGCGCCAGCACTTGTTGTTTGTTGATTTATTGATGATAGCCATTCTGACTGGGGTGAGGTGGTATCTCATTGTGGTTTTTATTTGCATTTCTCTGATGGTTAGTGAGGTTGAGCATTTCTTCATATGTCTGTTTGCCATCTGTATGTCCTTTTCAGAAAAATGTCTCTTCAAGTCCTCTGCCCATTTTTTAATTGGATCGTTTGTTTTTTTGGAGTTGGGTTGAGTAAGTTTTCCATAGATTTGTGATATTAATCCCTTATCAGATATATCACTGGCAAATATCTTTTCCCATTCAGTAGGATCCCTTCTTGTTTTATTGATGGTTTCCTTTGCTGTGAAAAAACTTTTTAGTTTGATATAATCCCACATGTTTATTCTTTCTCTTAGTTCCCTCGCACGAGGGTGTATATCAGTAAAAATCTTACTCCGGGTAATGTCTGAGAAGTTTCTTCCTATATTTTCTTCTAGGTATTTTATGGTTTCAGACCTTACATTTAAGTCTTTAAGCCATTTTGAATTTATTTTTGTATATGGTGTAAGGAGGTGGTCCAACTTCATTTTTTTGCATGTGTCTGTCCAGGTTTCCCAGCACCATTTATTGAATAGACTGTCATTACTCCATCGTACATTCTTGCTTCCATTGTCGTAGATTAAATGGCCATATAGGCGTGGATTTATTTCTGGACTCTCTATTCTGTTCCATTGATCTATGTGTCTGTTTTTATGCCAGTACCATGCTGTTTTGATTACTGTAGCCTTGTAGTATAATTTGAAGTCAGGTATTGTTATACCTCCCACTTTGTTCTTATTTCTCAAGATTGCCTTTGCTATTCGGGGTCTTTTATGGTCCCATATAAATTTTAGGATTATATGTTCTATTTCTGTGAAAAACGACGTTGGCAGTTTGATAGGAATTGCATTGAATATGTATATTGCCTTAGGCAGTATGGACATTTTAACTATATTAATTCTTCCTATCCATGAACATGATATGTGTTTCCATCTATTTATATCTTCCTTCATTCCTTTCATCAGTGTCTTATAATTTTCTGAGTATAGATCTTTTACTTCTTTGGTTAAATTTATTCCCAGGTATTTTATAGTCTTTGGAGCGATTGTAAATGGGATTGTTTTTTTAATTTCTCCTTCTGATGTTTTATTATTGGTATATACAAATGCAACTGATTTCTGAATATTAATTTTGTATCCTGCCACTTTACTAAATTCATCTATCAGCTCTAATAGCTTCTTGGTGGAGTCTTTAGGGTTCTCTATATATAGTATCATATCATCTGCATACAATGATAACTTTACTTCCTCCTTACCAATCTGGATGCCTTTTATTTCTTTTTCTTGTCTGATTGCTGTGGCAAGAACTTCCAGAACTATGTTGAATAGAAGCGGAGATAATGGGCATCCTTGCCTTGTTCCTGATCTTAGGGGGAATGGTTTTAGCTTTTCCCCATTGAGTATGATGTTAGCTGTGGGTTTGTCATATATGGCGTTTATTATGTTGAGATAAGATCCCTCTATTCCCACTTTCTTAAGGGTTTTTATCATAAATGGCTGTTGGATTTTATCAAATGCTTTTTTCTGCATCTATTGATATGATCATGTGATTTTTATTTTTCATTTTGTTAATGTGGTGTATCACATTAATAGATTTGCGGATGTTGAACCACCCCTGCATACCAGGAATGAATCCCACTTGATCGTGGTGAATGATCTTTTTAATGTATTGCTGAATTCTGTTTGCTAATATTTTGTTGAGGATTTTTGCATCTATGTTCATTAAAGATATCGGCCTGTAGTTTTCTTTTTTTGTGGTGTCTTTGTCTAATTTTGGGATCAATTTGATAGTGGCTTCGTAAAAAGTGTTTGGGAGTCTTCCCTCCTTCTGGATTTTTTGGAAGAGCTTGAGGAGAATTGGTGATAATTCTTTTTTGAACGCTTTGTAAAATTCACCTGTAAAGCCATCTGGTCCAGGGCTTTTGTTTGTTGGGAGACTGTTGATTACTGATTCAATTTCCGTGGTGGTAATCAGTCTATTCAGGTTTTCTGTTTCTTCTTGAGTTAGCCTTGGAAGGTTGTACGCCTCTAGAAAATTGTCCATTTCTTCCAAATTGTCAAATTTGTTGGCATATAGTTGCTCATAGTAACTTCTTAAAACTCTTTGTATTTCTGCAGTGTCCGTTGTCACTTCTCCTCTTTCGTTTCTGATTTTATTAATTTGGGTCCTCTCTCTCTTTTTTTTAATGAGTCTGGCTAATGGTTTGTCGATTTTGTTTATCTTCTCTAAGAACCAACTCTTGGATTCATTGATCTTTTGTATTGTTTTTCTGGTTTCTATTTCATTTAATTCTGCTCTGATCTTTATTATCTCCTTCCTTGTGTTCCCTTTGGGCTTATTTTGCTGTTCTTTTTCCAGATCCCTTAAATGTGAAGATAAACTGTTGATTAGTGATGTTTCTTGTTTCTTTAGGTAGGCCTGCAAAGCTATGAATTTCCCTCTAAGGACTGCTTTCGCGGCATCCCAAAGATTTTGGGTCGTCGTGTTTTCATTTTCATTTATCTCGAAATATCTTTTGATTTCTTCCTTGATCTCCTGCTTGACCCATTCATTATTTAGTAATAAGTTATTCAGCCTCCATGAATTGGTGTGTCTTCCCGTTTTTTTCCTGTAGTTCATTTCTAATTTCATAGCATTGTGATCAGAGAAGACAATTGGTATGATTTCAATTTTCTTAAATTTATCAAGACTTGTTTTGTGGCCTAACATATGATCTATCTTGGAAAATGTTCCATGTGCGCTTGAGAAGAAGGTGTATTTTGCAGCATTGGGGTGAAATGTTCTGAAAATATCGATTAAATCCAAGTGGTCCAATGTATCATTTAAGGCTGTTGTTTCCATATTGATTTTCTGTCTGGAAGACCTGTCCCTTGTGGTCAGAGGTATGTTGAAGTCCCCGACTATAATAGTGTTACTGTTGATCTCTGCCTTTATGTCAATCAGTACCTGTTTTATATATTTAGGTGCTCCTATGTTGGGTGCATAGATGTTTACTAGGGTTATGTCCTCTTGTCGGATCGATCCCTTTATTATTATATAGTGCCCATCTTTATCTTTTAGTATGTTCTTCATTTTAAAGTCTATTTTGTCAGAAATAAGTATTGCAACTTCAGCTTTTTTCTCGTTTCCATTTGCATGAAATATCTTACTCCAACCCTTTACTTTCAGCCTGTGTGTGTCTTTTGTTCTGAGGTGAGTCTCTTGTATACAGCATATACAAGGGTCTTGCTATCTTATCCAGTCAGCCACCCTATGTCTTTTGATTGGAGCATTTAATCCATTTACATTTAAAGTGATTATTGATAGGTACATAGATATTGCCATTTTTAAATTTGTAGTTAGGTTGTTTTGATCTTTCTTCTATTTACAGAAGACCTTTTAGTATTTCTTGCAATGCTGGCTTGGTGGTAATAAATTCCTTTAGCTTATTTTTTTCTGGAAAGCTCTTTATCTCTCCATCAACTTTAAATGATAGCCTTGCTGGATAAAGCAATCTAGGTTGTAGGCCTTTGTTTTCCATCACTTTAAGTATCTCCTGCCACTCCCTCCTGGCCTTCAATGTTTCTGTAGAAAAATCATTTGATAGTCTTATGGGAGTTCCCTTGTATGTAACCCTCCGTCTTTCTCTTGCTGCTTTTAGGATTCTCTCTTTGTCTTTAAGCTTTGCCATTTTAACTATAATGTGTCTTGGTGTGGACCTGTTTGGGTTAATCCTGGTTGGAACTCTCTGCACTTCCTGGACTTGTATGTTGGTTTCCTTCATCAGGTTGGGGAAGTTTTCAGACATTATTACTTCAAATATGTTCTCAATCCCTTGCTTGCTCTCTTCACCTTCTGGTATTCCTATTATGCGCATGTTGTTGCGCTTGATGTTATCCCAGAGGTCTCTTAGGCCATCTTCATTGTTTTTTATTCTTTTTTCTTTTGTTGTTCCGTTTGGGTGATCTCTGCTACCTTGTCTTCTAAGTCGCTGATTCGATCCTCTGCTTCATCTAGCCTGCTGGTAATTCCTTCAAGTGAGTTCTTAATTTCGGTAATTGTGTTCTTTAGTTCCAACTGGTTTTTCGTTATGATTTCTACATCCTTCTTTATGTTTTCTCTAAGCTCGTTTGTTATGATTTCTACATCCTTCTTTATGTCTTCTCTAAGCTCCTTAAACATTCTTATCACCAGTGTTCTGAACTCTGTCTCTGAGAGGTTGGTTACGTCTGCTTCATTTGGTTCCAGTTGTGGAAGCTTCTTCTGTTCTTTTATTTGGGACGTGTATCTTTGTTTCCCCATTCTGGCTGACTGTGTTTATTTTGATATATTAGGTAGATCCCCTAGAGTTCTTAGTTCTTGCTCGGTTATCTTGTGTAGTATGTGTCCTTTATATTTGACTCGCACCACGTCGTCCTCCTCTGCGTGTGCTCCAAAGGTGAGTCTTGTGTTGTGTACACTGTCCCGTTCAAGAAGATCTTTAATTGCTTCCCGCTAATGAGCAGGTGGGGTCAACTCCTGGGCTGACCTGCCGTGAGACTTGGCTCTGCCCCCCGCAGGGCACTCTGCTGCGTGAGGGTTGACCACCCCAATGTGATTTGGCCTCTATGGGCTCCAGAGCCTGCCGAGAACCCCCTCTAGGTATGTGACCTGCAGGTCAACCCCGGCTGCACTCCGATTTGGTCTGGAGTTGGCCCCCAGATATGCCGGGTCCCGTGCCACCCAAGCTGGGCCCCGGCAGGGAAGTCCCAGAACAAGGCAAATCACCAAGCACAGCAGCAACGACAACAGCAAAGAAGAAAAAAAAAAAAAAAAAAAAAAAAAAAAAAAAAAAAAAAAAAAAAAAAAAAAAAAAAAAACAGCCGATAACCCCCGCTCGACACAGGCAAAGATATCAAAGATACAAGATAAAGCAAAACAAAACCAAGCAAAGCAAAACAAAGCAAAACAAAAAGCAGCGACCGTCTCGGCCTGAGCCCATCAAGCAATGACCAGGTTGTCCTCTGCTGTACCAAAGAGCCCCCTGCTTATTGCGCAGGCAGAGCCGGTCACCTGGTGCCCAGAGAGACTTTGGGACTGCAGACTTAAAAGCGTGGGCCTGAGGGGTCTGGATGATAGTCTCCACAAAGTCAGTGCAGCTTCTGCCCTTGTCCGCACGTATGCACACCGAGAGGAGCACCACCAGTACTTTGTCCAGAGCTCGTGAGTCCTAGGGCACTCCTTCAGTGTGTGTGTATGGGTGCGGGCGGGAGATTTCTGATCTGCTGACCGTGCCTCACAAGCTGGGCCCCGGCAGGGCAGTTTCAGAACAAAGCAAATCACCAAGCACAACAACAACAACAACAAGAAAGAAAAATATCAAATACGTTCACATGCAAAAACCACCTGATAACCCCACTCGACAGAGGCAAAGATATCAAAGATATAAAGACAAAGCAAAACAAGACAAAACAAAGCAATACAAAAAGCAGCGACAGTCTCGGCCTAAGCCCACCAAGCAATGTCCAGGTTGTTCTCTGCTGTACCAAGGAGCCCCCTGCTTATTGCGCAGGCAGAGCCGGTCACCTGGTGCCCAGAGAGACTTTGGGACTGCAGACTTAAAAGCGTGGGCCTGAGGGGTCTGGATGATAGTTTTTACAATATCAGTGCAGTTTCTGCCCTTGCCTGCACAAATGCACACTGAGAGTGGCACCACCAGATATGTGACCAAAACTCTTGAGTCTTAAGGCACCTCTTCAGTGTGTGTGTGTGAGTGCGGGCAGGAGATTTCTGATCTGCTGAAAGCCCAGAGCTGCGCCTGCCTCACTGCTGATCTCCGGGTGTGTCTCGGCCGCTGCACCCACCCCACCCTAGGTAAGCCAGGAAGGGTGGGGGCTGGAGATGGAGGGGTCTTCACTCTCCCAGCCCAGCCGTGCGTCGCCCTCTTCCCGCAGGCCAGAAAAGGTGGTGGCTGGGGGTGGAGGCGTCTCTTCTCTCCTAGCGCAGCCAAAATCACGCACACTGCCCAGTCTGCCTGGGTCAGGGCTGCCCGTCAGGCTTCCCAAAGCGTGAGCGTTAGATACCACTTCTCGGTTCAGGGGCCGGTTTAAGTCTCTGGAAGGGCGGGGTAAGATTGGAAGAGCGGGGCGGGGGAGGGGCCTAGGTATGGAGACTGCGCCCCCCGTCCGCTGCAGGGCGCGCCTCCTTCCCGGCTGGAGAAATCAGCCGCGGGACGCAGGGAAAGAGCTGCCTCCGGGTCTCTGCGCTCTCTGCTCCGCCTGGGCTCCTGTGCGCGCCCGGCACAGCGGGGCTGCACCGCGGTTTCCAGTCCCAGTCTCTGGAAGGGCGGGGTAGGACTGGAAGAGCAGGGCGGGGGGGAGGGGCCCAGGTATGGAGACTGCGCCCCCCGTCCGCCGCAGGGCGCGCCGCCTTCCCGGCGGGAGAAATCAGCCGTGGGAGCAGGGAAAGGGCCTACCCCTGGTCTCTGCGCTCTCCGCTCCGCCTGGGATCCCGTGCTTGCCGGGCTCCGTGGTCCTCGGTCCTCGCCCCCGCCAGCTGAGGCTCCGCTGGGGGCTGGGCTCTCCCGCCGCTGCCGGCCGGGCGCTCCCACGCCGCCCCTCCTCCTCCTCTCCTTGCTCCGTCCAGTTAGCTTACCCCCAAGAATTTCTTAGCTTCAAGCAATCCACGAATCTCTCCACTATATTGTGTGGTGAGCGAAAATTTCCTCGATGGGTTATAGTTCCCGTTTGCAACAAGATCTGGAGGAGAACTCAGAAAGTGCTCCCTGCTGCCGCCATTCCTATGACGTCACTCCCCCTCTGTTTTTTCTTTTATTACAGTATATATTTCAGTTCTGGATTTTTTTTGAGTGGTTACCCTTAAGTTTGTGCAAAAAAAAAGTTTGATATTTAGAGTATTCCATTTTCTTCAGCACGCTTACTTTCTCCATTCCCATATTCCAGTTCAGGCTTTTCTTCTCCCCCTTTTTATGTTTTGGTTGCCACAAATTGTCCATGTTGATGGTGGTCGAATAGCCTCCTTTAGTATTTCTTGTAGTGCAGGTCATGTATTAGAAAATTCCCTCAGCTTCTGTATGTCTGGAAATGTCTTTATTCCTCCTTCATATCTAAAGGATATCTTTGCTGGATACATTATTCTTGGCTCATAATTTCTCTCTTTCAATAGTTTGAATATTTGGTTCCACTCCCTCCTGGCTTGTAGAGTTTCTGCTGAAAAATCTTGTGATAATCTAATAGGCTTTTCCCTTTTCCATCTTGTTTTCCCTGGCTGCCTTGAGGATTCTTTCTTTTTCATTGATTTCAGATAGCTTCAATATAATGTGCCTTGGAGAAGGCCTGTTTTGATAGAGGTAATTAAGTGTTCTATATGCTTCTTGGATTCGAGGATCCAGTTCTGTGCACAAGTTTGGGAAGTTCTCATCAACAATTTGTTTGAATATATTCTCTGTTCCCTTTTCTCTTTCTTCTCCTTCTCGTATGCCCATTATTCTTATATTGCTCTTTCTGATGGAGTCAGAAAGTTCTTGTAGAGTTCTTTCATTTCTTTTAAGTTTCAAGTCTCTTTCTTCTTCCATCCATGTCATTTCCAGGTTTCTATCTTTGATGTCACTGATTCTTTCCTCCATCTGGTGAACTCTACTACCTAAGCTGGCTATTTCATTCTTAATTTCTTCTATTGAGTTCTTAATCTCCAGAAATTCTATGTTTTTTTTTTTTTATTTCAATCTCTTTCGTAAAATGCTTGTGTTGTTTTTTGATTGTGTTTCTGAGTTCATTAAACTGCCTTTCTGTGTTTTCTTGCATCTCGTTGAATTTTTTTAAGAACTTCAATCTTGAATTCTGTGTCATTTAAGTCACATATTTCCATATCTCTAAGTTCCTTTTCTGGAGACTTTTCGCTTTCTTTCTGAGCTGTCTTATTGCCTTGGTTATTCATGGCAATTACTGATTTATTGTTTCTCTTCCTAAACATCTACAGGAGTGGTTTCTGCAATAGGTTGATATGAAGAGGTCTTTTCTTTGTTTTCCAGTACTTGTTGGTAGAATGTTTTAATTTTTCTCTGACGGCAGCCTTTTTTTCTCTCTCACATGGTAGTGCTATGTTTTCTCTGCACTATTCCAGCTTCTCACACAATGGGGGGATTCACTGGGAGACTGGCTTCTTCTCTGTTAATAGTTCATCTGGGTCACAGGGTGCAGAGTCCGTGTGGGTATGCGGCGAGCTTTTGAAGTTCCAAAGCTCTTCCTGCACCTGATTCAGAGCCCATATGTTTCAGTTCTGTTTACTGCTGCAGGTGTCTGCTCAGATAGGTGGGGCCAGGGGTGGGGTGAGTCGTGAGAGGTGGTCCAGAGCAATGACGGCGCCCACCACCACAGCCGGTCCTGCTTCCACAGCTCCCTCCCCTTTTCCATAACTAGTTGGGCTGCAAATCTGTGTCTGTGGTCCACATTTCTCAGAACAGCAAATATTCTGTTCTTTTGACCTGACACTGCTACTGTTCCGCTTCTGGCACCAGGTAGGTGGGAGCGGCGCGAGCTCTGGGAGGGTAGGGAAGGGGCGGCTAGTCTCAATGCCTAAGGCTTCTGTTCTCTGCTCGGCAGTGAGGGCTTAAACCACTGTTTTCAGCCTTCTTCCCTCAGTCTTTTCTCCGAGGTCTCTGCCGTGAGTGTTGGGTTTAGCCGTGTTATATTCTGTCCCTTCAGCCCTGTGGGCCATAAACGGAGCCCTAGCAGTCCAAGTTCTTCCCTCTCCTGCAGCTGCAGTAGCTCCAGGATACAGTGAGCTTGAGCACTGAGCTAGGTCTGTGTCCTGCGCCCGCGCGGCTCCTTCTCCACTCTTCTCCCTTCCCTCTTCCCCCACCCACCCCACTCGATTCGCCCACTTTTAGGTGAATTCAGTAGTGGGCCTCTTCGTCTTGCCTGTCTGCTGTGCAGGGTGTCCTTTGTGGAGTTACAATTGTTCGGTTAGTTGTAAATTCCAGGGGAGATTTCCTGAGGCTCACCACATGCCGCAATTTTGATGACGTCTCTACCTCTGCTTTTCAACATCGTGTTGGAAGTCTTTGCCAGTGCAATCAGGCAAGAGTAAGAAATAAAAGGCATCCAAATGGGTAATTAAGTCATTAAACTGTCATTCTTTGCAGATGACATGATGCTATATATAGAAAACCATAAAGACTCCACCAAAAAGCTATTAGAAAGAATAAACGAATATAGTAAAGTTGCCGGCTACAAAATCAACATGCAAAAGTACATTGCATTCCTATATACTAACAATGAAATCTCAGAAAAAGAAATAAAAAGAAAACAATTCATTTTGCAATTGCAGCAAAAAGAATAAAATACCTGGGAATAAACTTAACCAATTATGTGAAAGACGTATATACTGAAAACTATAAGACATTTTTAAAAGAAATTGAAGAAGACACAAAATAATGGAAAGATATTTCATGCTCATGGATTGGAAGAATCAACATAGTTAAAATGGCCATATTACCCAAAGCAATATACAGACTTAATGCAACCTGCATCAAAGTCCCAGTGGCATTTTTCAAAGAAATGGAAGAAGAAAATCATCAGATTTGTATGGAGCAACAAAAGACTCCGAATAGTCAAAGAAATCCTAAGGGAAAAAAAGCAATGCTGGAGGTATCACATTCCCTGACTTTAGCTTGTACTACAAGGCAACAATAATCAAAACATCATGGTATGGCAGAAAAACAGACATATAGACTAATGGAATAGAATTGAGAACCCAGAAATAAACCCACATAAACATGGACAGGTAATTTTTGACAATGAAGCCAAAAACATACTATGGAAAAAAGACAGCCACTTCAATAAATGGTGCTGGCTGAAATGGAAAGCCACATGCAAAAGAATGAAACTAGACGGCTGTCTGTCAACATATACTAAAATTAACTGTAAATGGATCAAAGACCTACACATAAGACATGAAACAAAAAATACTGCATAGAAAAAAACGTAGGTACTAGACTTGTGGACCTTGGGTTCAAAGAGCATTTTATGAATTTGACTCCAAGGGCAAGGGAAGTAAAAGCTAAAATCATTGAATGGGACTATATCAAACATAAAAGTTTCTGCACTGCAAAAGAAACCAGCGACAAAATAAAGAGGCAACCAAGTGAATGGGAGAAGATTTTTGCAAACAGTGCCGCCGAAAAAGGGCTAATATCCAAAATATACAAGGAACTCATGCAACTCAACAACCAAAAAACAAACAACCCAATTGAAAAATGGGGAGATGACCTGAAGAGACATTTCTCCAAAGAAGACATACAAATGGCAAATAAACATGAAAAAATGCTCAACATCACTAATCATCAGAGAAATGCAAATAAAAACCACAATGAGATATCACCTCACCCCAGTTAGAATGTCTATCATCAACAAGCCAAATAGTAACAAGTGTTGGAAATGCCTGTGGAGAAAAAGGACCCCTCATCCACTGTTGGTGGGAATGCAGATTTGTGCAGCCGATATGGAAAGCACTGTGGAGTTTCCTCAAAAAATTATGAATAGAATTACCATACGAACCAACAATCCCTCTCCTAGGTATCTACCCCAAAAATTTGAAAACATTTATCCATAAAGACAAGTGTGCTCCAATGTTCATTGCAGCTTCAACAGATGAATGGATAAAGAAGTTGTGATGTATATACAGAATGGAATACTATTTGGAGGAAAGAAAAAATGAAATAGGACCATTTGTGACAACATGGATGGATCTTGAGATTATAATGAGAAGCAAAATAAGTCAGACAGAAAAAGTAGAGAACCACATGATTTCACTTATATGTTGTATATAAACCAAAAACAAGAAAAGAAGAAGGCAAACAACTTAAAGAACAAAAACTCATAGACATAGACAATAGTTTTGGGGTTACCAGAGGGTAAAGGGGGAGGGGAGAGCTGGGCTCTAGAAGAAGGTAAATGGGGTGTAATATATGGTGATGGAAAGAGAACTGACTCTGGGTGGTGAACACACAATGTGAGATATAGATAATGTATTACAGAATTGTACACCTGAAATCTATGTTACTTTTCTAACAATTGTCGGCCCAATAAACTTTAATTTAAAGAAAAAAAATCTATGTTGCCAAGCCCTTTGAAAGCATCAGTTTAAATGAAAAGGGGTGGCTTGTTAATTGTTATTTTTCATTAAGTCAGGTCCTTAGGATCTCTTCAGGGTAAAAATGTTATCTGGATACTATTTGCTCTGTGTACTTAAAATTAACAGAATTTTAATTTTTCAACATAGGTTTACATTTCAGGCTGCCCTTCTTCCTGCATTAATTCAAATTAGTGAGGTTTTACTACATCATATGTAAAAGAATGTCAGAAAAACAATTGATCCCATGCTCCTTTCCATACTATATCCTTTGAATATATAGTTTTCATAAATTCCCAGTGGCATAGATCTCAGGCTATTCCATGGAGGGGTTAATTCTCCTGGATTCTTTTCCAACCAAGTGTGAAACTACTGGATCACAGCTACAGCAAATACAGTGTGGAGAAGATTGGCTGATAAAGCACTCCTTGAAATGAGAGAAAATATAATTTTTTATCAAAATGTATTAGCTTTCATTGTTAATGATATGATAGTAAGGTGTTTGCATTTGAAGATGTATCTTTTTAAATATTCTGTCACCAAGATATGATCATTCTTTGGGGAATAAATAGTGAAACTAAGGAATTATGATAATCCTATGTCTCTGCCTTCTTTTCCCTCATATTAGATACTGTGTAACTGCTAACAATCATAGAACTAAAATTTCAAAAGTATTTTCTAAAAGTTTCCATAAAATGCGACAAAAAATCAGGCCATTATAAATTTGGGTGGGGGCAGTGTATTTCCCTTAATAATGATGGTGCTTTTTTATAAAAGTCATTTGGGAGAAGGACTTGGCTAGAATTCAGAATGCAAGTTTTGGGGGAATTGGAAGATGAAATTGTATGGGGATTATGGACAGTTTTTTTATTTTATTTTATTTTTTAATTTATTGGGGTTACAATTGTTAGTAAAATTACATAGATTTCAGGTGTGCAATTCTGTATCACATCATCCATAAATCACATTGTGTGTTCAACACCCCGAGTCAGCTCCCCTTCCATCACCATACATTTGATCCCCCTCACCCTCATCCCCCACCCCCCAACCCCCTTACCCTCTGGTAACCACCAAATTACGTTCCCAGATTAATTTTCAAACCCGTGGCCATCCTGTGGTCACCAACTGCCCTCCAATCCCCTCACCCTCCCCCCCACCCCCCACCCCTCCCGCCCATCCAGCAACCCTCAGTTTTTCCTCATTGTCTCCCAAACTGTTTCTGATTAGTTCATTCACTTATTCTTTTTTTTAGAATCCGCAAATAAGTGAGATCATATGGTATTTATCTTTCTCTGTCTGACTTATTTCGCTTAACATAATGTTCTCTAGGTCCATCCATGTTGTTGCAAATGGTAACATTTCTTTCTTCTTTATGGCTGCGTAATACTCCATTGTATAAATGTACCACAGTTTCTTAATCCAGTCATCTACCGATGGGCATTTTGGTTGTTTCCATGTCCTAGCTATTGTGTATAGTGCTGCAATAAACATAGGAGTGCATAAAGATTTTTGAATTGGAGTTTTGGGTTTCTCCGGATAGATACCTAGGAGTGGAATTACTGGATCATAGGGTAGTTCCATTTTCAGATTTTTGAGATACCTCCATACTGTTTTCCATAGTGGCTGCACCAATCTGCAATCCCACCAACAGTGCACAAGCGTTCCCTTTTCTCCACATCCACACCGTCACTTGTTGTTTGTTGATTTATTGATGGTAGCCATTTTGACTGGGGTGAGGTGGTATCTCATTGTGGTTTTTATTTGCATTTCTCTGATGGTTAGTGAGGTTGAGCATTTCTTCATATGTCTGTTTGCCATCTGTATGTCCTTTTTAGAAAAATGTCTCTTCAAGTCCTCTGCCCATTTTTTAATTGGGTCGTTTGTTTTTTTGGAGTTGAGTTGAGTGAGTTTTTCATAGATTTGTGATATTAATCCCTTATCAGATATAACATTGGCAAATATCTTTTCCCATTCAGTAGGATCCCTTCTTGTTTTATTGATGGTTTCCTTTGCTGTGAAAAAACTTTTAGTTTGATATAATCCCACATGTTTATTTTTTCTCTTACTTCTCTCGAGCGAGGGTATATATCAGTAAAAATCTTACTCCGGGTAATGTCTGAGAAGTTTCTTCCTATATTTTCTTCTAGATATTTTATGGTTTCAGATCTTACATTTAAGTGTTTAGGCCATTTTGAATTTATTTTTGTATATGGTGTAAGGAGGTGGTCCAGCTTCATTTTTTTGCATGTGTCTGTCCAGGTTTCCCAGCACCATTTATTGAATAGACTGTCATTACTCCATCGTACATTCTTGCTTCCATTGTCGTAGATTAAATGGCCATATAGGCGTGGATTTATTTCTGGACTCTCTATTCTGTTCCATTGATCTATGTGTCTGTTTTTATGCCAGTACCATGCTGTTTTGATTACTGTAGCCTTGTAGTATAATTTGAAGTCAGGTATTGTTATACCTCCCATTTTGTTCTTATTTCTCAAGATTGCCTTTGCTATTCGGGGTCTTTTATGATCCCATATAAATTTTAGGATTATATGTTCTATTTCTGTGAAAAACGACGTTGGCAGTTTGATAGGAATTGCATTGAATATGTATATTGCCTTAGGCAGTATGGACATTTTAACTATATTAATTCTTCCTATCCATGAACATGATATGTGTTTCCATCTATTTATATCTTTCTTCATTCCTTTCTTCAGTGTCTTATAATTTTCTGAGTATAGGTCTTTTCCTTCTTTGGTTAAATTTATTCCCAGGTATTTTATAGTCTTTGGAACGATTGTAAATGGGATTGTTTCTTTAATTTCTCCTTCTGATGTTTTATTATTGGTATATACAAATGCCACTGATTTCTGAATATTAATTTTGTATCCTGCTACTTTACTAAATTCATCTATCAGCTCCAACAGCTTCTTGGTGGAGTCTTTAGGGTTCTCTATATATAGTATCATATCATCTGCATACGATGATAACTTTACTTCCTCCTTACCAATCTGGATGCCTTTTATTTCTTTTTCTTGTCTGATTGCTGTGGCAAGAACTTCCAGCACTATGTTGAATAGAAGTGGAGATAGTGGGCAACCTTGCCTTGTTCCTGATCTTAGGGGGAATGGTTTTAGCTTTTCCCCATTGAGAATGATGTTAGCTGTGGGTTTGTCATATATGGCCTTTATTATGTTGAGATATGATCCCTCTATTCCCACTTTCTTAAGGGTTTTTATCATAAATGGCTGTTGGATTTTATCAAATGCTTTTTCTGCATCTATTGATATGATCATGTGATTTTTATTTTTCATTTTGTTTATGTGGTGTATGACATTAATTGATTTGCGGATGTTGAACCACCCTTGCATACCAGGGATGAATCCCACTTGATCATGGTGAATGATCTTTTTTTTTTAAATTATAGTTTATTGGGGTGACAAATGTTAGTAAAGAAAAGATGAAATAGGATCATTTGTGACAACATGGATAGATCTCGAAACTATAATGCTAAGCGAAATAAGTCAGACAGAAAAAGCAGAGAACCATATGGTTTCACTGATATGTGGTATATAAACCAAAAACAACAAAAGAACATGACAAACAAATGAGAAACAAAAACTCATAGACACACACAAGAGTTTAGTGGTTACCAGAGGGTAAGGGGGTAGGGAGATGGTAGATAAGGGTAAAGGGGATCAAATATATGGTGATGGAAGGAGAACAGACTCTCTCTGGTGAACACACAGTGGGATTTATAGATGATGTAATACAGAATTGTACACCTGAAATCTATGTAAATTTACTTCTTTAAATTTAAATCATCTTTAAATAAAAGCCAAAAATTTTACACAGTTATGCAACTCTTGAAAAAAATGATACTCAGCTTTCATTGGGGAAAACTGAGAACATTTACTTATTCATCATCTAGCCAGGGCCAGGCACTTAGTATTATGCACAATTTCATTTCTCTTCTACGCAAAACAACAGATATAAGAATGGTTTGATGATGTTTACTGCACTGCCCGCTTCCTGGCCATTCTAAGACATCAAAGTGATGAGCAGATGTGACCCACTGTTGTCTCTGTCCAGCAGATTTTGCTCCTAGACCTTCACGGGACTGGCTTCTTCTCATGCTTCACTTGCCAGCTTTTGTCACACGCAGAAAGGTCTTTTCTGATCACCTAAATTCTATTCCCACTCCCATTCCAACTTTAACCCTTCCCCCATTATTCTCTAACCATACATTCTCCATTTTCTTTATAGGGAAGCATGTATTTTTTCCTTGTTTTTCTGCTCCTACCACTACAGCTTAACACCTCAAATCTACATTCAGTGCCAAACTGCCCAGCACATGGTTGGTATGCAATAAGAGAAAATTAATTCAGGTCAAAATATTTAAGGTCTCATCAAGAAGGCCTCACGTACCAAACTCTACAGACCTTTGGTGCATGGCCAGTCACAGTTTCCTGAACCTTCACATCCCCAAATTAGAAATCCACATGACCCTTCTAGCTTTCCCGTTCTGTTCTAGACACTACTGACATTTTTGTTTCCTTCAGGTTACAGAAAGTGTCCCCGATATTCATTACCCACTACAAGCCACAGTGACCATTGTGTCTTATATTTCCACAGCACCCTATACAGTTTACACAGTGTTCTCACATTTGTTACCACACTTGTTCATTACACATCGCTGAAAGGTAGGTATGAGTACCATCGTTATGAATAAAAGGTCACTGGCATTGGCAGGTTAAAAAGTTTTCTCATGATCCCAGAGCTAGTAAGTGACCAATCTAGGATGCTAACATGTTCCCAGAATTCAAATACACTGCTTGTGCCATTAGGCAGCAGATAGCTATATCAAAAATCACACCCTTCCTATCTCTTTCCACAGCTGCCAACTCCAATTTGCTCATCGTTGCTTTGTACTGATATTACAACAAGAGTGGTTGGCAGAAAGTTACTCAATGCATGCTACTTTAACTGAACAAGAGAGTGTGGAAGGCCAGAGTTAATGCTTTCACAGACACAATACTGACGTGTACGCACATTAAACCAGAACTCAGCCAAAGTGCTGTTAGTATAATCCTGTCTACTTATTACTAGGTGAATGATCTTTTTAATGTATTGCTGAATTCTGTTCGCTAATATTTTGTTGAGGATTTTTTCATCCTTGTTCATTAGAGATATCGGCCTGTAGTTTTCTTTTTTTGTGGTGTCTTTGTCTGCTTTTGGGATCAGGGTGATAGTGGCTTCGTAAAAAGTGTTTGGGAGTCTTCCTTTCTTCTGGATTTTTTGGAAGAGCTTGAGGAGAATAGGTGATAGTTCTTTTTTGAACGTTTTGTAAAATTCACCTGTAAAGCCATCTGGACCAGGGCTTTTGTTTGTTGGGAGACTGTTGATTACTGATTCAATTTCCGTGGTGGTAATCAGTCTATTCAGGTTTTCTGTTTCTTCTTGAGTTAGCCTTGGAAGGTTGTACGCCTCTAGAAAATTGTCCATTTCTTCCAAATTGTCAAATTTGTATGGACAGTTTTGAATGATAGACTTACAAGTTTATTTTGAGATCACCGTGGATTCACCTTTTGAAGTAAAGAAGGTGTAAGAGAAATATAGTGGTTAGAAATATTGCTTGACAGTGGTTTTCAGGCAAGAGACTGAGGGAAGAAGAGGTTAGAAATGTTGACTTTGCAGTCCAGTTGTGAGGTGATAAAGATCAGTTCTAAAGTGATGCCAATATGAATGACATGCCCAGGAGATATTTTCACAGAATTCATAGACAATATTGTTGGAATTAGTGTGTAAATGTCTTTTATTTTAACTTCCAACTAAGTGAATATATCTCTTTTATAGCATCCCTGATACTGCTATGGCAGTAAATTTCATTGTTGCCTGAGTTATATTTTTAATGGCTAAGATATAAATTTAAAAAAAAACCAACATTGGACTAAGATTTACTTTCTGGCAATTTTGATACTGAGTCTCTAGAAGGAACTAATTGCTGGCTAGACTTGATGATTGGCTAGATGGCGAGGAAATAGAAATAGAATTATTCATATATTGTTTCAAAGCCATCAACCTGAATGGTCGAATTAATTATGATATTATTGACACAAATAGGAAAATTGGAGTAGGAAATGGTTTAGGAAGGGGAAGACAATATGAAGAGGCTGCTTTTGGACCTATCTAACTCCAGTTGAACTCAAATTTAATAACACTGGAATTGAACCCTGAAGACTTGTTTGTTTATTCAGTCAACATCATTATGCATTTCCCTTCATGACTTCAACATTTACTATCTGTTCAGTATTGAGAAAATCTCTTAACGTCTGAAAGGTCAGTTCCTCTTCTATAAAATGGCAATAATACATGCACTTCTTAATAACAACTTGATTTGTTTGGTAGGCTCAAATGAGATAACGTATGTGAAAGTACTTTATACATTTTAGAGTGAAACACAGAATTGTATTATTGCTGTTACTATCTCAGTGGAAATATTCAGCAGGCATTTTGAAATAAAGAACTACAACTCAGATGAGAACATATGATTGGAGATAGAGATTTAAATAATCCGTATTAAGGAGATAATTGCAATTATTTTAATAGGTTACATGGGACGTAGACTACACAGGAAAGAACAGAGGATCAAAAACCACATTGTGAGAAATGCCCATATGTGATACATTCAAGTAAAAGAGGGAGCTAACAATACAATAGATTGTTAGAGGGATATAAAAGAAAACCAAGTTGATGTAGTGTTGTATAAATGAAAGGAGAGAACTTTTAAAGAAGGAGCTGGTTAGCACCACGTACCAAGAATTCAAATAGAGGGTGGCTGGATGGCTCAGTTGGTTAGAGCGCGAACTCTGAACAACAGGGTTGCCGGTTTGATTCCCACATGGGCCAGTGAGCTGCGTGCTCCACAACTAGATTGAAGGACAACTTGGAACTGATAGGCCCTGGAGAAACACACTGTTCCTCAATATTCCCCAATGATTAAAAAAAAAGAGTTCAAGTAGAAAACTGAGAAGAGGCTAATGGAAGTTATCATAAGGAGCATAATAGTGAAAACAGCTTCAGTGGCATTGGAGGTGGAGATGGATGTTGTGGAGGTGGAAAGCCACAATAGTGGGCATTCGTGAGAGAAAAAGAATGGGAATACTACTTCATGGGAAACTTTGAGGATACGTTTGTTTTGCTTGATGTGAGTCTGACTAAAAGGAGTATTCTGACCTGGTTAGTTAATAAACTTACTATCAGGAAGTAAAAAATTTAACTTTTCCCTGATTATCCTTTACTGGGCTTCAGAGATTTGGTGTCTAGGGGGGACTGTTCTGTTTCTGTGTCACTGTAGTTTGGAGCTCTGTTTACAATAATATTGTAATGAGTGAGACGAAAAGAGAACATTAATAATTTGTTTGCACTCAAATAATGATAATGTACATTGAGTTAAGTAAATTGCATGGCTAATGTCATGTACAAGACATCTGAGAACTCGTATTAAGATAGCTTGACCCTTGGGGCCGGCCTGGTGGCTCCGGCGGTTAGAGCTCCATGCTCCGAACTCCGAAGGCTGCCAGTTTG
Organism: Rhinolophus ferrumequinum; assembly: GCF_004115265.2. NCBI lineage: Eukaryota > Metazoa > Chordata > Mammalia > Chiroptera > Rhinolophidae > Rhinolophus > Rhinolophus ferrumequinum. The sequence goes on along the minus strand of NC_046284.1, from coordinate 75,270,892 downwards.
ATTCCCACATGGGCCAGTGGGCTCTCAACCACAAGGTTGCTGGTTCAACTCCTTGAGTCCCACAAGGGATGGTGGGCTCTGCCCCCTGCAACTAAGATTCAACACGGCACCTTGAGCTGAGCTGCTGCTGAGCTCCCGGATGGCTCAGTTGACTGGAGTGCATCCTCTCAACCACAGGGTTGCTGGTTCGACTCCCTTGGTGGGCTGCGCCCCCTGTAACTAGTAACGGCAACTGGACCTGGAGCTGAGTTGTGCCCTCCACAACTAAGACTGAAAGGACAACAACTTGACTTGGAAAAAAGTCCTGGAAGTACACACTGTTCCCCAATAAAGTCCTGTTCCCCTTCCCCAATAAAATCTTAAAAAAAAAAAGGTAACTTGAACCCAGTCAATTTATCTTCATCTTATTCAACTATCAACACAAACATACTGTTCTAATATACATGATATAATTTATTAATAAAATGATGCCTTTTTTAATTTTAGAAAGTTTAAAGATTTACCTGAGGCACCCTATCTTATGGGAATAAGACTTGATTCTCTTAATCTTTTTTCAAGTGCATGAAACATCACTAAATTGATTCTCAAAATTTAAATATATGCTAGGACTCACCTGAATAGGCAGGGGCAGAGGGCATTTTAGAAGTGGGGAAAATGTTGAGAAGAAGTGCTACTTCTGAGGTAAAAAATTAGAGTTTAGAAATTTGTACAGTTAATTCAAAAAAATCAAAGTGTCAAATAAGAAAATTTGAGTAATAATTTAGCCTGCACAAGAATTGGTAGTTATTTCAAAGTGAAGATGAAAGATGAATAAGAGATTAATCATATAATTGAAATACCCTGTTATCTTGTCAACAGAAGTTGGAAGATAAGACTGGAAGCTGATCTTTCTTTTTCTACCTTCCTTGGCCTCTTAATATATAAGCTGTGATTTGATTGTATTTCTGAAGAAACAAATTAAATACTTTCATATTCCAAGTTATAATGTCCTTATGAGTAGTCTTGACTCAATTCATTGAAAACATTAGAAGAGTTCAATGAATGAATTTGAAGTGCATCTAATGGCTGATTTATATATTTATGTTGCTATAAATGACTTTAATCACTTAATGTGACTGTTCATAATCCAGTCTCATCTCTATCTCCAGATTTTCCTTTATGCTGTTCTCTCCATTTAAAATGCTGTTTTCCCAAAGTCCCTGTTAAAACTTGTTCTGTGTTCAAGCACAAGCATAAACCCTGCTCTTCACTAGGGTTTTTCCTGAACACTCCAGGCTACATGGGTCTTTCCCTCTCTGAACTTTTATAATTTCAGGGGCTGCATCATAGAGTGCAGAGCTGTTACATACTCAGGCTCCAGAGCCATACAATCTAGATTTATTTCCCGCTCTACTACTAACAAGCTTTATGATTTTGGGCAATTTATTTAACCTCTCTGAGTATTGCAGATGACTTCTTTATCTATAAAATGAAGGTAATAATGGAATCTACCTATAGTTATTAATGAGGATAAAATTAATCAACAAATGTAAACTACATAGAATGGTGGCTGGCACACAGTAAGTGCTCAATACATGTTAGATGTTATGTTGGTGTAGCATTTGTCTTATCTCTAATTGTGAGCCTTTTCACCTCAACTAGATTGCAAGTGCCTTAAAGGCAGAATGATTCAAATTCAGCTCCAGTCTCAAACTTGTATCTCTAGCTCAGCAAAATGAAAACCCTAAAAGTAACAGGACCTACTCTCCTTAGAAGGAAGTTCAACTCCCTTTTTTTGCTACTGAGCACTCTCATCTCTATCTTCATCTCCATTCCTTTCCCAAGCAGCTTATTGAAGAATGCCTTTTAATTACATTACTCTCATTTGTATAATAATTTCCAGCGATGTTCTATGGCTCTTTATGAATTGGTACACCTGGCTCAGCTGGCCCATTTCTAGGTTGTGAGATTTAGCAAAAACTGAAAAAACAAAAAACAAAAACAAAACACCAAACAGTTAAATTTCAATTATAGATAAATAGAAATAATATTTAGTATAATTTTATAGTAATATTATTTGTTTATCTGAAATTCAGATTTAACTAGGCACTCTCTATTTTAACTGCAAATCCTATTGCCACTACTTAATCTGATGCTGTATTTGGTCAAGTTTTTTGGCTAAAGAACAGGGGTCTTTTACACAGTCCATGGAGTAGTCTCCTTAATAAGGCAAGTGCCCATCTGACACCCTACAAAATTTTTACATATTGCTTATATTCCCCAAACTGTCGTTCATATCCTCATAGCAATATTGTGGCTACTAATTTGTACTTTATAATCCCTTTACCTTCTCCCCCATCCCCACCCCTCTCCCATCTAGCAACCATCAGTTTTTTCTCTATATCTCTGAGACTATTTCTGTTTAGTTTGCTCATTTATTCTGTTCTTTAGATTCCACATATACATGAGATAATATGGTATTTGTCTTTCTCACTCTGACTTATATCACTTAGCATAATATTCTCTGGGTCCATCCATGTCATTGCAAATGGTAAGATTTCATTCTTCTTTATGGCCGAGTAACACTCCATTGCATAAAAGTACCACAGTTTCTTAATTCAGTCATCTACCGATGGGCATTTAGGTTGTTTCCATGTCTTGGCTATTGTGAATAGTGCTGCAGCACACATAGAGGTGCATATATTTTTTTCAAATTAGTGTGTTGGATTTCTCTGGATAGATACCCAAGAGTGGAATTGCTGGGTCATAAGGTAGTTATATTTTCAAGTGTAGATGTCTGACCACTGTGCTGTGCACCTGAAGCTGAATAATATTGAGTGTCACCCATAATTAAATATACATATAGTCATGGGATGTGGAGTACACATACGGAATAGGGTCAATGGAATTGTAACAGCTATATACGATGTCAGAGGGATAGTAGATTGGGGGAGGGAGGCTATCACTTTGTGAGGGGTGTAAATGTCTAACTATTACATTGTTTTGTACACCTATAACTTATTAAAAAAAGAACAGGGGTCTTGTGATGCAAAGTAAGAGGGTGTACTTAGGGCTGTGGAATCCCCCATACTGGGATCTCTTTCTCCATCCTGAAGGTAAATAATTCTAAGACATCAAGCTATCATTCACTCCTAGGTAAAACTGATGACTGTTCAGCTGTGTCCCACCCACCTAGGCCTCTCCTCCTCAGATAACAATCCCCCATATATCCTCATTACAGAAGATTTGGGAATACAGATATAAATATGTAAAGGAAAAATAAAAGCCATCCTTTCAAAAGGTAACAGTATGTGTGTGTGTGTGTGTGTGTGTGTGTGTGTATATATATATATATATATATATATACTGTCCTTTTAAAAGTGTTTTATTAAAATATAGCTAACATACAATATTATGTTAGTTTCAGGTGTACACCATAGTAATTCAACATTTATATAACTATATATACACTATTCTTTACTCTGCTTTTTTAAACATAATATTTCATGACAACATACTACATCAGTGCAAAGAATGCTTTTTTTCAACCTTATTTACAGCTGTAGGGTGTTTCATTGTTTGGATTTACCATGATTTATTTAAACAATCCCCTATTGTTGCACACTGGAGTTGGGTCAAATATTTTGTTATTCTCTATACTTTCTTGACCTACCTTCATCCATTGAAACATCTTTATCCTATGTCCCATCCCTTTACAGTCTTACTTTCAACTAGGAAACAAATGGTTTTGGGCTCTTACTTTCTGAAATAAATCTTAGGATGTATCCTGTATTGTCTCCTTTGTATAAGTAGAGAATCCCACAACCTATTCGCCAGAGGAAGGCATCCCACTGGTAGCTGGGGAGACAGATAACTGGTAGCTGGGGAGACAGATAAGTTATGTAGTCAAAGGGTCTTTCAGCAACACCCTTGACCTTTGGCAGTGTAATAATCAATGCTTAATTTTACAAAGTGCAATTATTCTTATCTTCATTTCCACATGAGGAAACGTCCCTAAAGTGGCCTGGTTGCATCAGAGAACCTAGGTCTCCTTTTAATCCAATGTTACTTTTCTATCTGTGCCTAATTATGCCTTCCAGTACCTCTCAGTATGTCATTAGAGAGTCATTCTTGGTGAGGATGTGAAGCCTTTTTGGTCTTCCCAAGCCTCCTATCAAATGACTTGTAGAAGAGAGCACATCCTAAGTTATGATCAACTAACTATTAGTAGGGATTAATTGACAACCCAATGAGAGCAAGAATCAATGAATGTGGGAAGTGTATCACAGGAAAGGTAGATATTTATGCATTTATGTTTGTGTGTGAGTATGTGCACATGTGCTGTCAAGGGAAGAAGTTGGTAACATCACAGAAGCAACCAGAGGAGTTAAGTTGCAAGGGACTGGGGAGAAGTGTGCAATGACACACATCTCTTGTCCTCAGAGTTGTTGGATGCTGATACTGCATTTGCTGACTGTGTGTCTGTGTATGACATTGGAATGGAAACTGCTGCAATGTAGAATCCTTTTGGGGATGTCCCTCCAGCTCCTGGGCCTCAGCATCCCTTTCTGACTTGTGTGTCTGTACAAAGACCTCAGCAGCCTAATTAATTTGATACTCTTGTTACACCATCAGCTCTCAAGTATAACCTGACTTTAAATGGAGAGATGAAGGTCCTAAGATTAGGAAGGGGCAGATCTATCTATTATGTTGTTACCAGATTCCTCCTTTCCCTCCTTGTGGCCCTATTCTCCCTCCCCCTCATTCTTCTACGGATTTAGGTCCCTTACCCCCACTCCTTCAAGCAGGTCTTAGGCAGTGTCCTGAACCTTTGGTGAGAATGACCCTTTGGTAACTGACAAGTTTATACAACTGTTCATCAGTTCTTTGTCCCCTCTCTGATAAATGGAGATAGTAGAGAGGTCTGCATTCTGAGGTTCTGTATCTTGGAGAGAGAACACAGACCTCAGTCAATGGGGAAGAAAAGATGTATATGACAGGCAGAAGGACCCATCCCTCCTCAAACCTGAAATCAAAATAGCTTCTTTTTCCTCATTTAAGTTCAGTTCTGTTGTAAAGTTTGATAATAAGAACAGTCAGTTTCTTGCACATACCACATCTAAGTCTGCCAGCATGAACATGAGAGGCCTGATTTGGAGTTTTAGATAAGCTCAGTTGGGCTGAGGTCAGCTCTGGGTCTCGTAGAGCCTCTTAGATTCTGGGAAGGAAGAGGAAAAAGGGTGGTGAAAACAACAATCACCCTTTGGTCATTATAAGCAGTCTCTTCCTTCTTGGCTGAAACTTTTGCTTTGACAAAGAAAAAACAAACCACAACATCTTTAATGTATTCTAAAGGAAGTTTCAATCAAATGTGAACTGTGGGTTTTTTATTCTCTCTCTCTCTCTCTCTCTCTCTTAAAACTGGAACTGAAAACTATCATTTTGTGGTGATTGAATGGGACTCTCTCCTTAAATAATGATGCCATTACCTTGAGAGTTGTCAGGATGTTTATGTGAGTCTTACATTGTTTAAAAAAGAACTTCCTGGACCCTATTAAAGAATTTAGATGTGCCTGTCAGACACATATTTAAAATAAACTTCCTCAAAGCTTCTAATTTAAATGTAAACTTTAAGAGTGCTCCAATATGGTTTAAATAGAATTAATTCGACTTTAGTTTATGTGATACAAGCCATGCAACAGGCCTGAACTTAAATGTCACCTGTTGAATAACCCTTCAACAGATGCCATTGTTGGTGGAGGCACTCACTAATTTATGGAGGCAAATAAAAACTACAAAGGCATAAAATATATTTAGGCCTCCTGAGGTTCTTTTTTGTGAACAATCAGGAATCAATCACACTTTACTTTATATCAACTAGACATTAAGTTAATAATGAACAGAAGACACAAATTAGGAGTAATGAAAAAGGAGAATAGTAAGAAAAATTCAGTTTAGTGGGAATCATTACTAGTAAAGCAGGGGTGTCCAAACTGCAGCCCACGGGCCAACTGCGGCCCGCAATCCATTTTTAATTGGCCTGCAGCAAATTCCAAAAATATATTTAGTTTACTTAAATAAACCAGGTGAGGCAATACGTACTTCACCTCGAGTGAGTGGCCTGGCTGTTTGTGTATTTTACTACATATGGCGCTTGGTAAAAAACGTTGAAAAAAGTTTGGACACCCCTGTAGTAAAGGAATGAGATATACAGATTAGGGTACACAAACACCCATCTCATTGTATTCTTAAGTCTGAGACCACATGCTCCCTAGGCAGCCTGCAAACTTATGGCTCAGATTTTGAGAACAGGCCGTTAAACACAGAAAGATTAGCAAAGTTGAAGGTTTTCCTGAACAAATTGCCGTCATTACAACAAACACAAGGGCAGACCCCTGAATAGAGTATAAAACAATTTATTTGTTACTACAACAATAATTATTTTGGTCCAGGATTCATCTATTACTAAGATTAACCAAGGTGACAAGGAAGAAATCAACCATATTAATCAGTGTGTTACAACCCTGATCTTGTGAACTCTACCTTCAAAAATTTCTAATAAGAGTGACATCAGCAAGATGCCAGACTAGGAAGCTTCAGGCTCTTGTTCTCCAAGGAAACAGTAAATGGACAACTGGAAATTAATTAAATAACTTTATAGGAGCACTAGAAATCAGTAAACGATCTACAGGAACCAGGGAAATGCCCATTCAGGAAAAAGCCCTATTGTAAATGGTAGGAAATTTTGTGGTGATTTTATTCACCCTTGTTCCACCACATCCCCAAATCCTTCAACCTGGCATAGTACAGTTTGGAGGAAGCCTTAGCCAGATTCCTAATCCCCTTCCATGAATTGAAGAGAGCATAACAGACTGAATTTGCAACCTTCTAACCTATGTGTGGGTTGCCTGGGTTCACAGTCTCTCTGTGAACTAATTCAGAAATTAGAAAATATCTTGAAGTAAATACTAATAAAGACACAACATGCCAAAACTTAGGGGATGCTGCAAAGCAGTGCTAAGAGGTAAATTTATAGCTGTAAATATTTGCATTAAAAAAGAGAAATGTCTCAAATTAACAACCTAACTTTATATTTTATGGGACTAGGAAAAGAGCAACCTTAATTTAAACATAGAAGAAAGAAGGAAGGAATAATGATTAGAGTGGAGATGGACAAAAAAGGAGAATAGAAAATCAGTAGAGATAATCAATGAAAGATCAACAAAACTGATAATACTTTAGCTAGATTGACAAAGAAAACAGAGGGAAAACTCAACTAAAATCAGAAATGAGAGACATTACTATTGACTTTACAAAAATAAAAAGGATTATATGAGAGTTCTACATACAAGTGTATGTCAACAGATTGGATGATATAGATAAAATGAACAAAGTCCTAAAAAAAATCCTAGAAACTTTCAACCTACCAAAATTGAATCATGAAGAAATAGAAAATCTAAACAGATCTATAACTAGCAAAGAAATTGAATCATTAATCAAAAACTTCCCAACAAAGAAAAGTCCAGGATCAGATTGCTTAACTGGCGAATTCTAACAAACATTTAAAGAAGATTTAATACCAGCTCTCCTTAAACTCTTCCAAAAATTGAAGAGAAGGGAAAATTTCCAAACTTATTTTGAGGCCAATATTACCTTGATACCAAAACCAGACAAAAACTCTGCTAGTAAGCACCAACGTACTTTGTGAATATTGATGTAGAAATCCTCAACAAAATAGTAGCAAACATAATTCAACAACATATTAAAAAGACTAAACATTGTGACAAAGTGGGATTTATTCCTGAAATTCAAGAATGGTTTAACATATGAAAATCAGCCAATGGAGGGGAAACGGAGGGGAAAAAAGTATATGATTATCTCAATTGTTGCAGAAAAAGCATTTGACAAAATACAATACTCTTTCATGATAAAAACACTGAACAAACTAGGAATAGAAGGAAACTGCCACAACATAATAAAGACCATATATAAGACCAAAGCCCATAGCTAAAGTGGATACTCAAAGGTAGAAGACTGAAAGCTTACATCTAAGATCATGAACAAGGGATTCACCAAAATTCAACTGGAAATCTTAGCCAGATATATTAAGCAAGTAAAAGAAACAAAATAGACCATTGGAAGAGAATAGAATCCAGAAATAAACCCTCCCATATATGGTCAAATTATTTTTGACAAGGGTGCTAAGACCACTCAATAGGGGAAGGACAGTGTCTACAACAAATGGTGTTGGTAAAACTGGATTTCAACATGCAAAAGAATGAAGTTGGTTTTGGGTCTTAAATTTAGGTCTTTAATCCATTTTGAGTTCGTTCTTGTATATAGGGTAAGAAGGTGATCCAGTTTCATTTTTTTTGCATGTATCTGTCCAGTTTTCACACACCATTTATTGAATAGACTGTCTTTATCCCACTGTATATTCCTGCATCCTTTATCATATATTAAATAACCATATAGGCATGGGTTTATTTCTGGGCTTTCTATTCTGTTCCATTCATCTATGTGTCTGTTTTTATGCCAGTACCATACTGTTTTCATTACTATAGTTTTTGTCAAGTGACTTTGTTCCAGTGGTCTCTTAAAGTGTCCTCATTTTTAAAATTATTATTATTTTTTGCTGTTTCAGTTGTGTGTTCTCTGCTACTTTGTCTTCTAAATAACTGATTTTATCCTCTGCTTCATGTAGTTTGCTAGTGATTGCTTCTAGTGTAGTCTTTATTTCTGACTGGTTCTTTTCTATGGTTTCTATGTTATTTTTTATGCTTTCTATCTTTTTGTTGAAGTTCCTACTAAGTTCCTTGAGCATCTTTATAAACATTGTTTTGAACTATTTGGTAGGATACAGGCCTCCATTTTGTTTAGTTATTTTTCTGGAGTTTTCTCTTGTTTTTCATTTGGAACATATTTCATGTTTCTACATTTTGGCCACCTCTTTGTGTTTGTTTCTATGTATTTGGTATATCTGCTATGTCTCCCAAATTTGACCAAGAGGCCCTAAGTAGTACTTGCCCTGTAGGACACAGTGACACAGTCTCCCTGGTCACCTATGCTGGGTGCTCCAGGTGTGTCCCTTATTGGTTTGTGTGTGCCCTCCTGTTATACTTGACCCTTGATTGCTGTTGTCATGTTGAGGGGTGGTATTGACTCTCAGGTTGACTGGCTGTGGAGTTTGGCTATGTCTACAGTTTATGGGCTGCTGTACAATTAGCTTACCCCATGAAGCGGGATTGGCCCCAGTCAGCTCTGATGTCTGCTGCTACTGCCCATTGGAAGTGCCACTTGTGTGATGCTCTGCTGTAGTCTCAACATATCTGGAGGTATGTTGGCTGTGGAGCCTCTTGTAAGGGGTTTCAGAGCGGGGCCAAGTCAGCTACTTCCTGTGACTGTTGGGGGACTACAAAGTGACCTGTGGTTGGTCACTTCCTGAGCTGGACCTGGAGGCACATGGAAGGGGACATGCTACAAACCAAGGAAGGTTGCACCAGTACAATACCTGGGGTAATCCCAGGACATCCTGGGGCCTGCTGCTGCCTGCAAATTCTTTTAAGACTCAGCTGTTGATTGAGCCTCATTGGGTATATGAGTTGGTTGAGTTGGGGTCTCAGGGAGTCACCAGAGTGGGATGAGTGTTCACCAGGTTAATGTATTAGGTTGATACAAAAGTAATTGCTGTTTAAAAGGTTAAAAATAATTGCAAAAACTGCAATTACTTTTGCACCAATCTAATAGATTCTGGTTTGGTGCCAGTACCGAGTCTGGAGCTACTCAGCAAAAGTCTGAGAACACACCAAAGCCAGCTGTCAGTCTCTTGGGGCTTGTGGACCCCTAAGAGTTGTCCAGGACAGGTTGCAACACAGGTGAGGCTGGGTATTTGCTGAGAAAGTGCCGCAGGCATTGAGCGAGTTGGGTGGGGTCACAGGAAGTCACAGGGTGGAGACAACAGAGTTCACCTGGCCGATGAAGATTCTGATTTGTCCATGTGGGATGGGGCTCAACACAGGAAAGGTTGTGCCCAACAGCTGACTGCTCAGGACTAGGTTTCTACACAGGGAAAATGGCAACTATCCCTCCAGGCTTTGCCTTGAAGCCACATAACTCAGTCTCTCCCTGTACGTCTTTGATGTCTCCCAAGTCACTGCCCTTTTTCCAGAGCCCAGGTGAGTGACTGAAAATGAGTGAGTTTGTGCATGGGTCCTTTAAGAGGACATCTGGGTTTCCCGCAGCCTTCTGTCCCATCCTGATAGTCAAATCACCCACTGTTTTTCACAGCCAGATATTGTGGGGTTCCTCTTCCTGGCACTGATACTTGGGGCTGGGGAACCTAGAGTGGGGCTGGGGTCCCTCACTTCTCCATGGGAGACCTCCACAGTCGAGATATCTCTCCCAATTCTCAATCAGCACAAGCAAGTGTGGGGTTGCCATTCCACATCTCCACCCCTCCTACCAATACAGATGTGGCTTCTTTATATATCCTCAGTTATAAACTTCTGCTTATCTAGACTTCAGATGGTTCTTCAGGTTGATTTTCTATAATTTAGTTGTAATTTTAATGTGGTCTTGGGAGGAGGCAAATGCAGCATTTCTGTACTCTGCCATCTTGGATCCTCCTTAAATGGTAAATTTATGTCATGTATATTTTACCACAGTAAAAAAATTATTAAAAATAAAGAGAACAAAAATGCCTAATAGTCTTTATCCAGACAAAACAAAAATGTGTGGAAGTGAAATAAGATTATTAAAATTTTGAAACACAATATATAGTATTAACTAGGTAGTAGAAAAGGTTAAAAAAGAGGATTAAAAAAATATATAGAGCGGTGGCGGCAGGGGAAATCCCAGCACACGGCATGGTCTCCGCCGGCGGCAGCGGTGGCGGCGGCGGCGGGCGGCGGCGGCGGGCGGCGGCGGCGGTGGTGAAAACTGCGGTGGTGGTAGCGAAAACCGCGGTGGGCACCCATAGTTCCAAGCACGCACGGGATCCCAGGGCAGAACGGAGAGCACAGAGACCAGGAGGTGGGCTCTTTCCCTGCGTCCCACGGCTGATCTCTCCTGCTGGGAGGGCGGTTAGTGGGCCCTAGGCTGGACAAAGAACACAGACTCCATACCTGGGCCCCTCCCTCCTCCCCCCCCCCCCCGCTCTTCCAGAGATTTAAACTGGACCCTGAACTGAGGAGTAGTGTCAGATTACAGAGGAGCCTTAGTGCTCAGGCTCTGGGAAGACTGACAGGCAGCCCTGACCCAGGGAAGAGGCTTGGAAGAGTGTGATTTTGGCTGGGCTAGGAGAGAAGAGACTCCTCTACCCCCAGCCACCACCTTTTCTGGTCTGCAGGAAGAGGGTGACACGCGGCTGGGCTGGGAGAGAGAAGACCCCTCCATCCCCAGCCCCCACCCTTTCTAGCCTGCCTAGGGCGGGGCAAGTGCAACTGCCAAGACACTCCCAGGGATCAGCAGTAAGCAGCAGACGAAGCTCTGGGCTTTCAGCAGCTCAGAAATCTCCCTCCCGCACGCCCCCATACACACACACACTGAAGAAGTGCCCTAAGACTCAGGAGTACTGGACACGGGGCTGGGGGTGCTACTCTCAGTGTGCATATGTGCAGGCAAGGGCAGAAACTGCACTGACTTTGTAAAAAGTATCATCCAGACCCCTCAGGCCCACGCATTTAAATCTACAGTCCCAAAGTCACTCTGGGCACCAGGTGACCGGCTTCTGCCTGCGCAATAAGCAGGGGGCTCTTTGGTACAGCAGAGGACAACCTGGACATTACTTGGTGGGCTTAAGCCAAGACTGGCGCTGCTTTTTGTTTTGCTTTGTTTTGTTTTGTTTTGCTTTATTTTTATATCTTTGATATCTTTGCCTGTGTCGAGTGGGGGTATCCGGGTGTTTTTACATGTGAATGTATTTGATTTTTTTCTTTGTTGTTGTTGTTGTGCTTGGTGATTTGCTTTGTTATGAAACTGCCCTACCAGGGCCCAGCATAAGAGACACAAGATTCAACATATCCAGAGGCCAACTCCAGACCAAACCAGAGTACTACTGGGTTTGACCTACAAGTCACACACCCAGAGGGAATTCTCTGTAGGCAGTAGAGCCCATAGAGGCCAAACCACATTTAAGTGGTCAACCCTCACGCAGCAGAACGCCCTGAGGTGGGCAGAGCCAAGTCTCATAACGAGTCAGCCTAGGAGTTAACCCCACCTACTCACAAGCAAAAAGCAATTAAAGAACTTCTTGAACAGGACAATATACACAACACAAGAGTCACCTTTGGAGCACACGCGGAGGAGAAGAACGAAGTAGTGCAAGTCAAATATAAAGGACACATACTACATAAGATAACCTGGCAAGAACTAAGAACTCTAGGGGATCTACCTAACACATCAAAGCAAACACAGAGAGTCAGCCAGAATGGGGGAAAAAAGATACACGTCCCAAATAAAAGAACAGAAGTAACCTTTACAACTGGAACCAAATGAGGCAGAGGTAACCAACCTTTCAGAGACAGAGTTCAGAACACTGGTGATAAGAATGTTTAAGGAGCTTAGAAAAGACATAAAGAAGGATGTGGAAATCATAATGAACAACCAGTTAGAACTAAAGAACACAATTACCGAAATTAAGAACTCACTTGACGGAATTACCAGCAGGCTAGATGAAGCAGAGGATCGAATCAGCGACTGAGACGACAAGGTAGCAGAGATCTCCCAAATGGAAAAACAGAAAGAAAAAAGAATAAAAAACAATGAGGATGGCTTAAGAGACCTCTGGGATAACATCAAGCGCAACAACATGCGCATCATAGGAATACCAGAAGGTGAAGAGAGGCAGCAAGGGATTGAGAACATATTTGAAGTAATAATGTCAGAAAACTTCCCCAACCTGATGAAGGAAACCAACATACAAGCCCAGGAAGTGCAGAGAGTTCCAACCAGGATAAACCCAAACAGGTCCACACCAAGACACATTATAGTTAAAATGGCAAAGCTTAAAGACAAAGAGAGAATCCTAAAAGCAGCAAGAGAAAGACGGAGGGTTACATACAAGGGAACTCCCATAAGACTATCAAATGACTTTTCTACAGAAACATTGAAGGCCAGGAGGGAGTGGCAGGAGATACTTAAAGTGATGGAAAACAAAGGCCTACAACCTAGATTGCTTTATCCAGCAAGACTATCATTTAAAGTTGATGGAGAGATAAAGAGCTTTCCAGAAAAAAATAAGCTAAAGGAATTTATTACCACTAAGCCAGCATTGCAAGAAATACTAAAAGGACTTCTGTAAATAGAAGAAAGATCAAAACAACCTAACTACAAATTTAAAAATGGCAATAACTATGTACCTATCAATAATCACTTTAAATGTAAACGGATTAAATGCTCCAACCAAGAGACATAGGATGGCTGAGTGGATAAGAAAGCAAGACCCTTGTATATGCTGTATACAAGAGACTCACCTCAGAACAAAAGACACACACAGGCTGAAAGGGAAGGGTTGGAGTAAGATATTTCATGCAAATGGAAATGAGAAAAAAGCTGAAGTTGCAATACTTATATCTGACAAAATAGACTTTAAAATGAAGAACATATTAAAAGATAAAGATGGGCACTATATAATAATAAAGGGATCGATCCGAAAAGAGGACATAACCCTAGTAAACATCTCTGCACCCAACATAGGAGCACCTAAATATATAAAACAGGTACTGACTGACATAAAAACAGAGATCATCAGTAACACTATCATAGTAGGGGACTTCAACACACCTCTGACAACAAGGGACAGGTCTTCCAGACAGAAATTCAATATGGAAACAACAGCCTTAAATGATACATTGGACCACTTGGATTTAATCGATATTTTCAGAGCATTTCAACCCAATGCTGCAAAATACACGTTTTTCTCAAGCGCACATGGAACATTTTCCAAGATAGACCATATGTTAGGCCACAAAACAAGTCTTGATAAATTTAAGAAAATTGAAATCTTACCAATTGTCTTCTCTGATTACAATGCTATGAAATTAGAAATGAACTACAGGAAAAACACTGGAAGACACACCAATTCATGGAGGCTGAATAACTTATTACTAAATAATGAATGGGTCAAGCAGGAGATCAAGGAAGAAATCAAAAGATATCTCGAGACAAACGAAAATGAAAACACGACGACCCAAAATCTATGGGATGCCACGAAAGCAGTCCTAAGAGGGAAATTCATAGCTTTGCAGGCCTACCTAAAGAAACAAGAAACATCACTAATCAGCAGTTTATCTTCACACTTAAGGGATCTGTAAACAGAACAGGAAAATAAGCCCAAAGGGAGCACAAGGAAGGAGATAATAAAGATCAGAGCAGAAATAAATGAAATGGAAACCGGAAAAACAATAAAAAAGATCAATGAATCCAAGAGTTCGTTCTTAGAGAAGATAAACAAAATTGACAAACCTTTGGCCAGACTCATTAAAAAAGAGAGAGAGAGGACCCAATTAATAAAATCAGAAATGAAAGAGGAGAAGTGACAACGGACACCGCAGAAATACAAAAAGTTTTAAGAAGTTATTATTAGCAACTATATGCCAACAAATTTGACAATCTAGAAGAAATGGACAATTTTCTAAAGGTGTACAACCTTCCAAGACTAACTCAAGAAGAAACATAAAACCTGAATAGACTGATTACCACCAGGGAAATTGAATCAGTAATCAACAATCTCCCAACAAACAAAAGCCCTGGACCAGATGGCTTTACAGGTGAATTTTACAAAATGTTCAAAAAAGAATTATCACCTATTCTCCTCAAGCTCTTCCAAAAAATCCAGAAGGAGGGAAGACTCCCAAACACTTTTTACGAAGCCACTATCACCCTGATCCCAAAATCAGACAAAGACACCACAAAAAAAGAAAACTACAGGCCGATATCTCTAATGAACATAGATGCAAAAATCCTCAACAAAATATTAGTGAACAGAATGCAGCAATACATTAAAAAGATCATACACCATGATCAAGTGGGATTCATCCCTGGTATGCAAGGGTGGTTCAACATCCGGAAATCAATTAATGTGATACACCACATTAACAAAATGAAAAGTAAAAATCACATGATCATATCAATAGATGCAGAAAAAACATTTGATAAAATCTAACAGCCATTTATGATAAAGACCCTTAAGAAAGTGGGAATAGAGAGATCATATCTCAACATAATAAAGGCCATATATGACACACTCACAGCTAATATCATACTCAATGGGGAAAAGCTAAAATCATTCCCCCTAAGATCAGGAACAAGGCAAGGTTGCCCACTATCTCCGCTTCTATTCAACATAGTGCTGGAAGTTATAGCCACAGCAATCAGAGAAGAAAAAGAAATAAAAGGCATCCAAATTGGTAAGGAGGAAGTAAAATTATCATTATATGCAGATGATATGATACTATATATAGAGAACCCTAAAGACTCCACCAAGAAGCTATTAGAGCTGATAGATGAATTTAGTAAAGTAGCAGGATACAAAATTAATATTCAGAAATCAGTTGCATTTGTATATACCAATAATAAAACATTAGAAGGAGAAATTAAAGAAACAATCCCATTTACAGTTGCTCCAAAGACTATAAAATACCTGGGAATAAATTTAACCAAAGAAGTAAAAGACCTGTACTCAGAAAATTATAAGACACTGAAGAAAGGAATGAAAGAAGATATAAATAGATGGAAACACATATCATGTTCATGGATAGGAAGAATTAATATAGTTAAAATGTCCATACTGCCTAAGGCAATATACATATTCAATGCAATTCCTATCAAAGTACGAACGACGTTTTTCACAGAAATAGAACATATAATCCTAAAATTTATATGGGACCATAAAAGACCCCGTATAGCCAAGGCAATCTTGAGAAATAAGAACAAAGTGGGAGCTATAACAATACCTGACTTCAAATTATACTACAAGGCTACAGTAATCAAAACAGCATGGTACTGGCATAAAAACAGACACATAGATCAATGGAACAGAAAAGAGAGTCCAGAAATAAATCCATGCCTATATGGCCATTTAATCTTCAAAAATGGAAGCAAGAATTTACAGTGGGGTAAAGACAGTCTATTCAATAAATGGTGCTGGGAAAACTGGACAGACACATGCAAAAAAATGAAGCTGGACCACCTCCTTACATCATATACAAAAATAAATTCAAAATGGCTTAAAGACTTAAACGTAAGATCTGAAACCATAAAATTCCTAGAAGAAAATATAGGAAGAAACTTCACAGACATTACCCGGAGTACGATTTTTACTGATATATCCCCTCGCGCGAGGGAAGTAAGAGAAAAAATAAACATGTGGGATTATATCAAACTAAAACGTTTTTTCATAGCAAAGGAAACCATCAATAAAACAAAAAGGGATCCTACTGAATGGGAAAAGATATTTGCCAATGATATATCTGATAAGGGATTAATATCACAAATCTATGAAAAACTCACTCAACTCAACTCCAAAAAAACAAACGACCCAATTAAAAAATGGGCAGAGGACTTGAAGAGACATTTTTCTAAAAAGGAGATACAGATGGCAAACAGACATATGAAGAAATGCTCAACCTCACTAACCATCAGAGAAATGCAAATAAAAACCACAATGAGATACCACCTCACCCCAGTCAAAATGGCTACCATCAATAAATCAACAAACAACAAGTGATGGTGTGGATGTGGATAAAAGGGAACGCTTGTGCACTGTTGGTGGGATTGCAGATTTGTACAGCCACTATGGAAAACAGTATGGAGGTATCTCAAAAATCTGAAAATGGAACTACCCTATGATCCAGTAATTCCACTCCTAGGTATCTATCCGGAGAAATCCAAAACTCCAATTCAAAAATCTTTATGCACTCCTATGTTTATTGCAGCACTATACACAATAGCTAAGACATGGAAACAACCAAAATGCCCATCGGTAGATGACTGGATTAAGAAACTGTGGTACATTTATACAATGGAGTATTACGCAGCCATAAAGAAGAAAGAAATCTTACCATTTGCAACAACACGGATGGACCTAGAGAACATTATGTTAAGTGAAATAAGTCAGACAGAGAAAGATAAGTACCATATGATCTCACTTATATGCGGAATCTAAAGAAAAGAATAAGTGAATGAACTAATCAGAAACAGTTTTGGAGACAAAGAGGAAAAACTGAGGGTTGCTAGATGGGCGGGGGGGTGGGGGTAAGGGGGAAAGTGAGGGGATTAGAAAACAATCAGTAACCACAAGATGGCCACGGGGTTTGAAAATTAATCTGGGAAACGTAATTTAGTGGTTACCAGAGGGTAAGTGGGTTGGGGGGTGGTAGATGAGGGTAAGGGGGATCAAATATATGTTGATGGAAGGAGAACTGACTCTGGGTGGTGAACACATAATTTAATTTATAGATGATATGATACAGAATTTTACACCTGAAATCTATGTAATTTTACTAACAATTGTCAACCCAATAAATTAAAAAAAATATTCTAATATTTGCCTAAAGTGCCTATTAAATTTTCCACATAAACAATCATTATTTACAAATATATATATATATATATATATGAATTGTTACTGTTTAGTGGGACTGAGATATTTGCTTCTAGTCATTATTAGGAAAATCATAGGTAGTACTATTAGTAAATCACACATTAATTTTTCAAAGTATTAAGTATGGATACAAGAAAAATCTCCTTCATAATGAACCCTCCAGACAACCAAAATGTAAAAAGTCTTTGATAATTATTCAACTTCAAAAATGAGATCTAGCACAAGAAAATGGAACACTTCTATGGAGATTAAATGCAATAATGAATGTGAAGCATTCAGTTAAATCCGTGACTCTTAGTAGTCCCTCAGTAATAGTAGTTTAATTCTTTTTCTCTTTTATTATTTCAGTAAAGATATAAATGGATTGAAGGATTTAATAAACCAGAGTAATTTGAACATAGTGATATGATCAGATAAAGAAAATCAGAACCATTGGCTAAGAAGTAATTTACTGTTTCTGCAGAATTAGATTTTGGAAACTGCTCAAAATTTTTATCATGAAATTTGATGAGGACATAAAGGATAATTTGTTCAAATATGCAGCTGATATGAAGGCAGAAGATGCAATGAATGCTATGTACAACAAGATCTGGATCCAAAAAGATCTCTATAGGCCTGTGTGGTGGGTGGAATTTAACAATATAAAATTAAATAGGGATAAAGTAAAATCCTGAGCTAGCGTTGCAAAAGTCAACCCCTGAAGTTTAGACACCCTCAAACTTTCCATAGTGCTTAGAATATAGGAGGCATTCAGTATATATTCTTTGAACAAATAAATGTTTAATAAAATATGGGAAACTACACAACCTAGAAGTTTGTGTAAAAAAGTTTCTGAGATTTTGCTGACTATACTTGAATATGAATTTATACTGTTATGTGGTTGCCAAAAAATGCGAAAGATAGAGGGGTGAAAGAAAGAAAGTGGAAAGTGAATTATTTTGCATTAATGAATGCCTTGTGTACAAATCAAAGAAGATGCTTATTCTTCTTGATTCTACTCAGTCCAAGAAGACTATAGCTGGAGTATAATATTTAAATTGGAGTACAACACTATAAGAGGGACTTTGACAAACCAGGGTATATTTCCAGTAGCATAACCAGGGTGGTGAAAGAATAAAAAATAATGTCATATGAGAAATAGTTGACAGAACTGAAGATGTTTAGTCTAGAGAAGAGAAGTTTCAAAAAGTATATGACTTTTGTTTTTAAGTTCTTTAAAAGGCTGTGCATTCTGGTGATTCACTAAATTTCTTTGAGATGTTTATTCTGAATTCTTTGTCTGACAATTCATATATCTCCACTTCTTTAGGATCAGCTACTACTACCACTTTATTAGTTTCCTTTCATGTGTCATATGTACCTGGCTTTTCATGATCCTTGATTCCTTACATTGGTATCCACACATCTGAGTAATCAGGTTTTTCTTCTAGACTTTGCAGGTTTGCAGATCTTCACAGAGACTGCTCTATACCAGTCAGCTTAGTTTGGGTTTCTGGGCATGCCTGCTGTCAATGAGTGATGCCTGCTCTTATAGTCTATGTTAGGGCAAGGCAACTGTTCAAGATCTCGGGTTGAGGGGGTTAGGTTGTACCACTGGCTGAGAACAGTTTTATATGAATTCTGGCTTGGTTCCATACTCAAGAGAGGCTATAGAATGGGCTCTGCTGTTGCCTGGATTTTCTGGTATGGTTTATTAGATGGTTGGGACTGGGTACTATTTTCAGTAGTAAATGGGATCCAGGGCCTATATAGCTCATTGTTTGGGAACCTGAATCAGTCAAGAGTGTGTATTAAACTTCCTAATCAGGTGAGGCTACTTACTGGTTTTGTTCTGCATATGGGGAAAGCTAGAGGCTGTGCTCTCTGTTTAAGTGCCACTATGAGCAAAGCTGTCGGATGGGCTACACTGCTTCCCATGTGCTCTGGTTAGGTTTCTTGATCAGGCAGGCTGAAGGTTGTATTTAGCAGTAAGCAGAGCTACAAATTATTATACTTCCCCAGCCTGCGTGCAGTAGGAGAAGCAGCTTTAAAGCTGGTATAATTTTTTGTTGTGTTAATTCAAGTTGATTTGCTCCCCTAGTTCTCTGGTGAAACAGGGCTACTGGCTTTGCTCTGTAGACTATCAGCTCTGCCTGACTATCTCTAGCTTGAGTGTTGCTGGCTTATGCATTCCAACAAACCCTTCTGGTCAGATGGGTCCAGCAGAAACTCTCCACAGCCAGTGGGGCTATGTCTCAGTTCTCTTGCCTGGGTGGAATGGGGAAGAGGCATTCCAGGGCTGTTCCAATTTTTCCCAAAGTCTTTCGAGCTGGGAGGAACCAAGAGCTATACTCAGCCTTGCATATAAATTAATCCCTCTGCCTAGGTATAGCAGGGGAACCCAACATGTCCAGTACTGGCTTTGCTTGGCGGTGGGATCAGCATCTCTGGTCTGCTTCTCGGCTTGAGCATTGCTGGGCTACATAGCTTTCAGATGTTCTTGCCAGCCCTTCTGGGATTCACAATGGGTGGGGCTATGTTTCACCTCACTTGCCTGAGTGGGACAGGGACGGGACAACTTCAGTCAACTCCCAACTTCTTTTTCAAACAGGCTTTCTGGTGAAGTGGCATGAGAGCTATCATCAGCCTTGACTGTGAGTTAATCCCTCTTCCTGGGTATAGCAGGGGAACATTCCACGTCTGGTGATGGCTTTGCTCTGGGAATGATCAGTTCCACCCACCTGCCTCTCAGCTCCACTGTTGCTGGGCTACAAAGCTTCCAAGTACTCTCACCAGCCCCTCTGGCCAGATGGGACTGGGAGACATTCTCTCCAGCAGGTAAGTCTATGACTCACCTCCTTGCCTGGGCATGGGAAAACCAGGCTCTAGAGCTAGCAAACTTCTCATTTGAGTACCTGAATCAGACAGATCTTCACCCTAATAAATTCACTGGTCAGAGTGTACCAATTTATAGAGTGTCTGTAAATAAACAAAGCCGTTTTTGGGACTATCACTTGGGCACTGCAGATATGAACTCAGTTTTCCATGACCCATATGCTGGTTGTTGCAAACCCCTCTCTACTTCTCCATCTTAGTCAGATTCCCAGTGGTTGAACCTCACATATTCCACTGCAGTCCCTGTGAGGTAAGACCAGAGTAGGAGCTCTCACGAAAAAACACACAAGGCTGAAAGGGGGTTGTTTGTCCCCCAGGGCTTTCTTTTCCCATTGGAGGAACTGGAGGCCCAGGGGAGACCTTTCTGTATGCCAGCCTGGCCTGGGGGCAGGGCAGTGCCATCAGTGTGTAGCCCTACTCTTTCCCTTCTAATGCAGTCAGTTCATTTAGTCTCTGTGGTGCAGGGGCATGCTTTCAGCCTCACCCCCAATTTCTAGGATTCTCTCAGTAGTGTCTTGTTTATGAACAGTTGTTAATTGTTTCTCTTGTGAAGAGGAGTAAAGTCAGGAATGACCTATGTCACCATCTTGGTGAAATCACTCCTCAAAGGTCTCTTCTCTGAATTTTTTTTCCCGTTTGTACAACAGGGGTTTTTACTAGATCATCACCAGAATCATTTCAGCTTTGATGTTTAAGGCTTAGGATTCTGTGAAATCATGGACATTGTATTATTTGTCTTTATATAACCCAGGCACAATTATGATCAGCCAAGTGTGGTAAGTTGGTGCACTCCAGGTATTGAAATCCTTTCCAATAACCACAGCTAAACTTTGTGCTTTAAAAAATGCTTTTATTTGTGGATGGAGATGGTACACATTGACTTTCTTTCTCTGCAGGGAGACTTCCTTTTCCATTACTGCACTCCCCAGAAAGATAAGGGAGTATTCCTTGTGTCTTGCTTCCTCAAACATAGTTGAAATCCTGGGGACCAGCTATCAGCTCCAGTCTGTGCACGCTATTTTGAATTCGTAAGCATGTTGATAATACAGTATCAAATGTAATCTTACTGATAACTCCTTGATAATTCTAACTGATGTCAGTTATGACAAATGCCTCATTTTCTTCCCACTGGTTCCCTTTACCCTCATCTCTCAAATCACAAAAAACTATTGGAACTTTTCATCTTGCAGTTTGCTTCACTTTCATATGATTGGCATAATTATGATGTTTCTCCCCCAAACATGATCCCACTGGTTGGTAGTTTAATCATCAGGTACACACTATGTGGGATTTAATGTTAATTCCCAGAAATATTCATCTAGAACTGGTGAAATCACTTCTGCCTAATGTGCAAATGGTGATGATTTTTTAAAAGATTTTTATTAAAAATATAGTTAGCATATAATATTATATTAGTTTCAGATATACACAAGATATTCAACATTTATATAACTAAAGAAGTGATTACCATAAGTCCAGCAACCATCTGACATTGTACCACGCCATCACAATATTATTGACTATATTCCCTATGCTGTACATTACATTCCCATGACTTATTTGTTTCGCACCTGGAAATTTGGACCACTTATTGCCCTTCACCATTTTCCCCCTTTTTAATTTTTCAGTTATAGTTGACATTTCAATATTATTTTATATTAATTTCAGGTGTACAGCATAGTGGTTAGACATTTATATAATTTAAGAAGTGATCCCCCTGACTACTCTAGTACCCACCTGGTACTATACATAGTTATCACCATATTATTGACTATATTTCCTATGCTTTATTTTACATCCTCATGATTATTTTGTAACTACCAATTTATACTTCTTAATTCTTCACCTTTTTCACCCTGCCCCCAAGCCCCTCCCATCTATCACCCCGATAAATCTAGTACCCACCTGACACCATACATAATTAGTACAATATTATTGACTGTAATCCTTATGCTATACCCAACATACCCTGATTGTATACCCCATACTTTGTAACAACCAATTTGTACTTCTTAATCCCCCTTTTTCACCCACCCCCAAACACCCTCCCATCTGGCAACCATCAAACTCTTCTCTGCATCTATGAGTCTGTTTCTGTTTTGTTTGTTTATTTTGTTCTTTAGATTCCACATATAAGCAAAATCATATTGCATCTGTCTTTCACTGTCTGATATATTCCACTCAGCACAATACCCTATAGGTCCATTACGCCACCACCAGGTGGCAAGAACCCATTCCCTTCCCTGGCCAAGCAATATTCCACTGTATATATGTACCACCCACTCTTTATCCATTTATCCATCAACAAACACCCAGGCTAAGCATTTTGGCCATTGTAAACAATGCTGCAATGAACATATGGATGCACACGTCCTCTCAAAGTAGCATTTTGGGTTTCCTTGGATAAATACCAAGAAGTAGGATTACTGGGTCTTTCTCTGCCTCTTGTTATAGCCTTCATTTTAAAGTCTATTTTGTCTGGTATAAGTATTGATTCTCCAGATTTTTCTTTTCTTTTTTTTTAATTTTCATGAAATAACTTTTCCATTAATTTACTTTCAGACTGTGTACGTCTTTGAATCTGAAGTGAGTATCTTCTAGGCAGCATATGTAAAGGTTTTGTTTTCTTATCCATTCAGCCACCCTATGTTTTTGATTGGAGCATTTAATTCACTTATATTGAAATCAATTGTTGATAGAGATGTAGTTATTGCCATTTTATTATTTATACTTCTTATCTTTTTTTTTTTTTTTTTTCAGTCTTAAAGAAGTCCCTCTAACATTCCTTGTAATACTGGTTTGGTGGTGGTGAACTCTTTCATCTTTTTCTTGTCTGGGAAGCTCTTTATCTGTCCTTCGATTTTAAATGATAGCCTTGCTGGGTAGAGTACCCTTAATTGTAGGTCCTTGTTTTTCATCACTTTGAATATTTCGTGCCAATCCCTTCTGGCCTGCATAGCTTCTGTTGAGAAATCAGCTGACGATCGTAGGGGAGCTTTCTTGTAGGTAACTAACTGCTTTTCTCTTGTTGCTTTTAAGATTCTCTCTTTGACTTTAACCTTTGGCGTTTTAAATATAATGTGTCTTGGTGTGGGCCTATTTGGCTTCATTCTGCTTGTGACTCTCTGTGCTTCCGGAGCTTGTACGTCTATTTCCGTTACCAGGTAAGGCAAGGTTTCAGTCACTATGTCCTCAACTAAATTCTCAATTCCTTGCTTTCTCTCTTCTCCTTCTGGTACCCTTATGATGCAAATGTCGTTTTTGTTGTTGTTGTTGTTTTTGTTGTTGTTTTGTTTGTTTTTAATTTCAGGTGCACAAAACAATGTAATAGTTAGACATTTATCATTTATATTCCTTACACTATGTCAACCCCCCTCCCTCCATACACTATCCCTCTGACATCGCACACAGCCATTACATTTCCACTGTCTCTATTCCTAATGCTGTACTCCACTTCTTGTAACTATATACATTATATATATATATATACATATACATATATATAAATATAAATATATATATATATGTATATATGTATATGTATATAAACTTGTAGTTGACATTCATTGTTGTTCAGCTTCAGCTTCAGGTGTACAGTGCAGTGATCAGGCATCTACATCTTCCCTGAGGTGATCTCCGTAACGAGAAAAGTGTCCATCGGATACCCTACAAAATCTTTACAACATTATTGATTACATTCGCCAAATTAACTTTCGTAACCCTGTGGCAATCTTGTGGTTACTGACTGTGCTTTTTAATCCCCTCAACTTCCTCCTTATCCCCACCACCCCTCCCATCTAGCAACCCTCAGTTTGTCCTCTATCTCTCTGAAACTGTTTCTGATTAGTTCATTCATTTATTCTTTTCTTTATATTCCACATATAAGTGAGATCATATGGTATTTGTCTTTCTCTGTGTGACTTATTTTACTTAACATAATGTTCTCTAGGTCTATCCATGTTGCAAATGGTAAGATTTCTTTCTTCTTTATGGCTGCGTAATACTCCATTGTATAAATGTACCACAGTTTCTTAATCCAGTCGTCTAATGATGGGCATTTCGGTTGTTTCCATGTCTTTGCTATTGTGTATAGTGCTGCAATAAACATAGGGGTGCATAATTTTTTTTGAATTAGAGTTTTGGATTTCTCCCGGATAGATGCCTATGAATGGGATTGCTGGATTATAAGGGAGTTCTACTTTCAGATTTTTGAGATACTGCCATACTGTTTTCCATAGTGGCTTCACCAATCTGCAATCCCACCAACAGTGCACAAGGGTTCCCTTTTCTCCGCATCCTCGCCAGCACTTGTTGTTTGTTGATTTATTGATGATAGCCAGTTTGACTGGGGTGACATGGTATCTCATTGTGGTTTTTATTTGCATTTCTCTGATGGTTAGTAAGGTTGAGCATTTTTTCTTATGTCTGTTTGCTATCTGTAAGTTCTTTTTAGAAAAATGTCTCTTCATGTCTTATGCCCATTTTTTAATTGGGTTGTTTGTTTTTTTGGAGTTGAGTTGAGTGAGATTTTTATAAATTTTGGATATTAACCCCTTATTGAATATATCATTGCCAAATATCTTTTCTTATTCAGTAGGATCTGTTTTTGTTTTATTGATGGTTTCCTTTGCTATGGAAAAACTTTTTAGCTTGATGTAATCCCACATGTTTGTTTTTTTCTCTTACATCCCTTGCCTGAGGGGATATATCAGTAAAAATCTTATTCTGGGTAATATCTGTAAAGTTTCTTCCTATATTTTCTTCTAGGAATTTTATGGTTTCAGATCTTACATTTAAGTCTTTAAGCCATTTTGAATTTATTTTCGTATACGGTGTAAGGAGGTGGTCCAGCTTCATTTTTTTGCATGTCTGTTCAGCTTTTCCAGCACCATTTATTGAATAGACTGTCTTTACCCCACCGTAAATTCTTGCTTCCATTGTCATAGATTAAATGACCATATAGGCATGGATTTATTTCTGGGCTCTCTATTCTGTTCCATTGATCTATGTGTCTATTTTTATGCCAGTACCATGCTGTTTTGATTACTGTAGGCGTGTAATATAATTTGATGTCAGGTATCGTTATACCTCCCACTTTGTTCTTATTTCTCAAGATTGCCGAGGCTATCTGGGGTCTTTTATGGTTCCATATAAATTTTAGGATTATATGCTCTATTTCTGTGAAAAACGTCGTTGGTAGTTTGATAAAAATAATTGCGTTCCATATGTATATTGCCTTAGGCAGTATGGCATTTCAACCATATTAATTCTTCCTATCCATGAACATGGTATGTGTTTCCATCTATTTGTATCTTCTTTCATTTCTTTCTTCAGTGTCTTCTAATTTTCTGAATACAGATCTTTTACTTCTTTGGTTAAATTTATTCCCAGGTATTTTGTAGTCTTTGAAGCAATTGTAAATGGGATTGTTTTCTTAATTTCTCCTTCTGATATTTTATTATTGGTATATACAAATGCAACTGATTTTGGAATATTAATTTTGTATCCTGCTAGTTTACTAAGTTCATTTATCAGCTCTAATAGTTTCTTCGTGGAGTCTTTAAGGTTCTTTCTATATAATATCATGTCAACTGCATATAATGACAATTTTACTTCCTCCTTACCAATTTGGATGCCTTTTATTTCTTTTTCTTGTCTGATTGCTGGGGCTAGAACTTGCAGAAATATGTTGAATAAAAGTGGGCGGCTTTGTCTTGTTCCTGATCTTAAGGGGAAAGGTTTTAGCTTTTCCCCATTGAGTATGATGTTAGCTGTAGGTTTATCATATATGGCCTTTGTTATGTTGAGATACGATCCCTCTATTCCCACTTTCTTAAGGGTTTTTTTTTTTATCATAAATGGCTGCTGGATTTTATCAAATGCTTTTTCTGCATCTATTGACATGATTATATGATTTTCATTTTTCATTTTGTTAATGTGGTGTATCACATTAATTGATTTGCGGATGTTGAACCACCCTTGCATACCAGGAATGAATCCCACTTGATCATGGTGTATGATCTTTTTAATGTATTGTTGAATTCTGTTTGCTAATATTTTGTTGAGGATTTTTGCATCGATCTTCATTAGAGATATTGGCCTGTAGTTTTCTTTTTTTGTGGTGTCTTTATCTGATTTTGGCATCAGGGTGATAGTGGCCTCATAAAAAGTGTTTGGGAGCCTTCCTTCCTTCTGGATTTTTTGGAAGAGCTTGAGGAGAATAGATGATAATTCTTTTTTGAATGTTTTGTAAAATTCACCTGTAAAGCCATCTGGTCCAGGGCTTTTGTTTGTTGGGAGATTGTTGATTACTGATTCAATTTCCCTGGTGGTAATCAGTCTATTTAGGTTTTCTGTTTCTTCTTGAGTTAGCCTTGGAAGGTTGTGTGCTTCTAGAAAATAGTCCGTTTCTTCCATATTGTCACATTTTTTGGCATATAGCTGCTCGTAGTAATTTCTTAATTTTTTTTGTATTTCTGTGGTGTCTGTTGTCACTTCTCCTCTTTCATTTTTGATTTTATTAATTTGGGTCCTCTCTCTCTTTTTTTTTAATGAGTCTGGCTAAAGGTTTGTCGATCTTGTTTATTATCTCTAAAAACCATCTCTTGGATTCATCGATCTTTTGTACAGTTTTTCTGGTTTCTATTTAATTTATTTCCACTCTGATCTTTATTATGTCCTTCCTTGTACTCCCTTTGGGCTTATTTTGCTGTTCTTTTTACAGATCCCTTAAGTGTGAAAATAAACTGTTGATTAATGATTTTTCTTGTTTCTTTAGGTAGGCCTGCAATGCTATGAATTTCCCTCTTAGGACTGCTTTCGCGGCATCCCATAGATTTTGGGTCATCATGTTTTCATTTTCGTTTGTCTCGAGATATCTTTTGATTTCTTCCTTGATCTCATGTTTGACCCATTCATTATTTGGTAACATATTATTCAGCCTCCATGAATTGGTGTGTCTTCCAGTTTTTTTCTGTAGTTCATTTCTAATTTCATAACACGTGGTCAGAGAAGAAAATTGGTATTTCAATTTTCTTAAATTTGTCAAGACTTGTTTTGTGGCCTACAATGTGGTCTTTCTTGGAAAATGTTCCATGTGAACTTGAGAAAAACGTGTATTCTGCACCTTTGGGTGAAATACTCTGAAAATATAGATTAAATCCAAGTGGTCCAATATGCCATTTAAGGCTGTTGTTTCCATATTGAATTTCTGTCTGGAAGACCTGTCCTTTGTTGTCAGAGGTGTGTTGAAGTCCCCTACTATGATAGCATTACTGTTGATCTCTGTCTTTATGTCAGTCAATATTTGTTATATATATTTAGGTGCTCCTATGTTGGGTGCAGAGATGTGTACTAGGGTTATGTCCTCTTGTCGGATCGATCCCTTTATTATTATATAGTGCCCATCTTTATCTTTTAGTATGTTCTTCATTTTAAAGTCTATTTTGTCAGAAATAAGTATTGCAACTCCAGCTTTTTTCTCGTTTCCATTTGCATGAAATATCTTACTCCAACCCTTCACTTTCAGCCTGTGTGTGTCTTTTGTTCTGAGGTGAGTCTCTTGTATACAGCATATACAAGGGTCTTGCTGTCTTATCCAGTCAGCCACCCTATGTCTCTTGATTGGAGCATTTAATCCATTTACATTTAAAGTGATTATTGATAGGTACATAGATATTGCCGTTTTTAAATTTGTAGTTAGGTTGTTTTCATCTTTTTTTTTTTCTTTTTTTTTGTAAGAAAAAAGTTCACAGGTTTATTTATTTATTTTTGGTTGCTTAGTGAAATCTAGACAAATACACACCAGTTCAACATGACAGAGACACTAATATTACATGACTCGGGAACCAGTATATGCAAGTTATTATCTTAAAAAAAAAAAAGCCTGTATCAAAAGTGTTTTTGATCTCAAAACAAAGACTATACCTGCATGGAGTTGTCCCCCAAAATACGTGTCTTATAAATACATTGAGAGATGGCTGCATCAAATGAGACTACACATCTGGGAAGTAAAATATTTTCTGCATTGCTGATTTGGGGTAGGACTTGATGTAAACAAAATAGATGTAGGGTGGTTGTCTTCTGTTGAAATCAAGCTTTTTGGGATGGGGGTTGATGGGGTGGTTTGAGCTAAGTAACAGAAGAGAGGAAGAAGGAAATTTTGTTTTTTTCCTTTTTTTTCCTGTTCTTATTTTATTTTTATTTTTTTTAAATTTATTGGGGTGACAATTGTTAGTAAAATTACATAGATTTCAGGTGTACAATTCTGTATCACATCATCTATAAATTACATTGTGTGTTCACCACCCAGAGTCAGTTCTCCTTCCATCACCATATATTGGATCCCCCTTACCCTCATCTCCCACCCCTCACCCCCCTTACCCTCTGGTAACCACTAAACTATTGTCTGTGTCTATGAGTTCTTGTTTCTCATTTGTTTGTCTTGTTCTTTTGCTGTTTTGGGTTTATATACCACATATCAGTGAAATCATATGGTTCTCTGTTTTTTCTGTCTGACTTGTTTCGCTTAGCATTATACTCTCAAGATCCATCCATGTTGTCACAAATGTTCCTATATCATCTTTTCTTACCGCCGAATAATATTCCATTGTGTATATATACCACAACTTCTTTATCCATTCATCTATCGAGGGACATTTTGGTTGTTTCCCTGTCTTGGCCACAGTAAACAAATCTGCAATGAACATTGGAGCACACGTGTCTTTATGAAAAGATGTTTTCAGATTTTTTGGGCAGATACCCAGGAGAGGGATTGCTGTGTCCTATGGTAATTCTATTCATACTTTTTTGAGGAACCTCCACACTGCCTTCCATAACAGCTGCACCAGTCTGCATTCCCACCAACAGTGTATGAGGGTTCCTTTTTCTCCACAGCCACTCCAACACTTGTTACTATTTGTCTTGTTGATGATAGCCATTCTGACTGGGGTGAGGTGATATTGTGGTTTTTATTTGCATTTCTCTGACGATTAGTGATGCTGAGCATTTTTTCATATGTCTATTTGCCATTTGTATGTCCTCTTTGGAGAAATGTCTCTTCAGGTCCTCTGCCGATTTTTCAATTGGGTTGTTTGTTTTTTTGTTGTTGAGTTGCATGAGTTCCTTGTATATTTTGGATATTAGCCCCTTATCAGAGGCACTGTTTGCAAAAATCTTCTCCCATTCAGTTGGTTGCCTCTTTATTTTGTCAATGGTTTCTTAGCTGTATAGAAGCTTTTAAGTTTCATGTAGTCCCATTTGTTTATTTTAGCTTTTACTTCCATTGCCTTTGGAGTCAAATTCATACAATGCTCTTTGAACCCAAGGTCCATAAGTTGAGTACCTATGTTTTCTTCAATGCAGTTTATTGTGTCAGGTCTTATGCTTAAGTCTTTGATCCATTTTGAATTAATTTTGGTACATGGTGACAGATAGCAGTCCACTTTCATTCTTTTGCACGTGGCCATCCAAATCTCCTAGCACCATTTATTGAAGAGGCTGTCTTTCCTCCATTGTATGTTTTTAGCTTCTTTGTCAAAAATTATCTGTCCGTATTTATGTGGTTTTATTTCTGGGTTCTCAATTCTATTCCATTGGTCTACGTGTCTGTTTTTCTGCCAATACCATGCTGTTTTGATTATTGTAGCACTGTAGTACAAGCTAAAGTCAGGGAGTGTGATACCTCCATTATTGTTCTTTTTTCTTAAAATTTCCTTGGCTATTCGGGGTCTTTTGTGGTTCCAAACAAATCTGATGATTTTTTGTTCTATTTCTTTAAAAAATGCCATTGGGATTTTGATGGGGGGATTGCATTAAATCTGTATATTGCTTTGGCTAATATAACCATTTTAACTATGTTGATTCTGCCCATCCATGAGCACAGAATGTCTTTCCATTTCTTTTTGTCTTCTTCAATTTCTTTCAAAAATGTCTTACAGTTTTCAGCATATAGGTCCTTCATGTACTTGGTTAAGTTTATTCCTAGGTATTTTATTCTTTTTGCTGCAATTGCAAAACGAATTGTTTTTTGTCTTTCTTTTTCTAAGATTTCATTGTTAGTATATAGGAATGCAATGGACTTTTGTACGTTGATTTTGTAGCCAGCAACTTTACTGTATTCGTTGATTGTTCCTAAAAGCTTTTTGGTGGAGTCTTTAGGGTTTTCTATATATAGCATCATGTAATCTGCAAAGAGTGATAATTTAACTTCTTCATTCCCAATTTGGATGCTTTTTATTTCTTTCTCCTGCCTGATTGCTCTGGCAAGGACTTCCAAAACTGTGTTGAAAAGCAGAGGTGATAGGGGACAGCCCTGTCGTGTTCCTGAACGTAGAGCAAAAGGCTTCAGTTTTTCACCATTAATTATGAGATTAGCTGAGGGCTTGTCAAATATGGCCTGTATTATGTTAAGGTATTTTCCTTCTATACCTATTTTATTAAGTGTTTTAATCATAAATAGATGTTGTATCTTGTCAAATGCTTTTTCTGCATCAATTGATATAATTATATGATTTTTGTCATTTATTTTGTTTATGTGATGTATCACATTGATGGATTTTCGCATATTGAACCGTTCTTGTGCCCCGGGGGCGAACCCCACATGGTCGTGATGAATGATCTTTTTAATGCATTGTTGTATTCGATTTGCTAGAATTTTGTTTAGGATTTTTGCATCTGTATTCATCAGAGATATTGGTCTGTAGTTTTCTTTTTTTGTGTTGTCCTTACCAGGTTTCAGTATCAGGGTAATGTTGGCCTCATCAATTGAGTTAAGGAGTACTGTCTCTTCTTCAATTTTTTGGAAGAGTTTGAGCAGGATTGATATTAGATCCTCTTTGAAGGTTTGGTAGAATACACTAGTGAAGCCATCTGGTCCCGGACTTTTGCTTTTGGGAAGGTTTTGGATGACTGATTCAATTTCATTACTGGTTATCGGTCTGCTTAGATTTTCCAGTTCTTCATGGTTCAGCCTTGGAAGGCTATATGTTTTAAGAACTTGTCCATTTCTTCTAGGTTATTGTATTTGGTGGCATATAGTCCTTCATAGTATTCTTGGATGATCCTTTGTATTTCTGTGGTGTCCGTGATAACTTCCCCTTTTTCGTTTCTGATTTTGCTAATTAGTGTCTTCTCTCTTTTTATCGTAGTGAGTCTAGCCAACGGTTTGCCAATTTTGTTAATCTTTTCAAAGAACCAACTCTTTGTCACATTAATTTTTTCTATTGTCTTTTTGTTCTCTATTTTATTTATTTCTGCTTTGATTTTTGTTATTTCCTTTCTTCTGCTGACCTTGGGTTTCACTTGCTCTTCTTTTTCTAGTTCTTAAGGTGTAACATGAGGTTATTTATTTGGGATTTTTCTTGTTTCTTGAGATAGGCCTATAGTGATATAAATTTCCCTCTTTAAACTGCTTTCGCTGCATCCCCCAAATTTTGGTAGGATGTATTTTCATTGTCATTTGTTTCTATGTATCTTTTGATCTCTCCTCTAATTTCTTCTTTGACCCAGTCGTTCTTTAAATGTATGTTGTTTAATCTCCATGTATTTGTGTTTTTTCCTGCTTTCTTTTTGCAGTTGATATCCAATTTCAAAGCCTTGTGATCAGAGATAATGCTTGGTAAGATTTCAATCTTCTTAAATTTGCTGAGGCTGATTTTATGATGCAATATATGGTTTATCCTTGAGAATGTTCCATGTACACTAGAAAAGAATGTGTAGTCTGATGTTTTAGGATAAAGTGCTCTGTATATGTCAATTATGTCCATTTCATCTAATGTGTCATTTAGGGCTCCTATTTCAGTATTTATTTTCTGTTTGGATGATCTATCCATAGCTGTCAGTAACATATTTAGGTCCCCTAATATAATTGTGTATTGCTCAATTTCTCCCTTTAGTTCTGTTAGTAGTTGCTTGGTATATTTCGGTGCTCCCTGATTGGGGGCATAAATATTGATGACTGTTATATCTTCTTGTTGTATAGTCCCCTTTACCATTATGAAATGTCCATCATTGTCTCTTGTTATCTTTTTCACCCTGAAGTCTGTTTCATCTAATATCATTATAGCTACACCTGATTTTCTCTGGGTATCATTTGCTTGGAGTGTCAATTTCCACCATTTCACTTTGAGACTACGCTTGTTCTTGTAGCTGAGATGTGTCTCTTGGAGACAGCATGTGGTTGGGTTTAGTTTTTTGATCCAATCTGCTAATCTGTGCCTTTTTATTGGTGAGTTCAGTCCATTTACATTTAGGGTGATTATTGATATGTAAGGATTTCCTGTCATTCTATCTTTAGTTTTTTGGTAAGGCTGTGTCTCCATTGTTTCTTTGCTTTTTTGTTGTTGTCTATTATTTCTTTATGGTGGTGTTCTATAATGTTTCGCTCTGTTTCTTGTTTTATTACAGTATGTATTTGAGTTCTGGATTTTTCCTGAGTGGTTACCCTTAAGTTCATGTAAAAGAAAGTTTGATTTTTTGAGTATTCCATTTTCTTTAGCACACTTACTTTCTCCATTTCCATATTCCGATTCAGGCCTTTACTCTCCCCCTTTTTATGTTTTGGTTGCCACAAATTATCCCTGTTGATGGCGGTCAAATAGACTCCTTTAGTATTTCTTGTAGTGCAGGTCGTGTATTAGAAAATTCCCTCAGCTTCTGTATGTCTGGAAAGGTCTTTATTCCTCCTTCATATCTAAAGGATATCTTTGCTGGATACATTATTCTTGGCTCATAATTTCTCTCTTTCAATAGTTTGAATATTTGGTTCCATTCCCTCCTTGCTTGTAGAGTTTCTGCTGAAAAATCTGATGATAATCTAATGGGCTTTCCTTTGTAGTTTACCGTCTTCTTTTCCCTGGCTGCCTTGAGGATTCTTCCTTTGCCATTGATTTTAGACTCCTTCAATACAATGTGCCTTGGAGAAGTCCAGTTGGCATTGAGGTAATTAGGTGTTTTATTTGCTTCTTGGATTCGAGGATCCAGTTCTGTCCACAAGTTTGGGAAGTTCTCATCGACAATTTGTTTGAATATGTTCTCTGTTCCCTTCTCTCTTTCTTCTCCTTCTTGTATGCACATTATTCTTATATTGCTCTTTCTGATGGAGTCAGAAAGTTCCTGTAGAGTTTTTTCATTTCTTTTAAGTCTCAAGTCTCTTTCTTCTTCCGTCTGTGTAAATTCCAAGTTTCTGTCTTCGATGTCACTGATTCTTTCCTCCATCTGGTCAACTCTACTACCTAAGCTGGCTATTTCATTCTTAATTTCTTCTATTGAGTTCTTAATCTCCAGAAATTCTATTTGGGTCTTTTTTAAAATTTGAATCTCTTTCGTAAAATGCTCATGTTGTTCTTTGTTTCTGTTTCTGAGTTCATTAAACTGCCTTTCTGTGTTTTCTTGCATCTTGTTGAGTTTTATCAGAACTGCAGTCTTGAATACTGTGTCATTTAAGTCACATATTTCCATATCTTTAAGTTCCCTTTCTGGAGACTTGTCACTTTCTTTCTGAGTTGTCTTGTTGCCTTGGTTATTCATGGCAATTACTGATTTATTATTTCTCTTCCTAGACATCTACAGGAGTGGCTTCTGCAACAGGTTGATTGGATGAGGTGTTTCTTTTGTTTTCTAGTACTTGTGGGTAGAATGTCTTATTTGTCTCTGAGAGCAGCCTTTTAGTTCTCTCACATGGTAGTAGTATGTTTTCTCTGCACTATTCCATCTTCTCACACAATGGGGGGACTCCCTGGGAGATGGGCTTCTCCTCTGTTAATAGTTCGCTTGGGTCACAGGGCACAGTGTCTGTGTGGGTATGCGGAGAGCTTTTGAAGTTCCAAAGCTCTTTCTGCATCAGATTCAGAGCCCGTATGTTTCAGCAGTTCTGTTTATTCCTGCAAGGATCCGCCCAGTTAGGTGGGGCCAGGGTCGTGGTGAGTTGTGAGAGGTGGCCCAGAGCAATTGCTGCGACCACCGCCACAGCCCGTCCTGCTTCCACAACTCCCTCTCCTCTGCTGGAACTAGTTGGGCTACGAATTTTTGTCTGCGGCCCACAGTTCTCTGAACAGCAAATATTCTGTTCTTTTGATCTGACACTGCTACTCTTCGGCTTCTAGCACCGGCCAGGTGGGGGCGGGGTGAGCTCTGGGAGGGTCAAGAGGGGGCGGCTAGTCTCAGTGCCTAAGGCTTCCGTTCTCTGCTCAGCAGTGAGGGCTTAAACCACCGTTTTCAGCCTTCTTCCCTCAGTCTGCTCCGAGGTCTCTGCCGTGAGCGTTGGGTTCAGCTGTGTTATGTGCTGATCCCTCCTCTCTTTGGGCCATAAGCGGAGCCCTAGTAGTCCAAGTTCTTCCCTCTCCCCCACCTTCGGTATTTCTGGGATGCAGCGAGCTCGGAGCAGTGAGCTACGTCTGCGTCCTTCTCCCTCCTGTGCGGCTCCATCTCCGCACTTCTCCCTTCCCTCCTCCCCCGCTTGCGCGATTCGCCCACCTTTCAGTGAATTCAGTAGTGAGCCTCTTCGTCTTGCCTGTCTGCTGTGCAGGGAGTCCTTCGTGGAGTTATTGTTGTTTGATTAGTTGTAAATTCCAGGGGAGCTTTACAGAGGCTCACCTCACACCTCCATTTTGATGATGTTCGTGACTTGTCTTCTAAGTCGCTGATTTGATCCTCTGCTTCATCTAACTTGCTGGTAATTCCTTCAAGGGTGTTCTTTATTTCAGTTATTGTACTATTTAGTTCTAATGGTTATTCATTACGATTTCTCTATTCTTCTTTATGTCGTCACTAAGGTCCTTAAACATTCTTATCATCAGTGTTCTGAACCCTGTGTCTTAGGTCGGTTATCTCTATTTCATTTGGTTCCAATTTCGGAGGTTTCTTCTGTTTTTTTATTTGGGACATGTTTCTTTGTTTTCCCATTCTGGCTGACTGTCTGTGTTTGCTTTGATGTATTACGTAGATCCCCTAGGGTTCTTAGTTTTTGCTGGGTTATCTTATGTAGTATGTGTCCTTTATATTTGACTTGTACCACTTCCTTCTTCTCCTCTGCATGTGCTCCAAAGGTGACTCTTGTGTTGTGTATATTGTCCTATTTAAGTTGATCTTTAATTGCTTTTAGCTTGTGAGTAGGTGGGATTGACTCCTAGGCTGACTCGTTGTGAGACTTTGCTCTGCCCACAGCAGGATGTTCTGGTGCATGATGGTTGACCGCTCAAATGAGGCTTGGCCCCTATGGTCTCTTGTGCCTGTAGAGAATTCCCTCTGGGTGTGTGTTTGTCGGTCAAACCCAGTAGTACTCTGGTTTTGTCTGGATTTGGCCTCTGGTTGTGTTGAATCTTGTGCCTCTTGAGCTGGGCCCTGGTGTAGGGCAATTTCAGAACAAAGCAAATCACCTAGCACAACAACAACAACAACAAAAACAAATTAAAAACCAAATACATTCACATGTAAAAACAACCGATAACCCACACTCAACACAGGCAAAAATATCAAAGATATAAAAACAAAACAAAGCAAAAAAAACAGCGGTAGTCTTGGCTTAAGCCCACCAAGTAATCTCCAGGTTGTCCTCTGCTGTACCAAAGAGTCCTCTGTGCATTGTTCAGGCAGAGCCGGTCACCTGGCGCCCAGAGTTACCTTGGGACTACAGATTTAGATGAGTGGGGCTAAGGGGTCTGGATAGTAGTTTCTACAAAGTCAGTGCAGTTTCTGCTCTTGCCTGCACATATGCACACTGAAACTAACACAATCAGCCCTGTGCCCAGTTCTCCTGAGTCTTAGTGCACTTCTTCCGTGTGTGTGTGTGTGTGTTTGTGTGTGTGTGTGTGTGTGTGTGTGTGTGGTGGGCAGGAGATTTCTGAGCTGCTGAAAGCCCAGAGCTCCATCTGCCACCTACTGCTGCTCCCATGGAGTGTCTCTGCAGTTGTAATTGCCCTGCCCTAGGCAGACCAGAAAGGGTGGGGGCTGGGGATGGAGGGGTGTTCTCTCTCCCAGACAAGCAGTGTCACACTTCTCACAGGCCAGAAAAGAAGGGGGTTGGGGGTGGAGGACTTTTCTCTCTCCCATCCCAGTAGTATCACACTCTTCCCAGCCTCTTCCCTGGGTCAGAGCTGTATGCCGGGGCATCCCTGATCTTGAGCACTACAGCTCATCTGTAATCTGACACCACTCCTCAGTTCAGGAGCCAGTTTAAGTCTCTGGAAGGGCTGAGGTAGGATTGGGAGAGTAGGGGGAGGGGCTCAGGTATGGAGTTTATGTCGTTTGTCTGACCTAGGGCCCAGCTGGAGGTCTCAGCTGAGGTTACTGCCTCAAATGCTGGATATGCTGCTCTCTCAGGAAGAGAGATCAGCTCTGGGATGAAGGGAAAGTGCCCACCTCCTTGCTTTTCTAGTCTCTGTTCCGTTCTGGGACCCCCTGCGTCTCCGCAGCCGAGGATGCAGGCCGCGTCTCCACTCCGCTCCCTTTCCTCTTTCCCTGCTCACCCAATTTGCCACCTTGAAGTAATCCTTTTATGAGTTTCTTAGCTGTTCTGTGTAATGAGCAGAGAGTCCTTTGATGGGTTGTATATGTTCAGTTTGTGGTAAACTCCGTAGGAGAACTGAAGAAGTCCACCTTGCTGCCACTGTTCCTGTCCAAATGTTGTTATACTTGATGTCCCAGAGATCTCTTAAACTATCCTCATTTTTTTTGCGAGGTACTATTTTTTCTTTTAGCTGTTCTGATTGGATTTTGTCTGCTACCTTGTCTTCCAAATCACTGATTTGATCCTCTTCTTCATCTAGTATCCTGGTGATTCCTTCTAATGCATTCTTCATTTCCATTATTGTATTCTTCACTTCTGACTGGCTCTTTTTATGGTTTCTATGTCTTATTTTAAAATGTTTCCTATCTTTTTGTTGGGGTTCTCACTAAGTTCCATGAACATCCTCATAACTAGTGTTTTGAACTCTGTATCTGGTAGGTTGTTTGTGTCCATTTTGTTTAGTTCTTTTTCTGGAGTTTTCTCCTGTTCTTTCATTTGGGACACATTTCTTTGTTACCTTATTTTGGCTGCCTCTCTGTGTTTGTTTCTATATATTAGGTAGGCTGCTATATCTCCCAGTCTTGGCAGGGTAGCCTTATGTAGTATGGTTCCTGTGGGGCTGGGTGGCACAATCTCCATAGTCACCTGAGCCAGGTGCTCCAGTAGTGTCCCTTGTGTGGTTTCTGTGTGCACTCCTGTTATAGTTGAGCATTTATTGCTATGGGCACATTAGTGGGTTGTATTGACCCCCTGGCTAACTAGATATGGGGTTTGACCACATCCACAGCTTATGGGGTGCTGTGCATGGGGCTTACCCCATGGAGCAGTTTTTGCCCCAGTGGGCTCTTGTGCCTGTTGAGACCACCCTTTATGTCCACTTGTGAGGTTAATTGGGTGGTGCTCTGTTGTGGTCTGAAGCCAACCTCCAAGTATGTTGGTTCTGGGGTCTCTTGGGAGGGACACCGGTACAGGCCCAGGTCAGCTACTTCCTGTGACTGGCCAGGGAGGACCTGGTAGGAACTAGAAAGTGATGCACGGTTGGTTGCTTCCTGTGCCATATCTGGAGGCACATGGAAGAGGCCACTCTGTAAGCAAGGACGGCCACTAGTACCTGGTCTGGGGTCGCTCCACCAAAACCCAGCACACTCTGAGGCCTGCTGGCACCTGCTGGCTTCTGTAAGATTCAACCACTGATAAAACCTCCTGTGGTATGCAAGTTGGGTGAGGCCAGGTCTCAATGAGTCAGCAGTGTGGAGCAGTGAAGCTCACCAGGCCAATCAGATTCAGATTTGGCCTGTGGGGGCAAGCACAACACAGGAAAGATGGTGCCCACCTGCTGACTGCATGGGAGGAGGACCCCACACAGTTAAAATGGGGACTGTCCCTCCAATCTTTGTCCAAAAGTTACACAACTCAATCTTACCCCATATGTCTCTGACACCCCCAGAGTCACCATCCCTCCACTGGAGCCCAGGGTGAGTGCCTGCATGGGCTCTTTAAGAGGACATCTTTGTTTCCCACCACCTTCCATCTCACTCAGGTGGTCAGAATCCTCACTGTTTTTCACAGCCAGAAGTTGTGGGGGCTTTTCTTCCTGGCACCAATACTCTGAGCTGGGGATACTGGTGTGTGGGGCTGGGGTCCCTCGCTCCTTTGTGGGTAACCTCTGTGGCTGAGATATCTCTCCCAATTTTCAACTGCAACATGTCGGTGTGGGACCAGCCTGTTTTGCATTTCCACCCATCCTACCAGTCCCAAAGTGCTTTCTTTATATCCTTAGTTATAAAACTTCTGTTTAGCCAGTCTTCAGGTGGTTCTCCAGGTTGATTGTTCTATAATTTAGTTGTAATTCTGATGTTCATGAGATGAGGCAAGCACAGTGTTCACTCCACCACCTTGGATCTCCTCCTAAATGGTGATAATTGAATAACCCCAACAAAGGGCAGAGGATGGCATGGATTGACGTCAGGGATTGGGACCCATTCTAAGGTTATGAGCTCCTCCTTGTGTCCTAACCTAAGACAGATTCCCTTTCTCTTCCCCTGAAGCTTCATGATTATTTTGGCAGTGTGTGGACAGGCTACCTATAACTTTATGGGTGTAAGGTCCAGGTCTTTGTCTTTAGCTGTGTTTGTGTGTGTGTGTGTGTGTGTGTGTGTGTGTGTGTGTGTGTGTGTAAGAGTGTGTGAGAGAGAGAGATGATTAAATAGGTCAAGGCACCAGAGGAAAGTGCTTCTCTTCATTCTTAGTATAATGTGCTATAAGTAGCCCTAACCACATGTGGCTATTTAAATTTAAATTAATGTTAAATAAAATATAAAATGACTCAGGTACACTAGTTACATTTCAGGTGCTCAAGAGCCACATGTTGCTAGTGACTACCATACTGGACATTGTGGATACAGAACATTTTCATTACAGAAAGTTCTTTTGGTCAGTATTGGATAGTAGAAAAACAAGATAAAAAGAGAAAAAAACCCACTTTGACTTGTAACATTAATAATAATGGCAATAATTTATTAATAGATAATGGATTATGTTTTATGCTTAATTAACATGCTGTATACAAATTAACTTTTAATTAATTTAATTCACTCATTATTTAATCAGAAAAATTTTATTAAGTGCCTATTATGTGCCAGAGGTTATGTATGGTAGATGTTACCCTTGAGGACCCCCCAGTCTAAAGAGGAGACACAAATTCAAATAAGACAGAGAAGCAAGTGCTATAATAGCAGAATATTGAAAATATTCTGGGTATTCTGACAAGGAAGCATCTAACTCTACCTGAGATGGGGATGGGGTTGGGCATGACAGTTGAGTTGTATCTTGAAAGTCATAGAAGGTTGGTAGGCAAAGAAGTGGAAGGAAAGATATTCCCAGCTAAGGAAAAAAAAAAAAACACACATGCAAAGATGCACTGGAATGTTCATTCAGAATCTAGTGAATTGTGGCTTGTGCAGAGGATGCATGTTTGCAACAGTGGGAAATGGTGAAAAATGAAACTGGAAAGATTATGAAGGGTTTTCATTGTTGTCTGCAGTGATATTTGTCAAAAATCTGTATCAGTCAGGGCTCAACCAGAGAAACATAACCAGTAGGGGTTATACATTAGCAGATTTTTTTGTAAGGAATTGGCTTATACAACTGGGAGATGGCTAGGCAAGTCCAACATCTGTCAGGCAGGCTGGCAGGTTAGAACTCTGGGCAAAAGATGAAGCTGCAGTGCACAGGTGGAATTTAGATTTTCTTTGAAACTTGGATGGATATTGAGATCATTATACTACGTGAAATAAGTTAGACACAAAAAGTTGAGAACCATATGACTTCACTCATATGTGGGATATAAAACTGAAGACAACAAAAGAACAAGACAAGCAAATAAAGAAACAAAAACTCATAGACACAGACAACAGTTTAGTGGTTACCAGAAGGTAAGGAGGGAGGGGGATAGTAGAAGAGGATATAGGGTGTCAAATATATGGTAATGGAAGGAGAACTGACTCAGGGTGGTGAGCACACAATGCAATATACAGATGACATATTTTAGAATTATACACTTTAAACCTATGCTTATTGTCACCCCAATTTTAATAAAACATTTAATTAATTTAGTTTCAGGTGTACAAAGCAACGTAATAGTTAGACATTTAGACCTCTCATAAAGTGATATCCCACTCCCAAGCTACTACCCCTCTGACATCTTATATAGCTGTTACAATACCATTGACTATCTTCCCTATGTTGTACTCCACATCCTGTGACTATATATACATATACATTTAGTTATAGTTGACATTCGGTATTATTCTACTTCAGCTTCATGTGTATCGCATACTGGTCAGACATCTACACAGTCTATAAAGTGATCCCCCTGATAAGTCCAGTGCCCATTTGGCATCTTACATGATCTTTACAACATTGTTGATTATTTTCCCCATACTGTATTAACTACCAGTTTGTATTTCTTAATGCCTTCACCTGTTTCACCCTGCCCCCAACCCCATTCCCATCTATCACCCTGATAGATATAGCACATATCTGGCACCATACCTAGTTATTACAATATTATTGACAATATTCCTTATGCTATACCCTACATCTCCATGATTACTGTGTAACCACGAATTTGTACTTCTTAATCCCTTCCCCTTTCACACACCCTTAATCCTCCTCCCATCTTAAAGTAGTCCCTCTAAGATTCCTTGTAATACTGGTTTGGTGGTGATGAACTCCTTCAGTTTTTCTTGTCTGGGAAGCTCCTTGTTTGTTTTTCAATTCCAAATGATAGCTTTGCTGGGTAGAGTAATCTTGGTTGTATGTCATTACCTTTCATCACTTGGAATACTTCCTTCCACTTCCTTCTTGCCTGCAAATTTTCTGTTGAGAAATCAGCTGACAGTCTTATGGGGACTCCCTTGTAGGTAACTAAGTGCTTTTCTCTTGCTATTTTTAAGATTCTCTCTTTGTCTTTAACCTTTGGCATTTTAATTATGATGTGTCTTGGTGTGAGCCTCTTTGGGTTTATCTTGTGTGGGACCCTCTGTGCTTTCTGGGCATATATGTCTATTAACTTGACCAGGTTAGGGAAGTTTTCTGTCATTATTTCTTCAAATAGGTTTTCAATTTCTTGCTCTCTTCTTCTTTAGTATCCCTATAATGTGAATGTTGGTATGCTTGACATTGTCCTGGAGGCCCCTTAAACTCTCCTCAATTTTTTGGATTATTTTTGCTGTTCTGGTTGGGTGTTTTCTGCTACCTTATCTTCTACATCGTTATTTCGATCTTCTGCTTCATCTAAGCTACTGTTGATTCCCTGTGATA
This sequence comes from Rhinolophus ferrumequinum, assembly GCF_004115265.2. Lineage (NCBI taxonomy): Eukaryota > Metazoa > Chordata > Mammalia > Chiroptera > Rhinolophidae > Rhinolophus > Rhinolophus ferrumequinum. The sequence goes on along the minus strand of NC_046284.1, from coordinate 75,229,109 downwards.
TATTCTTCATTTCTGTTATTGTATCCTTTATTTCTGACTGGTTCTTTTTTATGGTTTCCATTTCCATTTTCATGCTTCTTATCTGTCTTTTGAAGTACTCTCTGAGATCACTGAGCATTCATATAACCAGTGTTTGGAACTCTGCGTCTGATAGATTGCTTTTCGCCATTTCGCTTAGTTCTTTTTCTGGACCTTTGTTCTGTTCTTTCATTTGGGACATGTTTCTTTGTCTCCCCATTTTGTCTGTCTCCCTGTGTTTGTTTCTGTGTATTAGGTAGGGCTGCTATGTTTTCTGGTCTTAGTAGAGTGACCTTATGTAGTAGATGTGTTGTGGGGTTCAGTGGCGCAGCCTTTCTGGTCACCTGAGCCACGCGCTCCAGGTGTGTCCCTTGTGTGGGTTGTGTGTGCCCTCTCTTCTAGGTGAGCCTGGGTTGATAAATGCACACCAATGGGAGGGACTGGCCCGTGGGCTCACTTGTTGTGAGGACTGGCCTTGACTACAGTGGAAGTATTGTTGTGCAGGGGCTGATCCTACAGAACAGGAGCTGCCTCAGCAGGACTCTGGTGCTTGCCTAATCTGCCACTTTGGTTTGTCATACCTGGAGGTAGCTGGGTAATTCTCCAGCTCATTTTGAAGCTGGCCACTGGGGGCGCCAGCCCCAGGACCACCTTGGAGGGGATCCACTGTATGTCTACGTCAGCCACAGTCTGTGCCCTACCCAGGGCCACCCAGGAAGAGCCACAAAGAAATCCACAGATGGCTGCCACCCGTGCTGTGCTTGGAAGCACCTTGAGAGGCCAAGCAGCAAATCAAGGCTGTATGCTGTTAGTACCATGCTTAGGGCTACTCAGCCAGAGGTAGAGGACACGCTCAAGCCAGATGCTTCTTGTCTGGGTTCTGCAAACCTTTGAGAGACCCTACGAAAGTCTGCAGCTTGAGCCAAGGCAAGTGGTCTGCATGAAAAAGCCACTGGAAGAGGCCTGGGTGTGCCCCAAAGTTGGGTGGGGCAGGGTCTCGAATTGCCAGGGTGGGGCAAATGAAGGGCAGAAAGAACAGCAGACTCAGATAAGATGGCTGCCTGTGTCTGCTTGTAGGAAGGGGGTGGGCTTAACAAAGAAACAATGGCCTCTGCCAGCTCCCCCATCCAAGAGAAAGCTGCCTCTCCAGCCTCCATCACAAGGCTGACAACTCAGTTCCCCACTATATGTCCCTGCTGCCTTTCCAGCTGCTGCCCCAGTGCTGGACCTCAGAGCGAATGTTTCTGGTGGTGGGTTAAATCATGTATAGTCCCTTTAAGAGGAGCGCCTGGGAATATAGCTGTCCTCGGTCTCACTCAGTCACAATCTCTGCTGGTTTTCACAGCCAAAAATTATGGGGACTTCTCTCTCTGGCACTGTAACCCTGGGGTGGGGTGAAGCTGGGACCTCTCACTGCTCTGGGGGTTGGAGGGGACCCCTACAGTCGAAATATCCCTCCCAATCTTTAATGGTCCCACGCGGGTGTGGGACCATCCCATTATGCGTCTCTGCTTCTCCTACCAGTTTGGAGATGGCTACTTTTGTGCATCCTTAATTGAAAGGCTTCAGTTCAGCTTGATTTTAGGCAATTGTCAATAACGGTTGTTTTGTAGATTAGTTGTAATTTTGATGTGGTTGCAAGAGAAGGTAAGCACAGTGTTTACCTACTGTGCCATCTTGGTTGCCTCAGCTTAATAAAAAAAATTAATAGAGTTTATTTTTAGAGTCGTTTTAGGTCCACAGAAAAATTGAGCAAAAATTATAGAGAGTTCTCATATACCTCCTGCCCCACATGCACAAGCTCCTTCCCTGACAACATTCTGCACCAGAGTGGTACATTTGTTATAACTGAGGAATGTGTATTGACAAATCATTATTACTCCATGTCCATAGATTATATTAGAGTTCATTCTTGGTGTTGTATATTCTATGGGGTTTGACAAATGTATAATGACAGTTTCTCACCATTATAATATACAGAATAGTTTCACTGTCCTAAAAACCCTTGGTTCTCGACCTACTCATCCTTCTTTCCCTCTTAATTGTCATATAGTTCGAATCATATACCTCTAATGTGTCTTATATTAATTTTTGCTCCAAAAGATGCCTTAAAGCTGGTTGTCTGGCTAGGTCTTATTTTAGGGGAAACATGGTAGTATGTAGCCTTTTCAGATTGCCTTCTTTCACTGAGTAATATGCATTTAAGTTTCCTCCATGTCTTTTCATGGCTTGATAGCTCATTTCTTTTTAGTGCTGAATAATATTCCATTGTCTGGATGTACTACAATTTTATTTATCCATTCACCTATAGAAGGACATTTTTGCTGCTTCCAAGTTTTGGAAATTATTAATAAAAGTGCTAAAAACACTTACGTGCAAATTTTTGTATGGACATACATTTTCAGCTTATTTGGGTAAATACCAAGGAGCATGATTGCTGACTCATATGGTATAAGTATGTTTAGTTTTGTAAGAAACTGCCACTGTCTTTTAAAACGGCTGTACAATTTTGCATATCCACCAGCAATAAATGAAAGTTCCTACTGATCCATATCCTCGCCAGGACTTGATGTTGTCAGTGTTTGGCATTTTGGAGATTTTAATAGGTATGTAGTAGTATCTCATTGTTGTTTTAATTTATAATTCCTTAATGACATATGATGTTGAACACCTTTTCATATGGTTATTTTCCATATATACCTTTTTTGGCTTTATTGAGGTGTAATTGAGCACATTTAATGTATACATCTTGATGAGTATGGCCATATGCATATGTTTGAGGTACCATTACCACAGTCAGTACTAAACATATCCATTAATAGGTGAAATTTCTTGGTATATGGAGAACTTTCATAGTTTATGGCTCTAGTACTGGTCTTCTCATGTTTATAGGCTCACAACCAAAAACAAATAGTGGGAACATTGAATACTAGTTATTTTTACCAGTGCATTCTCCTCATAAACTTCCTATAAGTAAAAACATGTTAATAGCATAGATAATATGCTTCAGTATGTCTCCATCCTTCATTGCAATTCATAATCACTTAAATTCATCTATGTTCATCTTTCTTCATGCCATCAAGACATTATTTCTAGTTCTAATTTCCACCAGAAAGATTCTCTTCTGGGCTAGTCTCCATAGCTGCTTGAAAACATTTCAGTTCATCAGGACAGTAAACCAAAGCAGGCTTCTGTGAGAACATCTACTACAAATATGATCATTTGATGAAAAAAGGAGAAGCAGCTTTCAAATATTCCACTTCCTCAATTGATAATGCTCTTACATTTAGTTTAGCCACCAGAATTTCAGTTGTGTGTGTGTTTTTTAACAGAGAGAATATATTACCTTCTAAATCTATTCAAATGCGATATACAATGCTTAATGTCTTCTTGTAAAAAATTCTTCAGATAATTGGGAGGGGAGGCATTGAGAAATTTTGAGTCAGACAATATCATGACCAGAGATGTTTTTATCTACATTAATCTAACTGAACCTTTCCTAACTCCAACCTCCTTGCTGAAGAAAGTTTTGTTAACAGGAGTGATATGAAACTCCACTGCCTGACATTTCACTCAGATTATTTTTAGTTCAGTGATTACTGTGAAGTCTAAAAGCTCCAGGGTGAGATTTTCTTCTATTCGTAGTGGCTTTCTTTGGGGGAAAAGAAGAGGGTTAATGCTTGCAGAGGTATATTTAGGCCAAAGTTATCTAGATAATAACCTCTACTTACCCATGTTACCCAGAGTATAAAGGCTTAACCACGGATGATTTACTTGTAAGTTAAAATAAAGTAGCAGACAGAAGAGAACATTGCTTTGGGAAATGAGTTAGACACTGACTACTACTCAAAACTGTGGTCTGAGGATAAGTAATATCAGCATCATTTGGAAATTTATTAGGAATGCAAATTCTAAGGCTCCACCTTAGATCTACTAAATCAGAATTTGAATTTTTTAAAAGCGCATCAGGTGATTTTTATGCATGTTAAACTTTGAACAGCAATGGGTTAAAAGAAAAGTTTAAATCCTGAGGCTGCTACTTAATAGCTGATTGGCCTTAGATAAGTCATTTCACTTTTCTAGACATTAATTTCCACATGAATAATAAATACCTACTCTACCACCTCTCAAGATTGTGAAGGTGAAATGAGTTGATATATGTGAATGTTCTTTAAAAATACTTTAGAGTCTCTACAAATGTTAGATATCATTGCTACTTTCACCTTGCAAATGAGAACTATAAGGCACTGCTCAAACTGGAACCTGTGTAGTATTTGCCAGATTTAATAAATATAATACAGAACACCCAGTTAAATTTGAATTTCACATAAACAGTAATTTTTTTTAGATAAATACATCTCTAATATTTCATGGGGTATACTTATGCTGAAAATATCTATTGTTTATCTTAAATTCACTTTAACTTGACATACTGTTTTATCTAGCAACCCAAACTGGTGTTTCTTTTAATACATAACCTTTTGCAAAAGACCAAACCACAGTATGGCAGTTTGTACTCCTTAACTCCCCTCTCTTCATTTCCAGACTCAGCTGTCACTAAAGCCAATAATAAGAAGCTCCAGTTGTAACACCCTCTGCATTTCTATACAGTAAAATAAAATTACCTAATTTACCCATCACTGCCCATGAACAACACTTAACAAAAAATGCTGAGGATCATCAGATTTCCTTCACATAATTTTTAGCCTGATATTAATTTCCCTTAAATTTGAGAGCTTTTTCACTTATGTTTGTTCCCTTGAGGGAACTTTAAATTTCTGAGATATCTACTTTTTCCTGGTAAGTAAGGCCAATTGAGCCATTAATAAAGATTTCATTTTTTAATTAAAATTTATTGGGGTGACAATGGTTAGTAAAATTACATAGGTTTCAAGTGTACAATTCTATAATACGTTATTTATATGTCACATTGTGTGTTCACCACTCAGAGTCTGTTCTCCTTCCATCACCATATATTTGACCCCATTTAGGTTCCGTGCCAAGACTAACTTCCTAAAAGGACTTGCATATTATGCAATTTGTTCAGAAGCTATTATCTTTGTGGTATAACAGGAAGGAAATGATTCTTATTTGTTTTTAGTTTTTATAAAGTGTGCTTGCCTAGTTTTGGAAGGTTTCAGAATAGCCAGGCACTAGAAAGATGGAAAAACTCTATCTCTTAATTTAGAATTTGTATTTTTTCTAGATTTTAAATTATTAAAAATTATTAAAAGTATGAGAAACTTTTGGGATGAGTTCCCTTCACTTTCTCTCCTTTCCCAATTTAGGGTCCTCAGACTTCATTCCACTTTTTTTCCTATTTAAAAATACTCTCAGAATATTCAAACATGAGCCGTTCATTGTAAATGAGTATAAATCATAGTTTCCTGGAATGGGTGGGGTCTGCATTCTAAGCCTTGTCCTTCACTGTAGGATCAAAAACTGGCTGTGGTTTCTATTAAAGCACATGACATCAATGAAGATGCAGAAAGAGAGATATTATTGGGGTGGCAGCAGAGGAGGGCTTCCTTGAGCTTCTGAAATTATGTGGGGTAGGTGCTACCTGGGCTACCAAAGTTATGTGGGCTCTATGACCACTCTTTTTTTTTTCTTCCTCTCTACATCTTTATTTTATTTTTCCTCAACTTTGTATTTTGAAAAATTTCATCAAAAAGTTGAAAGAATAGCACAACAAACACCTATGGGAGTATGTATTTGTGTGTGTGTGTGTGTGTGTGTGTATGTGTGTATGCAGTCAATCCTCATTATTTGCAGATGCCATATTGTCGAATTTGCCTATTCACTAAAATTTATTTGTAACACCCAAATCAATATTTGTGGAGCTTTCACGATCTTTGGCAGATGTGCACGAAGCTACTAAAATGTTGTCAGCTGATGTACAGGTTCCTAGCTGAGGTTTCAGCTCTCACACACGGATGACCAGAGGTTGGAAATATTATGGGGCAGTGCAGTGTAGTGTAAAAAGCTCTGGCTTTGGGGCCAGTTGGACTGGATTTGAATCCCAACTTCGGCACATGTTAGTGGAATGGCCTCAGGCAAGTGATTTAACATTCCGAACTTTTTTTTTTTAGAAAATGAAAGAATATAGAATCTACCAGGATGAGTTGTTTTTAAGATTTAAAATTATAATCTATGTGAGATATGAATATATTACCCTGGGAACAAGGGTTCAATATTCACTAGTTCAGTGTTCATGGCAAATTTTATAGGACGTAATAAGAATTGACTGTATATATATTTTCCGGAATATTTGAGAGTACACTGCAGACATGACCCTTCACCTCTAAATACTTACTTCAGCTTGTATCACCTAAAACTAAGGGAATTTTCCTACATCAGGACAACACAATTGTCAGCCTTGGAACATTTATTAAATTCTATTTTATAAGAAACGCTATATCAAATTTCATTAATTGTCCATATTGTCTTTTCTATTTTTATGTATTTATTTTTTACAGAACACAGTAACTTTATTTAAAACAGAAAATTTTGACAAATGTTAATTGGAACTTAGAAGAAAAAAAAGGGGGGATTAATTACGGCATTCCTGTGCGGTGATACCTGGCAAAAGAATGCTTCTTTCCCTACCTGGGTCTGCCTCTCGTGCATTAGTTTATTATTAAAACAACTTGATTCTGCTAATTAAATGTCAGAAAACTTGGAGGGGGTTATATTTACTAGCTTTGTTGTCTTGGTGAAAAAACTTCTTTGAATTCCGTCTCTAAAAACAAGGTCTTGATGATCAAACCTTATTTGCCAAATACGGGAGAATTAGTGTTTTTACAAACTGGCTAGTTTGAGTATGAGTGGCGTCTGCCAAGCTGGTGTTTCCAACCGGTTAAGGAACTGAGAGATCTCTCCCCGGATAAGTATTATAAAAAACAAAAAACGCACACTACTTCAGGGAACAGTCCAGCAGAGACAGTTTCGGGGAAGAATTTCGCTTCTAAATCTCCCCAAATAAATAGTTACTTCGACACAATTGAAAACAACATTTCTTATATGGAGAACGTTATCCACTTATACATGGCTCTTGATTTTAACAATTCTGATTTGAGTTACTGAAATCTTTGTTGGAGCACATGGTGAAACATCTGGCTGGCCGCCCAGAGGTTGTGGAGGATCGTGTAGGGCACACATGCGTGTGGGGGCACGCCGGGCCGGGAGGCACCCTTCAGCCTACCTTCACTCCCTTTGCTCCCTTCTCCCACAGGACAGTAGGAGAAGGCGGCGGCAGCAGCAGATTCTTCTTCATCAATGGGGAGGCAAAGAGCACCACCTGACTGCACCCTGTCACCAGCGAGGTCATGGTCACCAGGTACCACTGGTGGCAGAGCACAGATTTGCCTACTGACTGGGAAGAAGCATACACTTTTGAAGGTGCAAGATACTATATAAAGCATAATGAAAGGAAAGTGACCTGTAAACATTCAGTAACAGGACAGCCATAACAGGACAATTCTATTTTTGTAGTGAATGAACAGATTATTCCCACTATGACATCTGAAGAAAAGAAGGAACAACCTATAAGTATGATAAATGAAGCTTCTAACTATAACATGAGTTCAGATTATGCAGTGCATCCAATGAACCCTGCAGGCAGAACTTTATAGGCTTCAAAAAATGTTCATAATTTTGGAAATAGATCAAATTCAGTTAAAAGGAATCCTAATGCACCTGTGGCCAGAGGAGGTTGGCTTTAAAAACAGGACAGTACTGGCATGAAGCTATGGAAGAAATGCTGGTTCGTGCTTTCTGACCTTTGTCTCTTTTATTATAGAGATGACAAATAAGAGGGTATCTTGGGAAGTATACTATTTCCTAGTTTTCAAATAGCTATGTTTACCTCTGAGGATCACATTAATTGCAAATATTTAAAAAAATTTTTCATTGGGGAATATTGGGGAACAGTGTGCCCCTCCAGGACCCATAAACTCCAAGTCATCGTCCTTCAATCCAGTTGTGGAGGGTGCAGCTCAGCTCCAAGTCCAGTTGCTTTCCTTAATCTTAGTTGCAGGGGATACAGCCCACCATCCCATGTGGGAATCGAACAGGCAACCTTGTCACCAAGAGCTCATGCTCCAATCAATTGAGCCATCCGGACATTCCTCTGGCAGCTCAGCAGCAGCTCGTTGTCTTCAATCTAGTTGTGGAAGGCACAGCTCACTGGCCCATGTGGGAATTGAACTGGCAACCCTGTTGCTAAGAGCTCACACTCTAACCAACTGACCCATCGGGCTGCCCTGCAAATATGCTTTTAAGGCAGCCCATCCAAACATGTGGACCTATTATTTCTGTACTGATACAGGAAAGGAGATGGAGTTGTGGATAAAAGCCATGTTGGATGTTGCCCTGGTACAGATAGAACCTGTAAAAACAGTGGGCAAGATTACATCTGAAAATGCATCAGCTAAAGAAATCAATAACTTTCCCAACCACAGATTGCTAATTAAACCTGAGGTCCAAAATAACGAGAAAAACAAGGAAATAAGCAAAAACGAAGAAAAAAAAGGCATTTGAAGCTGAAAAACATGGCTTGAAGGATAGTCAAGATAGATACTTAACAAAAATTAATAGTGTAATGTTGAAATCTCCACCATCTGAATATGAGAGTGGGTCATCATGCCCAGCTCAGACTGGACAATATAGGCCAGTCAATGTGAATAGTTCAGAGAACAAAACAGTCAATGTTAGCCTGGCAGATCTTAGAGGTGGAAATCACCCAAATACAGAGCTGTTACATACAGAGGCTGATCAAGTCATACAGAGAACCAATTCGATGCAACAGTTGGAACAGTGGATTAAAATACAGGAGAGGGGTCATGAGGAAGAAACCAGGGGAGTAATTTCTCACCAAATATTGTCAGGAAATGGGCCAAGCCACAGAGCCCAGATTATGGCCCGCTATCCTGAAGGTTATAGAACACTCCCAAGAAACAGCAAGGCCAACCGTGAAAGTATCTGCAGTGTAATCCTTTCTATTCATGATAAAACAGTAGGACCTGGAGCAGAAGAAAAATGAAGATTAATGAGAGATACCACAATGTGGCAGCTCTATGAATGGCAGCAGCATCAGTTTTATAATAAGCAGAGTACCCTCCCTCATCACAGTATATTGACCAGTCCTAAAATCACGGTTAATATTTCTGAACAAACAATGTATTCTATTCTCATATCACCTTCCCATGGGTCAGTAGCTGCTTATCAGGGATACTCTTTTCAGTAAACTTACAGATTATAATTGTCTTTATCAATTCAGAGAGGAGATATGATGATAAACCACAGGCACAAGACCATCCATCACCCCAAGCATATCTGTGTGCTTGACAGGAGGTCAGTGCCAGCTGGCCTAGCTTTACAGTTAGTCTCCAGAGTCTGCAGGGCAAAATGGAACACAAGATGAATGCAGAGGAACATTATAAAAATACATACCTGAAGAAGTATGCATTGATGCCATATTAAGCCATCTATGTGAACAAGATAAAGTGGTACATGCTCTGTAAGAGAAACTTCAGCAACTCCACAAGGAGAAATACAAGCTTGAGCAAGCTTTGCTGTCAGCCAGCCAAGAGATAGAAATAAATGCAGCAGCCTGTGGTATTACAGAGGGATGACTTACAAAGTGGACTGCTTGGTACATGTTGAGAACTCTTTCGAGCAACTGATGAACTGGAAGGAGCATGGAGAGAATATGATATGTTAGAATATGATGTAACTGTTACCAAGAACGAGATGGAAGAGCAGCTAGAACTTCTCTTGGTGAAGTTCAGACTGAATCACCAAGAATTCAGTGTGAACAGATTCAGAAAGAACTTTGGAGAATTCCAGATGTCATGGAAGGACTGAGTAAACACAAATAGCAAAGAGGCACTATGATATGGTAGTATCAAAGCCTTCCTTAACAGTTAAGCATAAAAATGAGGAAGAGGAAGTAGTCACACCTTGTCCTTCACTTCCTCAGTCCATGGCTTTACAGAGCAGCCTCCCATAAACCCCCCTCTGCTCAGTGATAGCAGATCCTTGTTCTGTTATAGCAGGGGCCCAGTCCATCTCCCTGAAGAAAAGAAGATTCATCAAGTTCAAGAATATACAAGAAATGGAACTCACTGTGATCCAGATTATAGACTCTACAAGAGTGACCCAAGGTGAACAACTGTGGCAGAAGTTGATGAATCTAATGGAGAAGAAAAACCAGAACCTGTTTCAGAAATAGAAACTTCAGTTAAAAGTTCCTACTTTCCTGTTGAACTAGTCCCGCTGAAACCCGCTGAAACCCAGGGTCCTTACAGTTTGATTAAATTTAGCTTTAAATCCTAGTTTTAGAAATCATATCCCTCTCTCTCTATATATATACCCCTCAGCGACCTAGCCTTTCCCTTGATTATCAGCAACCCCTAAGGCAGCAGACAGTAGCTCCGACCTGACTAATGGTCACATGGTCTGGACCTCTGGTAGGCTAAAGATAACATCTTGACCTAAGTTGTCTTTCAGTTCCTGAGCCCTAAGGTGGAAAAAACCCTGGCAACTTTCCCATGAGAGCAGACAGAGAGATGCTGGAGAAGACCTCAGAACTGTCCTCAAGACCCGAAGAAATGATTCATTACCCTTACTTCACCTCCAACCAATCAGCTCCCTCCACGATTCTGAATCCCTAACCCATTGTATCTTGTGATTTTTGACCTATATAATCTGTAACTTACATGCCACCAAAAGCCAGGTCTTTGAGTGCTAGCTCACCTGTGTTTTGGGCTTGGTGCCATTTACTAGAATAAACCTCTGATTTCTTTGCTGCAAACTCCTGTTCTTGTCTCTACTGGCATTCGTGTGTGCAGACAAACCGAACCTCTACAATTTGGTGACAGTTTTTGGTGACTACGAAGGGATCGTTTTGCCTGTGGATTTTTTAAAATTGAAGTTTATTGGGGTGACAAATGTTAGTAAAGTTACATAGATTTCAGGTGTACAATTCTGTATTACATCATCTATAAATCCCATGTGTGTTCACCACCTAGAGTCAGTTCTCCTTCCATCACCATATATTTGAGCACCTTTACACTCATCTACCACCCCCTTCCCCCCTTACCCTCTGGTAACCACTAAATTATTGTCTGTGTCTATGAGTTTTTGTTTCTCATTCGTTTGTCGTCTTCTTTTGTTGTTTTTGGTTATATACCACATATCAGTGAAATCATATGATTCTCTGCTTTATCTTTTTTTTAATTTCTTTTTTTAAAATTTATTGGGGTGACAATTGTTAGTAAAATTACATAGATTTCAGGTGTACAATTCTGTATTACATCATCTACAAATCACATTGTGTGTTCAACACCTAGAGTCAGTTCTCATTCCATCACCATATATTTGATCCCGCTTACCCTCATCTCCCCACCCCCCTTACCCTCTGGTAACCACTAAACTATTGTCTGTGTCTATGAGTTTTTGTTTCTCATTTGTTTGTCTTGTTCTTTTGTTGTTTTAGGTTTATATACCACATATCAGTGAAATCATACGGTTCTCTGCTTTTTCTGTCTGACTTGTTTCGCTTAGCATTATACTCTCAAGATCCATCCATGTTGTCACAAATGTTCCTATATCATCTTTTCTTACCGCCGAATAATATTCCATTGTGTATATATACCACAACTTCTTTATCCATTCATCTATCGAGGGATATTTTGGTTGTTTCCATGTTTTGGCCACCGTAAACAAAGCTGCAATGAACATTGGAGCACACGTGTCTTTATGTATAGATGTTTTCAGATTTTTTGGGTAGATACCCAAGAGAGGGATTGCTGGGTCATATGGTAATTCTATTCGTAAATATTTGAGGAACCTCTACACTGCCTTCCAGAACGGCTGCACCATTCTGCATTCCCATCAACAGTGTATGAGGGTTCCTTTTTCCCCACACCCACTTCAACACTTGTTACTATTTGTCTTGTTGATGATAGCCATTCTGACTGGGGTGAGGTGATATCTCATTGTGGTTTATATTTGCATTTCTCTGATGATGAGTGATGTTGAGCATTTTTTTATATGTCTATTTGCCATTTGTATGTCCTCTTTGGAGAAATGTCCCTTCAGGTCCTCTGCCCATTTTTCAATTGGGTTGTTTGTTTTTTTGTTGTTGAGTTGCATGAGTTCCTTGTATATTTTGGATATTAGCCCCTTATCAGAGGCACTGTTTGCAAAAATCTTCTCCCATTCAGTTGGTTACCTCTTTATTTTGTCGATGGTTTCTTTTGCTGTGCAAAAGCTTTTAGGTTTCATATAGTCCCTTTCGTTTATTTTAGCTTTTACTTCCATTGCCTTTTGAGTCAAAATCATAAAATATTCTTTGAACCCAAGGTCCATAAGTTTAGTACCTATGCTTTCTTCTATGCAGTTTATTGTGTCAGGTCTTATGCTTAAGTCTTTGATCCATTTTGCATTAATTTTGGAACATGGTGACAGATAGCAGTCCAGTTTCATTCTTTTGCACGTGGCTTTCCAATTCTCCCAGCAGCATTTATTGAAGAGGCTGTCTTTCCTCCATTGTATGTTTTTAGCTTCTTTGTCAAAAATTATCTGTCCGTATTTATGTGGTTTTATTTCTGTGTTCTCAATTGTATGTGTCTGTTTTTCTGCCAAAACCATGCTCTTTTCACTATTGTAGCCCTGTAGTACAAGCGAAAGTCAGGGAGTGCCATACCTTCAGTATTGTTCTTTTTTCTTAAGATTGCTTTAGCTATTCGGGGTCTCTTGCGGTTCCAAACAAATTTGATGGTTTTTTGTTCTATTTCTTAAAAAAATGCCATTGGGATTTTGATGGGGATTGCATTAAATCTGTATATTGCTTTGGGTAATATAGCCATTTTAACTATGTTGATTCTTCCAATCCATGAGCACAGAATGTCTTTCCATTTCTTTGTGTCTTCTTCAATTTTTTTCAAAAATGTCTTATAGTTTTCAGCATATAGGTCCTTCACATCCTTGGTTAAGTTTATTTCTAGGTATTTTATTCTTTTTGCTGCAATTGCAAAAGGAATTGTTTTTTTGTATTTTTTCCCCCGAGATTTCATTGTTAGTATATAGGAATGCAATGGACTTTTGTACGTTGATTTTGTAGCCAGAAACTTTACTGTATTCGTTGATTGTTCCTACTAGCTTTTTGGTGGAGTCTTTAGGGTATTCTATATATAGCATCATGTCATCTGCAAAGAGAGACAATTTAACTTCTTCATTCCCAATTTGGATGCCTTTTATTTCTTTCTCTTGCCTGATTGCTCTGGGAAGGACTTCTAACACTATGTTGAAAAGCAGAGGTGATAGGGGACAGCCCTGTCGTGTTCCTGAACGTAGAGCAAAGGGCTTCAGTTTTTCACCATTAATTATGAGATTAGCTGAGGGCTTGTCATATATGGCCTTTATTATGTTAAGGTATTTTCCTTCTATACCTATTTTATTAAGTGTTTTAATCATAAATGGATGTTGTATCTTGTCAAATGCTTTTTCTGCATCGATTGATACAATCATATGATTTTTGTCCTTTATTTTGTTTATGCGATGTATCACATTGATAGATTTGCGGATGTTGAACCATCCTTGTGCCCCGGGGATGAACCCCACATGGTCGTGATGAATGATCTTTTTAATGCATTGTTGTATTCGATTTGCTAGAATTTTCTTTAGGACTTTTGCATCTGTATTCATCAGAGATATTGGTCTGCAGTTTTCTTTTTTTGTGTTGTCCATACCAGGTTTTGGTATCAGGGTAATGTTGGCCTCATAAAATGTGTTAGGGAGTACTGTCTTTTTTGAATTTTTTGGAAGAGTTTGAGTAGGATAGCTCTTAAATCCTCTTTGAAGGTTTGGTACAATTCACCAGTGAAGCCATCTGGTCCCGGACTTTAGCTTTTGGGAAGGTTTTGGATCACTGATTCAATTTCATTACTGGTGATTGGTCTGTTCAGTTTTTCCAGTTCTTCATGGTTCAGCCTTGGAAGGCTATATGTTTCTAAGAACATGTCCGTTTCTTCTAGGTTGTTGAATTTGGTGGCATATAGTCCTTCATAGTATTCTTGGATGATCCTTTTTATTTCTGTGATGCCCGTGATAACTTCCCCTTTTTCATGTCTGATTTTGTTAATTAGTGTCTTCTCTCTTTTTATCTTAGTGAGTCTAGCCAATGGTTTGTCAATTTTGTTAAAATTTTCAAAGAACCAGCTCTTTGTCACCTTAATTGTTTTCTATTATTTTTTTGTTCTCTATTTCATTTAGTTGTGCTTTGATTTTTGTTATTTCCTTTCTTCTGCTGACCTTGGGTTTCACTTGTTTTTCTTTTTCTAGTTCTTTAAGGTGTAACATGAAGTTATTTGTTTGGGATTTTTCATGTTTCGTTAGATAGTCCTGTAATGATATAAATTTCCCTCTTAAAACTGCTTTTGCTGAATTCCAAAAATTTTGGTAGGATGTATTTTCATTGTCATTTTTTCTATGTATCTTTTGATCTCTCCTCTAATTTCTTCTTTGACCCAGTCGTTCTTTAAAAGTATGCTGTTTAATCTCCATGTATTTGTGTTTTTTCCTCCTTTCTTTTTGCAGTTGATATCCAATTTCCAAGCTTTGTGATCAGAGAATATGCTTGGTATGATTTCAATCTTCTTAAATTTGCTGAGGCTGATTTTATGTCCCAATATATGGTCTATCCTTGAGAATGTTCCATGTACACTAGAAAAGAATGTATAGTCTGATGTTTTAGAATGAAGTGCTCGGTATATTTCAATTATGTCCATTTCATCTAATGTGTCATTTAAGGCTGCTATTTCATTATTTATTTTCTGTTTGGATGATCTATCCATAGCTGTCAGTGATGTATTTAGGTCCCCTAGTATAATCGTGTTTTGGTCAATTTCTCCCTTTAGTTCTGTTAGTAGTTGCTTGGTATATTTCAGTGCTCCCTGATTGGGGGCATAAATATTGATGACTGTTACGTCTTCTTGTTGTGTAGTCCCCTCTACCATTATGAAATGTCCATCTTTGTCTCTTGTTATGTTTTTCACCCTGAAGTCTGTTTCATCTGATATCATTTTGGCTACACCTGATTTTCTCTGGGTACCATTTACTTGGAGTGTCAATTACCACCCTTTCATTTTGAGTCTATGCTTGTCCTTGTAGCTGAGATGTGTCTCTTGGAGACAGCATATGGTTGGGTTTAGTTTTTTGATCCAATCTGCTACTCTGTGCCTTTTTATTGGTGAGTTAAGTCCATTTACATTTAGGGTGATTATTGATATGTGAGGATTTCCTGTCATTCTATCTTTAGTTTTCTGGTAAGGCTGTGTCTCCATTTTTTCCTTCCCTTTTTTTGTTGTTTATTATTTCTGTATGGTGGTATTCTATGATGTTTCCCTCTGTTTCTTCTTTTATTACAGTATATATTTCAGTTCGAGATATTTTTTGAGTGGTTACCCTTAAGTTTATGTAAAGGAAAGTTTGTTATTTAGAGTATTCCATTTTCTTCAGCACTTTTACTTTCTCCATTCCCATATTCCGGTTCAGGCCTTACTCTCCCCCTTTTTATATTTTGGTTGCTAAAAATTGTCCCTGTTGATTGTAGTCGTACAGCCTCCTTTGGTATTTCTTGTAGTGCAGGTCGTGTATTAGAAAATTCCCTCAGCTTCTGTATGTCTGCAAAGGTCTTTGTTCCTCCTTCATATCTAAAGGATATCTTTGCTAGATATATTATTCTTGGCTCATAATTTCTTTCTTTCAATAGTTTGAATATTTGGTTCTTCTCCCTCCTGGCTTGTAGAGTTTCTGCTGAAAAATGTGATGATAATCTAATGGGCTTTCCTTTGTAGTTTACCATCTTATTTTCCCTGGCTGCTTTGAGGATTCTTTCTTTGTCATTGATTTTAGACAGCTTCAATACAATGTGCCTTGGAGAAGGCCTTTTGGGATTGAGGTAATTAGGTGTTCTATTTGCTTCTTGGATTTGAGGATCCAGGTCTGTCCACAAGTTTGGGAAATTCTAGTCAACAATTTGTTTGAATATATTCTCTGTTCCCTTCTCTCTTTCTTCTCCTTCTGGTATGCCCATTATTCTTATATTGCTCTTTCCGATGGAGTCAGAAAGTTCTTGTAGAGTTCTTTCATTTCTTTTAAGTCTCAAGTCTTTTTCTTCTTCCATCTGTGTTATTTCCAGGTTTCTATCTTCGATGTCACTGATTCTTTCTTCCGTCTGGTCAACTCTACTACCTAAGCTAGTTAGTTCATTCTTATTTTCTTCTATTGAGTTCTTAATCTCCAGAAATTCTATTTCGTTCTTTTTTAAAATTTCAATCTTGTGAAATGCTCATGTTGTTTTTTGATTGTGTTTCTGAGATCATTAACCTACCTTTCTGTGTTTTCTTGCATCTCGTTGATGTTTTTCAGAACTGCAATCTTGAATTGTCTATCGTTTAAGTCAAATATTTCCTTATCTTTAAGTTCCTTTTCTGGAGAGTTTTCACTTTCTTTCTGAGTTGTCTTGTTGCCTTGGTTATTCATGGCAATTAATGATTTGTTATTTCTCTTCCTAGACATCTACAGGAGTGGGTTCTGCAACAGCTTGATAAGAAGAGGTCTTTCTTTTGTTTTCCAGTAGGTGTTGGTATAATGTTTTATTTTCTCTCCGACTGCAGCCTTTTTCTCTCTCTTTCAGTCTAGTGTTATGTTTTATTTGTACTATTCCAGGTTCTCACACAGTGGGGGGATAACCTGGAAGGTGGGCTTCTCCTCTGTTTACAGTTCACCTGGGTCATAGGGTGCCGCATCCTTGTGGGTATGGGGAGAACTTTTGATGTTCCAAAGCTCTTCCGGCACCAGATTGAGAGCCTGTGTGTTTTAGCAGTTCTGTTTATTCCTGCAGGGATCCTGCCAGATAGGTGGGGGCAGGGACGGGGTGGGTTGTGAGAAGTAGCCCAGAGCAATGGCGGCGATCACCACCATAGCCAGTCCTGCTTCCACAGCTCCCTCCCCTTTGCGGGAACTTGTAAGGCTGCGAATCTGTGTCTGTGGACCACAGTTCTCAGAATGCAACTATTGTGTTCTTTTAATCTGACACTGCTACTGTTCTGCTCTAGTATTGGGCAGGTGGGGGTGGGGCAAGCTCTGGGAGGGTAGGGAGGGGGAGGCTACTCTCAGTGCCCAAGGCTTCTGTTTTCTGCGGGCGTGAGGGCTTAAACCACCGTTTTCAGCCTTCTTACCTCAGTCTTTTCTCCAAGTGTTGGGTTCAGCTTGTTATATGCTGTTCCCTCAGCCCTGTGGTCCATAAGCGGAGCCCTAGCAATCTGAGTTCTTCCTTCTCCTGTAGCTGTGTTAGTTCCGGGATGCAGCGAACTTGGAGTACTGAGCCAGGTCTGCCTCCTCCCCTGCTTGTGCAATTTGCCCAACTTTAGGTGAATTCAGTAGTGAGCCTCTTCATCTTGCCTGTCTGCTGTGCAGGGAGTCCTTTGTGGAGTTGTATTCGTTCAATTTGTAGTAAGTTCCAGGGGAGATTTCCAGAGGCTCACCTCACACTGCCATTTTGATATCATCCTTGTGTTTGATATCAATTCTGGTGTTGCCTGTGGATTTGATGACCCCTGGTCTGGAACTTGCCACATGGCGCCTTATGAGCAGCTGATCTCTTTGTCCTGGAGGCAGAGGTGTGACTGGGTGCCACTGACCTTTGGAACTTTTGTTTACAGCATAAGAAATGTGGAATTGAAAAGGTCTGGATCTGGAAATATTTTTTCTTTTTTTAGGAACTTGTTCATGCTAGCCCATCAAATATTTTTGTATACAATTTATTTGAAAAGGAAAATTTAATTGGTAAATAAAGGATATTTTCCCTTCTTTTTGCCATCAGCTGAGATAGGAAACAAGGAATTTTATATTCATATACATATATATATATACATATATATTAATTTTTACCGAATTTATCGAGGTGACAGTGGTTAGTAAAATTATGTAGGTTTCAAGTGTACATTTTATTTTTTAAATTGAAGTTTATTGGGGTGACAATTGTTTGTAAAGTTACATAGATTTCAGGTGTACGATTCTGTAATACACCATCTATATATCACATTGTGTGTTCACCACCCAGATCCCAGAGTTAGTTCTCTTTCCATCACCATGTATTGGATCCCCTTTACCCTCTTCTCCCACCCCCATCCCCTCTGACCCTCTCGTAACTACTAAGCTATTGTCTGTGTCTATGACTTTTTATTTCTTCTTTTGTCTTGTTCTTTTGTTGTTTTCAGTTTTATATACCACAATCAGTGAAATCATATTGTTCTCAACTTTTTCTTTCTGACTTATTTCACTCAGCGTAGTAATTTCAAGATCCATCCATGTTGCCACAAATGGTACTATTTCTTCTTCTCTTATGGCAGAATAGTATTCCATTGTGTATATATACCACATCTTCTTTATCCAATCTTCTGTCAAAGGACAGTTTGGTTGTTTCCATGTCTTGGCCACCATAAATAAAGCTGCAATAAACATTGGAGCACATATATCTTTATGGATAAATGTTTTCAGATTTTTTTGGTGGATACCTAGGAGAGGGATTGCTGAGTCATATGGTAATTCTATTCTTAATTTTTTCAGGAACTTCTACACTGCAATCCATAGTGGCTGCACTAATCTGCATTGCCACAAACAGTGTTTGAGGGTTCCTTTTTCTCCATAGCCTCTCTAACACTTGTTGTTATGTGTACAATTCTGTATTACATCATCTATAAATCCCATTGTGTGTTCACCACCCAGAGTCAGTTCTCCTTCCATCACCATATATTTGATCCCCCTTACCCTCATGTCCCACCCCCCACCCCCATTACCCTCTGGTAACCACTAAACTATTGTCTGTGTCTATGAGTTCTTGTTTCTCATTTGTTTGTCTTGTTCTTTTGTTATTTTTGGTTTATATACCACATATTAGTGAAATCATATGGTTCTCTGCTTTTTCAGCCTGACTCATTTCGCTTAGCATTATACTCTCAAGATCCATCCATGTTGTCACAAATGTTCCTATATCATCTTTTCTTACCACCAAATAATATTCCATTGTGTATATAGACCACAACTTCTTTATCCATTCATCTATCGAAGGACATTTTGGTTGTTTCCATGTCTAGGCCACCGTAAACAAAGGTGCAATGAACATTGGAGCACATGTGTCTTTATGTATAGATGTTTTCAGATTTTTTTGGTAGATACCCAGGAGAGTGATTGCTGGGTCATATGGTAATTCTATTCATAATTTTTTGAAGAACCTCCACACTGCCTTCCATAACGGCAGCACCAGTCTGCATTCCCACCAACAGTGTATGAGGGTTCCTTTTTCTCCACAGCCTCTCCAACACTGGTTACTATTTGTCTTGTTGATGATAGCCATTCTGACTAGGGTGAGGTGATATCTCATTGTGGTTTTTATTTGCATTTCTCTGATGATTAGTTATGTTGAGCATTTTTTCATGTCTATTGGCCATCTGTATGTCTTCTTTGGAGAAATGTCTCTTCAGGTCCTCTGCCCATTTTTCAATTGGATTGTTTATTTTTTTTTGTTTTATTGAGTTGTATGAGTTCTTTATATATTTTGGATATTAGCCCCTTATTGGAAGTGTTGTTTGCAAATATCTTCTCCCATTCTGTTGGTTGCCTCTTTATTTTGTTGATGGTTTCTTTTGCTGTGAAGCAACTTTTTTGTTTGATATAATCCCATTAATTTATTTTAGCTTTACTTCTCTTGCCTTTGAAGTCAAATTCATAAAATACTCTTTGAATCCAAGGTCCATAAGTTTAGTACCTATGTTTTCTTCTATGTGTTTTATTGTTTCAGGTCTTATGTTTAAGTTTTTGATCCATTTTGAGTTAATTTTGGTACACAGTGACAGCAGTCTAGTTTCATTCTTTAGCACGTGGCTTTCCAATTCTTCCAGCACTATTTATTGTAGAGGCTGTCTTTTCTCTATTGTATGTTTTTTGCTTGTCGAAAATTATCTTTCCATATTTATGTGGGTTTATTTCTGGGTTCTCCATTCTATTCCATTGGTTTGTATGTTCATTTTTCTGCCAATACCATACTGTTTTGATTATTATTGCCCTGTAGTGCAAACTGAAGTCAGGGAATGTGATACCTCCAGCTTTGTTCTTTTTACTTAGGATTGCTTTGGCTATTTGGTGTCTTTTGTGATCCCATACAAATCTGATTACTTTTTTCTTCTATCTTTTAAAAATGCTATTGGGATTTTGATGGGGAATGCATTAAATCTGTATATTGCTTCGGGTAATATGGCCATTTTAACTAAGATGATTCTTCCAATCATGAACATGAAATGTTTTTTCATTTCTGTGTGTTTTCTTCAATTTCTTTTAATGTCTTACAGTTTTCAGTGTATAAGTCCTTCACATCCTTTGTTAAGTTTATTCTCAGGTAATTTATTCTTTTAGTTGCAATTGCAAAGGGAATTTTTTTTCCATTTCTTTTTCTGAAATTTCATTGTTAGTATATAAGAATGCAATGGATTTTTGTGTCTTGCTACTTTACTATATTTGTTTATTGTTTCTAATAGGTTTTTGGTGGAATCTTTAGGGTTTTCTATATAAAGAATCATGTCATCTGCAAAAAGTGACAGTTTAACTTCTTAATTCCCAATCTGGATGCCTTTTATTTTTTTCTTGCCTGGTTTCTCTGGCTTGGACTTCCAATATTATGTTGAATAATGGTGATGATGGGGGCGTCCCATCTTGTTCCTGATCTTAGCAAGAAAGCTTTAATTTTCCATCATTGAAGAAGTCTTCTGATAAGGTTTTGCAGGTGATGACTCCAGGAAAACCACCCTCTCCTGGGCTTGGAGAAACCTGTGGGAACAAAAGATGGAGACAATTTCTGTGAAATCTTAATGAGCATGTTTGTCTGATCTTGAAAGTTGGAGACAGTTTTGTGCTTGTTTGTCTGATCTCAAAAGAAGGAGACACTTTTGTGCTTTTTTTGGTAGTTTGGTGAAAAACTGTATTTGTTATTCACTGAGTCTATGTCGTGTCTTGCAGGAAGCACAGTGTGGCCGACCAGCAGCCACGAATCAACGAAGAACCTGAAAGGGGGAGTGGGAATGAATAAAGACATTCACAAATGATGATGATGATGATGCGATCGATCGGTCTCCAGTGATGCTGAAGCACCGGCTTTATTTACTACCACCGTTTATATACCCTAAGAATACGTGCAGTTTTAACAGTCAGCAGATAAAGGAATGCATTACATCACAGAAAGTTAACTTTTACCTAAAACACAGAAAAGCAGAAACTACTAAATCATCAAACAAACCTCAATGCTATTATCTCATTAAGAGTAAATTTATGACTTTTACATACAAACTACAAAATCCTTGAAACTTCTTCAAAGTCATTATCTCATGACAAAGCCCACCAATTATCCTGCTAGTCTTCAGTCCTCAGTGTCCGAGAACCGGTCACTCCCACCTCATTCCTCAGCAGCTTGCAAGCACCCTCCAGGTGCAGGCAGAGATAATGTCTTAGAAGCTGAAACAAGTTAATCATAAACTGAGCCAGTCTGCAAGGCTTTAGAATAACAAGAAATCATGGCTCCCCACAGCACAGAAGGCCAATTCTGACCACAACTCAGTAAACCTTGGAAGAGTGGGCAGTGGAAGCTTGACCCAGCCTAACTCAAGGTAGCTTTTTCCTTATCTCCACAGTACTGAGCAGACCTCACATTTGCCCCCTCTGCGGGGATAATACTCAGGGTCCAGGACATAGTGGAAAGTCTAGGCCAACCAACTCTTCCTGTTGACTTGTCTGTTGTGTTTATCTTGTCACCAGCCAAACTTTAGAAGGATACAGGGTTTATCAAAATGCTGGATCTTGTAACTGTTTTTTCTCTTTATAAAAACTGTCTAATCCTAGAACTTACTTAACATCACTTGAGGTAAAAGTGAATAATTACTTTAATTTGGTACAGGGCTTAATAATATGGGTAATTCTACTTCATAATATGGGTAATTCCCCAATGTAGCTCCCTGGGATGTATCTTACAGAACTGGAGATTCAGGGGAACACTGGCCAGAGGATGGATCTCTAAATTATACTACTATCTTAAGGCTAGAACTATTTTGTAAAAGAGAAGAAAAATGGGATGAGATCCCCTATGTCCAGGTATTCATGTTACTGTATCAGAATAAACCTCTTCAGAGGAATGTATCTGAGTGAGTGAGATATGTTGTTTGTCAACGTTATTTGTTTTAAAGCATGCAAAGCTTTGGTCATCTGCAAGAAAGCTTTAGTCCATCTGCAAGAAACATAATTTGGATCCAGTTTTTTCTCTGGGTTTTGCATTGTACATGGGACACAAAAGCTAGTGTATTAAAATGAAAGCTATGAGATCTCTGCTTATGTTTATCTGTATGTTTATGTGTGTATGTTCTAGATATAGCATGTTTCTACTGCTGAATGGTTTTGCTAATTTGTAATATTAAATTGGCTTAAACAAGTACTTATATGAGAATTGTCAAAAATATAACAGACTAACCCGAATACTTTTTAGAATCATATGATCTGGGAAAGTATTTGATATTAAAGCTGGTTCTGAGTTAGGTTTGGTTAAATAGGCATATCTTTAGAATCATCAGCATTAAGTAATACTTTTATTCTTCCTGGGTTTATTAGTCAAATAAGTTCATGTATCTCTGTTGCAAAGCTTGTCAGCAAGAAAAATAACTTAATGCAACCTTGGAATTCATCTGAACACTAACTGAACAGAACCCCTAAACTAAGGATTGAAAGAAGAGGCCAACACTTTGAGACTGGTAGGAGGGGCGGAGACATAAGGCAGGCTGACTCCAGGCCTATGGTGTCAGGGAGAAACGCACAAGGGACACATCAATGGCAGAGCTTTCCGCTGTTGCGAGAGAGAACCTCCAGGCCCACACCGGATCCCCCGGCCCAGAGTTCCTCTGCCGGGAAGGGGAGTTACATGATAGCTGGCAGAAGAAATCAGTGAGGACTCTCTTTACTCAACTCAGTGGGGCAGAGGGCAACTAGAGACCCAGTCGCCCTCCTGTGGAGCCAGCACATGGACTGGCTTACTGAGGAGCACTCATCCGTTCACTGTTGGAGGGAGTGGCTCTGTGGGCAGGGGCCTGGGAGCCTGCAGGAAAGGACTGAGCTGAGCACATTTGGTGCGGGAGCTGGAGGTTTTGGACCATTTTTCCTCCTGTGTGGGGCTACACACGAGTGGTGTACAGGAGGGCACCAGTTTTTCAGGGTTAAGCCCTCCCACAGAGGGTTAGGTTCGGGTCACATTTGTCTGGTGGAATCGGCGCAGGCGTGCGTATGTGCATGTCCATGCTGCCTTGAGTCCCTGCTCTACACACTGCTTGTGCTGCCTTGCCAGGGAGAGGCCTGTTGGGTGTGGTCTGTGGTCTGGCTCCAGTGGGTTGCTGATTGGGACGCGGGTGCGTGCTCGCTGCTTTGGGTCCCCATTCTCCACACAGGGTGTGCAGCCTTGCCAGGGTAGCGCCTGACTGTTGGGTTGCTCTACTTGATTCATGGGCTGCTGATTGAGATAGGCAGAGACTGAGAGTTTTCCTGAGAGTGTTGGGCTGGGAGCTATGCTGTGGCACTATCTGGCCAAGGCATTCGTGGCATGTTTGTGTTGGCTGGTTGCCAGTGCAGGAGCTCATGCTGCTCTGATTTGGTGGGTCTACTGACCACACCCCATGGTGCCCTGGGGGCCTGCCCTGCCCACCTAGAGCTGCATTGCTGGGGGTACCCTGGGCCCCTGGTGCCTGGCCTCCACCTCCACAGGCCACAGAGGGTTTTTGAAGCAGCGGACAGTCCGTTGCAACCTGTGGGGATTTTTGGTGGTGAGCAAGGCCCCAGAGCCCATGGCAGCCAATTGTGGGGAGCCTGAGAGGGAGGCCGGTGAACAATGTGATGGGCCTTTTGCCTCAACACTGCTAGTGCTGAGTCACCCGGAGACTATTGCTGAGCAAGTGGCCTACAGGATAAAGCGGGCGGAGAGTCTTTTTATTTTTTCTCTTTCTTTCTCTTTTGCTGTTTTTTGTTTGTTTACTTGTTTTTCTTTTCTTTTAGTCCTTCTCTTTTTTCTTCCACTCTTTTCTATTACTGTTTTTTTCTTTTTGTTTTTATCTTCTTTCTTTTCTTTCTCTTTCATCTCTTTGTTCCTTTTTCTTCTTTTTCTTTCATCTGTTTTCTTTTTGTTATTGATTTTCCTTGGGTTTCTTTGTCTTGTTATGTTTTGGTTACTGTTTTTCTGTCTTGTTCTGACATATATATATATATATATATATATATATATATATATATACATATATATATATATATATATTTTTTTTTTTTTCCCTCCTGTCTGATCCTTGTTTATTGTGTTTTTGTGGGGCTGTATTTGTTTCCTGGTGTTGTTGGTTTTCCTTGCTTTGTTTTTGTTTTGTGAAGTGGACGTGGGCCTAGCACTAGTCCAGGAGCTCACACTACACTGAATTTGTAGAAACCACTGACCACAGACGTTACCTACCAGTAACACCACCTCGGCCACATACAGTTTCATTGCCAGGGCACTATGGGTGCCTGGGTGACTGGACCCATGCCCAAAAACTGTGGCAAAGGTTTTTTAAAACAGCAGATGGTCTCCATGCCCTGGGGTCATCTTGGTGATGTTCAGTGACCCCTAAACTGCACCACAGCCACTCGGGAACAGCTCTCAGGAATGTGTGAGCTTGAGGTGGAGGCTGGCTGTAGTGCCCTCAGGACACTGTAGAAGCATGTTACAGGCCAGGTATTGGTGTAAGATCTGAATCTGCATTAACATCATAAAAACCACCAATCAAGTCTTGTAACTCACTTGAACTCTATCCTACCTAGCTAGTGTCGAATCGCCGAGGGCACCCTCAACACCGGGTCAAACAAGCAAACACACACTCTTTCAATAGTTGGGACAGGTGGCAACAGGCCTAGTGGGTCCTGGGCCTTTTGCTAAAATGCCTCAGGACAAATATTGGTGGCAGCCAGCCTCAGTTGACAGAGAGACCACCCCCATATGACTCCAGGTCCAGTATGGGCACTGGCCAGTGGCATAAAGCTTTGAGGCACCTACCAGGTAGCCATGGGCTGGTAGCAGACAGGGCTGAAATGGCCCTGAGTGGGAGCCTCGCCCAAGAGACACCAGAACCAAAACACCCAGAGGCCGGCATCAGACTAAATCAGAGCACTACCTGGTTGAACATACAAGGGGCACTCTCACAGGGGCCAAGCCTTCTCTGAGGATGTCAACCTCCACACAGCAGCTTGTACACTGTGAGCAGAGCCAATTCTCCCAGCTAATCAGCCTGAGGGTCAATCCCACCCTCAGACAAGCCGAAAGCAATTAAAGATCAACTACAACAATGACACCTCTGGAACACATGGGACAGGAGAATAGGGAGAATGTGTAATCTGAATATAAAGGACACATACTACATAAGACCACCCAGCAATGACTAAGAGACATAGGTGATCTACCTAATACATTGAAGCAATCACAGAGTGACAGCCAGAATGAGGAAACAAAGAAACATATCCCAAATAAAAGATCAGAACAAACCTCTAGAAATAGAACTAAATGAAACCAGGCATCTAACCTATCAGAGACAGTTTAGAACACTAATGGTAAGAATGTTTAAGGAACTTAGTGAGAACATAGAGAAGGATAGAGAAATAAAAAACAACCAGTTAGAACTAAAGAATACAATAACTGAAATGAAGAACACACTTGAAGGAATCACCAGTGGGTTAGATGAAGCAGAGGATCAGATCAACGATTTAGAAGACAAGATAGTAGAAATTACTCAGTTGAAACAACAAAAAGAAAAAAAAAGAATGAAAACAGTTTAAGAGACCTGTGGGACAACATCAAGTGCAAGAACATTTACATCATAGGAATACCAGAAGGAGAAGAGAAGGAACAAGGGATCAAAAACATATTTGAAGAAATAATGAACAAAAACTTCCCTACCCTGATGAAGGAAATTGACATACAAGCCCAGGCAATGCAGAGAGTTCCAAACAAGATGAACCCAAACAGGCCCACAACAAGACACATTACAGTTAAAATGGCTAAGGCTAAAGACAAAGAGAATCCTAAAAGCAGCAAGAGAAAGATAGCGGGTTACATACAAGGGAACTCCTATAAGACCATCAACTGACTTTTCTACAGAAACTCTGCAGGCCAGAAGGGAGTGGAAGGAAATATTCAAAGTGATGGAAAACCAAGGACTACAACCAAGATTGCTCTACCCAGCAAGGCTATCACTTAAAACTGCAGGAGAGATAAAGAACTTCTCAGAAAAGAATAAGCTAACAGAATTCATTACCACCAAACCAGCATTGCAGGGAATGTTAAAAGTCATTTTCTAAACAGAATAAAAAGGGGGAAAACAAACTAACAAAGGAAGATCAGAAATATGAATAACAAAATGGAAATAAATATGTAGCTATCAATCACTTTAACTGTAAATGGGCTAAATTCTCCAATCAAAAGACATAGAATAGGTGAGTGGATAAGAAAACAGAACTCATGCACAGGCTGTTTACAAGAGACTCATCTCAGATCAAAAGACACACACGGACTGAAAGTAAAGTGATGGAATAAGATATTTCACACAAATGGAAAAAAGAAAAAAAAATCTCGGGTTGCAATACTTATTTTGGACAAAATAGACTTTAAAACAAAGTCTACAATAAAAGACAAAGAAGGACACTACATACTTATAAACAAGAAGAGATAACCCTAGTAAAAATCTATGCACCCAACATAGGAGCTCCTAAATATATAAAACAGTTTATGAGTGACATAAAGTGAGAGATCAACAATAGCACTATAGTAGTAGGGGACTTCAACATCCTATTGTCACCAATGGACATATCCTCCAGACAGAAAATCAACATGGAAACAGTGGCCTTAAATGACACTTTAGACCAGTTGGATTTAATCTATATTTTTAGAACATTTCACCCCGAAGCAGCAAAATATACATTCTTCTCAAGTGCACATGGAACATTTTCCAAGACAGACCACATGCTAGACCACAAAACAAGTCTCAATAAATTTAAGAAAATTGAAATTATATCAAGCATCTTCTCTGACCACGATACTATTAAACTAGAAATCAATTGTAAGAAGAAATCTGAAAGACACACAAATACATGGAGGCTAAATAACATGTTACGAAATAGCAAGTGGGTCAGTAATGAGATCAAGGAAGAAATAAAAAACTACCTTGAGACAATCAAACATGAAAACACAACAGCCCAAATCTATGGAATGCAGTAAAAGCAGTCCTAAGAGGGAAATTCATACCAATGCAGGCCTATCTAAAGATAGAAGAAAAATCTCAAATGAAGAGTATATCTTTACACCTAAGGGAACTGGAAAAAGATTAGGAAAACAAGTCCAAAGGGAGTACAAAGAGGGGAATAATAAAGATCAGAGCAGAAATAAATGAAATAGAGACAAAAAAAAGAAAAATAAAATACAAAAATCACTGAAACCAAGAGCTGTTTTTTTGAAAAGGAAAACAAAACAAAATCAACAAACTCTTACCAGACGCACCAAAAAAAAAAAAAAAAAAAAAAAAAAAAAAAAAAAAAAAAAAAAAAGAGCGAGAGAGAGAGAGAGACAGAGAGGACCCAAATTAATAAAATCAGAAATGAAAGAGGAGAAGTGACTAAAGATACCACAGAAATACAGAAAAATTTAAGAAAATACTATGAGCAACTATATGCCAAAAAATTAGACAATTTGGAAGAAATGGGTAAATTTCTAGAAGCATACAATCTTCCAAGACTGAATCAAGAAGAAACAGAAACTCTGAACAGCCCAATTACTACCAAAGAAATTGAATCAGTAATCAATAAGCTCTCAACAAACAAAAGTCCTGGACCAGATGGATTCACAGGTGAATTTTACAGAACATTCAAGAAAGAATTAACATCTATTCTCCTCAAACATTCCAAAAAATCCAGAAGGACGGATGGCTCCCAAGCACATTTTATGAGGCCACTATTACTCTGATCTCAAAACCAGACATAGACATTACAAAAAAAGAAAACTACATGCTGATATTTCTAATGAGCATAGATGCAAAACTCCTCAACAAAATACTAGTAAACCAAATTCAGCAGCACATTAAAAAGATCATGCACCATGATCAAGTGGGATTCATTCCTGGTATGCAAGGTTGGTTCAACATCCGCAAATCAATTAACGTGATACACCACATTAACAAAATGAAAAATAAAAATTATATGATCATACCAATAGATGCAGAAAAAGCTTTTGACAAAAATCAGCAACGATTTATGATAAAAACTCTTAGCAAAGTGGGGCTAGAGGATCATATCTCAACATAATAAAGGCCATCTATGATAAATCCACAGCTAACATCATACTCAGCGGGTGAAGATTAAAACCTTTCTCTTAAGTTTGGGAACGAGACAAGGCTGCTTGCTCACTTTCACCACTTTTATTCAACATCGTTCTGGAAGTTCTAGATACAGCAATTAGGCAAGAAAAAGAAATAAAAGGCATTCAAATGTGAAAGGAGGAAGTAAAATTGTCATTATATGCAGATGATATGATACTATATATACAGAACCCCAAAGACTCCACCAAAAATCTATTAGAACTGATAAATGAATTTAGTTTCTTTGCCTTTTTGTTGCTGTCTATTATGTCATTGTGGTGGTGTTCTATGATTTTTACCTCTATTTCTTTTTTTTTTATGTTATATATTTCAGTTCTGGATTTTTTTTTTTTTTGAGTAGTTACCATTAAGTTTATGTAAAATAAAGTTTCATATTTAGAGTATTCCATTTTGTTCAGTATGCTTACTTTCTCCATTCCCTTGTTCCAGTTCAGACCTTTAGTATCGCCCTTTTTATGTTTTTGTTGACACAAACTATCCCTAACTATTCCTATTTATGATATGAGTTGATTTCTGTGCTGCAGTAGCAAGTTGTCTTTTACGTGTTTTTTAAGTGTTTTTTTTTGTTGTTGTTGTTTGTTTTTTCTTTCTTTACCCTGTATGTTATGTTTACATGTATAGTGTCCTATTTGGTGTAGGGGTTGTCATTCCCTTCTTCTCTCTGTAATACTACTCATTGTTTTGTATTCTTTTGCTTTTTTTATTTCAGGTCAAATAGCCTCCTTCAGTATTTCTTCCAGTGCAGGTTGTATGTTAGGAAATTTCCTCAGCTTCTGTATGTCTGGAAAGGTCTTTATTCCTCCTTTATATTTAAAGAATATCTTTGCTGGATATATTATTCTTGGCTCATAATTTCTCTCTTTCCATAGTTTGAATATTTGATTCCATTCCCTGCTGGCTTGTAGAGTTTCTGCTGAAAACCAGATGATAATCTAATGGGCTTTCCTCTGTAGGTTACCGTCTTCTTTTTCCTGGCTGACTTGAGAATTCTTCTTTTGTTGTTAATTTTTGACAGCTTCAATACAATGTTGGAGAAGGCCTTTTTGGATTGAGGTACTTAGGTGTTCTATTTGCTTCTTGGATTTGAGGATCAGTGCTTTCTACAATTTTGGGAAGAATCTCATCGACTGTTTGTTTGAATATATTCTCTATTCCCTTACCCTTTTCTTCTCCTTCTGGTATGGCCATTATTCTTATATTGCTATTTATGATAGAGTCAGAAAGTTCTTTTGGAGTTCTTTCATTTCTTTTTACTCTCAAGTCTGTCTCGTTGTCCATCTGTGTCATTTCTAGATTTCTGTATTTGATGTCACAGATTCTTTTCTCCATCTGTTCAACTCTATTACTTAAGCTGGCTATTTCATTCTTCATTTCTTTTATTGAGTTCTTAATCTCCAGAAATTCTATTTGGTTCTTTTTTAAAATTTCAATCTCTTTGGTAAAATGTTCATTTTGTTCTTTGATTGTGTTTCTGAATTCATTAAACTGTCTGTGTTTTCTTGCATCTTGTTGAGTTTTCTCAGTACTGCAATCTTGAATTCTCTATCATTTAATTCACATATACCATGTCTTTAAGTTCATTTCCTAGAGACTTTTAATTTTCTTCCTGAGCTGCCTTGTTACCTTGGTTCTTCATGGCAATTATTGGATTATTATTTCTCTTCCTAGTTATCTATAGGAGTGGGTTCTGCAATAGGTTGATCAAAGAGGTCTTTCTTTTGTTCTCTGTTAGATGTTGGTAGAAAGTTTTATTTTCTCTCTGACAGCAGCCTTTTAGTCTCTCTCACACTGTAGTGTTATATTTTCTCTTCACTGCTCCGGCTTCTCACACACACAATGGGTGGATTCCCTGGAAGGCATGCTTCTCCTTTGTGAACAAATCCCCTGGGTCATGGGTCACCACCTCTGTGGGGGGATGTGGAGAGCTTCTGAAGTTCCAATGTTCTTTCTGCACCTGTTTCAGAGCCTGTGTGTTTCAATGGCTCTCTTTACTCCATCAAGGATCCGCCCAGGTAGGTGGGGACAGGGGTAGAGTGGGTTGTGAGAGGTGGCCCAGAGTAATGGCAACGACCACCAGCACAGCCAGTACTGCACCTAAGGCTTCCTCCCCTTTGCCACAACTAGTTTGGCTGCAAGTCCATGGCTGCGAGCTGCTGTTCTCAGGACTGCAAATATTGTGTTGTTTTGATCTGACACTGCTACCGTTCTGCCTCTAGCACTGGGCAGGTGGGTTTGAGGTGAGCTCTGGGAGTGTAGGGAGGGTGCAGCAAGGCTCCGTGTCTAAGCCTTCTGTTGTCTACTTGGCAGTGAGAGCTTAAACCTCTGTTTTCACCCTTTTTCCCTCAGTCTTTGTTCTGAGTTCTCTGCTATGAACATTGGGTTCAGCCATGTTATATGCTGACCCCTCAGGCGGAACTGTGGGCCATAAGTGGAGTGCTATCAGTCTGAATTCTTCCCTCTCCCACAGTTTCAGTAGCTCTGGAATGCAGGGAGCTCAGAGCTCTGAGCTAGGCCTGCTCCTGTGCCTCCGAAACCCAAGTCTCTGCTCTTCTCAATTCCATCCTCCCCTGCTCACCCAATTTGCCCACCTTTAGATGATTTCAATTGCGTTTCTCTTAGTCTTGCCTGTCTGCTGCACAGGGAGTCCTTTGTGAAATTATAGTTGTTTAATTTGTTGTAAATTCCAAGGAAGATTTCAAGAGATTCACCTTATGCTGCCATTTTTATGACTTAATCTCCTTTGCTTTTTAAAAGATTAACTCTTTGTCTTTAGCCTTTCACATTTTAATTATGTTATGATGCGCCTTGGTGTGGGTCTTTTCGTTTCATTTTGTTTGGGTCTCTTGTGCTTCCTGGGCTTGTATGTCTATTTCCTTCAGCACGTTAGAGAAGTTTCAGTCATTATTTCTTCAAATAGGTGTTCAAGCTTGCTCTCCCTCTTCTCCTTCTGGTACCCGTATGATCTAAATTTTGGTATACTCGATGTTGCCCCAGAGGCCCCTTAATCTATCATCAATGTTTTCGATTCTTTTTTCTTTGTGGTATTCCAATTGGGTGTTTTCTGTTACCTTAGTCCACAATTTGCTAATTCTGTTCTCTGCTTCATCTAATGTACTGTTTAAGTTTTCACAGAATACTAATGTATTTTTCATTTCAGTTATTATATTCTTCATCTCTGACTGATTCTTTTGTATGATTTCCATCTCCATTTGTATGTATTTTCTCTCTTTGTTGAAGTTCTCACTGAGATCATTGAGCATCTATAACTAGTGTTTTGAACTTTACATCTATTAGATTGCTTGTTTCCATTTTGTTTAGTTCTTTTTCTGGAGCTTTGTTTTGATCTTTAATTTGGGACATGTTTCTCTGTTTCCTCATTTTGGCAGTCTCTTTCTGTTTGTTTCTATGCAATAGGTAGAGCTGCTACATCTCCCAGTGTAGTAGGGTGGCCTTAAAAAGTAGATGCCCTGTGGAGCCTAGTGGCACAGTCTCACAGGTTACCTAATCTGGGTGCTCCAGGTATACCCTTTGTGTGTGTTGTGTGTTTCCTCCCTCCTGTCATAGTTGAGCCTTGATTTCTGTTGCCATGTCAATGGAAAGGATTGTCCCATAGGCTGATTTGTTGTGAGGTCTGGCCATTACTATTGTAGAGGAGCTGTTATGCTGGGGCTGGGCCTATGGAAGAGGCTTTGGTTTAGTGGGCCTCTGTTGCCTTCCAAGTCTTCCTTTGGGTGTTTTTTTTGTGGCGGTTTTGTTGTTCTCTGGTGCGGTGAGAAGCTGGCCATGGGGGGTGTTGCTACTGGGGCCTCCTGGGAGGGTCTCTAATGCATGTCAAGGTCAGCTGCTACTTGTGCCATGCCTGGGTCCACTTGCTATGTGCTACAAAGTGATCTGCAGATGGTTGCCACTTGTGATGTTCTTGGAGGTGACTGGGAGAGGCTAAGATGTGAACTGAGGCTATTTGTCACTAGTGCCAAGCTTGGGTGTGCTTAGCAAGATGTATGGGCACATCAAGGCCAGATTCTGCTTCTTTGAGATTTGTAAACATTTGAGAGGTTTTAGGAAAGTTCTCCACAAGAGGCAAGACAGGCTGTGTGTATAGAAAAGTCATTAGAAAGGGGTTGGTTGGGCCCACAAGTTGGGTGAGGTGGAGTTTCAGGGAATCACCAGGATGTGATGAATGGTGGTAGCCAGGTTGATGGAGAGTCAGATATGGTGCCTGCTTTTGTCTGCATGATGATTGGGGGTGGGTCAACAAAGGAATGGCTTCTGCCATCACTTATGGAAGCTGGCTCTCCTTCCCTCACCCTAAATCCAGACATTTCAGTTCCTCCTTATGTGTCCCTAATACCTTTCGAGCTACTGCACCCATGCTGGAGCTCAGAGCAGTGAGTCTGTCAGTGAGTAAATCTGTGCATGGACCCTTTAAGATGAAAGCCTGGGACTCTAGCTGCCTGTTGTTTCTCTCAGACACAATCTCCCCTGGTTTTCACGGACAGATGTTATGGGGCATTGTCTCTCCCCCTCACTGGAACCCTGGGCTGGGGAGACTGATGTAGGCCTGGGACACCTCATTTATCAGTGGGGAACCTCTGCAGGTGAGATATCCCTCCCAATCTTTAACTGCCACACATGGATGTGGGAGCAGCCCATTCCATGTATCTTCCCTTCCTACCAGTCTTGAGGAATCTTCTATATGTCCTTAGTTATAAGACTTATGTTCAGCAAGACTTCAAGAGATTCTCAATGATGGTTGTTCTGTAGATTAGTTGTCATTTTGAGGTGGTTGCAGGAGGAGAGCCCAACATTTACCTACTCCACTATCTTGACTGGAAGCCTCCCCTACTTTACTGGGGGAGGAGAGATTTCACTGGCTTTTAGATACAACCATAATCAAATTACTTAACGTTCCTTAATTTCCTGTTTTGAAAATTAAAGATGATGATTATTATTACGTCATCAAAATGGCGGCCTGAGGTGAGCTCTGTAAAGATCCCCTGGAATTTACAACTAATCGAACAACAATAACTCCACAAAGGACTCCCTGCACAGCAGACAGGCAAGTCGAAGAGGCCCACTACTGAATTCACCGAAAGGTGGGTGAATCGCGTGAGCGGGGGAGGAGGGAAGGTAGAAGTGCAGAGAAAGAGGCGCACGGGCGCGGGACGCAGACCTACCTCAGTGCTATGAGCTCGCTGCATCCCAGAACTGCTGGGGCTGAAGGAGAGGGAATAACTCGGACTGC
Organism: Rhinolophus ferrumequinum; assembly: GCF_004115265.2. NCBI lineage: Eukaryota > Metazoa > Chordata > Mammalia > Chiroptera > Rhinolophidae > Rhinolophus > Rhinolophus ferrumequinum. The sequence continues at coordinate 75,195,314 of NC_046284.1, read as the reverse complement.
TAGGACTCCGCTTATGGCCCACAGGGCTGAGGGGGCAGCATATAAAACGGCTGAACCCAACGCTTATGGAAGAGACCTCAGAGTAAAGACTGAGGGAAGAAGGCTGAAAATGGTGGTTTAAGCCCTCACTGCCAAACAGAGAACGGAAGCCTTAGGCACTGAGACTAGCCGCCCCCTCCCACCCTCCCAGAGCTCAACCTGCCCTCACATGCCCGGTTCTAGAAGCGGAACAGTAGCAGTGTCAGATCAAAAGAACAGAATGTTTGCTGTTCTGAGAACTGTGGACCGCAGACATAGATTCGCAGCCCCACTAGTTCTGGCAGAGGGGAGGGAGCTGTGGAAGGAGGACCGGCTGTGGTGGTGGTGGCTGCCATTGCTCTGGGTCACCTCTCACAACTCACCACACCCCTGGCACCACCTAGCTGGGCGGATCCCTGCAGGAGTAAACAGAACTGCTGAAACATACGGGCTCTGAATCTGATGCAGGAAGAGCTTTGGAACTTCAAAAGCTCTCAACATACCCACACAGACAATGTGCCCTGTGACCCAAGCGAACTATTAACAGAGGAGAAGCCTGTCTCCCAGGGAATCCCCCCATTGTGTGAGAAGCTGGAATAGTGCAGAGAAAACATAGCACTACCATGTGAGAGAAATAAAAGGCTGCAGTCGGAGAGAAAATAAAACATTCTACCAACAAGTACTGTAAAACAAAATAAAGAACTCTTCCTATCAACCTGTTGCAGAAGCCGCTCCTGTAGATGTCTAAGAAGAGAAATAATAAATCAGTAATTGCCATGAATAATCAAGACAACAAGACAGCTCAGAAAGAAAGTGACAAGTCTCCAGAAAGGAACTTAAATATATGGAAATATGTGACTTAAATGACAGAGAATTCAAGATTGCAGTTCTGAAAAAACTCAACGAGATGCAAGAAAACACAGAAAGGCAGTTTAATGAACTCAGAAACACAATCAAAGAACAACATGAGCATTTTACCAAAGAGATTGAAATTTTAAAAAAGAACCAAATAGAATTTCTGGAGATTAAGAACTCAATAGAAGAAATTAAGAACAAAATTGCCAGCTTAGGTAGCAGAGTTGACCATATGGAGGAAAGAATCAGTGACATCGAAGACAGAAACCTGGAAATGACACAGAGGGAAGAAGAAAGACACTTGAGACTTAAAAGAAATGAAAGAACTCTACAAGAACTTTCTCACTCCATCAGAAAGAGCAATATAAGAATAATGGCCATACCAGAAGGAGAAGAAAGAGAGAAGGGAACAGAGAATATATTCAAACAAATTGTTGATGAGAACTTCCCAAACTTGGGGACAGAACTGGATCCTCAATTCCAAGAAGCAAATAGAACACCGAATTACCTCAATCCCAAGAGGCCTACTCCAAGGCACATTGTATTGAAGCTGTCTAAAATCAACAACAAAGAAAGAATCCTCAAGGCAGCCAGGGAAAAGAAAACAGTAACCTACAAAGGAAAGCCCATTTGATTATCATCAGATTTTTTCAACAGAAACTCTACAAGCCACGAGGGAGTGGAACCAAATATTCAAACTATTGAAAGAGAGAAATTATGAGCCAAGAATAATGTATCCAGCAAAGATATCCTTTAGATATGAAGGAGGAATAAAGACCTTTTCAGACATACAGAAGCTGAGGGAATTTTCTAATACACGACCTGCACTACAAGAAATACTAAAGGAGTCTATTCGACCACCATCAACAGGGATAATTTGTGGCAACCAAAACATAAAAAGGGGGAGATTAAAGGCATGAACCAGAATATGGGAATGGAGAAAGTAAGCGTGCTAAAGAAAATGGTACACTCTAAATATCAAACTTTCTTTTAATAAACTTAAGGGTAACCACTCAAGAAAAATCCTGAACTGAAATACATACTGTATAAAAGAAGAAAGAAAGTAAACATCATAGAATACCACTATACAGAAATAATAGACAACAAAAAAAAAGGCAAAGAAACAATGGAGACACAGCTTTACCAGAAAACTAAAGATAGAATGACAGGAAATCGTCACATATCAATAATCACCTGAAATGTAAATGGACTGAACTCACCAATAAAAAGTCACAGAGTAGCAGATTGGATCAAAACACTAAACCCAACCATATGCTGTCTCCAAGAGACACATCTAAGCTACAAGTACAAGCATAGACTCAAGGTGAAAGGGTGGAAATTGACACTCCATGCAAATGGTACCCAAAGAAAATTAGGTGTAGCCATAATGATATCAGATGTAACAGACTTCAGGGTGAAAAAGATAACAAGACACAAAGATGGACATTTCATAATGGTAAAGGGGACTATACAACAAGAAGACATAACACTCATCAATATTTATGCCTCCAATCAGGGAGCACCGAAATATACCAAGCAACTACTAACAGAACTAAAGGGAGATATTGACCAAAACACAATTATACTAGAGGACCTAAATAAATCACTGACAGCTATGGATAGATAATCCAAACAGAAAATAAATAACGAAATAGCAGCCCTAAATGACACATTAGATGAAATGGACATAATTGACATTTATAGAGCACTTCATCCTAAAACATCAGACTATATATTCTTTTATAGTGTACATGGAACATTGTCAAGGTTAGGCCATATATTGGGACATAAAATCAGCCTCAGCAAATTTAAGAAGATTGAAATCATACCAAGCATTATCTCTGATCACAAGGCTTTGAAATTGGATATCAACTGCAAAAAGAAAGGAGGAAAAAACACAAATACATGGAGATTAAACATCATACTTTTAAAGAACGACTGGGTCAAAGAAGAAATTAGAGGAAAGATCACAAGACACATAGAAACAAATGAAATTGAAAATACATTCTACCAAAATTTTTGGGATTCAGCGAAAGCAGTTTTAAAAGGGAATTTTATATCATTACAGGCTTATCTCAAGAAACAAGAAAAATCCGAAATAAATAACCTCATGTTAACCTTAAAGAACTAGAAAAAGAAGAACAAGTGAAACCCAAGGTCAGCAGAAGAAAGGAAATAACAAAAATCAAAGCAGAACTAGATGAAATAGAGAACAAAAAGACAATAGAAAAAATTAATGTGACAAAGAGCTGGTTCTTTGAAAAGATTAACAAAATTGACAAACCTTTGGCTAAACTCACTAAGATAAAAAGAGAGAAGACACTAATGAACAAAATCAGAATCGAAAAAGGGAAAGTTATCACAGACACCACAGAAATACAAAAAATCATCCAAGAATACTATGAAGGACTATATGCCACCAAATTCAATAACCTAGAAGAAATGGACAAATTCTTAGAAACATATAGCCTTCCAAGGCTGAACCATGAAGAACTGGAAAATCTAAACAGATCGATCACCAGTAATGAAATTGAATCAGTCGTGCAAAACCTTCCCAAAAGCCAAAGTCCGGGACAAGATGGCTTCACTAGTGAATTCTATCAAACCTTCAAAGAGGATCTAAGAGCAATTCTGCTCATACTCTTCGAAAAAGGTGAAGAAGAGACAGTACTCCCTAACTCATTCGATGAGGCCAACATTACCCTGATACCAAAACCTGGTAAGGACAACATAAAAAAAGAAAACTACAGACCAATATCTCTGATGAATACAGATGCAAAAATCCTAAACAAAATTCTAGCAAATCGAATACAACAATGCATTAAAAAGTTTATTCATCACGACCATGTGGGGTTCATCCCCAGGGCACAAGGCTGGTTCAACGTCCACAAATCCATCAATGTGATACATCACATAAACAAAATAAAGGACAAAAATCATATGATTGTATCAATCGATGCAGAAAAAGCATTTGACAAGATACAACATTCATTTATGATTAAAACACTTAATAAAATAGGTACAGAAGTAAAATACCTTAACATAATAAAGGCCATATATGACAAGCCCTCAGCTAATCTCATAATTAATGGTGAAAAACTGAAGCCCTTTGCTCTATGTTCAGGAACACGACAGGGCTGTCCCCTATCACCTCTGCATTTCAACATAGTGTTGGAAGTCCTTGCCAGAGCAATCAGGCAAGAGAAAGAAATAAAAGGCATCCACATTGGGAATGAAGAAGTTGAATTATCACTCTTTGCAAATGACATAATGCTATATATAGAAAACCCTAAAGACTCCACCAAAAAGCTATTAGAAACAATCAACGAATACAGTAAAGTTTCTGGCTACAAAATCAACGTACAAAATTCCATTACATTCCTATATACTAAGAATGAAATCTTGGAAAAAGAAATATAAAAAACAATTTATTTTGCAATTGCAGCAAAAAGTATAAAATACCTAGGAATAAACTTAACCAAGGATGTGAAGGACCTATATGCTGAAAAGTATAAGACATTTTTGAAAGAAATTGAAGAAGACACAAAGAAATGGAAAGAAATTCCATGCTCATGGATTGGAAGAATCAACATAGTTAAAATGACTATATTACCCAAAGCAATATACAGATTTAATGCAATCTCCATGAAAATCCCAATGGCATTTTTTAAAGAAATAGAACAAAAATTCATCAGATTTGTTTGGAACCACAAAAGACCCCGAATAGCCAAAGAAATTTTAAGAAAAAAGAACAATACTGGAGGTATCACACTCCCTGATTTTAGTTTGTACTACAGGGCTACAATAATCAAAACAGCATGGTATTGGCAGAAAAACAGACATATAGACCAATGGAATAGAATTGAGAACGCAGAAATAAAACCACATAAATATGGACAGATAATTTTTGACAAAGAAGCTAAAACCATACAATGGAGGAAAGACACCCTCTTCAATAAATGGTGCTGGGAGAATTGGAAAGCCACGTGCAAAAGAATAAAACTGTACTGCTATCTGTCACCATGTATCAAAATTAATTCAAAATGGATCAAAGACTTAAGCATAAGACCTGACACAATAAACTGCATAGAAGAAAACATAGGTACTAAACTATGGACCTTGGGTTCAAAGAGCATTTTATGAATTTGACTCCAAAGGCAAGGGAAGTAAAAGCTAAAATAAACGAATGGGACTATATGAAACTTAAAAGCTTCTGCACAGCAAAAGAAACCATCGACAAAATAAAGAGGCAACCAACTGAATGGGAGAAGATTTTTGCAAACAGTGCCTCCGATAAGGGGCTAATATCCAAAATATACAGGGAACTCATGAAACTCAACAACAAAAATCAAACAACCCAATTGAAAAATGGGCAGAGGACCTGAAGAGACATTTCTCCAAAGAGGACATACAAATGGCAAATTGACATATGTAAAAATGCTCAACATCCCTAATCATCAGATAAATGCAAATAAAAACCACAATGAGATATCACCTCACCCCAGTCAGAATGGCTATCGTCAACAAGAGAAATAATAACAAGTGTTGGAGAAGCTGTGGAGAAAATGGAACCCTCATACACTGTTGGTGGTAATGCAGCCTGGTGCAGCCGTTATGGAAGGCAGTGTGGAGGTTCCTCAAAAATTTACGAATAGAATTACCATATGACTCAGCAATCTCTCTCTTGGGTATCTACCCAAAAAATCTGAAAACATCTATACATAAAGACACGTGTGCTCCAATGTTCATTGCACCTTTGTTTACGGTGGCCTAGACATGGAAACAACCAAAATGTCCTTCGATAGATGAATGGATAAAGAAGTTGTGGTATATATACACAATGGAATATTATTCAGCGGTAAGAAAAGATGATATAGGAACATTTGTGACAACATGGATGGATCTTGAGAGTATAACGCTAAGTGAAATAAGTCAGACAGAAAAAGCAGAGAAACATATGATTTCACAGATATGTTGTATATAAACCAAAAACAACAAAAGAACAAGACAAACGAGAAAAAAAAAAAAACTCATAGACACAGACAATAATTTAGTGGTTACCAGAGGGTAAAGGGGCTGGGGTGTGGGAGATGAGGGTAAGGGGGATCAAATATATGGTGATGGAAGGAGAACTGACTCTGGGTGGTGAACACACAATGGGATTTATAGATGGTGTAATACAGAATTGTACACCTGAAATCTATGTAATTTTACTAAGAATTGTCACCCGAATAAATTAAAATAAATAAAATTAAATTAAATTAAAAAAAAAAGAAAATTAAAGATGAACCATGCTTACAGTAAACCACATGACATAGCAAAAATTTACCCTGCTTTGGATATTAAAGGATATGTATGTTAGTCCTCGTTCTGCTATCAAGTAGCTGGTTGTTAACTCCTATTCAATTTACGTACACTCTGTGGCTCTCACTTTAGCTTCCTATGATATGTGTGGTATTTATCACCCAAAGCTGTGAAGATCTTCACCCAAACAATGAAGATCCTGGGATATTAGAAAGCACTGGTCAAAAATATGGTGATGGAATTATGGTCTTACTTGGTTCCAGGATAAATTACTTTCCACTGTCTAGCATACATTTAAATTATTGGTTATCTTACAATAAATGTGATATATGCTTAATTTTAGAAAAATGAGAACATATATACAAGCAAAAAGGAAAATAATATCCGTATAGATAACCATATTTAACTCCTTAGTATCTGTATGTCTCTCCTGATTCTTAAAAAAAGAAAGATATAATTACTTTTCTTCCACAGAAATGAGATCATACCATATATTATTTAATACACTGTTTCATTACCGCTTAAAACCTTAGCATGATTATGTATCTATTTCAATAGAGAATTTGGTGCCCTGATATTTTTAATGGCTTCATGGTTTTCCATTGTTTGAAATTACCATAATTATTAAGGGTTTTTAAATTGTTACCAACTTTTTGTTCTGAGGTGAATAACATTTTTACATGCCCTTTATGTGCTTTGTAGTGTGGTTTGCATAGTTAATCCTTTCTGTTAAAAAAAGACACGTAGTATTAGATCATTCCTTACTTATAATCTTATATCTCAAACTCATGTTATTCATGTTGTCTCTGCAAAATAGAAATGTTTATTATCATCTAGACTTTATATCTGGTAGTTTGACAGCAGCTCTGTACAAAATAAATGATTAGGCTTTGTGCTATATGAGACAAATGCCAAACAATGCAGCCCATTGATCACAACTGCTTGCTCTTCTCCAGTTCTCAAAGCCCTCAAAAAAAGAAGTCAAAAGCTTGAGAAGCACAACTTGACAAAGATGGAGATAATTCAGAAAAGATCCAAAATCAGTGCATAGCTTAATTTTAGTGGCTAAGGCAAGATTGAGAGTGTGTTTTGTCCATTGAGGTTGTGAAACCTGGTGAACAGAGCACTGCCAGAAGTCAGGAAGGGAACTTCTAGTTCCAACTCAGATGCTAATTTACTATAAGACCTGCAACAAATCACTTCCCTTTTCTGGGACTTGGTTCCATCATCTGATAAATGAAGTGGGTGGTAATGATAGGTGGTCTTATGAGCTCCCTGGCTTGAAAAGCCTCAGAATCTCTTAAGGGCGCAATGTGTGTGTGCTTAGGCAATATGTGTGAGCCTGAGAAGAATGTAGGCCTAGAGGGTCAGAATTTGATTAAGGAAGGCAAATTTTGAGAAGTTGCAAAAGATTAGAGAGTGACTCAGTCTTTCAATAAAAGTGGCAAGAATCTTATTACTTGAGTCATGCCAATCTGGACTTCAGAGAATTGTGGCAGATCTCTAATCTCTATCTCTCTGTTTCTCTTCTGTTATGCAACTCTATAGCCAGTCACTACACGCAGCATTTCTGGTACTTTTTTTGGCAGGGTGGAGAGGGTGTTGCATTTTTGTTTAGCAAAGGTAGGGCAATAGGGTAGAACCTACCTGGAGTTCAGAGGAATATCTAATAAAATATCTCATGTTATCTTTTGGGACAAACTGGTGAATTTTGGACTACAAGAAACTGCAGATGGGGTGGGGAGTGTGTTCATGACTGATTAAATAATTGGATGTAAAGAGTTGATTTTAATGGAAATATATCCACTGAGATAAACCTCCAACGTGATGTGTCAGGAGGTTCTGTCCTTGGCCCTGTCCTAATTTAACATTTTCATAGCTGACTTAAGTGAGGGCATAGATAATTTGGTGATTGAACACACAGATGATGCAAAGCTGGGAGGGAGAGTTAATATATTTAATCACAGAAACAGGATATAAAAAGTCATCTTTATATGGACTTTTACTGTGCTTGACTAATGTGCATGGTGAGATAGGCAACCAACTGAGGGTAGGAGTCAGAGGTTCTTTGCTTTAATCATTTAAATATATATATATAGTTGACATACAATATTATATTAGTTGCAGGTGTACAGTGATTTCAGGTGAATAGTGATTAGACATTTATATAACTTGTGAGGTGATCAACCTGATAAATCTAGTACCCATATGACATCATACATACTTATTATAATATCATTGACTATATTCCTTATGCTGTACTTTACATCCCTATTACCATTCAGAGGTTCTTCATCATTGTTATTCATTATATCAGTTTACCTCCAGGATAGTTAGGTCAGATAGTCTTCTGGCAAATGCAAAACACACCTCTGTGTGTGTGTGTGTGTGTGTGTGTGTGTGTGTGTGTGTGTGTGATAAGCTTCTTTAGGTCTGGGTTATTTTACCAGATAGGAATTAATCTCCTGAGCTAGATAATTTTGTATAGTTAAAATTAGTAATTTGACTTTTTCTTTGGATTTCTGACAAGGAATTGCCCATTGCTTAATAATTTGGGGGAAATATTTTGTAGTGCCAGATAATGGCACTGTCTGTTTAACGAAAATAATAAAATTCTGGAAATCAGTGTTTATATTTCATTAATTCCTCAAGATGGGAGCTTATTATGTCTAAAACCCTGTACTAAAAACTGTAGAAGAACAAAAGTTCTTCCTTCTAGTACTTTCAAGCATGTGTATAGGGACAATCAAGTGTTTGCAAAAATTATTTCCATGCTACATGGTGATGAGTAATAGGGCCAGATGAGAGGCACTGAAAATATAGCAGAAACCCTGGGAAGGGAGAGGGGAGAGGTAGTGATGATATGTGATCTGGGATGGTTAGAGAAGTCCTTCTGGAAGAAGTGGGAGCTTGATCTTAATTTGAGTCAAATTACTGAGGAACTCTGCTATATATAACCTTTTACTCTGGGGGAACTTTGGGCATTATGGAACCTTGTAATACTTACACAAGATGACACAGGAAAAATGGAGAAAGGAAGAGTCACAACCTGGAACTACTTACAGGCCTGTCTACCAGGCCTAATGTGAAGGTATATTTTAGAGCATTTCTGTTTGTTCCCTTTCTGTAGAAAAGGGAACCACCTACTGTTCTGTGTCTATAGATGCTCTGTTCTGCTAATCATGGAATGAGAATACCCCTTGGCTCTGTGACAGGGAGAAAAGAGCAGGTGCCAGAGTTTAGGTATTGAAATAGACCAAGGGTCTATTCATCAGTCAATCATGCACCAGTGTCAGATCCTCAAGGACAAACAAGTCAACTAAGAGCTAACAGCTGCCAACAGTCCCTTCCCCAGCAATTCGAGGATACTTCTAGCTATGAGCTTTCTATGCCCCAGGTATTATATTGTCAGGGCAAGCCCCTACTGCCTGCCAAACATTTCACTTCAGCAAAAATTATATCATTGGGAAAATGTTGAGCTCTGAAACGAGTAGTAGTAAGTGAATTTTAAGAAACTAGCTACTTAATATGTTTTAACCACGGAAGTATTTCTGGAAGGATCATGGCTATGGGTTCCTAAACCTGAGATAGCACTCTGTTTCAGAGTTTCATATTTTCAGGCTCTCCCATGTTTGCCACCCTGGGCCTGGCTCCTTACCCCCAACTCCTTGAAATCCCATACTTAATTCCCTCCTGTGCCCTAGTGGAAATAGTCTGGAAACAAGAGTCCATAAATGTGGGTATTAGTTCTGGCTTTATCACTGGTCTTCAGTTTTCCCATCTGAAAAATATGAGTGCCTAGATCATAGTGTGTGTAGTTGTTTTTTTGTGAAAACTGCATATGGAGGTTAAAGGGCTGCACAGATACAAGGTGATGTTATTATTTTAACTCTGTTGTGGAAGCTGGGAACATTTGGAAACTGCTTTTCCTTGAATAATGAGTCTGAAAAAAGCTTGCTTCCAGATTAAAAGTCTTCACCCTCAGGGAAAGCCCTATTCTTGTTTATTGTCTGTTTTTTGTGTTCATGCCCTCCTTCTCTCTCTCTCTCTCTCTCTCTCTCTCTCTCTCTCTCTCTCTCTCTCTCTCTCTCTCTCTCAGAAGAAAAGATAAAAGGAAGAAGAAAAAAGCTGAGCGTCATAGATACACAGAGAACTTTCAAATTTCATATCATATCCTTAAGACTCTTACTCTAACTTGAACTTCAAATTTTAATCTATTTTAATTATTTGTATATGTTCATGTATGTATAGGCTGCCTCCTTTCATAGAGGATTTGAGGCAGCCAAGTTTTGACTTGTTTAAAACCTTAGGTGGTGTTCAAGCCAATGAAGACTGCATTCCTCAAGTTTTCAAAGGAAAAACAAAAAGTTGCTAAGTTATGCAGTAAAATTAGAAGAATCATTTTTTCCAGATTACACAAAAAGTTATTAACAGCAGTGATTCAGATATTTCCTGTGAAATATGCTATGAGTAAATTCATTAAAGACCTTTGTATATTGAAAAGTTTACCCACTGCTTATATCTAAATATGTCACAAGGAATAATAGCTAAATGTATCACAGGGAATCAAAACAATTTTGCATTGGTGCCATTCAGCTACACAGAAAACTCTGTGAGAATCTCTGGTTGGAGTTTCTACCATCATGTAAGTATAACATCCATTTAAAAAAAAAAGTCTGAAATAGAAGTATTGAGCATGTTTGTAACTAATTCCTATAAACATGTGTACAAGGCTAGTTGGGAAGAAACATATGTAACCAAATTGTTAACAGATGGGAACATGACTTTTGCCTTCCATTTTTGTACTCATTAATAAGTCTTGTTACTGACCATTGTTAGCAGATTTGTGTGTGTGTGTGTGTGTGTGTGTGTGTGTGTGTGTGTGTGTGTGTCTGTGTTCTTTCTGACTGGATTCTAAATTGATTGAGGGCAGGATATCACGTTTTTTATCCTGCATATCCCTATCATTTGTTCTGTAATTATTGCCGATTAAAGGTGGTATTTTCTTATTTGAAAACTCTAAATAGTATAGCTAATCCTACGATCTCTGGTCAGGGTTATAATTTAGAGTTTATGTGTTACAGTTCTGTTTTGTTTGGGTAGTCTGACTTTTAAAAGAAATATTAACTTGGTCTTACCATAAAATAATCCTAAGCATTTCCTATTTTTGTATAAGGGCTCCCATGATTCAACTTGACAACTGTAAACAGCATAGATGCACCATCTTTAGTTCAGGTGATCAGATTTCAGGTTGCTTTTGACAAGTTAAACTTGTGTATTTTTCTGTGGTGTGGTTGGGAGTGATTTGGTTCTACATCTTTTTGAGGTGATGGGTAACTTGACATTTGCACACATTCACTCATACAGGGGTCTTTGAAGTGGTATTCCTGGCCCAGATTAGGGGAGATGGCTGTCTACAGGGTTCTGAACAGCAGTTGTCTTACTCAATTTCCTGTTCTAACCCAGTTCCCTCTGAGTATTATTAAATAAGGAATCCCTGTTTTGTTGTACAGCAGCATAAAGTGTTATGACTTGACCAAGATTATCTATGTTGACTTTTTGTGCTAGGGAGAAGCTTCTGTTTTTTTTTTTTTGTTTGTTTGTTTTTTTTTTTGTTGTTGTTTGTTTGTTTTTAATGGAAACAAAGAATTGGGCCTTGCCTTAAAAATGAACAAAGGAGGGAAGGGACAAAATAAAGTATGGTCGATAGAAAGTATCTCAGACATGACATGCCCAAGGTTGTCTTTTGTGATCCAATTCCTTTTGAACAAAATGAGAAGGGATATTTTTCCTGGGCATTTATTTACATTTTTGTTATCTTTATTTTTTTAGGCATCCTGCTTTCAGTATTTCATATTGTACCCAGTGCCCTTATCTTTATTAAATTTATAATCTGCTTTAAGTAGAGCCCATGTCTTTTCATCTATCTATGACCAGTACCTAAACATTACCTTGCACATAATGGGCACTTTATACATATTTACTGATTTATAGTGCATTGAAATCCTCTTTTCCCTTCTTCAGTAGACTTGGAATTTATACAATCAGGTAAGGGCAAGGTGGAACTTATGCCATAACAGGGATCTTTACTGATTTTACTCAAATTAGATACTGATAAAATTTTGTGCACTGTTATAGATTGAGCAGAGAGAGATGTTTTAGGAAAGGGGAACTTCTTGAGCCACTCTTTAACCAAATCACATGGGTTGTTACTAGAGCTACCAAAAAGCTTCTGAAACACTACCAAATGGAATATCAGGCACTGTGATACTTAGAGAGCTTGAGGAGTTGTTTGCATGACAAAAGAAAGAGAAATTTCTAGAGATCCTGAAATCATATTCCTTATCTGATGCTTACTCTGCCTATACGTGGGTTGGCCTTGTTCTCAGGGGCCTTAAAAGAAACAACAATAGAACTGCATTTTTAAAATTTGTAAGCATCTCAACAAAGCTAAACCAATGCTGGAGGAAACCAATTTTATAGATATCTTGAGTTTCCTTTTTATTCTCACACAGTGAAAGTGACAGACTACCCCTTAAACCTTTGGGTAACAAGAAGAGAAGAAGGAAAAGGTCTGTAGGAGATCTGCAATGTAGAGGAATCATAGGGAGAATATTTCCATGTCTATGCGATGTAATGTGAGAGGTGTCACTGAAGACTTCTCTGACTGCAAATATCTTTCTCAGACTTGCCAGAGTTCCTGAAATTCAGTAGCATTAATTTTAGAGGCTATATTAACACACACGCTGCCTCTCGAGAAGGCTAGTGCTAAAATGTAGTGTTAGCCAGGGAAGAGAACCCATGAACACATTACTGTAAGTTAAGCAGTTAGATAAGTTGTCTGTCTGCATGCCTATGCCATTACCAGAGATGTTTGAAAGTTACGAATGAGATTCAAGTGGCCAAATTTCACTAGGAAAAACATAGGGATATTCATTGTCTAGTGAAGGCCATGAATGGGAATTCCGGTGATTTTCTTTCTCTTTTTTTAAATTAAATTTTATTGGGGTGACAATTGTTAGTAAAATTACATAGGTTTCAGGTGTACATTTCTGTATTACATCATCTATAAATCCCATTGTGTGTTCACCACTCAGAGTCAGTTCTCCTTCCATCACCATATATTGGATCCCCTTTACCCTCATCTACCACCCCCTTCCCCCCTTACCCTCTGGTAACCACTAAATTGTCTGTGTCTATGAGTTTTTGTTTCTTCATTTTTTTGTCTCGTTCTTTTGTTGTTTTCAGTTTTATATACCATGTATCAGTGAAGTCATATGGTTCTCGACTTTTTCTGTCTGACTTATTTCACTTAGCATAATAATCTGAAGATCCAACCTTGTTGTTGCAAATGGCACTATTTCATTTTGTCTTATGGCAGAATAGTATTCCATTGTATATAAATCTGACCTAATCAATACTGACTTAACAAGGCTGGAAATGGAGATGTTAAATAAAATACATTTATCCAACTGTATCATAACTTTGACTCCTCAATTGACTGTCTCTCTCACTGATCTGTAAATTTGGTAAGGGCAGGAGCAGGTCTTGTTTGTCTTGTATACTACCTTATCTCTAGTGTCTAAAACAAAGTAGGCCTTTATGAAATGTTAGTTAAATGAATGAATTTTAGTGACTGGATGAAAAATGAAATGTATGTGACATTCACAGGTAGCAACTTTTGGGGGACATTTTACCTTGGGCATGGACATAGATAAGGATGAAGATTTTATATTGTTTACTAAAAATATATGGAATCTTTGGTAATAGAAAAACTCTTGTACTTACCAAAATTTTATTTTCTTTACTTACTAGATTTTTCCTGCTGCCTCAGCTACTGATAGTTACTGGAATGATGTAAATATATAATGCTTTTCTGCTTTGTAAATTTCCAGAAACTCTTCTCTAAATTATTTCCGACAGGGTGCTAACTTCTCAAAATGCATGCTGATGATGTACTTGATAGAAATTAGTGAAGAATTAGTGAAGAGGGGTACCCAGGAATAGTCCAGAATGAAGGTACAGGGAGAAGTTGACAGTGGCAGTGTTGAAATCATTGCTACTATGGGTCTATAGTGCTTATCACCCTGCACTGCAATTATTTGTATACTTCTCTGTCTCCTCTGTGGGACTTTGGCCTCCTGGTTAGCTAGACAAGGTCTCATTCATCTTCATATCTTTACTATTTAGCACAGCTTTTCTCACTGCCACATAAAGGTACATGGCAAAAGTGTGCTGAATGAATGATTAAGGAACCTAAAGAGATGTCCTTCAATATTCATTCAGTCATCACAATTTACTGAATACTTATTATGTATTTGCCATTATAATAGTCACGCATAATGAGATCTTTTCCTGCCCACAAGGGACTCAGTTTAGAGAGGTACAAGTAAATGAATAGTTGTAAATCCATGAATAAGTGCAGTGGTTTGATATACATGGGGTATTACAGGAGCACAAAAAATGGTGTACCTAATTAACAAAAAAAATGGTGTACCTAACCCATCCTGGAAGAGGTGATGAAGAATTTGATATTTTTCATTATAAAGTTCTACTCTAAAGACTATTATTAAACATTACATGAATCATTTGTTGCCAACCAATATATTGTCGCTAATATGAGAAAGATTCTAGGGCACACATGACAAATAGAAACAACTCAATGTTTTAAAACATTTACAGCCTTACTAACTTTATAAGATTATAGCCCCCTAAAATTAGTCAATTATGATTACAGTACCATTAATAATAACAGTCACCTTGGAGGGTAAGCTTGGGTTTTAGGGAATGAGGATTAGTGACTCAGGTGAAGAATAGGAAGAAAAAGATTTCAAGGGGAGGAGCCAGTGTAAATAGATTAATGTAGGAAAAAAATAGCACCCTGTGTGTGAATCTATAAGCCTTTGTGTGTTGAAGTGTAGTTTGAGCTAGAGGGTGATGAGATCAGTCAGGAGAAGTAGACAATGGAGATCATGAAGTACCATGCTTAAGAGCCTAGGTTATACCTCTTAGGGCAAGAAAACCAATGAGGGATTTTCATCAGTGAAGTTATCTGATCGTGTTTTTACTATATCAAAAACAACTCACATTTATGTAGCCCTTACTATGCCTGGCATAGCTCTATGGGCTTTATTTATATAGTAACACAATCAATCCTCACAGTATCCCTATGAGCTAGGTACTTTTATTATTTGTAATTTAGAGGTGAGGGAAGATTAAGAGTCATGGGAAGATTAAGTAACTTATCCAGCATTACACATTCAGTAAATTATAGAGCCAGCATTTGAACTGTGGCAGTCTAGCTCCAGTGTACATATACTTAACCATTTCACTTTAAAGATTAAGAGGCAAGTTTGGAGATCATGAGACCAGATAGGAAGCTGTTGCCATGATCCAGGTGTGAGTTGATTAGGTCCTGAACTAGGGCAGTAGAAGTAAATATGGAGAAGACAGAAGAGACAAAGGACAAATTTAGAAAGTCTCTACCGCATAAAATCGGCAAGGCTTTGAATATGAGCCTGGATAGGATAGTAAAAAAGAAGGTAGAGTCAGAAGTGACTTGCAGGTTTCTCTGTGTTGAAGTACCTTTAAGATATCCAAGTAGAGAGATCTAGCAGGCAGGTGGCTCTTTGGTTCTGAAGCTTAAAAGGGGGATCTCAGCTGAAGATAGAGAATTGTATAAAAATGTGTAGATAGGAAAACGAAATGTACTGATGATGGAATGCCAGGGAAAATTAACATTTTAGGATCAAGTTAAGATCAGGAGTCAATGAAGGAGGCAGAGAACAAAATGTTAGAGACATGAGAATGTGGCATCATGGAAACCAAGGACATATAAATTATCAACATGGCAGGCAAAATCATGAGTGTCAAATACAGCAAAGAAATCCATTAATAAAAGGATTTAAAAGATACACTGCATTTGGCAAGTGAATAGCAGCCTTAGTGAAAGGAGTGCCATTGCACTATTGGGGGTAGAAGCCAGACTGCATAGATTGAAGAGAGAATGAAAGATGAGAAAGTGGTGACAAACTTTTATGAAGTTTGATGGTTTCATAGAGGAGAGAGGGGGAGGTAATATGTAGAGGCTGTAGGGACATAGCAAATTTCTTGTTTGTGTTTATAGATTGGAAGAGAGTTGAACAGGCTTATAGGTTGAAGGAGTAGAAGGGGATATCTGATGGAGCAAGGAGGAGGATAAAGGAGACACAGCCAATGGTGAAGTTGAGGTAGAATTGGTTTGAGTGGAAGGAAAACAATCTGCACATTTAAGAGCAGGGACAAGAAGGTAAAGATTGATATGGATGCAGATAGTTTGTTAGGTGGGAGTGAATGTTTATGGAAGTTGAGGAAGATAAGAGGGATTTAACTTTTCAGATTAATTTTACCACTTTCTTTAAGACCTCTACTTAATGGTATGGTCATTCTGGCAAACATTATTGAGATTCCTCAAATTAAACATTGAACTCCCAAATGATCCAGAAATCTCACTTCTGGCTATATATCTAAAGGAAATGAAATTCCTATCTTGAAGAGATATCTGCACTCTCATGTTCATTGCAGCATTATTCTCAGTAACCAAGATATAGAAACAATTTAAGTGTCCCTCAATAGATGAGTAAAGGAAATATTTTCACACAGAGAGACTGTCATGTACTACCACCTGTTATTTTGTAACTTTTCCTGTAAAGATCTTTGAAAACTGTATTATAATTTCCACAACTATAGCCTTAAGGAAGACTGTTTTCTCCTGATTTTAGCCTTGAGGACCTGATGAAATTAAGGTGAAGTTTTAAATCAGTCTTTGAGTGAGTTCTCCATTGTATCAGGTATTTGAGAACACTCTTGGGAGCAAGAGAATACATCTTAATTATCTTTGCATCCCCTATGGAACTTACTTTTATGTTATAAAAATCCTAATTGGTGCTTAATAAATGTTTCCATGAAAGACACCATCAACTCAAGCACCTGCCAACTTCTTGTATATATAAACTATACTTTTCTTTTTACTCCCTGTCCTCAACCTGGTGTGATAGTAAATTGACTTTGACACGTTCTGGGAATGTAGGTGCTCATTAAATTGTCCCTGAGTGTGTATAGTACTTCCTGTTGACAGCTAATGCCCTACTCCTTTTGAGAATAGATCCAGCATTGCCTAGTGGATTTGGTTGGGAGTGGGCTTACTATGACACAAGAATGATAATCAGTGGCCCTATATTCCAAGACTACCCACTGAGATTCTGATCCAAATAGATTATTTAAAGGCATCATTCAGGGCCGGACTGGTGGCTCAGGCGGTTGGAGCTCCATGCTCCTAATGCCGGAGGCTGCCAGTTTGATTCCCACATGGGCCAGTGAGCTCTCAACCACAAGGTTGCCGGTTCGACTCCTGGAGTCCCACAAGGGATGGTGGGCTCCGCCCCCTGCAACTAAGATTGAACACGGCACCTTGAGCTGAGCTGCCTCCCACAGTATTCAAAATCAATACTGTGAATAGAGCCATAAAACTTTTCAAATATCTTAGTATTTCAGTCTTCGTTATTTCGGGAATAATTTCCCCGCTTTGAGCATCTGGAGTTAATATCCAGTTAATCATGGGCATCATTTATCAGAGACAAATAGGGGGAACATTTAGCCTTTTTTGAGGCTGCTTAATGGTTAGTAATTATTACCTACATGTATATGAAAAGTGGTGGTGTGGGATATTGGGAGATAGGGGAAGGTTTGCCTGTAAAATCAGCTCCTTAAAAAGGCTGCTTGAGGACTTGGCTAATATGCACTTTGACCAGAGAGGAAGAATGGACAATGTGAGTTTCTTTTCCACAATAGGAGAAATAAAAGTGCCTTAAGATTTTTGCCTTAGGGAGAAGCACTAAAATGTAAATATATCACATGAGATTTGGAAACAGATTCAATAAATACCTTGCTTCGTGGGATAGTAAAATTACCTCAGTTATTTTAGAAGTAATAATAAAATAGGTATTAAGGACTTGAAGAGTTGAAAGAAAAGAAAAATACAAATTTTGACTCTTTTTTACTCTTTGAGTATTGACATCCCAGTCAATGACCCCACATTAATAAAAAGAGTCCAAGTGTAAGCTCCTGTTAACTC
The DNA here is from genome assembly GCF_004115265.2 of Rhinolophus ferrumequinum. Taxonomy (NCBI): domain Eukaryota; kingdom Metazoa; phylum Chordata; class Mammalia; order Chiroptera; family Rhinolophidae; genus Rhinolophus; species Rhinolophus ferrumequinum. Next base: position 75,177,025 of record NC_046284.1, on the reverse strand, counting down.
TTAGGTAAAGGATCTGTTAGGACAGAATGAACAAAAGTTTGATAGACAAGCCTGAATTCCATGGTTCCATCACTTCTTAGCCATATGTGACTTTGGTCAAGTTACTTAACTTCTGTAAGCTTTAGTTTCCTCATCTGTAAAATGGAGGTAATAGTACCTATACCTCACAGAGCAGTTTAAAATATTAAAATAAATCATGAAAATAAAGTATTGAGCACAGTGCCTGGCACATATGAGGTGTTCAATAAATGATAATTCCTTTCCTTCTTCCCTTTCCTCACTCAGTTTAGTTGCAAAATTTCCTATGTCCAGTAGTTTAAGATCCTCAGTGATGTTTCTTTGTTCTTTGGAAATGAGATTTGCAGGACTCAAACCAAAAATTGCAAAGTGGTGGTTGGGCTTTGTCTGGTCTACATGGTGTTAAAACAAAACACCAAGCAAACAATTTTTGAATTAATTGCCCACATTAAAAATGTGAGTCATCTCACCTAGGAGTCTGACTTCTGGATTTTGACATAATGAAAAGGTATGACAGTACTATTTAATGGCTATAATAGGCTGGAGCTGATTATGAACTGTTCCCTGCAGGTAGGGTATCACTCATTTAGATTGGTTTTCTGGAATTTGAAGGCATTTAAATTTGTAACGCCTATGAATGTTCTCACCTAGTCATACATCTTAGGAACAAAAACAAACAACCTGATGAAAAATGGGCAGAGGATCTGAATAGACATTTTCCCAAAGAAAACATACAGATGGCCAACAGCTACATGAAAAGGTGCTCAACATCACTAATCATCAAGAAAATGCAAATAAAAAACACAATGAGCTATTACCTTACACCTGTAAGAATAGCTATTATCAAAAAGACAAGAAATATTAATAACAATTGTTGGTGAGGATGTGGAGAAAATGGAACTCTCATTCACTGTTAATAAAAATGAAAATTGGTGTAGCCACTATGGAAAACAGTGTGGAAGTTCCTCAGAAAATTAAAAATAGAACTACCATGTAATCCAGAAATTCCAATTCTGGATATTTATCCAAAGGAAACAAAAACACTAACTTGAAAAGATATCTGCACCTCCATGCTCATCACAGCATTATTTACAATAGCCAAGACATGGAAACAACTTAAGTGTCCATCAATGGATGAATGGATAAAGGATGTATATGTATAAAGATTACATACACGAGGGGTGACAATTAAGTTCGCAAACACATCCTAGAAAAAGTGCTACATACCTCATTGCTGAATATCACTATAGTCACCTTCGAAGTACTCCCCTTGAGAAGCTATGCATGGATGCCAGCACCTAGTCCGCCCTTCAATGCAATTTTGGAACTCTTTTTCTGGAATGGCCATCAGAGCTGTCGTCGTATTACCCTGGATGTCGTGAATGTCATCAAAATATCTTCCTTTCAATATTTCCTTTATCTTTGGGTAAAGAAAGAAGTCATTGGGAGCCAGATCAGGTGAGTAGAGAGGGTGTTTCAATACAGTTATTTGTTTATTGGTCACAAACTTCCTCACAGACAATGCCATGTGAGTTGGTGTACTGTTGTGATGAAAAAGCCATGAATTGTTGTCGAAAATTTCAGGTTGTCTAACTTTTTCACGCAGCCTTTTCAGCAATTCCAAATAGTAAACTTGGTTAACTGTTTGTTCAGTTGGTACAAATTCATAATAAATAATACCTCTGGTATCGTTGCAACAAGTTCGCAAATTTAATTTTCCGACCTCTTGTGTGTGTTTTTGTGTGTGTGTATGTAGTGTATATATACATATATGTATACATATATATATATATGTATATATATATATATGTATATATATTCTCAAATATTCAAATACTAGTCAGCCATAATAAAGAAGGAAATCTTGTCGTGGACCTTGAGGACATTATGCTAAGTGAGATAAGTCAAACAGAGAAAGACAAATACTGTATGATCTCACTTATATTTAGAATCTTAAAAAAATAACTGAAGTTATAGATACGGTGAAAAATTGGTGGTTGCCAGAGGTGGGGGATAGGCAAAATAAGTGAAGGTGGTGAAAAAGTACAAACTTCCAGTATAAATAAATAAGTCCTGGGGATGTAATATACAACATAATGACTACAGTTAACAGTACTGTATTGTATATTTGAAAGTTACTAAGAGAGTACACCTTAAAAGTTCTCATTATAATTAAAATATTTGTAACAAAGTAATCTTGGAAACAATGATGATTTTAAGCAGCTTTGGTATCAGGAGCACACTGCATACATGTCCCAGGGATGGAGCTATTAGTGGCAAATATAACCAAACATAGTTAACCTTAGCAGCTTAGAATTTTGAGATACTTATAAGGGGCATAAGATGTTTATATAGCTTTCTTCTGAAGTAAAAGTTCCTTCACAATACCTCTCTTTAGGTTTTGTATTAACTCAGAATCCTCAATTTACCTTCTAGTATTTAACATGACAAATCACTAAGTGAAAGTTGACATTCACTATCTCCTCACTAATATTTCCAACTAATTTAATGAGAGAGGTCAGAGAGGGACAGGGAGAGGGAGAGAATGAGAGGGAGAGAATGTAGGGAGAGTGGGAGGGGTGGGGTGCTATTTGAATTGTGCCTTCAATGTTTCACAAGGAGGCTCAATACATCAATGATGTTTTGAATATCTACCTCATGTGAGGCTCATGCTAGTGCCATGAAGTTAGACATTGTAGATGGCATAAAGCAGGATTCAGACAAGCAGAGAGGATGTTTCTGGAATACTATTTTTCAAATGTGAAGTATTCCAATGTGAAGAATTATTTTCAGGGTGTAGAACAACTAATTAGTAACTCTGACCAGTGCTTCTGCTTAGAGGAAGGAGGGACACTTCCGTTTCAGATTTTCTTTCAATTTGTTTATTTCACATAAAGAAACTTTATTTTAAAACATCCCATCACTTTTTTTAGTGCATTAACTAAAAAGAAGAATCCTATCCTACCCTGTTCAAAGTTTTTTTTCTTGTGCTACTATGTATACCCATCTTAGCAGGACAATTTCTTCTAGTTCTTTCTTAAGCTAAATAATCAAAAGAGTAAAATCAAACACGAAAAAGGACATCAATCTATGCATAAAAAACATTGAAATAGAAAACAGATTTTGCCTTTGCCATCAATTGCCACCATAAGTAATTTCATGTGGCGGCATGACCTACTATGAAACCAGGTCTAACCAGGAGAAAGCTATTAGCATGCTAGCTTGGTAAAACATTGAATTACTTGAACCAAACCACAGTGTTAAATAACTTTAAGTTTTTGTTTATATACAGTTTTATATCACATTTTTTTTCTACTCTACTACAGGAATCCTGCCCAATTTAGTGCTTTTACAAATCAAGATCATATGAAAGATTTCCGAAGGCACCTGGCATTCAAGTATATCCAGTATCTAGTCCTACCTTCTACAAACATCATCATCTGTCTGTTGGGGTTGTTTGCCAGTCTGTATGTCACACTGACACTGATGTCACCTTCTGTATCCAGAAAATCCACTGCAGGGTTTATTTGTAACATAGCTAAGGCAGACATTTTAGTTGGCTATAGCATCTTTTCTACCATTATTCAAGATGTGATAAAGAGAGAAATATCTTCTTTTCGATCAACCTTGAGGCAGAATTTTCAGATTGCAAATATACATGTCAGTTCACTTTTACTCAGCTGTGTCAGCCTTGAGGCCTTTCTGATCACTTTCCTTCCAGTGGAAACACACCACATAAGGACAGTTAGAAGTGCCAGGATGGCTTCTAAAGTAGGCTGGATTACTGTAACTACTGAATGTTTTCTTTATCAGATGGAGTGCCTCAAAGACCTTGGCATTTCTTCTCTTAGCATTCACAAGCAAGTTTTGTTGTTGCTAAATTTCTGTTATGGAGACACAAAGCTACTGAAATCACTTATTTACCCAATTGGACTACTTTTAAGGATCTTCAATGTTTATCTTTTTTATAAAATGTACTTCAGAGCATTATCTTGAAACAGCCTCTGACAGTTAACTGTATGCATCAACTTTGCTAGGCTATGTTACCCAGTTGCTTAGTCAAACACTAATTTAGATGTTGTTGTGAAAGTTGTTTTGTAGATATGATTTACATTTATCATTAGTTGTCTTAAAGTAAAGGATCATCCTCAATAATGTTGGTGGACCTCCAATCAGTTGAAGATCTTAAAAACAAAAACTGAGATTTCCCGATGAAGAAGAATTTCTGCCTCAAGACTGTAAGATCGAAATCCTGCTTGAATTTCCAGGCTGGTTGCTTGCCCTACAGAGTTTATAATCAAGACTGAAGCATTAATTCTTGTCTGAAATTCCTGTCTGCCCTACAAATTTTGGCTTCCCAGAAACCACAATCATGTAAGTCAATTATTTAAAAATGAAAATTGAAAAATAATACAGATGGCCAATAGACATGAAAAGATGCTCAACATCACTACTCATCAGAGAAGTGCAAATAAAAACAACAATGAGATATCACCTCACATCAGTTAGAATGGCTATCATCAACAAGACAAATAATAACGAGTGTTGGAGAGGCTCTGGAGAAAAAGGAACCCTCATACACTGTTGGTGGGAATGCAGATTGGTGCAGCCGCAATGGAAGGCAGTGTGGAGATTCCTCAAAAAATTAAGAATAGACTTAACATATTACCCAGAAATCTCTCTCCTGGTTATCTACTCAAAAAAAATCTGAAAACATTTATCCATAAAGATATATGTGCTCTGGTGTTCATTGCGGCTTTATTTACAGTGGCTAAGATATGGAAACAAAAGAAGTGTCCTTCGATAGGAAATTGGATGAAGAAGATGATTATATAATATGTAATGGAATGATACTCTGCCATAAGAAAAGATGAAATAGTGCCATTTGTGACAACATGGATGGATCTTGAGATTATTATGTTAAGCGAAATAAGTCAGATAGAAAAAGTTGAGAACCACATGACTTCATTGATTTGTGGGATATAAAACTGAAAGCAACAAAGGAACAAGACAAACAAATGAAGAAACAAGAACTCATACACACAGACAATAGTTTAGTGGTTACCAGAGGGTAAGGGGAACGGGGTGGTAGAAGAGGGTAAAAGAGATCAAATATATGGTGATGGAAAGAGAATTGACTCTGGGTGGTGAACACACAGTGTGATATATAGATGATGTATTACAGAATTGTACACTTGAAACCTATGTAATTTTACTAACCATTGTCACTCCAATAAATTTTAATTAAAAAAAAAATGTATGTAGCCTATTGGTTCCGTTTTCTTTTTTTTCTTTTTTCTTTTTTTTTTAGGAACCCTGACTAATGCTGGTTTGGGTACTAAGTGTCATTCTGGAGAAATGGAATCTTAAAGATAAGTTTTATGATTTGGCAGGGACCAAGTGGTGGTGCTTAATTGCCAAAGACAAGGTGGCTAGGGTTGCCATAATGAATGTACAACAGAGTCAAAGCAGTACTCAGAATAATCTGACTCACAGAAACTCATAGCTAGTTCATCATGGTGTCCCTAGCAGAGAAATAAGTGAGCAGTCTACTAAATTTTTCTTTAATCTGTATAAGCAGAAGAGTTCTAAAGTCAAGTAAACAGAAGTCTAATTGTTTTGAATCATCAAATCAGAGAGACTCAGTCTCTTAATTCTCAGACTGAAGCCAGTTTAACTACCTAGAATGGCTTGAATAAAGAGGACAGGTCCCCTTGAGAAAGGAGACACTGTCAAAAAATATACTGTTAATCTTCCTTTCAGCCTTCCCCAAGGAACCTATGGCTTTTACCAGGATGGTTGTATTGGGGAAAAAGAAACAATCAAATTTTGGGGGGATTACTGGATACTGGCTCTGAATTGCACTAATTCCAGGAGACCTAAAATGTCACTATAGTCCACCTGTCAGAGTGGAGGCTTATGGAGGCTAGGTGAGCAATGTAGTTTTAGCTCAGGTTCGCCTGACATTGGGTTCAGTGTGAATCACAGCACAGACCCTTATGATTTTGGAGCAAAGCCCTGTCATCCTCTGTAGATAATGACTCTCCTTTTGAGAAACAGCTTTGGCTTGTTACTGGTCCTTAGTAAAGACTGAACACTTAACCATGGACCACTAAATTACAAAGCTACCTGAACTGCCCGTCACGAACTGGGTGTTGTCTGACCCATAAAGCCATAACATGGAGCATTCACAGGAACATTCTACCATCAGATGGACATGGCGTATATGAGATTGGGCTCAATCAAGCCCTGAGTCATAAGTTACATGAGAAAGTAGCCCAAATTTCCGTGGTCCCCACTACACTACCTTCTTTCTATCAGTGTGTACCTATGGCCTCATGGGGAGTTCCCTATGATCAGTTGACAGAGGAAGAGAAGACTCAGGTCTGCTTTACAGATGCTTCTGTATGATATTCAGGCACTACCTGAAAGTGGACATCCCTGCAGGACAGTGGTAAGGAAAAATCCTCCAAGTGGGCAAAACTTTGAGTAGTACACTTGGTTGTTCTCTTTTCTTGGAAGGAGAAATGGCCAGACATGTGATTGTATACCAATTCGTGGATTATGACCAGGGGTTTGGCTGGTTGGTCAGGGACTTGGAAGGAACACAATTAGGAAATTGGTAACAAGGAGGTCTTGGCAAGAGGTACATGGACAGACCTTTCTGAATGGGTGAAGAATGTGAAGATAGTTGTATTCCATGTGAATGCACACCAAAGAGTGACTTCAATAGAAGAGGAATTTTAATAATCAGGTGAATAAGTCAACCTAATTTGTGGGTACCTATCAGGCTCTCACCCCAGCCAGTTCTGTCATTGTCACTGGGCTCATGAACAAAGTAATCATGGTAGCAGGGATGGAAGTTATGCATGGACTCAGCAACACAGACTTTCACTTACCAACAACCACTTGGCTACAATCTCTGCTGAGTGACCAATTTCCCAGCAGCATAGATCAACACTGATCCCCCAAGATGGCATCATTACCTGGGGTGATCAGCCTGGTGGCAGGTTGATTATATTAGACTACTTCCATCATGGAAGGGGCAGAAGAATGTCCTTACTGGAATAGACATTTACTCTGGGTATGGATTTTCCTTTCCTGTGCACAATGCTTCTGCCAAAATTACTATCTGTGAACTTATAGAATGCCCTATTTTCGAACATGGTATCTTGTACAGCATTACTTCTGATCAAGGAATCACTTCATAGCAATAGATGCATATTCATGGAATTCTCATCATTTTCCTATCAACTTGAAGCAGATAGCTTGATAGAATGGTAGAATAACTTTTTAAAGACTCAGTTACTGTGCTAGTTAGGTGGCAATATCTTGCAGGGCTGGGGCAAAGTTCTCCAAAAGGCTTTGTATGCTGTAAATCAACATCCAGTATTTGATGCTGTTTCTCCCATAGTCAAAATTTATGGATCCAGGAAATGAGGGGTAGAAATGGGAGTGGTAACATTTACTATGACCCTTAGTGATCCATTGACAAAAATTTTGCTTTATGTCCACTGGTCTAGAGGTCTTAGTTTCAAAATGAGGAATTGTTCCACTAGGAAACACAACAATGATTATACTGAACAGAAGTTAAGACTGCCACATGGCCACGTTGGGCTACTTATGCCTCTGAATCAATGGGCAAAGAGGTATCTATGATGTGAGAGTCACTATTCAGGCATTATGGTGGCAGTGATCAAGATGAACTTATGAACTGTGCCCAGGATAGCTCCTAAAAATGTATGAGTAGACAAGATGTGTGAAAAAAGTAATGAACTATGTAATAAGTGACCCATAATCTAGTAAAGGCTTACAAAAGTAAAAAAACATTTTGCACTGGGTTGGTTAGCAAAAACCTGGCTGTGTAAGTGGGACTTTAATTGTATCATGAATATTAAGCTTTTTACCAACTACCCAAACCCTGAATTCCAGACTAGTGGACAAGCTCAATTTAGCCTAGACATGAGTGTGTGTATGTTTATTATTTTTCATATACAGTGGTACCTCGGTTTTCTAATGTAATCCATTCCAGAAGACTGTTCGAGTTCTGAAACATTCGAAAACAGCTGACAGCTAAGCCTCAGGATCTTGCACTCAGTGGAAGCCGTGTAACATGTTCCACTTCCAAGGATTGTTCGAAAATGAAAGCATTTACTTCTGGGTTTACGGCGTTCGTAAACCGAAATTTTCGTCAACGGAGACATTCGAAAACCGAGGTAACACTGTATGTCTTGCATGGTTCAGGGGAACTTGGCTCTCTCTAATACCAAGTATAATCATATTGGTGACTGAATTTTGAGGTGCGATAAGCATATAAACGAAGCATAATACATATGTAGGTATATGTTTTTGGTACTCTTTCATCAATTATCTGTATATCATGCAGTGAATCAGAGTAGGAGAATTAGTCCATGTTTTGGGTTAAATGACCTATCTTAGTGATTAAAGGACTGGGATCAAGTTCACGAACAGGAACATCTCTGTAATTGCCATTTTGGGTCACAACTTTGAAATCAAGCACAAGGAGTCTTTGAGGTTGGAAAGGAGGAAAAGGGATTCAAGAGAGTACAGCCAAGTATAGGCAGAGTGTATACTGTAGGATTTAGATTTAAAATTTTCTAGGAAAAGAAATAAGACAGGACTTGAGCTAGAAGGAGAGGGGGATTAAAACAGGCATCTTGGAAACAAGAGTCAATTTTAGTGGTATTTTCCCAGTATCTTTATTTCCTTCCATGATTATCTCCCTGAAATGACCCTGCAAGTTTGCAAAATCTACCTTTCCTTGCTCCTCCATTTTTTCCTCTCTTGGTGCCTGTGGAGTATGGGAATGAAGTACCAGAACTGGTCACAGCCAACAGACCTAGGTAGTTCTTGCCTTATGATGTTTTCATTCTTTACGAATCAAAGAAAGGAACTGGAAACCTCCCTGTAGCACCCCCAAAGGGGCTCTGCTTAATCCAGGCAATTGCTTTCTTTGAGTGGCTTAATGACCAAAGTAATCTCTGATTCTTTTCTTTAGACTACTTCTATTCTTTAGGTCTATTCTTCCAAAAATGCAAATGTGTTTAAAAGTCTTATTCACTGAATGGAAAAGTAAAGTTAGGGATTTGACATGATTTTCCCTATCATTTTGGACACAAGAGAAATCTACTTTGCCAGGAATACTGACCCAGTGCTTGCCAATACCAGGGCTACTGCCAACAGGGCAGGAAGACATTAGACATAAAGCTTAACTAAGAGCTTAAAAATAACCAGGAGGAGAACCAGGGAAAAATTCAGCTGCCAAATGGTTCTTCATTTTCAACAGAAAGGAAGGTTGCCAAAAAGAATGACTTATGAGATAAATATGCAGAAAAGACAAATGGAACAGGAAAAGTATGTGCTTTTCAGTACCAAAGACTGAGTATTTTTCTAATTCTGAGGAGAGATAGACTTATTTTTGTCCTTCCACTTGGGAAAGACAGAAGGTCACAATGGCCTCAACCTCTATGGAAATCAATTCCACATAAACTCATTTTTTAGGAATTGGCAAAAAAAAAAAAATTTGATTGTGTGTTTAGATCCATTATAAATACTTAATTACATAAGTAAATATTATATATTTATTTTTTAGTGTGCCTTTTATTTTATTTTTTATTACATTTATTAGAATGACTTTGGTTATAAGTTTCAAGTGTTCAAGTGTACAATTCTATAAACACATCATCTGTATGTTGCATTGTGTGCCCACCACCCAGTCTAGTCTCCCACCTTTACCATATAATGTACTCCCTTTGCCCTCTTCATCCTCCATGCATCCCTTCCCCTCTGATAACCTTCACACTGTTGTCTTTGTCTATGAGTTTGTTTTTTGTTTGTTTATTACTTTCTGTTTTATATCCCACAGATGAGTGAAATCATATGGTTCTTGTCCTTTTCCATCTGACTTATTTTGCTTAGCATGATACTCTCAAGATTCATCCATGTTGTCACACATGGCAATATTTCATCCTTTCTTATCACTGAGTAGTATTCCGTTGTACATATGTACCACATTTTCTTTATCTAATTGTCCATAATAGAATACTTAGGTTGTTTCCATGTCTTGGCTATCATGAATAATTCTGCAATGAACATAGGGGTACATATGTCTTTATGAATAAATGTTTTCAAAATTCGGGAGTAGATATCCAGAAAAGGGATTTCTAGGTCATATGGTAGCTGTATTCTTAATTTTTTGAGGAACCTCCATACTGTTTTCCATAGTGGCTGTACCAGTATACATTCTCACTGGCAACGTATGAGGGTTTCTTTTTCTCAACATCCTCTCCAACTTTTGTTATTTCTTGTCTTATTGATGATAGTCATTCTAATATGTTTGAGATGGTACCTCATTGTGGTTTTGATATGCATTTCCATTTCTGTATGTCTTATTGAGGAAAAAATGTCTGTTCAGGGCCTCTGTCCATTTTTTAATAGATTGGTTTGTTTTTGTTGTTGTTGTTAAGTTGTATGAGTTCTTCATATATTTTGGATATTAGCTCCTTATCAGAGGTATATTGTTTGCAAATATCTTCTCCCTTTCAGTTGGCTGCCTTTTTATTTTGTTGATTATTTCTTTTGTTATGCAGAAGTTTTTTTAGTTTGATATAGTCCATTCATTTATTTTTGTTTTTACTTCCCTTGCCTTTGGGGTAAAATTCCTAAAAGCCTCCTGAGACCAAGGTCCATAAGTTTAGTCCCTATGTTTTCTTCTATGTATTTTATTATGTCAGGTCTTATATTTCAGTCTTTAATCAATTTTGAGTTACTTTTTATGTATAGTGTCAAATAGCAGTCAAGTTTCAATATTTTGCATGTGGCTTTCCAATTTTCTCTGAACCATTTAATGAAGAGGCTTTCTTTTCTCCTTCATATGTTTTTGGCTCCTTTCTATTCCATCAGTCTGTTTGTTTCCTACCAATAACATGCTGTTTTGATTATTGTAGCTTTGTATTATAATTTGAAGTCAGGGAGTGTGATACCTCTGGCTTTGATCTTTTTGTCAGGATTGCTTTGGTTATTTGGGGTCTTTTGTGGTACAATACAAATTGAATGATTTTTTTTTGTTCTGTTTCTTTGAAAAATGCCATTGGAATTTTGATGGCGATTGTGTTAAATCTGTATATTGCTTTAAGTAGCCTGGCAATTTTAACTATGTTCCTTCTTCCATTCCATGAACACACAATACCTTTCCATTTATTTGTATCCTTTTCAATTTCTTTCAACAATATCTTGTAGATTTCAGTGGATAGGTCCTTCGCTTTCCTCATTTATTCATAGCTATTTTATTCTTTGTTGCAATTGAAAATGGAATTGTTTTGTCCATTTATTTTTATATTTCATTGTTAGAATATGAGGATTGTTTTGTTTTCTGTGTGTGAAGTCTTCAGGGTTTTCTATATATAGAATCATGTCATCTGTGAAAAGTGACAATTTAAGTTCTTTATTCCCTTTTATTTATTGTTCTTGGCTGATTGCTCTGGCTAGGACTTCCAGTACTATGTTGAATAACTGTGGTGAGAGTAGACATCCTTGTTCTTGTTCCTGATCTTAGAGAAAAAGCTTTCAGTTTTTCACTATTAGTATGCTATTAGCTGACGGTTTGTCACATCTGACCTTTATTATGTTGAGATACTTTCCTTGTATACCTATTTTATTGAGTGTTTTAATCACAAATGGATGTTGTATCTTGTCAAATGCTTTTTTTTTGCATTTATTTATTTTATTTTTTTAAATTAAAATTTATTGGGGTGACAATTGTTAGTAAAGTTACATAGATTTCAGGTGTACAATTCTGGATTAAATCATCTATAAATCCCATTGTGTGTTCACCACCCAGAGTCAGATCTTTCATCACCATATATTTGATCCCCTTTACCCTCATCTACCACGCCCCTGCTTACCCTCTGGTAACCACTAAATTATTGTCTGTGTCTATGAGTATTTATTTATCATTTGTTTGTCTTGTTATTTTGTTGTTTTTGATTTATATACCAAATATCAGTGAAATCATATGATTCGCTGCTTTTTCTGTCTGATTTCTCTTGCTTAGCATTATAATCTCAAGATCCATCCATGTTGTCACAAATGGTCCTATTTCATCTTTTTTTACTGCCGAGTAGTATTCCATTGTCTATATGTACCACACCTTCTTTATCCATTCATCTATCGAAGGACACTTGTTGTTTCCACGTCTTGACCACCATAAATAAAGCTGCAATGAACATTGGAGTACATATGTCTTTATGGATAAATGTTTTTAGATGTTTTGGGTAGACACCCAGGAGAGGGATAGCTGGGTCATATGGTAATTCTATTCTTAATTTTTTGAGGAACTTCCACATTCCCTTCCATACTGGCTGCTGCTCCAATCTGCATTCCTACCAACAGTGTATGAGGGTTCTTTTTTCTCCACAGCCTCTCCAACACTTGTTATTATTTATTTTGCTGATGATAGCCATTCTAACTGGGGTGAGATGATATTTCATTGTGGTTTTTATTTGCATTTCTCTGATGATTAGTGATGTTGAGCATTTTTACATCTGTCTATTGGCCATTTGTATGTCCTCTTTAGAGAAATGTCTCTTCAGGTCCTCTGAAATTTTTTAGTGGGATTGTTTGTGTTTTTGTTGTTGAGTTGTATTAGTTCCTTATATATTTGGAATATTAGCCCCTTATCAGAGGTGTTGTTTCCAAAAATGTTCTCCCATTCAGTTGGTTGCCTCTTCATTTTGTCGATGGTTTCTTTTGCTGTGCAGAAGCTTTTTAGTTTGATATAGTCCCATTCATTTATTTTAGCTTTTACCTCCCTTGCCTTTACAGTCAAATTCATAAAATGCTCTTTGAACCCAAGGTCCATAAGATTTGTACCTATGCTTTCTTCTATGCAATTTATTGTTTCAGGACTTATGTTTAGGTCTTTGATCCATTTTGAGTTAATTTTGGTACATGGTAACGGATAGCAGTCTAGTTTCATTCTTTTGCACGTGGCTTTCCAATTTTCCCAGCACCATTTATTGAAGAGACTGTCTTTTCTCCATTGTATGTTTTTGGCTTCTTTTTTAAAAATTATCCTACCATATTTATGTGGGTTTATATCAGAGATCTCGATTCTATTCCATTGGTCTGTGTGTCTGTTTTTCTGCCAATACCATACTGTTTTGATTATTGTTGCCCTTTAGTACAAGCTGAAGTCAGGGATCATTATACTTCCAACAATATTGTTTTTTCTTAGGACTGCTTTGGCTATTTGGGGTCTTTTTAGGTTCCATAAATTTATGACAATTTTTCGTTCCATTTCTTTAAAAAATGCTATTGGGATTTTGATGGGCATTGTATTGGGTATACTGCTTTGGGTATTATGGCCATTTTAACTATGTTGATTCTTCCAATCCATGAGCACAGAATGCCTTTCCATTTCTTTGTGTCTTCTTCAATTTCTTTTAAAAATGTCTTATAGTCTTCAGCATATAGGTCTTTCACATCCTTGGCTAAGTTTATTCCTAGGTATTTTATCCTTTTTGCTGCAATTGTAAAATGAATTTTTAAATTTCTTTTTCTGAGATATCATTGTTAGTATATAGGAATGCAATGGACTTTTGTACGTTGATTTTGTAGCCAGCAACTTTACTGTATTCATTTATTTTTTTTTTCATAACTTATGAAGTCTTTAAGGTTTTCTATATATAGCATCATGTCATCTGCACAAAGTTACAATTTAATTTCTTCAATCCCATTTTGGATGTCTTTTATTTCTTTCTCTTGCCTAATTGCTCTGGCTAGGACTTCCAACACTATGTTGAAACGCAGAGGTGATAGGGGACAGCCCTGTAGTGTTCCTGAATGTAGAGCAAAGGATTTCAGTTTTTCACCATTACTTATCATATTAACTGAGGGTTTGTCATATATGGCCTTTATTATGTTAAGGTATTTTTCCCTCTACCTACTTGTCAAACGCTTTTTCTGCATCAATTGACATAACCATATGATTTTTGTCCTGTTTTTTGGTTTATGTGATGTATCACATTGATCGATTTGTGTAGGCTGAACCATCCTGTGCCCCTGGGATGAACCCAACTTGGTTGTGATGTATAATCTTTGTAATACATTGTTGCATTCGATTTGCTAGAATTTTGGTTAGGATTTTTGCATCTGTATTCATCAGAGATATTAGTCTGTAGTTTTCTTTTTTTGTGTTGTCCTTAACAGTTTTTGGTATCAGGGTAATGTTGGCCTCATAAAATCAGTTAGGGAGTACTGTCTCTTCTTTGATTTTTTGGAAGAGTTTGACAAGGATTAGTATTAGATCCTCTTTGAAGGTTTGGTAGAATTCACTAGTGAAGCCATCTGGTCCCGGACTTTTGCTTTTGGGAAGGTTTTGGATGACTGAATCAATTTCATTACTGGTGGTCTGTCTGTTTAGATTTTCCAATTCTTCATGGTTCAGCCTAGGAAGGCTATATGTTTCTAAGAACATGTCCATTCTTCAAGGTTATTGAATTTGGTGGCATATAGTCCTTCATAGTATTATTGGATGATCCTTTGTATTTCCGTGGCATCCGTGATAACGTTCCCTTTTTTATTTCTGATTTTGTTTATTAGTGACTTTTCTCTTTTTCTCTTAGTGAGTTTAGCCAAGGGTATGTCAATTTCATTAATCTTTTCAGAGAGCTAGCTCTTGTCACATTATTTTGTCTGTTGTCTTTTGTTCTCTATTTCATTTAATTCTGCTCTGATTTTTATTATTTCTTTCCTTCTGCTGCCTTCGGGTTTTATTTGTTCTTCTTCTTCTAGTTTTTTTGAGGTGTAAGGTAAGGTTATTTATCTGGGATTTTTCTTGTTTCTTGAGAAGGCCCATAGTGATATAAATTTCCGTCTTAAAAGTACTTTCGCTGCATCCCCCAAATTTTGGTAGGATGTATTTTCATTGTCATTTGTTTCTATGTATCTTTGGATCTCTCCTCTAATTTCTTCTTTGACACAGTCGTTCCTTAGGTATGTTGTTTAATCTCCATGTATTTGTGTTTTTTCCTGCTTTCTTTTTGCAGTTGATATCCAATTTCAAAGCCTTGTGATCAGAGAATATGCTTGGTATGATTTTAATCTTCTTAAATTTGCTGAGGCTGATTTTATGTCCCAATATATGGTTTATCCTTGAGAATGTCCCATGTACACTAGAAAAGAATGTGTAGTCTGATGTTTTAGGATGAAGTGCTCTATATATGTCAATTATGCCCATTTCATGTAATGTGTCATTTAGGGCTGCTATTTCGTTATTTATTTTCTGTTTGGATGATCTATCCACAGTTGTCAATGATATATTTAGGTCCCATACTATAATTGTGTTTTGGTCAATTTCTCCTTTAATTTTGTTAGTATTAGCTTGTATATTTCGGTGCTCCCTGATTGGGGGCATAAATATTGATGACTGTTATATCTTCTTGTTGTATAGTCCCCTTTGTCACATGAAATGTCCATCTTTATCTGTTACCTTTTTTTTTCTGATTTTTTTCTTTTTTTTATTAGTTTTAGGTGCACAAGACAAAGTAATACTTAGACGTTTATCATTTATATCCCTCACACTGTGGAACCCCCTCCCCCCATCCATTATCTTTCTGACATCGCACCGAGCCATCCCATTTCCACTGTCTCAACTCCCAATGCTGTACTCCGCCTCTTGTAAGTGTATACATACATATATATATATATATATATATATATATATATATATATATATATATATATATAATATTGTAGTTGGCATTCATTATTGTTCAGCTTCAGGTGTACAGTGCAGTGATCAGGCATCTGCATCTTCCCTGAGGTGGTCTCCCAAATTGGACATGTGCCCATCGGATACCCTACAAAAACTTTACAACATTATTGATTACGTTCCCCAGATTAATATTCAAAACCCCGTGGCCATCTTGTGGTTACTGACTGTTTTCTAATCCAATACCCTCCCCTTTACCCCACCCCCCCGCCCATCTAGCAACCCTCAGTTTTTCCTCTTTGTCTCCAAAACTGTTTCTGATTAGTTCATTCACTTATTCTTTTCTTTAGATTCCGCATATAAGTGAGATCATATGGTACTTATCTTTCTCTGTCTGACTTATTTCACTTTACATAATGTTCTCTAGGTCCATCCATATTGTTGCAAATGATAAGATTTCTTTCTTCTTTATAGCTGCGTAATACTCCATTGTATAAATGTACCACATTTTCTTAATCCAGTCATCTACCGATGGGCATTTCGGTTGTTTCCATGTCTTGGCTATTGTGTATAGTGCTGCAATAAACATAGGAGTGCATAAAGATTTTTAATTGGAGTTTTGGATTTCTCCGGATAGATACCTAGGAGTGGAATTACTGGATCATAAGGTAGTTCCATTTTCAGATTTTTGAGATACCTCCATACTGTTTTCTATAGTGGCTGCACCAATCTGCAATCCCACCAACAGTGCATAAGCGTTCCCTTTTCTCCACATCCGCGCCAGCACTTCTTGTTTTTTGATTTATTGATGATAGCCATTTTGACTGGGGTGAGGTGGTATCTCATTGTGGTTTTTATTTGCATTTCTCTGATGTTTAGTGAGGTTGAGCATTTCGCCATATGGCTGATTGCCATCTGTATGTCCTTTTTAGAAAAATGTCTCTTCAAGTCCTCTGCCCATTTTTTAATTGGGTCGTTTCTTTTTTTGGAGTTGAGTTGAGTGAGTTTTTTTATAGATTTGTGATATTAATCCCTTATCAGATATATCATTGGCAAATATCTTTTCCCATTCAGTAGGATCCCTTTTTGTTTTATTGATGGTTTCCTTTGCTGTGAAAAAACTTTTTAGTTTGATGTAATCCCACATGTTTATTTTTTCTCTTACTTCCCTCACGCAAGGCGATATATCAGTAAAAATCTTACTCTGGGTAATGTCTGTGAAGTTTCTTCCTATATTTTCTTCTAGGTATTTTATGGTTTCAGATCCTACATTTAAGTCTTTAAGCCATTTTGAATTTATTTTTGTATATGGTGTAAGGAGGTGGTCCAGCTTCATTTTTTTGCATGAGTCTGTCCAGTTTTCCCAGCACCATTTATTGAATAGACTGTCTTTACCCCATCATACATTCTTGCTTCTATTGTCGTAGATTAAATGGCCATATAGGCATGGATTTATTTCTGGACTCTCTATTCTGTTCCATTGATCTATGTGTCTGTTTTTATGCCAGTACCATGCTGTTTTGATTACTGCAGCCTTGCAGTATAATTTGAAGTCAGGTATTGTTATACCTCCCACTTTGTTCTTATTTCTCAAGATTGCTGAGGCTATTCGGGGTCTTTTATGGTCCCATATAAATTTTAGGATTGTATGTTCTATTTCTGTGAAAAACGTCGTTGGTAGTTTGATGGGAATTGCGTTGAATATGTATATTGCCTTAGGCAGTATGGACATTTTAACTATATTAATTCTTCCTATCCATGAACATGATATGTGTTTCCATCTATTTATATCTTCTTTCATTCCTTTCTTCAGTGTCTTATAATTTTCTGAGTACAGATCCTTTACTTCTTTGGTTAAATTTATTCCCAGGCATTTTATAGTCTTTGGAGCAATTGTAAATGGGATTGTTTTTTTAATTTCTCCTTCTGATGTTTTATTATTGGTATATACAAATGCAACTGATTTCTGAATATTAATTTTGTATCCTCCTACTTTACTAAATTCATCTATCAGCTCCAACAGCTTCTTGGTGGAGTCTCTAGCGTTCTCTCTATATAGTATCATATCATCTGCATATAATGATAATTTTACTTCCTCCTTACCACTTTGGATGCCTTTTATTTCTTTTTCTTGTCTGATTGCTGTGGCTAGGACTTCCAGCACTATGTTGAATAGAAGCGGAGACAGTGGGCAACCTTGCCTTGTTCCTGATCTTAGGGGGAATGGTTTTAGCTTTTCCCCATTGAGAATGATGTTAGCTGTGGGTTTGTCATATATGGCCTTTATTATGTTGAGATATGATCCCTCTATTACCACTTTCTTAAGGGTTTTTATCATAAATGGCTGTTGGATTTTATCAAATGCTTTTTCTGCATCTATTGATATGATCATGTGAGTTTTATTTTTCATTTTGTTAATGTGGTGTATCACATTAATTGATTTGCAGATGTTGAACCACCCTTGCATACCAGGGATGAATCCCACTTGATCATGGTGTATGATCTTTTTAACGTATTGCTGAATTCTGTTCACTAATATTTTGTTGAGGATTTTTGCATCTATGTTCATAGAGATATCGACCTGTAGTTTTCTTTTTTTGTGGTGACTGTCTGATTTTGGGATCAGGGTGATAGTGGCGTCGTAAAAAGTGTTTGGGAGTCTTCCCTCCTTCTGGATTTTTTGGAAGAGCTTGAGGAGAATAGGTGATATTTCTTTTTTGAACGTTTTGTAGAATTCACCTGTAAAGCCATCTGGTCCAGGGGTTTTGTTTGTTGGGAGATTGTTGATTACTGATTCAATTTCCCTGGTGGTAATCAGTCTATTCAGGTTTTCCGTTTCTTCTTGAGTTAGCCTTGGAAGGTTGTACGCCTCTAGAAAATTGTCCATTTCTTCCAGATTGTCAAATTTGTTGGCATATAGTTGCTAATAGTAACTTCTTAAATTTTTTTGATTTCTGCGGTGTCTGTTGTCACTTCTCCTCTTTCATTTCTGATTTTATTAATTTGGGTCCTCTCTCTCTTTTTTTTAATGAGTCTGGCTAAAGGTTTGTCAATTTTATTTATCTTCTCTAAGAACGAACTCTTGGATTCATTGATCTTTTGTATTGTTTTTCTGGTTTCTATTTCATTTATTTCTGCTCTGATCTTTATTATCTCCTTCCTTGTGCTCCCTTTGGGCTTATTTTGCTGCTCTTTTTCCAGATCCCTTAAGTGTGAAGATAAACTGTTGATTAGTGATGTTTCTTGTTTATTTAGGTAGGCCTGCAATGCTATGAATTTCCCTCTTCGGACTGCTTTTGCGGCATCCCATAGATTTTGGGTCGTCGTGTTTTCATGTTCGTTTGTCTCGAGATATCTTTTGATTTCTTCCTTGATCTCCTGCTTGACCCATTCATTAGTTAGTAACATGTTATTCAGCCTCCATGCATTGGTGTGTCATTTCTAATTTAATAGTACTGTGGTCAGAGAAGACAATTGGTATGATTTCAATTTTCTTAAATTTATCAAGACTTGTTTGGTGGCCTACAATGTGATCTATTGTGGAAAATGTTCCATGTGTGCTTGAGAAGAATGTGTATTCTGCAGCTTTGGGGTGACATGTGTTGAAAATATTGATTAAGTCCAAGTGGTCCAATGTGTCATTAAAAGCCGTTGTTTCTGTATTTATTTTCTATTTGAAAGACCTGCACCTTGTTGTCATAGGTGTGTTGAAGTCCCCTACTATGATAGTGTTATTGTTGATATCTCTCTTTATGTCAGTCAGTATATGTTTTATATGTCTAGGTGCTCCTATGTTGGGTGCATAGATGTTTACTAGGGTTATGTCCTCTTGTTGGATCGATCCCTTTATTATGATATAGTGCCCATCTTTATCTTTTAATATGTTCTTCTTTTTAAAATCCATTTTGTCAGATATAAGTATTGCAACTCCAGCTCTTTTCTCATTTCCATTTGCATAAAATATCTTACTCTAATCCTTCACTGTCAGCCTGTGTGTGTCTTTTGATCTGAGGTGAGTCTCTTGTATAAAGCATGTAGAAGTGTCTTGCTTTCTTATCCACTCAGCCACCTTATGTCTTTTGATTGGAGCATTTAAGCCCTTTACATTTAAAGTGATTATTGATAGGTACATAGTTATTGCCATTTTTTAAATTTGTAGTTAGACTGTTTTCATTTTGCTTCTGTTTACAGAAGCCCCTTTAATGTTTCCTGCACTGCTGGCTTGGTGGTAACATATTCCTTTAGCTTAGTTTTTTCTTGGAAGCTCTTTATCTTTCCTTCAATTTTAAATGATAGCCTTGATGGATAAAGCAATCTAGGTTGTAGGCCAGAGGTGTCCAAACTTTTTTCAATGGTTTTCACCAATGGCTATATGCAGTAAAATACACAAACAGTCAGTCCACACACTCCAGGTGAAGTACGTATTGGCTCACCTGGTTTATTTAAGTAAACTAAATATATTTTTGTAATTTGCTGTGGGCCAATTAAGAATGGATTGCAGGCCGCAGTTGGCCCACGGGCGGCAGTTAGGACACCGCTATTCTAGGCCTTTGTTTTCCATCACTTTGATTATCTCCTGCCACTCCCCCTGGCCTGCAATGTTCCTCTAGAAAAGTCATTTGACAGTCTTATAGGAGTTCTTTTGTATGCAACCTGCTGTCTTTCTCTTGCTGCTTTTAGGATTCTCTCTTTGCCTTTAACCTTTGCCACTTTAACTATATTGTGTCTTGGTGTGGACCTGTTTGGGTTTATCGTGGTTGGAACTCTCTGCACTTCCTGGGCTTGTGTGTCGGTTTCCTTCACCAGGTTAGGGAAGTTTTCAGACATTATTACTTCAAATATGTTCTCGATCCCTTGCTTTCTCTCTTCACCTTCTGGTATTCCTATGATGTACATGTTGTCGCACTTGATGTTATCCCAGAGATCTCATAAACCATCTTCATTGTTTTTTATTCTTTTTTCTTTTAGTTGTTCTGTTTGGGTGATCTCTGCTAACTTGTCTTCTAAGTCACTGATTCGATCCTCTGCTTCATCTAACCTGCTGGTAATTCCTTCAAGTGTGTTCTTTATTTCAGTTATTGTATTATTTAGTTCTAACTTGTTGTTCGTTATGATTTCTCTATCCTTCTTTATGTCATCACTCAGCTCCTTAAACATTCTTATCATCAGTATTCTGAACTCTGTCTCTGAAAGGTTGGTTACTTCTGTTTCATTTGGTTCCTTTTCTGGAGATTTCTTCTTTTCTTTTATTTGGGACATGTTTCTTTGTTTTCCCATTCTGGCTGACTCTCTGTGTTTGCTGTGATGTATTAGGTAGATCCCTTAGGGTTCTTAGTTTTTGCTGGGTTAGCTTATGTAGTATGTGTCCTTTATATTTGACTTGCACCACTTCCTTCTTCTCCTCTGCATGTGCTCCAAAGGTGACTCTTGTGTTGTGTATATTGTCCTGTTTAAGTTGATCTTTAATTGCTTTTCGCTTGTGAGTAGGTGGGATTGACTCCTAGGCTGACTAGTTGTGAGACTTGGCTCTGCCCACAGCAGGATGTTGTGGTGCATGAGGGTTGACCGCTCAAATGAGGCTTGGCCCCTATGGCCTCTTGTGCCTGTAGAGAATTCCCTCTGGGTGTGTCACTTGTAGGTCAAACCCGGTAGTACTCTGTTTTTTTCTGGAGTTGGTCTCTGGGTGTGTTGAGTCTTGTGCCTCTTGAGCTGGGCCCTGGTTTAGGGCAATTTCAGAACAAAGGAAATCACCAAGCACAACAACAACAACAAAGAAAAAATCAAATACATTCACATGTAAAACCAAGAGATAACCCACACTCAACCCAGGCAAAAATATTAAAACTACAAAAACAAAGCAAAACAAAAAAAGCAGCGCCAGTCTTGGCTTAAGCCCACCAAGTAATCTCCAGGTTGTCGTCTGCTGTACCAAAGAGTCCTCTGCATATTGTGCAGGCAGAATCAGTCACTTGATGCCCAGAGTAACCTTGGGACTACAGATTTAGATGAGTGGTGCTAAGGGGTCTCAATGGTAGTTTCTACAAAGTCAGTGTAGTTTCTGCTCTTGCCTGCACATATGCGCACTGAGAGTAACATAACCAGCCCTGTCCCTAGTTCTCCTGAGTCTTAGGGCACTTCTTCCGTGTGTGTGTGTGTGTGTGTGTGTGTGTGTGTGTGTGGCGGGTGGTAGATTTCTTAGCTGCTGAAAGCCCAGAGCTGCATCTTCCACCTACTGCTGATCCCTGGGAGTGTCTCCGCAGTTGTAATTGCCCTGCCCTAGGCAGGCCAGAAAAGGTGGGGCCTGGGGATGGAGGAGTCTTCTCTCTCCCAGACCAGCAGTGTCACACTCTTAATGCAGGCTAGGAAAGGTGGGGGTTAGGGGTGGATTAGTCTTCTCTCTCCCAGCCCAGTAGTAGCACACTCTTCCCAGCCTCTTTCCTGGATTAGAGCTGCCCTCCTGGTCTTCCCATATTCTGAGCACTAGGGCTCCTCTGTAATCTGACACTACTCCTCAGTTCAGGGGCCAGTTTAAGTCTCTGGAAGGGTGGGGGTAGGATAAGGAGAGTGGGGGGAAGGGCCCAGGTATGTAGTTTACATCCTTTGTCTGACCTAGGGCCCAGCTTGTGGTCTCAGCTGAGGTTACTGCCTCAAATGCTGCATATGCTGCTCTCTCAGCGGGAGAGATCAGCTGTGGAACGCAGGGAAAGAGCCCACCTCCTGGCTTTTGTGGTCTCTGTTCTGTCCTGGGATCACTGCATCTCCACAGCTGGGGATGAGGGCCGTATCTCCACTCCACTACCTTCCCTCTTCCCCCGCTCGCCCAATTTGCCCACCTTTAAGTAATCCTCATACGAGTCTCTTAGCAGTTCTGTGTGATGAGCAGAGAGTCCTTTGATGAGTTATAGATGTTCAGTTTGTGATAAGCTCTGGAGGAGAACTTAAGAAGTCTGCCTCACTGCCGCCATTCCTATGACATCACCGCTATTGTTTCTTTTCCCTGTGTTTCTGTCTGTTAATTTACCTTTTTTCCCCATAAACAAGACCTATCTGGAAAATAAGCCTTAGCATGATTTTTTTCAGGATGACATGCCCTGAACTTAAGCCCTAATGCATCTTTTAGAGCAAAAATTAATATAAGGCCCTGTCATGCAGTGTGTCATGTGGGGTCTCTGGTCCCACTCCACACATAAGAACACAGGATGTGGTGAGGCCAAAAAGGAATACCCACGGAGCCATAGATAGGGGAGTCATACCACTATAGTCTCGCTGGCGGGTGGGTTGGAGACACAGGAAGCACGAGCCACACTATCCGCAACCTGCCGTCCACTTCTCTGCAATCCGCAACCCGCACTCCGCCATGCTAACTGCAGTCCACGTTTGCCAGCCACCATCTTCTTGCTAGCCCCTATTTTCTGTTAGCATACCCACAGCAGTTTATTACTAGTCAATTGCTCGCTGGTTATAGCTGATGACCAACTAGCCACAGCTGATGGCCATCCAATCACAGTTGATGGCCATTTACTACCTGAGCCAGCCCCTTTGCACATGAGGCCGAGAGCCTGGAAACTGCACTCCTGGCTCTGTTGCCACAGACCTGGTCTCATTTTCGGGGAAATACAGTAGTTTGGTTATATTCTATGATTTTCCTCTATTTCCTCTTTTTTATGTTATGTGTCTCAGTTCTAGATTTTTGTTCTGTAGTTACCATTAGGTTTATGCAAGAAGAAAATTTTGTATGTACAATAGTCATTTTTCTTCTGATTGCATTTTATCCCCATCCACCTGTGCAAGTTCTGTTCTTTTTCCAATCCCCTTTTACATTTTTGTAGTCACAATTATCTTTTTTTATGCTGTGCTTTCATTTCCAAATTGCAGTAGTGGTTGTCTCCTTCTTTAATGCTTTTACCTCCTTTAACTTTTATATTATGTTTAAGTGTTCAATACCCTATTCTGAGCAAGAGTTGCAATGTCCTCCTGTCTGTGTGGTTGTCATTTTACACACAGTTTTGTATCCTTTTGTATTTTTATTTCAGGTAGAAGAGCACCTTTCAGTATTTCTTGTAATTCAGGTCTTGTGGTGGTAAATTCCCTCAGCTTCTGTTTATCTGGAAAAGCCTTTATTTCTTCTTTATATATAAAGGGTAACTTTGTAGGATCTATTATTTTTGGCTGGTGATTTCTTTCAATATTTTGAATGTTTCATTCCTCTCTCTCCTAACTTGTAGGGTTTCCGCTAAAAAAATCCAATGATGATCTAATGGGGTTTTTATAAGTTACCACTTTCCCTGGCTGCCTTGAGAATTATTTGTTTTTCATCAATTTATAACAGCTTTAAAATAATGTGCCTTAGAGAAGGTCATTTTGGATTGAGATAATTAGGTATTCTATTAGCTTCTTGGATTCAAGGATCCAATTCTTTCCATAAGTCTGGGAAGTTCTCATTGATTATTTTTCTGTATAAGCTCTTTGTTCCTTTCTTACTCTCTTCTCCTTCTGGTACACCCTTTATTCTTATATTGTTCTTTCTAATGGTGTCAGATAGTACTCATAAAGTTCTTTCATTTTTTTAAACTTTCAGTTCTCTTTTTCCTTTTACCTGAGTCATTTTTAGATTTCTATCTTCAATATCACTAATTCTTTCATCCATCTACTGCTCTAGTTCATATGTTCTTTAGTTCATTTTTCATCACATTTAATGAGCTCTTCACCTCCAGAGTTTGTTTGGGTCTTCTTTAAATCACTTCAATCTCTTTGGTAAAGTCCTCCCTTTATTTATTGATTTTATTTCTGGGTTTGTTGAACTGCTTTTCTGAGTTGTCTTATATCTTGTTGAGGTTTTCACAACAGCAATCTTGAATTCTCTGTCATTTAAATTACACTCTTCCATGTGTTTATTTTTTGGAGATTTTTCATTTTCTTTCTGAACTCCCTCATTACCTTGAATATTCATTGTGGTTCATGGATTATTTCTCTGTCTGGGCATTTGCGGAAATGAAACCTTTTTTTTTTTTTAAGTATTTGAATCCTACCTGTTTAGCTGGTTGATAAGTGTAGATATTTCTTTTGTTTTCCAGTAGGTGGTGCTGAAGAACATGTTTTTGTTTTCTTCTACTTGCACTACTGGGGGCTTCCAGTAGTCAAGTGATCTCACCTCAGCTGTGGAAAACACTTAGTATTCCCCCAGGAGGTGAGGTTCCTCTTTATGACCCTGTAACCTTGGTCTTAGGGCACCACCCCCATAGTGGTATGAGTCAGGCTATGGGGCACTGTGCCTGTATGTTCCCATTGCTGCCTTCCTGCAGCCAGAATTTGCCAACAGTGCCACTCTGTCTGAAGAGTCCCATCTGTCTCTATCAGGCTCCACCATGATTGGTAGGAGAGGGATTGGCAAAGGGAGGTGGATATACATATCTGCGGCTCTGCTTTTTCTAATGGGTTTGGTTGCAATGAGTACAGACCACTTAGGCTGGAAAGTGATTTCTGCCCTTTCAATATCTGCTGAGAGAGGATTTTACTGCTAGAAGTGACCCAGGATAATGAGGATGGGGGCAGGTTCCAATGTCTGTGGCTTTCTTTCTTTGTCTGGTGAAGGCAGTTTGTAGAATGTTGCCACCCTTTGCATTTCTTCGCTGCCCCTGACCCTGAACTCAACCTCACTGTGTACCAGCTAACCAGGCCAGATTGTTGGCTTTGCACCTCCTGCCTGGCCTGCACAGTGGGTTGTGCACTCTGACCCTTCACTGCTATCACATCCTCTGGGGCCACTGGGAACACTGGACTGCATCTGCAGCTTTTATCTCTGTCTTTCCCTCTATCCTGTCTCCCATGATTGCTCCCATATGCCCACCTTCAGATGTCTCAATGTGTGGATCTGTCAGACATATTGGTGTATAGAGAAGGGAATCCTGTGTTGAATTATAGCTGTAACTTGTTGGGACTTCAAGAGGAGATACTTGGAGGTCCTCTTACACAGCCATTTGGCTGACCTCACTCTCTATGTGCCTTTTTAGTTAAAATATTATTCTTTAATTTTTCAATTATTGTTGACATACAATTTTATATTAGTTTCACATGTACAACATAGTGATTAGTGTACAACAATTTGCACCTCTTATTTATTTAACTCCTTCATCCATCTCCCCAACATCCCTCCCATCTGGCAACTATCAAAATTATCTATGAGTATGTTCCTGTTTTGTTTGTTCTTTATATACCACATATAAATGAAATATATTATTTGTCTTTCTATGTCTTATTTATTTCACTTAGCATAATGCTCTCTAGATCCATCCATAATTTTTCAGATGGCAAGTTTTCATTCTTTTTATGGCTGAGTAATATTCCAGTGCGTGTGTGTGTGTGCGCGCGCGTGCATGTGTGCATGCACGCTCACGTGTACCACTTCTTTATCATCTATTGATGGACACTTAGGTTGTCTCCATATTTTGGCTTTTGTAAATAATACTGCAATGAATATATAGATGCATATGTCATTTAAAATTAGTGTTCTGAGTTTCTTTGGATAAATACCCAGAAGTGGAAATATTGGATCCCTCTTTGTCTCTTGTTATAGCCTTATTTTAAAGTCTGTTTTGTCTGGTAATAGTATTGCTACTCCATTCTCTTTTTTTGTTTCTTTGTTTCCATTTTCATGAGATATCTTTCTACATCCTTTTACTTTCAGTCTGTGTGTGTCTTGATCTGAAGTGACTCTCCTGTAGGCAGCATATATAAGGGTCTTCTTTTCTTCTATATATTTAACCACCCTATGTCTTTTTAATTTAATCAAAGTTTATTGAGGTGACACTGTTAGTAAAGTAACATAGATTTCAGGTGCACAATTCTTTAATACACCATATGTATATGTGATACACCATATATGTGTGTGTGTGTGTGTGTATAAATATATATATGTATATATATATATATATATATATATATATATATATATATATATATCAAATTGTGTCCCCACTACTCAAAGTCACTGCTTTTTCTATCACCATATATTTGATGCCCTTTACCCTCATCTACCACCCCTCTCCTCCTCACCCTCTGGTAACTACTAAACTATTGTCTTTGTCTATGAGTTTTGATTCTTCATTTGTTTCTCTTGTTCTTTTGTTGTTTTCAGTTTTATATACCACATGTCAGTGAAATCACATGGTTCTCGACTTTTTCTGTCTGACTTATTTCACTTAGCATTATACTCTCAAGATCCATCCATGTTGTCACAAATGTTCGTATATCATCTTTCCTTACCACCGAATAGTATTCCATTGTGTATATATACCACAACTTCTTTACCCAATCATCTATCAAAGGACACTTTGGTTGTTTCCATGTCTTGGAGAGCAATGAACATAGAAGCACATATACATTTATGGATAAATGTTTTCAGATCTTTTGGGTAGACACTCAGGAGAGGGATTGCAGGGTCATATGGTAATTCTATTCTTAATTTTTAAGGAACCTCCACACCATATTCCATAGAGGCCGCACCAATCTACATTCCCACCAATAGTGTACGAGGATTCCTTTTTCTCCACAGCCTCTCCAACATTTGTTATTATTTGTCTTGTTGATGATAACCATTCTAACTGGTGTGAGGTGATATCTCATTGTGCTTTTGATTTGCATTACTGTGATGATTAGTGATGTTGAGCATTTTTTCATATGTCTATTGTCCATTCATATGTCCTCTCTGGAGAAATGTCTATTCAGGTCCTCTGCCCATTTTTCAATTAGATTGTTTTTGTTGTTGAGTTATATGAGTTCCTTATATATTTTGAATATTAGCGTCTCATTGGAGGCATTTGCAAAAATCTTCTCCCATTCGGTTGGTTGCCTCTTTATTTTGT
This sequence comes from Rhinolophus ferrumequinum, assembly GCF_004115265.2. Classification (NCBI taxonomy): domain Eukaryota; kingdom Metazoa; phylum Chordata; class Mammalia; order Chiroptera; family Rhinolophidae; genus Rhinolophus; species Rhinolophus ferrumequinum. The sequence continues at coordinate 75,149,413 of NC_046284.1, read as the reverse complement.
AGATGGTTTCTTTTGGTGTACAGAAGTTCTTTAGTTTGATATAGTCCCATTCATTTATTTAGCTTTTACTTCCCTTACCTATGAAGCCAAAGTAATAAAATCCTCTTTGAACCGAAGGTTAGTATGTTTAGTACCTATGTATTCTTCTATGCAGCATATTATTTCAGGTCTTATGTTTACGTCTTTGATCCATTTTGAATTAATTCTGGTACATGGTGACAGATAGCAGTTTAGTTTCATTTTTTTGCACGTGGCTTTCCAATTCTTCCAGCACCATTTATTGAAGAGTCTGTCCTTCCTTCATTGTATGTTTTTGGCTTCTCTGTCAAAAATTGTCTGTCCATATTTATGTAGGTTTATTTCTGGGTTCTCCATTCCATTCCATTGTTGTTTTTTTTTTTTTAAATTTATTGGGGTGACAATTGTTAGTAAAATTACATAAATTTCAGGTGTACAATTCTGTATTACATCATCTATAAATCCCATTGTGTGTTCATTACCCGGAGTCAGTTCTCCTTCCATCACCATATATTGGATCCCCCTTACCCTCATCTCCCACCTCCCACCCTTGTTACTCTCTGGTAACCACTAAACTATTGTCTGTGTCTATGAGTTCTTGTTTCTCATTGGTTTGTCTTGTTCTTTTGTTGTTTTTGGTTTATATACCACATATCAGTGAAATCATATGGTTCTCTGCTTTTTCTGTCTGACTTATTTCGCTTAGCATTATACTCTCAAGATCCATCCATGTTGTCACAAATGTTCCTATATCATCTTTTCTTACCCCTGAATAATATTCCATTGTGTATATATACCACAGCTTCTTTATCCATTCATCTATCGAAGGACATTTTGGTTGTTTCCATGTCTTGGCCACCGTAAACAAAGCTCCATGAACATTGGAGCACACGTGTCTTTATGTGTAGATGTTTTCAGATTTTTTGGGTAGATACCCAGGATAGGGATTGCTGGGTCATATGGTAATTCTATTTGTAATTTTTAAAGGAACCTCCACACTGCCTTCCATAACAGCAGCACCAGTCTGCATTCTCACCAACAGTGTGTGAGGGTTCCTTTTTCTCCACAGCCTCTCCAACACTTGTTACTATTTGTCTTATTGATGATAGCCATTCTGACTGGGGTGAGGTGATATCTCATTGTGGTTTTCATTTGCATTTCTCTGGTGATTAATGATGTTGAGCATTTTTTCATATATCTATTTGCGATTTGTATGTCCTCTTTGGAGAAATGTCTCTTCAGGTCCTCTGCCCATTTTTCAATTGCATTGTTTGTTTTTTTGTTGTTGAGTTTCATGAGTTCCTTGTATATTTTGGATATTATCCCCTTATCTAAGAGGCACCACTTGCAAAAATCTTCTCCCATTCAGTTGGTTGCCTCTTTATTTTGTCGATGGTTTCTTTTGCTGTGCAGAAGCTTTTAAGTTTCATATAGTCCTATTTGTTTATTTTAGCTTTTACTTCCATTGCCTTTGGAGTCAAATTCATAAAATGCTCTTTGAACCCAAGGTCCATAAGTTTAGTACCTATGTTTTCTTCTATGCAGTTTATTGTGTCAGGTCTTATGCTTAAGTCTTTGATCTATTTTGAATTAATTTTGGTACTTGGTGACATATAGCAGTCCAGTTTCATTCTTTTGCACGTGGCTTTCCAATTCTCCCAGCACCATTTATTGAAGAGGCTGTCTTTCCTCCATTGTATGTTTTTAGCTTCTTTGTCAAAAATTATCTGTCCACTCTGGGCTCATCACGCAGAACTGCTAAGTGACTCGTACAAGTATTACTTGCAGGCGAGCAAATTGGGTGAGCAGGGGAAGAGGGAAGGGAGTGGAGGGGAGACGTGGCCCACATCTGCAGCGGTGGAAACCTGGTCCGCACCTGTGGCTGTGGGGATGTGGCCCGCACCCTCGGTTGTGGAGACTCGGCCTGCATCTACAGAGGCGGTAGAAACACGGCTGGCATCCGCAGCTGCAGAGACGCAGGGGATTCCAGGAGGAAACAGAGAGCACAGAAGCCAGGACGTGGGCTCTTTCCCTGCGTCCCACAGCTGATCTCTCCCGCTGAGGGTGCAGGACATCCAGTATTTGAGGCAATAACCTCAGCTGGGACCTCCAGTTGGGCCCCAGACTGGACAAAGGACACAAACTCCATACCTGGGCCCCTCGACCCCTTCCAATCCTGCCCCCCCTTCCAGAGACTTAAACTGGCCCCTGAACTGAGGAGTAATGTCAGATTACAGAGGAGCCATAGTGCTCAGGCTCTGGGAAGACGTGCAGCTCTGACCCAGGGAAGAGGCTGGGAAGAGAGTGATATTCGCTGGGCTAGGAGAGAAGAGACACCTCTACCCCCAGCCACCACCTTTTCTGGCCTGCGAGAAGATTGTGACACGGCTGTTCCTAGGAGAGAGAAGACCCCTCCATCCCCAGCCCCCACCCTTTCTGGCCTGCCTAGGGCGGGACAAATACAACTGCGGAGGCACTCCCAGGGATCAGCAGTAAGTGGCAGAGACAGCTCCCATCTTTCAGCACCTCAGAAATCTCCCGCCTGCCACACACACACACACACACACACACACACACACACACGGAAGAAGTGCCCTAAGACTCAGAAGAACTGAACACAGGGCTGGTGGTGCTACTCTCAGTGTGCATATGTGCAGGCAAGGGCAGAAACTGCACTGACTTTGTAAAAACTACCATCCAGACCTCTCAGACCCATGCATCTGAATCTGCAGTCCCAACGTCACTCTGGGAACCAGGTGACTGGTTCTGCCTGCACAATACGCAGAGGACTCTTTGGTACAGCAGAGGACAACCTGGACATTACTTGGTGGGCTTAAGGCAAGACTGGTACTGCTTTTTGTATTGTTTTGTCTTTATATCTTTGGTATCTTTGCCTGTGTTGAGTAGGGTGGTTGGTTGGTTTTACATGTGAAGGTATTTGATTTTTTCTTTGTTGTTGTCATTGTTGTTGTGCTCGGTGATTTGCTTTGTTCTGAAATTGCCCTACCACGACCCAGCTTAAGAGGCACAAAATTCAACATATCCAGAGGCCAACTCCAGACCAAACCAGAGTACTACTGGGTGTTACCTACAAGTCACTCACCCAGAGGGAATTCTCTACAGGCACTAGAGCCCATAGAGGCCAAACCACATTTAAGCGGTCAACCCTCACGCAGCAGAACACCCTGCGGTGGGCAGAGCTAAGTCTCACAACCAGTCAGCCTAGGAGTTAACCCCACCTACTCAGAAGCGAAAAGCAATTAAAGATCTTCTTTAACAGGACAATATACACAACACAAGAGTCACCTTTAGGGCACACGAAGAGGAGAAGAACGAAGTAGTGCAGGTCAAATATAAAGGACACATACTACATAAGATAACCCAGCAAGAACTAAGGACTCTAGGGGATCTACCTAATACATCAAAGCAAACACAGAGAGTGAGCCAGAATGGGGAAACAAAGACACATGTCCCAAATAAAAGAACAGAAGAAACCTCCAAAAGTGGAACCAAATGAAACAGAGGTAACCAACCTATCAGAGACAGCGTTCAGAACTCTGATGATAAGAATGTGTAAGGAACTTAGAGACGACATAAAGAGGGATGTAGAAATCATAACGAACAACCAGTTAGAACTAAAGAACACAATTACTGAAATAAAGAACTCACTTGAAGGAATTAACAGCATGTTAGATGAAGTAGAGGATCGAATCAGCGACTTAGAAGACAAGATAGCAGAGATCACCCAAACAGAACAACAGAAAGAAAAAGAATAAAAAACAATGAAGATGGTTTAAGAGACCTCTGGGATAACATCAAGCGCAACAACATGCACATCATAGGAATACCAGAAGGTGAAGAGAGGAAGCAAGGGATTGAGAACATATTTTTAGTAATAATGTCCGAAAACTTCCCTAACCTGATGAACGAAACCAACATACAAGCGCAGGAAGTGCAGAGAGTTCCAACCAGGAGAAACCCAAACAGGTCCACACCGAGACAAATTACAGTTAAAATGGCAAAGCTGAAAGACAAAGAGAGAATCCTAAAAGCAGCAAGACAAAGACAGAGGGTTACATACAAGAGAACTCCCATAAGACTATCAATTGACTTTTCTACAGAAACATTGAAGGCCAGGAGGGAGTGGCAGGAGATACTCAAAGTGATGGAAAACAAAGGCCTACAACCTAGATTGCTTTATCCAGCAAGGCTATCATTTAAAGTTGATGGAGACATAAAGAGCTTCCCAGAAAAGAATAAGCTAAAGGAATTTATTACCACCAAGCCAGCATTGCAAGAAATACTAAAAGACTTCTCTAAATAGAAGAAAGATGAAAACAATCTAACTACAATTTTAAAAATGGCAATAACTATGTACCTATCAATAATCACTTAACTGTAAACAGATTCAATGCTCCAATCAAGAGACATAGGGTGGCTGAGTGGATAAGAAAGCAAGACCCTTGTATATGCTGTATACAAGAGACTCACCTCAGAACAAGACACACACAGGCTGAAAGTGAAGGGTTGGAGTAAGCTATTTCATGCAAATGGAAATGAGAAAAAAGCTGGAGTTGCAATACTTAAATCAGACAAAATAGACTTCAAAATGAAGAACATACTAAAAGACAAAGATGGGCACTATATAATAATAAAGGGATCAATCCGACAAGAGGACATAACCCTAGTAAACATCTATGCACCCAACATAGGAGCACCTAAACATATAAAACAAAGATTGACTGACAAAAAGACAGAGATCAACAGTAACACTATCATAGTAGGGGACTTCAACACACCTCTGACAACAAGGGACAGGTCTTCCAGGCAGAAAATCAATATGGAAACAACAGCCTTAAATGATACACTGGACCACTTGGATTTAATCGATATTTTCAGAGCATTTCACCCCAATGCTGCAAAATACACGTTCTTCTCAAGCGCACATGGAACATTTTCCAAGATAGACAATATGTTAGGCCACAAAACAAGTCTTGATAAATTTAAGAAAATTGAAATCATACCAATTGTCTTCTCTGATCACAGTGCTATGAAATTAGAAATAAACTACAGGGAAAAAAACGGAAGACACACCAATTCATGGAGGCTGAATAACATGTTACTAAATAATGAATGGGTCAAGCAGGAGATCAAGGAAGAAATCAAAAGATATCTCGAGACAAACGAACATGAAAACACGACGACCCAAAATCTATGGGATGCCGCAAAAGCAGTCCGAAGAGGGAAATTCATAGCATTGCAGGCCTACCTAAATAAACAAGAAACATCACTAATCAACAGTTTATCTTCACACTTAAGGGATCTGGAAAAAGAGCAGCAAAATAAGCCCAAAGGGAGCACAAGGAAGGAGATAATAAAGATCAGAGCAGAAATAAATGAAATAGAAACCAGAAAAACAATACAAAAGATCAATGAATCCAAGAGTTCGTTCTTAGAGAAGATAAATAAAATTGACAAACCTTTAGCCAGACTCATTAAAAAAAAGAGAGAGAGGACCCAAATTAATAAAATCAGAAATGAAAGAGGAGAAGTGACAACAGACACCGCAGAAATCAAAAAAATTTAAGAAGTTACTATTAGCAACTATATGCCAACAAATTTGACAATCTGGAAGAAATGGACAATTTTCTAGAGGCGTACAACCTTCCAAGGCTAACTCAAGAAGAAACGGAAAACCTGAATAGACTGATTACCACCAGGGAAATTGAATCAGTAATCAACAATCTCCCAACAAACAAAAGCCCTGGACCAGATGGCTTTACAGGTGAATTCTACAGAACGTTCAAAAAAGAAATATCACCTATTCTCCTCAAGCTCTTCCAAAAAATCCAGAAGGAGGGAAGACTCCCAAACACTTTTTACGACGCCACTATCACCCTGATCCCAAAATCAGACAGTCACCACAAAAAAAGAAAACTACAGGTCGATATCTCTATGAACATAGATGCAAAAATCCTCAACAAAATATTAGTGAACAGAATTCAGCAATACGTTAAAAAGATCATACACCATGATCAAGTGGGATTCATCCCTGGTATGCAAGGGTGGTTCAACATCTGCAAATCTATTAATGTGATACAACACATTAACAAAATGAAAAATAAAAATTACATGGTTATATCAATAGATGAAGAAAAAGCATTTGATAAAATCCAACAGCCATTTATGATAAAAACCCTTAAGAAAGTGGGAATAGAGGGATCATATCTCAACATAATAAAGGTCATTTATGATAAACCCACAGCGAACATCATACTCAACGGGGAAAAGCTAAAACCATTACCCCTAATATCAGGAACAAGGCAAGTTTACCCACTGTCTCCGCTTCTATTCAACATAGTGCTGGAAGTTCTAGCCACAGCAATCAGACAAGTAAAGGAAATAAAAGGCATCCAAATTGGTAAGGTGGAATTAAATTGTCATTATATGCAGATGATATGACACTATATATAGAGAACCCTAAAGACTCTACCAAGAAACTATTAGAGCTGATAGATGAATTTAGTAAAGTAGCAGGATACAAAATTAATATTCAGAAATCAGTTGCATTTGTATATACCAATAATAAAATATCAGAAGGAGATATTAAGAAAGCAATCCCAATTAGAATTGCTTCAAAGTCTATAAAATACTTGGGAATAAATTTAACCAAATAAGTAAAAGATCTGTACTCAGAAAATTATAAGGCACTGAAGAAAGAAATGAAAGAAGATACAAATAGATGGAAACACATACCATGTTGATGGATAGGAAGAATTATTATAGTTAAAATGTCCATACTGCCTAAGGCAATATACATATTCAACGCAATTCCTATCAAACTACCAATGACGTTTTTCACAGAAATAGAAGGTACTATCCTAACATTTTTATGGGACCATAAAAGACCCCGGATAGCCTCAGCAATCTTGAGAAATAAGAGTAATGTGGGAGGTATAACAATACCTGACTTCAAATTATACTACAAGGCTACAGTAATCAAAACAGCATGGTACAGGCATAAAAACAGACACATAGATCAATGGAACAGAATAGAGAGTCCAGAAACAAATCCATGCCTATATGGCCATTTAATCTAGGACAATGGAAGCAAGAATATACGATGGGGTAAAGACAGTCTATTCAATAAATGAATAAATGGTGATGGGAAACCTGGACAGACTCATGCAAAAAAATGAAGCTTGACCACCTCCTTACACCATATACAAAAATAAATTCAAAATGGCTTAAAGACTTAAATGTAAGATCTGAAACCATAAAGTACCTAGAAGTAAATATAGGAAGAAACTTCACAGACATTACTCGGAGTAAGATTTTTACTGATATATCTCCTCGCACAAGGGAAGTAAGAGAAAAAATTAACATGTGGGATTACATCAAACTAAAAGTTTTTTCACAGCAAAGGAAACCATCAATAAAACAAAAAGGGATCCTACTGAATGGGAAAAGATATTTGCCAATGATACATCTGATAAGGGATTAATATCACAAATCTATGAAAAACTCACTCAACTCAACTCCAAAAAAACAAACGACCCAATTAAAAAATGGGCAGAGGACTTGAAGAGACATTTTTCTAAAAAGGACATACAGATGGCAAACAGACATATGAAGAAATGCTCAACCTCACTAACCATCAGAGAAATGCAAACAAAAACCACAATGAGATACTACCTCACCCCAGTCAAAATGGCTATCATCAATAAATCAACAAACAACAAGTGCTGGCGCGGATGTGGAGAAAAGGGAACACTTGTGCACTATTGGTGGAATTGCAGATTGGTGCAGCCACTATGGAAAACAGTATGGAGGTATCTCAAAAATCTGAAAATGGAACTACCCTATGATCCAGTAATTCCACTCCTAGGTATCTATCCGGAGAAATCCAAAACTCCAATTCAAAAATCTTTATGCACTCCTATGTATATTGCAGCACTATACACAATAGCTAAGACATGGAAACAACCAAAATGCCCATCGGTAGATGACTGGATTAAGAAACTGTGGTACATTTATACAATGGAGTATTATGCAGCCATAAAGAAGAAAGAAATCTTACCATTTGCAACAACATGGATGGATCTAGAGAACATTATGTTAAGTGAAATAAGTCAGACAGAGAAAGATAAGTACCATATGATCTCACTTATTTGCGGATTCTAAAGAAAAGAATAAGTGAATGAACTAATCAGAAACAGTTTGGGAGACAATGAGGAAAAACTGAGGGTTGCTAGATGGGTGGGAGGGGTGGGGGGTGGGGGGGAGGGTGAGGGTATTGGAGGGCAATCGGTGACCATAGGATGGCCACGGGCTTGAAAATTAATCTGGGGAACGTAATTTGGTGGTTACCAGAAGGTAAAGGGGTTGGGGGGTGGGGGATGAGGGTGAGAGGGATCAAATGTATGGTAATGGAAGGGGAGCTGACTCGGGGTGTTGAACACACAATGTGATTTATGGATGATGTGATACAGAATTGCACACCTGAAATCTATGTAATTTTACTAACAATTGTCACCCCAATAAATTAAAAATAAATTAAAAAAAAAAAACAAAACAAAACAAAACAAAAAAAGGGATCCTACTGAATGGGAAAAGATACTTGCCAATGATATATCTGATAAGCGGTTAATATCACAAATTTATAAAAAACTCAACTCAACTCCAAAAAAACAAACAACCCAATTAAAAAATGGGCAGAGGAGATGAAGAAACATTTTTCTAAAAAGGACATACAGATGGCAAACAGACATATGAAGAAACGCTCAACCTCACTAACCATCAGAGAAATGCAAATAAAATCCACAATGAGATACCACCTCACCCCAGTCAAACTGGCTATCATCAATAAATCAACAAAAACAGGTGTTGGCGTGGATGTGGAGAAAAGGGAACGCTTGTGCACTGTTGGTGGGATTGCAGATTGGTGCAGCCACTATGGAAAACAGTATGGAGGTATCTCAAAAATCTGAAAATGGAACTACCTTATGATCCAGCAATTCCACTCCTAGGTATCTATCCGGAGAAATCCAAAACACCAATTCAAAAATCTTTATGCACTCTTATGTTTATTGCAGCACTATACACAATAGCCAAGACATGGAAACAACCGAAATGCCCATTGGTAGATGACTGGATTAAGAAACGGTGGTACATTTATACAATGGAGTACTACGCAGCCATAAAGAAGAAAGAAATCTTACCATTTGCAACAACATGGATAGACCTAGAGAACATTATGTAAAGTGAAATAAGTCAGACAGAGAAAGACAAATACCATATGATCTCACTTATATGCGCAATCTAAAGAAAAGAGTAAGTGAATGTACTAATCAGAAACAGTTCTGGAGACATAGAGGAAAAACTGAGGGTTGCTAGATGGGCGGGGGTGTGGGGATAAGGGGGAAGCTGAGGGGATTAGAAAACATTCGGTAACCACAAGATGGCCACCGGGTCTTGAAAATTAATTTTGGGAACGTAGTCAATAATGTTGTGGAGATTTTGTGGGGTGTGTGATGGACAGGTGTCCCATTTGCAAGATCACCTCGAGGATGATGTGGATGACTGATCACTGCGCTGTGCACCTGAAGGTGAAGGATAATGAATGCCAACTATGATTTTATATATATATATATATATATATATATATATATATATATATATATATATATGTATATGTATATATATGTATGTATATACTTACAAGAAGTGGAGTACAGCATTAGGAATAGAGACAGTGGAAATGTAGTGGCTCTGTGCGATGTCAGGGGGATGGTGGATGGGGAGAGGGGGGTTCACACAGTGTGAGGGATATAAATGATAAACGTCTAAGTATTACTTTGTCTTGTGCACCTGAAACTAATCAAAAAAAAAATAATAGAAAAGAAAAAAATTGCCTGTCTATATTTATGGGGTTTTATTTCTCGGTTCTCAATCTATTCCATTGGACTATGTGTCCGTTTTTCTGCCAATATCATGCTGTTTTGATTATTGTAGCCCTGTAGTACAAGCTAAAGTCAGGGAGTGTGGTACCTCCAGTATTGTCCTTTTTTCCTAAAATTGCTTTGGCTATTCGGGGTCTTTTTTGGTTCCAAACAAATCTGATGGTTTTTTGTTCTATTTCTTTAAAAAATGCCATTGGGATTTTGATGGGGATGGCATTAAATCTGTATATCGCTTTGGGTAATATGGCCATTTTAACTATGTTGATTCTTCCAATCCATGAGCACAGAATGTCTTTCCATTTCTTTGTGTCTTCTTCAATTTCTTTCTAAAATGTCTTATAGTTTTCAGCGTATAGGTCCTTCACATCCTTGGTTAAGCTTATTCCTAGGTATTTTATTCTTTTCGGTGCAATTACAAAAGGAATTGTTTTTTGTATTTCTTTTCTGAGATTTCATTGTTAGTATATAGGAATGCAATGGACTTTTGTACGTTAATTTTGTAGCCAGCAACTTTACTGTATTCGTTGATTGTTTCTAATAGCTTTTTGTTGGAGTCTTTAGGGTTTTCTATATATAGTGTCATGTCATTTGCAAAGAGTGATAATTTACTTCTTCATTCCCAGTGTGGATGCCTTTTATTTCTTTCTCTTGCCTGATTGCTCTGGCAAGGACTTCCAACATTATGTTGAAAAGCAGAGGTGACAGGGGAAAGCCTTGTCATGTTCCTGAACGTAGAGCAAAGGGCTTCAGTTTTTCACCATTAATTATGAGATTAGCTGAGGGCTTGTCACATATGGCCTTTATTATGTTAAGGTATTTTCCTTCTATACCTATTTTATTAAGTGTTTTAATCATAAATGGATGTTGTATCTTGTCAAATGCTTTTTCTGCATCAATTGATATAATCATATGATTTTTGTCCTTTATTTTGTTTATGTGATGTATCACATTGATGGATTTGCGGATGTTGAACCATCCTTGTGCCCCGGGGATGAATCCCACTTGCTCGTGATGAATGATCTTTTTAATGCATCGTTGTATTCGATTTGCTAGAATTTTGTTTAGGATTTTTGCATCTGTATTCATCAGAAAAATTGGTCTGTAGTTTTTGTTTTTTGTGTTGTCCTTACCAGGTTTTGGTATCAGTGTAATGTTGGCCTCATCAAATGAGTTAGGGAGTACTGTCTCTTCTTCAATTTTTTGGAAGAGTTTGAGCAGGATTGGTATTAGATCCTCTTTGAAGGTTTGGTAGAATTCACTAGTGAAGACATCGTGTCCCGGACTTTTGCTTTTGGGAAGGTTTTGGATAAGTGATTCAATTTCGTTACTGGTTATCGGTCTGTTTAGATTTTCCAGTTCTTCATGGTTCAGTTTAGGAAGTCTATATGTTTCTAAGAACTTGTCCATTTCTTCTAGTTTATTGAATTTGGTGGCATATAGTCCTTCATAGTACTCTTGGATGATCCTTTGTATTTCTGTGGTGTTCGTGATAACTTCCCCTTTTTCATTTCTGATTTTGTTAATTAGTGTCTTCTCTCTTTTTATCTTAGTGAGTCTAGCCAACGGTTTGTCAATTTTGTTAATCTTTTCAAAGAACAAGCTCTTTGTCACATTAATTTTTCTATCGTCTTTTTGTTCTCTATTTCATCTAGTTCTGCTCTGATTTTTGTTATTTTCTTTCTTCTGCTGACCTTGGGTTTCCCTTGTTCTTCTTTTTCTAGTCCTTTAAGGTGTAACATGAGGTTATTTATTTGGGATTTTTCTTGTTTCTTGAGATAGGCCTGTAATGATATAAATTTCCCTCTTAAAATTGCTTTTGCTGCATCCCAAAAGTGTTGGTAGAATGCATTTTCATTGTCATTTGTTTCTATGTATCTTTTGATCTCTCCTCTAATTTCTTCTTTGACCCAGTCGTTCTATAAATGTATGTTGTTTAATCTCCATGTATTTGTGTTTTTTCCTGCTTTCTTTTTGCAGTTGATATCCAATTTCCAAGCTTTGTGATCAGAGAATATGCTTGGTATGATTTCAATCTTTTTAAATTTGCTAAGGCTGATTTTATGTCCCAATATATGATCTATCCTTGAGTATTTTCCATGTACACTAGAAAAGAATGTATAGTCTGATGTTTTAGGATGAAGTGCTCTATATATGTCAATTGTGTCCATTTCATCTAATATGTCATTTAGGGCTGCTATTTTGTTAGTTATTTTCTGTTTGGATGATCTAGCCATAGCTGTCAGTGATGTATTTAAGTCCTCTAGTATAATTGTGTTTTGGTCAATTTCTCCCTTTAGTTCTGTTAGTAGTTGCTTGGTATATTTCGGTGCTCCCTGATTGGGGGCATAAGTATTGATGACTGTTATGTCTTTTTGTTGTATAGTCCCTGTGGGGACAGAGCCCCAGAAAGCAGTTTTTAGGCTCTGGGCCTGACATAGAAAGGTGCTGGCTCAGGTAGTAAATGGCCATCGACTGTGATCAAATGGCCATCAGCTGTGGCTTGTTGGCCGTCTGCTGTAACCAGTGAGCCATTGGCCACGAATATAACTGCCGAGGCTACGCTAGCAGAAAAATGGGGTTTAGCAAGAAGATGGTGGCTGAGCCTGCAAGCGGCACAGTGAGGGTTGAGAATTGTGGCTCCTGTTACCTGTTTCTCCAACCAGCCGCCAACGAGAGTATAGTGGTGTGAGTCCCCTACCTATGGCTCCGTGGGTGTTCCTTTTGGCCTCACCATGTCCTGCGTTCTTATGTGGGGAGCGGGAGCAGAGACCCCTCAGTCTGCCCTGCACGACACTTGACGCAACGAGTAGCATCCCCCGCACGACAGCCCTTTACCATTATGAAATGTCCATCTTTGTCTTTTGTTATCTTTTTCACCCTGAAGTCTGTTTCATCTGATATCATTATGGCTACACCTGATTTTCTCTGGGTACCATTTGCTTACAGTGTCAATTTCTACCCTTTCACTTTGAGTCTATGCTTGTCCTTGTAGCTGAGATGTGTCTCTTGGAGATAGCAAATGGTTGGGTTTCGTTTTTTGATCCAATCTGCTGCTCTTTGCCTTTTTATTGGTGAGTTCAGTCCATTTACATTTCAGGTGATTATTGATATGTGAGGATTTCCTGTCATTCTATCTTTAGTTTTCTGGTAAGTCTGTGTCTCCATTGTTTCTTTGCCTTTTTCTTGTTGTCTATTATTTCTGTATGGTGGTATTCTATAATGTTTCCCTTTGTTTCTTCTTTTGTTACAGTATATATTTCAGTTCTGGATTTTTCTTGAGTCGTTACTCTTAAGTTTAAGTAAAAGAAAGTTTGATATTTAGAGTATTCCATTTTCTTTAGCACGCTTACTTTCTCCATTCCCATATTCTGGTTCAGGCCTTTACTGTCCCCCTTTTTATGTTTTGGTTGCCACAAATTGTCCCTGTAGATGGTGGTCGAATAGCCTCCTTTAGTATTTCTTGTAGTGCAGGTCGCATATTAGAAAATTCCCTCAGCTTCTGTATGTCTGGAAACGTCTTTATTCCTCCTTCATATCTAAGGGATATCTTTGCTGGATACATTATTCTTGGCTCATAATTTCTCTCTTTCAATAGTTTGAATATTTGGTTCCACTCCCTACTGGATTGTAGAGTTTCTGCTGAAAAATCTGATGGTAATCTAATGGGCTTTCCTTTGTAGGTTACCGTCTTCTTTTCCCTGGCTGCCTTGATGATTCTTTCTTTGTCGTTGATTTTAGACAGCTTGAATACAATGTGCCTTGGAGAAGGCCTTTTGGGATTGAGTTAATTAGGTGTTCTATTTGCTTCTTGGATTCGAGGATCCAGTTCTGTCCACAAGTTTTGGGAGTTCTCATCAACAATTTGTTTGAATATATTCTCTGTTCCCTTCTCTCTTTCTTCTCCTTCTGGTATGCCCATTATTCTTATAATGCTCTTTCTGATGCATTCAGAAATTTCTTGTAGAGTTCTTTCATTTCTTTTAAGTCTCAAGTCTCTTTCTTCTTCCATCTGTGTAATTTCCAGGTTTCTATTTTCGATGTCACTGATTCTTTCCTCCATCTGGTCAACTCTACTTCCTAAGCTGGTTATTTCATTCTTAATTTCTTCTATTGAGTTCTTAATCTCCAGAAATTCTATTTGGTTCTTTTTTAAAATTTCAATCTGTTTTGTAAAATGTTCATGTTTTTCTTTGATTGCGTTTCTGAGTTCATTAAACTGCCTTTCTCTGTTTTCTTGCATCTCGTTGAGTTTTTTTCAGAACTGCAATTTTGAATTCTCTGTCGTTTAAGTCACATATTTCCATATCTTTAAGTTTCTTTTCTGGAGACTTTTCACTTTCTTTCTGAGCTGTCTTGTTGCCTTGGTTATTCATGGCAATTACTGATTTATTATTTCTCTTCTTAGACAGCTACAGGAGTGGCCTCTGCAACAGGTTGATAGGAAGAGGTCTTTCTTTTGTTTTCCAGTACTTGTTGGTAGAATGTTTTATTTTCTCTCTGACTGCAGCCTTTTATTTCACTCACACAGTAGTGTTATGTTTTCTCTGAACTATTCAAGCTTCTCACACAATGGGGGGATTCCCTGGGAGACGGGCTTCTCCTCTGTTAATAGTTTGCTTGGGTCACAGGATGCAGTGTCCATGTGGGTATGCGGAGAGCTTTTGAAGTTCCAGAGCTCTTCCTGCCCCAGATTCAGAGCCCATATGTTTCAGCAGTTCTGTTTACTCCTTCAGGGATACGCCCAGATAGGTGGGGCCAGGGGCTGGTTGAGTTGTGAGAGGTGGCCCAGAGCAATGGTGGAGACCGCCACCACAGCTGGTCCTGCTTCCACAGCTCCCTCCCTTCTGCCGGAACTGGTTGGGCTGCGAATCTGTGTTTGCGGTCCACAGTTCTCAGAACAGCAAATATTCTGTTCTTTTGATCTCACACTGCTACTGTTCCGCTTCTAGCACTGGGCAGATGGGGGCGGGGCGAGCTCTGGGAGGGTAGGGAGGGGGCGGCTAGTCTCAGTGCCTAAGGCTTCTGTTCTCTGCTGGGCAGTGAGGGCTTAAACCACCGTTTTCACCCTTCTTCCCTCAGTCTTTGTTCCGAGGTCTCTGCCATGAGCGTTGGGTTCAGCTGTGTTATATGCTGCCCCCTTAGCCCTGTGGGCCATAAGCGGAGCCGTAGCACTTTGAGTTCTTCCCTCTCCCGCAGCTGCAGTAGTTCCGGGATGCAGTGAGCTCGGAGCACTGAGCAAGGTCTGTGTCCTGCGCCTGCCTGCGTGGCTCCGTCTGCGCACTTCTCTCTTCCATCCTCCCCTGCTCGCGCGATTCGCCCACCTTTTGGTGAAATCAGTAGTGGGCCTCTTCGTCTTGCCTGTCTGCTGTGCAGGGAGTCCTTTCTGGAGTTATTGTTCAATTAGTTGTAAATTCCAGGGGAGCTTTACAGAGGCTCACGTCACGCGTCCATTTTGATGACGTCTCTCCACTATTTGTCTTGTTGATGATAGCCATTCTGAGTGGGGTGAGGTGATATCTCATTGTGGTTTTTATTTGTATTTCTCTGATGATTAGTGATGTTGAGCATTTTTTCATATGTCTACTTGCCATTTGTATGTCCTCTTTGGAGAAATGTCTCTTCAGGTCCTCTGCCCATTTTTCAATTGGGTTGTTTGTTTTTTTGTTGTTCCTTCCTTGTATATTTGAGTTCTTTGTATATTTTGGATATTAGCCCCTTATCGGAGGCACTGTTTGCAAAAATCTTCTCCCATTCAGTTGGTTGCCTCTTTATTTTTTCGATGGTTTCTTTTGATGTGCAGAAGCTTATAAGTTTCATATAGTTTATTTATTTATTTATAGCTTTATTTATTCATTTATTTTAGCTTTTACTTCCATTGCCTTTGGAGTCAAATTCATAAAATGCTCTTTGAACCCAAGGTCCATAAGTTTAGTACCTATGTTTTCTTCTATGCATAAACTAATTCTTGATAGATATGTAGTTATTGCCATTTTATTATTCATATCTTTTATCTTTTTTTCATCTTAAAGAAGTTCCTCTAAAATCCCTTGTAATTCTGTTTTGGTGGTGATGCACTCCATTAGCTTTTTCTTGTCTGGGTAGCTTTTTATTTCTCCTATAAGCACAGGGAGGAAGAGAGGACACTGAAGAGCAAACATTTAACGAGCCATTATATTATATCCAGCTTTTCATCCTCACAACTTCTCAATAGAGAAGCTCCTACGAATATCCCTTTTTCAAGTGATGAAACTGAAACTTGAAGCTAATGGGTGGAAAGCTGAATATTCAAACACAAGCCTCTTGTTTGTGATGCTCATAAATCTCTGCTACTTGCAGAGATTCTTTAGTTCTCAGAAAGATTTTTTGCAAACATTAATGGTAAAGTGAATTCAAGTTCAGTGAGTCCTATGGCCTTATCTCCCAAATTAATTTTTTGATATTTCATAGGGATACTCTTAAGTAAAACTAGTTTTTTTTTTTTACTTCTTTCAAATGCATAGCAGTGAAGAGCATGATGAATACCTATAATTTAGAACCATTGCCATGATTCATGCTAAGGGTCCATAGTACCCACCATTGTTTTGCCTCATCAGTCTAAATGCCAACACAATGAAAAAGGCAAATAATATTTTAGTATTATTATTAAAATAGATTTGACACTATGGACCCCATATATATGTCTCAGGTACCCCACCCAGGGGTTTGCAGGCCATACTTTGAGAATCACTACCTTTCTGAGCAGCTACTTAAAGGCATGAATTAATTTCTACTATATTCCACAAGATGGTGCTATTATAATGCACATCAGCGTTTAAATGTTGGGACAAAATTGATTTTAAAAATGTGTTCACTTTTGGAAATCAATGTTGCTAAAATGTTTCCTTCTTTTTCCCCTTTAAGAAAGTTTCCTTAGTTGGCTCCTGGAACACCAGGTCTATTGTCTTATCTGAGCCCTCACTTCCAGCACAAAATCTTCTTGCCTAAATACTGCTTTGCCCATAGTTACCTTCCATATAAACCCTTTCGTCAGGTGCACAGAATCACCTCATGTTAATTTGGATGGTGACATTTTGCAATCATGGAATGCAAAGGACTCTCAAACCTTATCATTTAATACTTTTTTTTTTTATTAAGAAGACTTCACCTCTTCCAAATAACCTTCCACTTATGTTTTTGCAAACCACACACCTTGGAAATCCATGCAGCTTTTGTGGAGATGGGAACATTTACTTCAGTAGTTCTTAGCATTTATTTCCTGGGAGGAGGGTGGCAAATCCTTTTGTGAATTTAACAAAAGCTGTTGACATTTTTCCAAGAAAAATATACATGTATGTATGTGAAATTTTGCATATCATTTCAAGGGGTTTAGATATGCCTTGAAACTGTGACTCAGGTTAAAAACCATGGCTTTAATGGTAGAAAAAATTGCCAAGCTCCATTTATCCCCTTCAGTTAGATGAAACAGAAGTTCATAAGACGAGGTCTGACAATTAGGTTTGCAAACTTGCCACTGTGTGCTTACATTGGCAGCACTGTAGAAACAGCTCTGTAAATTTTCATAACCTTGGTATATCAGTGTTTCACAGCTGTGTTCATGTCGACATGTGGCAGTGTCTTGCTGAGAAGTGTTCATTATTGTTGCTGCATGTTTTTGTGTGCTGTCATGAGACTGTCTGAGCTTGAA
Organism: Rhinolophus ferrumequinum; assembly: GCF_004115265.2. Lineage (NCBI taxonomy): Eukaryota > Metazoa > Chordata > Mammalia > Chiroptera > Rhinolophidae > Rhinolophus > Rhinolophus ferrumequinum. Next base: position 75,131,749 of record NC_046284.1, on the reverse strand, counting down.
TTAGAGCAATGAAGAAATATTAAATTTCTTGTTAAACTTGGCAAGGGTGGAAGTGAAATCAGGAACATATTAGTCCAACTTGGGGGATAATGCCATGAAGAAAATGGCAGTGTACAAATGGATTAAACATTTTTCTGAGGGGAGAAAATGTGTCACTAATGAAGAGAGGTCAGGGCGGCCAGTAATGAGCAGAACTGATTAAAACATTTCAAAAATTCAACAAATTGTGCATCAAAATAATCAGATGACTGTGTGAAGCATAGCAGACCAAGTAAACATTGATAGAGAAACAGGAAAATCTTAACGGAAAATCTTGGCATGAGAAAAGAAAAGTGTGTACAAAAATGGTCCCAGAGGAGCTCACTGATGAACAAAAGCAAAGGAGAATTGAAGTTTGCCAAGACCTTTTGGAGAAGGAGGATGATGTTTGGGGCCATGTTATCACTGGTGATGAAACATCGGTGTACCAATACGACCCTGAAACAAAGCATCAAAATGCACAATGGGAGTCAGCCAATTCTCTACTACCAAAAAAGTTCTGTCAGTCCAAATCAAGAGTCAAAATGACATTGCTAACCCTTTTTGATATCAGAGGGATTATTGATTATGGATTTGTGCCCACTGGAGAAACAGCTAACCAATTTTACTATTTGGAAGTGCTAAAAAGGCTGCATAAAAAAGTTAGATGAAAAGTCCTGAACTTTTTGCCAACAATTCATGGCTCTTGCATCACAAGAATGCACCAGCTCACACAGCACTGTCTGTGAGGGAGTTTTTAGGCAGTAAACAAACAGTTGTATTGGAACACCCTTCCTACTCACTTCAACTGGGACCCAGTGACTTCTTTCTTTACCTGAAGATAAAGAAAATATTAAAAGGAAGATATTTTGATGACATTCAGCACATAATACAATGACAGCTCTGATAGCCATTCCAGAAAAAGTTCCAAAATTGCTTTGAAGGTTGGACCAGGCACTGGCATCGGTTCATAGCTTCTCAAGGGGAGTATTTCGAAGGTGACCATAGTAATATTCAACAATGAGTTATGTAGCACTTTTTGTAGGATGAGTTCGCGAACTCAATTGTCAGACCTTGTAGACAAAAGAGATTTGGAGTCTTTACTTCATCTTACTGTTTTGTTATTATTTACAACTTTGAATGCTGTAAAATAGCGTGTGTTTTTAATTTTTTTTAAAGATTTTATTTGGGTGGGTGAACAGGACTTTATTGGGGAACAGTGTGTACTTCCAGGACTTTTTCCAAGTCAAGTTGTCCTTTCAATCTTAGTTGTGGAGGGCGCAGCTTAGCTTAGGGTCCAGTTGCTGTTGTTATTAGTTGCAGAGGGTGCAGCCTACCATCCCTTGTGGGAGTCGAACTGGCAGCCTTGTGGTTGAGAAGATGCACTCCAACCAACTGAGCTATCTGGGAGCACAGCAGCAGCTCAGCTCAAGGTGCCATGTTGAATCTTAGTTGCAGGGGGCGGAGCCCACCATCCCTTGCGGGACTCGAGGAGTTGAACCAGCAACCTTGTGGTTGAGAGCCCACTGGCCCATGTGGGAATCGAACCAGCAGACTTTGGCATTAGGAGCACAGAGCTCCAACTGCCTGAGCCACTGGGCTGGCCCTAAAATAGTGTTTTAATGCTTTAAAAATCCCATTCCTCTCCAAATTTTCAGTCAAGATGGTTGAGTAGGTAAAGGCTGTACTGGTCTCCTCTCATGACCACGTCAAAATTTCAACTAAACTACAGAACAACCATCATTGAGAATCAACTGAAGTCTAGCTGAACAAAAGTCTTATAAGTAAAAATATACAGAAGAAGTGAAGTTAAGACTGGTAGGAGGGGCACAGATGCAGAATGAGCTGGTGCCACAACCACATGTGGCAGTTAAAAATCGGGAAGGATATCTCAGCTATGGAGGTTCACCCTAAAGAGTGAGATGTCCCAGCACCACAGCAGGCACCCCAGCCCAGGGTTCCAGTGCTGAGGAGAGAAATCCCTATAACTTCTGGCTGTGAACACCAGTGATGACTGTGGCTGAGTGAGATGGAGGGTAACTGGAGTCCCAGGCATTCCTCTTAAAGGGCCTGTGCATGGACTCACTCACTCTGAAATCCACTGCTGAGGTAGTAGCTTGAAAGATGACAGGGACACACTGGGAAGAACTAAATTATCTGGCTTCAGGGTGTGAGCTGTAGGAGCACATTTCTCCTAGATAGAAGTGCTGGCAGGCACCTTTGATCCTTTGTTTCACACTCTACCCACCCAGCGTGCAGACGCAGGCAGGCACAGGTAGGCACCATATTCAAGTCTCCATCACCCTGGCTAACACTGTTCACCCTGCCCTGGTGATTCCCTGAGATCCCACCCCACCCAACTTGCAGGCCCACCTGAACCACTTCCAGTGGCTTTTTTATACAGACTGTCTTGGCTCATGCTGTGGAACTCTTTCAAAATGTTCACAACTCTTTCAAATGTTCACAAACTTTAAACAAGCAGAATTTGGCCTGGTGTGCTCCATACCTCTTGCTACGCATCCCCAAGCCTGGCAATAATGGCAGCCATCCTCAGTTCACAGTATAGCCAATCCTAGGCACCTCCAAGCTCAATTCAAGTGGCAACCATCTGTAGGTCACTTTCTAGTTCATATCAAGTGGTCCCAGGCAGGGCACAGGCAGTGGCTGACCTTGGCCTACAACACAATCCCTCCTAAGAGGCCTCACAACAATCATACCCAGTGGTCAGCTTCAGACCACACCAGAGCACGTCCCAACCACCTCCACAAATGACATACTCAAAGGGCAAACTGGAAGGGCTCTAAGCCGCACTAGAGTGGATCCCGTTCTATAGGGTTAACCGCTGTACAACAGTTCCTCCACTGTAGTCACAGCCAGTTTTCAAAACCAATCAGCCTGAAGGTCAATCCTTCCATTGACATGCCAACAACAACCAAAGTTCAACTCAAATAGGGGGACAACACAACACACACAAGGGACACGTGGAGAACATGGATAAGGTGAATAGGGAGATTGCACCACTGGGCCTCACAGAATAGCTACTATATAAGGTCATTCTATTAAGACTGGAACACATAGAACCTCTACCCAATACATAGAAACAACCCAGGGAGGCAACCAAAATGGGGACACAAAGAAACACGTCCCAAATGAAAGAACAACAAAGCTCCAGAAAAAAAAAAAACTCAAGAAAATGGAAATAAGGAATCTACCAGATGCAGAGTTCAAAACATTGATTAAAAGAAAAAGAAAAAAGAATGCTCAATGATCTCAGTGAAACTTCAACAAAGAGATAGAAAACATGAAAATGGAGATAGAAAACATAAAAAAAAAAACAGTCAGAAATGAAGAATACAATAACTGAAATGAAGACTACATTAGAGGGAATCGACATGGAAAACAACCAAAGTGTCCTTCGATAAATGATTGGATAAAAGAATATGGGATATATATACACTATAGAATATTACTCAGCAATAAGAATAGGTGAAATACTGCCATTTGTGACAACATGAATGGATATCAAGATTATCATGCTAAACGAAATAAGTCAGACAGAAAAAATCGAGAACCATAATTTTACTCATATTTGGGATATAAAACTGAAAGCAACAAACGAACAAGACAAACAAACAAAAACTCATAGACACGCAACAGTTTAAAGGTTACCAGAGGGTAAGAAGATAGAGGGAAAGTGGGTAAAATATGTGGTGAAGGAAGGAAATTGACTTTGGATCGTGAACACACAATGCGATATATGTGAGGTCGGACAACTAAGTTCATGAACTCATCCTAGAAAAAGTGCTGCATACCTCATTGCTTAATATCACTACAGTCACCTTCGAAGTACTCGCCTTGGGAAGCTATGCACTGCAGCCAGTGCCTAGTCCACTCTTCAAAGCAATTTTGGAACTCTTTTTCTGGAATGGCCATCAGAGCTGTCATCGTATTACTCTTGATGTCCTGAATGTCATCAAAATGTCTCCCTTTCAATATTTGCTTTATGTTTGAGTAAAGAACAAAGTCATTGGGGGCAAGATCAGGTGAGTAGGGAGGGTGTCCCAATACAGTTATTTGGTTACTGGCTAAAAAGTCCCTCACAGACTGTGCCATGTGAGCTGGTGCATTTCAGTGATGCAAAAACCATGAACAATTGGCAAAAAGTTCAGCTCATTTTCGTCTCACTTTATCTTTTTCATTTTTTTCCCAATCTGCTACTCTGTGCCTTTTTTTTTTTTATTTATTGGGGTGACAATTGTTAGTAAAATTACATAGATTTCAGGTGTACAATACAGCATTACATCATCTATAAATTCAATTGTGCGTTCACCACCCGGAGTCAGTTCTCCTTCCATCACCATATATTTGATCCCCCTTACCCTCACCTCCCACCCCCCACGCCCCTTACCCTCTGGTAACCACTAAACTATTGTCTGTGTCTATGAGTTCTTGTTTCTCATTTGTTTGTCTTGTTCTTTTTGTTGTTTTTGGTTTATATACCACATATCAGTGAAATCACATGATTCTCTGCTTTTTCTGTCTGACTTATTTCCCTTAGCATTATACTCTCAAGATCCATCCATGTTGTCACAAATGTTCCTATATCATCTTTTCTTACCGCCGAATAGTATTCCATTGTGTATATATACCACAACTTCTTTATCCATTCCTCTATCGAAGGACATTTTGTTTGTTTCCATGTCTTGGCCATGATAAACAAAGCTGCAATGAACATTGGAGCACACGTGTCTTTATGTGTAGATGTTTTCAGATTTTTTGGTAGATACCCAGAAGAGGGATTGCTGGGTCATATGGTAATTCTATTCGTAATTTTTTGAGGAACCTCCACACTGCCTTCCATAACGGCTGCAGCAGTCTGCATTCCCACCAACAGTGTGTGAGGGTTCCTTTTTCTCCACAGCCTCTCCAACACTTGTTACTATTTGTCTTGTTGATGATAGCCATTCTGACTGGGGTGAGGTGATATCTCATTGTGCTTTTTATTTGCATTTCACTGATGATTAGTGATGTTGAGAATTTTTTCATATGTCTGTTTGCCATTTGTATGACCTCTTTGGAGAAATGTCTCTTCAATCCTCTGCCCAGTTTTCAAGTGGGTTGTTTGTTGTTTTGTTGTTGAGTTTCATGAGTTCCTTGTATATTTTGGATATTAGCCCCTTATCGGAGGCACTGTTTGCAAAAACCTTCTCCCATTCAGTTGGTTGCCTCTTTATTTTGTCGATGGTTTCTTTTTTGTAGTTAATGCCAAAATTTTAACGTTTGCATTGATTTCCATTTCAGCAGCTGCTCACTATTTAGAAAATTTAAAGAGAATGTTATAGAGCAGAGCTATGAAATAAAATGTAATGTGGGGGGGTCATCAAAATGGCAGCGTGAGGTAAGGCTGGGTAAAGCTCCCCTAGAATTTACAACTAATCGAACAACAATAACTCCACAAAGGACTCCCTGCACAGCAGACAGGCAAGATGAAGAGGTCAACTACTGAAGTCACCGAAAGGTGGGCAAATCGCGCGAGCGAGGGAGAAGGGAAGGGAGAAGTGCGGAGACAGAGCCGCCTGGGTGGGCACAGGACGCAGACCTGGCTGAGTGCTCCGAGCTCGCTGCATCCCGGAACTACTGCAGCTGCGGGAGAGGGAAGAACTCAGACCGCTAGGGCTCCCCTTATGGCCCACAGGGCTGAGGGGGCAGCATATAACACGGCTGAACCCAACGCTCACGGCAGAAACCTCAGAGCAAAGACTGAGGGAAGAAGGCTGAAAACGGTGGTTCAAGCCCTCACTGCTGAGCAGAGAACAGAAGCCTTAGGCACTGAGACTAGTCGCCCCTCTCTACCCTCCCAGAGCTCGCCCAGCGCCCACCTGGCCGGTGCTAAAAGCGGAACAGTAGCAGTGTCAGATCAAAAGAACAGAATATTTGCTGTTCTGAGAACTGTGGAGTGCAGACACAGATTCGCAGCTCAACTAGTTCCGGAAAAGGGGAGGGAGCTGAGGAAGCAAGACCGGCTTTGGTGGTGGTCGCCGCCACTGCTCTGGGCCACCTCTCACAACTCACCCAGCCCCTGGCACCACCTATCTGGGTGGATCCCTGCAGGAGTAAACAGAACTGCTGAAACATATGGGCTCCTGAATCTGGGGCAGGAAGAGCTTTGGAACTTCAAAAGCTATCCCCATACCCACACGGACACTGTGCCCTGTGACCAAAGCAAATTATTAACAGAGGAGAAACCCGTGTCCCAGGGAATCCCCCCATTGTGTGAGAAGCTTGAATAGTGCAGAGAAAACATAGCACTACCGTGTGAGTGAAAAAAAAGGCTGCAGTCAGAGAGAAAATAAAACATTCTACCAACAAGTACTGGAAAACAAAAGAAAGACCTCTTCTTATCAACCAGTTGCAGAGGCCACTCCTGTAGATGTCTAGAAAGAGAAATAATAAATCAGTAATTGCCATGAATAACCAAGGCAACAAGACAGCTCAGAAAGAAAGTGAAAAGTCTCCAGAGAAGGAACTTAAAGATATGGAAATATGTGACTTAAATGACAGAAAATTCAAGATTGCAGTTCTGAAAAACTCAACGAGATGCAAGAAAACAGAGAAAGGCAGTTTAATAAACTCAGAAATCCAATCAAAGAACAACATGAGCATTTTAAAAAACATTGAAATTTCAAGAAACAACCAAATAGAATTTCTGGAGATTAAGAACTCAATAGAAGAAATTAAGAATGAAATAATCAGCTTAGGTAGTAGAGTTGACCAGATGGAGGAAAGAATCAGTGACATCGAAAATAGAAACCTGGAAATTACACAGATGGAAGAAGAAAGAGACTTGAGACTTAAAAGAAATGAAAGAACTCTACAAGAACTTTCAGACTCCATCAGAAAGAGCAATATAAGAATAATGGGCATACCAGAAGGAGAAAAAAGAGAGAAAGGAACAGAGAATATATTCAAACAAATTGTTGATGAGAACTTCCCAAACTTGTGGACAGAACTGGATCCTCGAATCCAAGAAGCAAACAGAACACCTAATTACCTCAATCCCAACAGGCCTTTTCCAAGGCAAATTCTATTGAAGCTGTCAAAAATCAACAACAAAGAAAGAATCAAGGCAGACAGGGAAAAGAAGACGGTAACCTATAAAGGAAAGCCCATTAGATTATCATCAGATTTCTCAGCAGAATCTCTACAAGTCAGGATGGAGTGGAACAAAATATTCAAAGTATTGAAAGAGAGAAATTATGAGCCAAGAATAATGTATCCAGCAAAGATATCCTTTAGATGTGAAGGAGGAATAAAGACCTTTCCAGACATACAGAAGCTGAGGGAATTTTCTAATAAGCGACCTGCGCTACAAGAACTCCTAAAGGAGGCTATTCGACCACCATCAATGGGGACAATTTTTGGCAACCAAAACATGAAAAGGGGGAGAGTAAAGGCCTGAACCGGAATATGGGAATGGAGAAAGTAAGCGTGCTAAAGAAAATGGAATACTCTAAATATCAAACTTTCTTTTACTTAAACTTAAGGGTAAGAACTCAAGAAAAATCCAGAACTGAAATACATACTGTAATAAAAGAAGAAACAGAGGGAAACATCATAGAATACCACCACACAGAAATAATGGACAACAAGAAAAAGGCAAAGGAACAATGGAGACACAGCCTTACCAGAAAACTAAAGATAGAATGACAGGAAATCCTCACATATCAATAATCACCTGAAATGTAAATGGAATGAACTCACCAATACAAAGGCACAGAGTAGCAGACTGGATCAAAAAACGAAACCTAACCATATGCTGTCTCCAAGAGACACATTTCAGCTACAAGGACAAGCATAGACCCGAAGTGAAAGGGTGAAAGTGAAATTGACACTGCAAGCAAATGTTACCCAGAGAAAACCAGGAGTAGCCATAATGATATCAGATGAAACAGACTTTAGGGTGAAAAAGATAACAAGAGACAAAGATGTACATTTCATAATGTTAAAGTGACTATACAACAAGAAGACATAACAGTCATCAATATTTATGCCCCCAATCAGGGAGCACCGAAATATACCAGGCAACTACGATCAGAACTAAAGGGAGAAATTACTGAAACACAATTATACTAGGGGACTTAAATACATCATTGATAGCTATGGATAGATCATCCAAACAGAAAATAACTAACGAAATATCAGCCCTAAATGACACATTGTATGAAATGGACATAATTGACATATATAGAGCACTTCATCCTAAAACATCAGACTATACATTCTTTTCTAGTGTACATGGAACATTCTCAAGGATAGACCATATATTGGGACATAAAATCAGCCTCAGCAAATTTAAGAAGATTGAAATCATACCAAGCATATTCTCTGATCACAAAGCTTGGCAATTGGATATCAACTGCAAAAAGAAAGCAGGGAAAAACAAAATTGCATGGAGATTAAACAACATACTTTTAAAGAATGACTGGGTCAAAAAAGAAATTAGGGGAGAGATCAAAAGATACACTGAAACATATGAAAATGAAAATACATCCTACCAAAATTTTTGGGATGCAGCAAAAGCAGTTTTAAGAGGAAAATTTGTATCATTACAGGCCTATCTCAAGAAACAAGAAAAATCCCAAATAAATAACCTCATGTTACACCTTAAAGAACTAGAAAAAGAAGAACAAGTGAAACCCAAGGTCAGCAGAAGAAAGGAAATAACCAAAATCAGACCACAACTAAATGAAATAGAGAACAAAAAGACAATAGAAAAAAATAATGTGACAAAGAGCTGGTTCTTTGAAAAGATTAACAAAATTGACAAACCGTTGGTTAGAGTCACTAAGATAAAAAGAGAGAAGACACTAATTAACAAAATCAGAAATGAAAAATGGGAAGTTATCACGGACACCACAGAAATACAAAGGATCATCCAAGAATGCTATGAAGGACTACACGTCACAAAATTCAATAACCTAGAAGAAATGGACAAGTTATTAGAAATTTACAGCCTTCCCAGGCTGAGCCATGAAGAACTGGAAACTCTAAACAGACCGATCACCAGTAATGAAATTGAATCAGTCATCCAAAACCTTTCCAAAAGCAAAAGTCTGGGATCACATGGCTTCACTGGTGAATTGTACGAAACCTTCAAAGAGAATCTAATACCAATCCTGCTGAAACTCCTCCAAAAAATTGAAGAAAAGAGTGCTCCCTAACTCATTTGATGAGGCCAAAATTACCCTGATACCAAAACCTGGTAAGGATAACACAAAAAAAGAAAACTACAGACCAATATCTCTGATGAATACAGATGTAAAAATCCTAAACAGAATTCTAGCAAATCGAATACAACAATGCATTAAAAAGCTCATTCATCACGACCAAGTGGGGTTCATCCCAGGGCCACAAGGATGGTTCAATATCTGCAAATCCATCAATGTGATACATCACATAAACAAAATAAAGGACAAAAATCATATGATTATATCAATTGATGCAGAAAAAGCATTTGACAAGATACAACATCCATTTATGATTAAAACACTTAATAAAATAGGTATAGAAGGAAAATACCTTAACATAATAAGGCCATATGTGACAAGCCCTCAGCTAATCTCATAATTAATGGTGAAAAACTGAAGCCCTTTGCTCTACGTTCAGGAACATGACAGGGCTTTCCCCTGTCACCTCTGCTTTTCAACATAGTGTTGGAAGTCCTTGCCAGAACAATCAAGCAAGAGAAAGAAATAAAAGGCATCCAAATTGGGATTGAAGAAATTAAATTGCAACTTTGTGTAGATGACATGACACTATATATAGAAAACCCTAAAGACTCCATCAAATAGCTATTAGAAACAATCAACGAATACAGTAAAGTTGCTGGCTACAAAATCAACGTACAAAAGTCCACTGCATTCCTATATACTAACAATGAAATCTCAGAAAAAGAAAGACAGAAAACAATTCCTTTTGCAATTGCAGCAAAAAGAATAAAATACCTAGGAAAAAACTTAACCAAGGATGTGAAAGACCTATACGCTGAAAACTATAAGACATTTTTGAAAGAAATGGAAGAAGACACAAAGAAATGGAAAGACATTCCGTGCTCATGGATTGGAAGAATCAACATAGTTAAAATGGCCATATTACCCAAAGCAATATACAGATTTAATGCCATCCCCATCAAAATCCCAATGGCATTTTTAAAGAAATAGAACCAAAAATCATCAGATTTGTTTGGAACCACAAAAGACCCCGAATATCCAAAGCAATATTAAGGTAAAAGAACAATACTGGAGGTATCACACTCCCTGACTTTAGCTTGTACTACAGGGCTACAATAATCAAAACAGCATGGTATTGGCAGCAAAACAGACACATAGACCAATGGAATAGAATTGAGAACCCAGAAATAAAACCACATAAATATGGACAGATAATTTTTGACAAAGAAGCTAAAAACATACAATAGAGGAAAGACATCCTCTTCAATAAATGGTGCTGGGAGAATTGGAAAGCCACGTGCAAAAGAATGAAACTGGACTGCTATCTGTCACCATGTACCAAAATTAATTCAAAATGGATCAAAGACTTAAGCATAAGACCTGATACAATAAACTGCATAGAAGAAAACATAGGTACTAAACTTATGGACCTTGGGTTCCAAGAGCATTTTATGAATTTGACTCCAAAGGCAATGGAAGTAAAAGCTAAAATAAACAAATGGGACTATATGAAACTTAAAAGCTTCTGCACAGCAAAAGAAACCATCGACAAAATAAAGAGACAATGAACTGAATGGGAGATGATTTTTGCAAACAGTGCCTCCAATGAGGGGCAAATATCCAAAATATACAAGGAACTCATGAAACTCAACAACAAAAAAACAAACAACCCAATTGAAAAATGGGCGGAGTACCTGAAGAGACATTTCTCCAAAGAGGACATACAAATGGCAAATAGACATATGAAAAAATGCTCAACATCACTAATCATCAGAGAAATGCAAATAAAAACCACAATGAGATATCACCTCACCCCAGTCAGAATGGCTACCGTCATCAAGACAAATAGTAACAAGTGTTGGAGAGCCTGTGGAGAAAAAGGAACCCTCATACACTGTTGGTGGGAATGCAGACTGGTGCAGCTGTTATGGAAGGCAGTGTGGAGGTTCCTCAAAAAAGTATGAATAGAATTACCATAGGGCACAGCAATCCCTCTTCTGGGTATCTACTCAAAAAATCTGAAAACATCTTTTCATAAAGACACGTGTGCTCCAATGTTCATTGCAGATTTGTTTACGGTGGCCAAGACAGGGAAACAACCAAAATGTCCTTCGATAGATGAATGGATAAAGAAGTTGTGGTATATATACACAATGGAATACTATTCGGTGGTAAGAAAAGATGATATAGGAACATTTGTGACAACATGAATCGATCTTGAGAGTATAATGCTAAGCGAAATAAATCAGACAGAAAAAGCAGAGAACCATATGATTTCATTGATATGTGGTATATAAACCAAAAGCAACAAAAGAACAAGACAAACAAATGAGAAAGAAGAACTCATAGACACAGACAATACTTTAGTGGTTACCAGAGGGTAAGGGGAGTGGGGGTGGGTGATGAGGGTAAGGGGGATCAAATATATGGTGATGGAAGGAGAACTGACTCCGGGTGGTGAACACACAATGGGATTTATAGATGATGTAATACAGAATTGTACATCTGAAATCTATGTAATTTTACTAACAATTGTCACCGCAATAAATTAAAGAAAAAAAAGTGGATTTTCAAGATAGTGCTTTATGGGCCTGTAATAGCCCTACTGAGGCTTTATTCCAAATCGAAAAACAGTAATTCTTGAATCCCTTCCCCCCAACCAACTCCCTCCTTAGTGGCACCCTGGATTGTAGGTCCTACTTTATTTTAGACTTCATATGAACCATCCACTTTTATAATTAAGAATTATTTCAGCACGAAAAAAAAATAAGCAACTCAATTAAAAAATGGGCAGAGGTCATTAAGAGACATTTCTCTGAAGAGGACATACAGATGGCCAACAGAGATATGAAAAAATGCTCAGCCTCACTAATCAATAGAGTAATGCAAATTAAAACCAAAATGAAATGCCACCTCACTCTGATCAGAATGGCTATCATAAATAAATTAACAAACAACATGTGCTGGTGAGGTTGTGGAGAAAAGGGAACCCTGGTGTACTGTTGGTGGGATTGCAAGTTGGTGCACCCACTATGGAAATCAGTATGGAGGTATCTCAAAAAACTGGAAATAGAACTACCTTATGACCCAACAATTCCACTCTTAGGTATCTATCCAGAGAAATCCAAGATGCTAATTCAAAAAAAAATGTATGCACCCTTTTGTTTATTGAAGCACTATTTACAATAGCCAAAACTTGGAAACAACCAAAATGCCCATCGGTAGACGACTAGATTAAGAAATTGTGATACATTTATACAATGGAGTATTACTCGGCTATAAAGAAGAATGAAATCTTACCATTTGCAACAATATGGATGGACCTAGAGAACATTATGCTAAGTGAAATAGGTCAGTTGGAGAAAGACAAATACCATATGATCTCATTTATATGTGGAATCTAAAGATCCAAATAAATGAGCAAAGTAAACAGAAATAGTCTCAGAGATATAGAGGAAAAACTGATGGTTGCTAGAAGGGAGGAGTTGGGGATGAGTAAGAAGGGGAAGGGATTAGACAGTATAAACTGGTAACTACAATATTGCCACAGGAATGTGAAAGAAAGTTTGGGGAATATAATCAATAATGTTGTAAAGATTTTGTAAGTAGTCAGATGAGAACACGTGTTATTAAGGAGACCACTTGATGGATGGTGTAGATGCTTGACCACTGCAGTGTACACCTGAAGCTGAATAATATTGTATGTCAACTATAATTTGATATATATATTCATGGGATATGGAGTATAGCATTGGGCATAGAGTCAATGGAATTGTAATATATATGATGTCAGAGGGGCAATAGATTGGGGGAGGGTAGGTATCACTTTGTGAGGGGTGAAATGTCTAACTATTGCATTATTTTGTACACCTGAAACCAAAAAAAAAAAAAAAAAAAAAAAAAATTATTGATAGAGGATCCAAGATGGTGGAATAGATAAACACTGTGCTGACCTTCTCTCATCACCACATTAAAATTACAACTAAATTATAGAACAATCAACCTGGAGAACCATCGGAAGTCTAGCTGAACAGAAGTTTTATAAGTAAGAATATAAAGAAGAAGCCATATCCAGACTAGTAGGAGGGGAGGAGATGTAGTACAAACGGCCTCACACGTTCATGTGGCATTTGAGAACTGGGAAAGAAATCTTGGCTGCAGAGGTTCCCTCCATAGAGGTGAGGGAACCCAAACCCATACCAGGCTCACCAGCCTTGTGTGCCAGTGCTGGGAGGAGGAAACCCCACAATGTCTGGCTATGAAAAACAGTGAGGATTCTGACCATCCAGGTGTGACAGAAAGCTGTGGAAAACCAAGATATCTTCTTAAAGGGCCAGCACACAGATTCACTTGCTTGCAGGCACTCACCCTGGGCTCTGGTGGAGGGACAGTGACTCAGGAGGCATCAGAGACATACAGAGAGAGAATGAGTTTTGTGGCTTCTTGTCAAGGACTGGAGGGAATGTCACCATTTCCCTTGTGTACAACCCTCCTCCTGTGCAACTGGCAGGCAGGCACCAGCTTTCCTGTGTTGAGCACCCCTACACACATACTGCTAAATTTGAATCTGCATTGGCCTGCTAACACCACTCATTCCACCCTGGTGACACCCTAGGACCCTGCCCCATCCAACTCACTCAGCAGTTGAGGCACTTTCTGGGCAAGCAGCCAGCCCCACATTGCACTCTTTCTTGGAAAACTCTCGGGGATCCATGGGTCCCAGGTAGGCAGTGACTGTCCTCAGTGTGCTCTGAGACTTTCTGAGTAGCTTCAGGCTTGGCACTGGCCACAAACCAGAATCTACACCAACCTAGTGAACACATGTCCCATCCTGGTGTGTCCCTGAAACCCTACATCACCCAACTTACATAATGCATTGAGGCTCTTATCATGGCTAAGCTCTATGGGAGCTGGCAGGTGGCAGCAGGTCTTAGAGTGTCCTGGGCTTTGTGCAGAGCTATCCCAGGCCCAGTACTGATGGCAGCCATCCTCAGTTTGCAGCATGGCCTCTTCCAAATGCTACCAGGTCCAGCAAAGGCAGATCACAGATCACTTTGTACCTTTACCATGTAGTCCCTGGCCAGTAACGTTGCTGTTAGAGATATTTTTTCCCCCTGATATATCTTCTCAGGCAAGGGAAACAAAAGAAATGATAAACATGGGGGACTATATCAAACTAAAAAGTTTTTGCAGAGCAAAGGAAACCATCAACAAAAAGGAAAGACAACCTACTGAATGGGAGACGATATTTGCCAGTGATACATCTGATAAGGGGTTAATATCCAAAATTTGTAAAAAACTCATATAACTCAACACCAAAATAACAAAATATCTAATTTAAAAATGGGTAGAGGACCTGAATAGACATTTCTCCAAAGAGGACAACACATGGACAACAGACATTTGAAAAGATGCTCTACCTCACTAATCATCAGAGAAATGCAACCTAAAACCACAGTGAGATATCACCTCTCGCCTGTCAGAATGGTTCTCACTAATAAACCAACAATCAATAAGTATTGGTGAGGAGGTGGGAAAAAAGGGAATCCTCGTACACTGTTGGTGGGATTGCAAATTGGTGCAACCAGTATGGAAAACGGTTTGGAGGTTTTTAAAAAAATTAAAAATAGATCTACCTTATGATCCACCAATTCCACTTCTGGGTTTTTATTCAAAGAAATTCAAAACACTAATTTGAAAAGATATATGCATCCCTCTTCATTACAGCACTATTCACAATAGCCATGATATGGAAGCAACCTGTGTCCATCAGTAGGCAGTTGAATAAAGAAGAGGTGGCACATATATACAATGGAATATTATTCAACTGTAAAAAAGAATGAAAGCTTACCATTTGCAACAACATGGATGGACCTAGAGGGTATTGTGCTAAGTAAAATAAGTCAGAGAGAAAAAGACAAATGCCATATGATCTCACTTGTATGTGGAATCTGAAAGCAAAATAAATGAACAAACAAAACAGAAACTGACTCATTGATAGAGAGAACATACTGATGGTTGCTGTGGGGACAGAGCCAGGAGTGCAGTTTCCAGACTCTCGGCCTCACATGGAAAGGTTCTGGCTCAGGTAGTAAATGGCCATCAACTGTGATTGGATGGCCATCAGCTGTGGCTAGTTGGCCATTAGCTGTAACCAGTGAGCCATTGGCCACTAATATAACTGCTGTGGCTACGCTAGCAGAAAAAATGGGGGCTAGAAATAAGATGGTGGCTGGCAAGTGCGGATTGCAGTTAGCATGGCAGAGTGCAGTTAGCAAGGAGTTGGTTGGTTGGCAGGCAGAAAAGCGGACAGCAGGTCGCACGTCTTGTGAATCCAGCCTCCAGTGAGACTATAGTGGTATGACTCCCCTCCTTATGGCTCTGTGGGTGTTCCTTTTTGACCTAGCCACATCCTGCGTTCTTATGTGGGGAGCGAGAGCTGAGACCTGCCCTGCCGCCCTGCATGACACATGGCGCAGCGAGCAGGGTCTCCCGCACGACAGTTGCTCTAGAGGCAGGGGTTTAGCTGGTTGGGTAAAAAAGGAGAAGGGATTAATAAATACAAATCGGTAGTTACAAAAATGTCAATCATATGTAATGTGAAGCATAGAGAATATAGTCAATGTTGCAACAACTATGTATACTGCTAGATGGGTACTAGACTAATCAAGAAGATCACTGCATAAATTATATAAATGTCTAACCACTATGCTGTACACCTGAAACTAATATAAAATAATATTGAGTGTCAACTATAACTGAAAAATATAAATAAATAATTTTAATAACTGAAACAAAAAGCATTGATAAAATCATTTTTAAATGAAATGAGTTATCAACAAATGTTCTCTATTAGTGAGATGTCTTACATACTTCCCCCTAAAATGGCAAGATGGCTGATGTTGATAATTAAGTTATGATTAGACATAGCTGTGTAAGATTCCCAAATTCATTTATCAAGTTGTTTTTGTTAGATGCGTGCTATTTCAGTGATAAATGACTTACCTAGATGTTGGTGCTTTGTAATAGATTAGAGAATAATTCACATCATTTGGGATTTTCCTACTTGATTTACTTTTTAACAGGTCATTATTCTTAGAGGTAATTAATGACTACCTAGTATTGGGCTTGTTACCTCCAGGCTTGGACACTTGTAGGCACTTAGGGTCAAGTGGAGGCCATCCCACACCATCCAAGTGGTGGCAGGGAGAAATGGAAGCTATTCTGTATTCCTCAGCTATTTCAGGAGGTAGAAATACAGATTTTTTTGGAAGGGTTAGAGTATCAACCCTGGTGAAGTGTCAGAACATACTTCTCAATAAGTGTAAAATGGCTTAGTACAACAAACTTGGCACCATTGTACCTGAATTAAGATGCATTAAAGCAATTTCTTCACTGCCACCTGTCAATTAAGAGTGATACCCTTTCCTACCTTCTAATTAATTTGGACGGGGCTTTATAGATTCCAAAGCATTCTCACTTTTTTTTTTTGGACTTATGTAATATTATCAACAGCCTCAGGGAGACTTAACTATCCTCATTTTACAACTGAGGGAATAGGTTTTGAGCTATTAACAGACTGGAAATTTCACAGTTGTGAAAAGACAAAGTTGAATTTCATTAAAACCCAAGTTTATTGACTCCAAATCTAGTGTTCTTTGTAGGTATTGCACTTATTTTCGATCAATGGTAAAGAAGCTCTGAAACTGAAATAGTCAGGTGTGGGGAGACCTCACATGGAAAAGTGGTCACTTGGGTAGTAAATAGCCATCAACTGTGATTAGATGGCCATCAGCCGTGGCTAGTTGATCCTCAGCTGTAACAAATGAGCCATTGGCCACTAATATAACTGCCGTGGCTATGCTAGCAGAAAATGGGGGCTAGCAAGAAGATGGTGGCTGAGCTAGCAAGAGTGGATTGCAGTTAGCACGGCGGATTGCAACTAGCAAGTGAGGTTGGTTGGCAAAGAAGTGGACGGCAGGCTACGGATCGTGTGGCTCCTTCTGCCCGTGTCTCCAACCCAGCCGCCAGCGAGACTATAGTGGTATGACTCCCCTTTCTATGGCTCCATGAGTGTTCCTGTTTGGCCTCACCATGTCCTTCATTCTGATGTGGGGAGCGGGAGCTGAGACCCCGGCATGACACCCTGCATGACATCAGGTCACACAATAAGTAAGTGGCAGAACTAGGACACTGAAAATTTCAAGCCTAAAACACTCTTATTCCATTTCCCCACTCTTACTTCCCATAACATTTGAATGCTACTCACAGGTATACACACACACAAAACACACCCACACAACACACACACACAATACACACACCACATACACACACAACACACACATTATTTCTCTGCCTGAAACGTTTTAGTGAACCCACATCGCATTTTATAACAGAATTCCAACATCTTTCTATTGTCTATGAATCTTCCACTCTCACCTGAGGCCATTGGCATATGCTATGGCCTCTGTCTGGAGTACTTTACCTGCATTTGTCTTACTTTACGAACCGCTTCCCACAATTAGGACCTGAGATAAGGACTTGAGTGTTGGTAGTTTATTTGGGAGATGAGCTTAGGAAGCACGAATAAGGGAGCAGGAAGCCTGAGACAGGGAAGAAAGAAATGCCAGTATTAGGGGGCATTATTCATGTCGTGTATGGAGAAAATGGGGACTTGATTATGCTGGGATATCACAGAAGCATAGAGAATGCCTCCTCAGAATTGACACATGAAGGAAAGGAGAATAGACCACTGACCCACTAGTTTTCCCATTAGTCGATGATTGCCCCCAGTGATATTAACTTCCTTAAACTTCCTTAGCACTAGTTTAGTGGGCTTTGAGACTTTAGCAAAATCCCTGAGACAGAAAATGAGAAGACAGTCTGTATCTTGAGTTGGGACACTGCATGCATGAACTGTGTCTGAACTCATACAAACTTTCCACTGCAGCTCTAGCTGGAATCTCAAGTGGGCCCACGTAATGTAGGGGAATAGGTTCCACCACTATTTCCATGGATACTTCTTTCTCATCTTCGGGTTCCGGCTTATATATCACTTCTTAGAAGCCTTCTATGAACACCCAATTTAATTAGATACTCCCAAACTCTCTGCCTATGAACTCCTCTTTTCTTACCCTTCTTTTCACTTATTATCATTTGTAATTATGTCCTTAATTGTCTTGATATTTAATATCCATCCCTCTTACTAGAAAGAGCCTCAAATAGCCTGGCACAGAGCAGACACTTAATACATATTTGCTGAGTGAATGGGTGGATAAATAGATACCCATGAGATCTAAAGGTGTGGTATCCTGTTGTTTATTTAGCTTTGCAAACCTTTTCTCTAATATGTCAACTCTCACTTCCATCACCCAAAAAGCAGGCAAGCAAGCAGGTCAGCAAACAACTAAGCAGACAAACAAACAAAAATGGCAGGACTATGTATTCTTATGCCTATCTACCAAGTGACCTTGAGCTAGGATCAAAGAAGCTAAATAAGTTGCTTGTTTGAGGTTATTGTGGGAAAACTGGGAACACATTGGAGTGTCCCAGAACTAAGACTGGTATTGAGTTACTGAAACATGATAATAAGCACATTTACTTAGCACTTACTATGTGCCAGCCACTGTACTTAGTTCTTTACATACATTTCTTCATTTGTTACAACTCTAGGGGCTTATTTCCATTTTACAGATAATGAACCCAAGACTTAGGAAAATTGAGTAGCTTGCTTAAAATATGCATCTAGTAAGAGGGCAACTGTGATGAATGCCATCAAATGCATTATTATTTTTATGTGTTTTTCCAGCTTTTTCCTCCAGCATTATTTAGATATATTTTGCATACCATAAAATTCACTCATTTAAAGTATACATTTCAGTGGTTTTTAGTATATTCACAGAATTGTGCAACTATAACCACTATCTTATTTTAGAATATTTTCAACATCCCGAAAAGAAATTCCACACTTATTAGGAGTCATTCAATTCTACTATATCCCTGCTTAACCTGCCCCTGTCCCCTAAACATTAGTCTACTGTATGTCTCTATGGATTTGCCTATTTTAGACATTTGTCGTCAATGGACTAATACAGTTTGTGATCTTTTGTGACTGCTTTCACATACCATATGTTTTTAATGTTTATTCATGTTGTAGCATATATAAGGACTTCATTCCTTTTAAGAGCCAAATAAGTTTCAATTGTATGGATTTTATTTACTTATTCATTAGTTAATGGGCATTTGGGTTATTTCCACTTTTTACCTATTGTGAATAATGCTACCATAAACATTTGTGTTCAAGTTGTTGTGTGAACACATGTGTTCAATTCTGGGAATATACCTAGGAGTGGAATTCTTGGCTCACATGGTAACTCTATGTTAAACTTTTTGAGGACCTGCCAAACTGTTTTCTAAAATGACTGCACCATTTTACATCCCCATTCTATGTTGTCTTTTCTTGACAGCACCCTTTGAAACACAAAAGCTTTTAATGTTTATGCATTCTAGGTTCTCTTTTTTTGTTTGTTTGTTTCTTATATCGGTGTCATATCAAAGAAATAATTGCCTAACTCATGATCACAAATATTTACTTTTCTATTTACTTCTAACAATTTTGTAGGTTAGCTCATGCATTTAAATTTTCTATCCATTTTGAGTTAATTCTGTGGATGGTGTGAGGTGTGAGGTCGGGTTCCAACTTCATTCTTTTGCACATGCAAAAGACTGGTTTTGCTGTACTTTATTAGTTTTGTTATGCTTTCATTTTCATTTATTTGAAAGCATTTTCTAATTTCTCTTGTAATTTCTTCTTTGACTTATTGGTTATTTAGGAGCATGTTGATAATTTCCACATATTTGTGAATTTTCCTAATCTCGTTCAGTTATTGATTTTTAACTTCATGCCATTATGTTTGGAAAGCATAATTTGTAGGATTTCAATCCTTTTAAATTTACTCATTATTGTTTTATGGCCTAGTATATGGTCTATTCTGAAGAATGTTCCATGTTCATTTGAAGATTATGTATTCTGCTACTGTTGGATGCAGTGTTATAGATGTCTGTTATGTCTAGTTGGTTTATAGTGTTGTGTGGTATGTTTTTTAATTTTAAATAATGTTTTCTATTTTAGTTGAGAAACCAATACATAAGAAATAAGTTGATAAAACTGTTAAAAAGGTAGGAAACTGCTAGCCAAACCAACATATAAAATAAAAATTTAAAAAAATTCTGTATGTGTTCATATATCAAAATGCCTTTTCCTTTTAAATTTAGCTCCTGTGGAAAAGATTTCTTAATAAATTACAAACTTTAAGAATAATACTGCTTAACTTCTTATTTAATTAATAGATCATATTTGGTGAACATATTTAAACTGACACCATATATATTTGGTGAAATTTAAAGGAAAAATACATTAAACTGGAAAACAGAAGACATGTGTTCTAGATCTGACTCTGTCACTAACTTGCTGTATGGCCTCCATGAAGAATATGACTTGTCTGGGCTACAGTGTCCCTATCAGTAATATGAACTACTGTAGCTCCAGTATTCTTTCTATGGGTCAGGTAAACCATGGGATTTGAGAGACTTGAGTTTATCTTAGAACTTCACCAGTGTCTCTTAAGTGACCTTCATCTCACTAGGACATGGTTACTGGATCTGTAAAATGAGGAGAATAATACATACCTTGCCAAACATTTGTTAGGATTAAATGAGATTCCTTAGGTAAAATAGCTAGCACAGAATATGGCCAACAATAGGTGCTTATTAAATGCTAGTTCCATTTCTCTTCTTTGAGAATAAAGAGACTGATTAGAAACAGTAGTAATAATGATAATTCCTATGCAGTGTCCACATAAGCCCTCTTTTAAATAACTAACATAAGATTTTTCACACATGGTAGAGAAAAAAGCATAACTTTTTATGTAATTCTGCTAATTTTTAGAGGCTAGACAGCTATGAGGTAATAATGGAAAATTCCTAGAATATGAAACACAAAAGAAAATATCAAACTGGATGTCCCTTTTTATCTATTCTTTTTGCAAAAGCTATATCCCTTTGGAGAGTCAGACAGCTTTTAGAGCAATAATAACACTGTAACATATCTGAGCTTACTGTTTTGATATTTATTATCTCATTTTCTCCTAACTCGGGGTCTGACATATGACAGAAATTTAACCAATGTTTATTGAATAACTAAATTATTCTTTGCAATATTTTACAAAGCATAATTATCACTGTCATAATTTTTCCAATGAAAAAAACTGAGCCTCAGAAGAGAGATGAATAAACTTACCTGAGATCACAGGGTGAATTAGAAATTAAATCTGAAATCTAGGTATTTGACTATTCTGCTCCTCACTTGACCTCACCTTGTGGCTGGATTAAAGTTCTTAGCCCTCGCCTGTCTATCCATTTTTCATCTGTAAAATGATGTCTTTATTTTTTTTAAAAGTGCTTTAGCAAAGATATTAAATTAGTGTAAGGAGGTTTTCTGATCTACTTTTCTTCTTCTTATGGAAAGTGAGGAGTAAGTCGTCTTATTGCAAGTTGTTGATGGTTAATTATCTGTGAGTGTTTGTTATTTAGCTTTCTGACAGGCAAGAAGAAGGAAAAGGACCCAGAATGAGAGCAGACATGGAGAAGGGTCAGAGAGTATGGGAAGGCTGCTGGAACCATCAATTTCTGGTAGTTTTCAAGCCAGAAATTTTATTTTCTGAATTTTATTTTAGCATATTTATATAAAATTATTGGAAGATACGAACATTGCCCATTACATATTGATAATTCTCTTTATTTCTTTTTTCACATTTTTATTAAATTTATTCATGGGTTTTTAATAATTTTAAAAACATTATTTATTCAAATATAGCTAACATACAAAATTAATTTCAGGTGTGCACCATAGTTATTCAACATTTATGTGCCTAAAGAAGTGATCACCATGATAAGTCCAGCAAACATCTGACACCATACCAAACTATCACAATATTACTGCCTTTATTTTGTATGTTGTATATTACATCCCAAGACTTATTTGTTTTATACCTAGAAATTTGAACCTCTTATTCCCATTCACTTTTTCCCCACTTTTTAAATTTTTCAATTATAGTTGACATTTAATATACTTTATATATATTTCAGGTGTACAGAATAGTGCTTAGATATTTATATAATGTAAGAAGTGATCCCTCTGACTAGTCTAGTACCCACCTGACACTATACATAGTTATTACCATATTATTGACTATATTCCCTATGCTTTACTTTACATCCCCATGACAATCTTTTAACTACCAATTTGTATTTCTTAATCCCTTCACCTTTTTTACCCTGCCTCCTAACTCCCTCCCATCTATCACTTTGATAAATTTAGTATCCATCTGACCATACATAGTTATCACAATATTATTGATTATATTCTTTATGCTATACCCTACATCCTTACAACCAATTTGTACTTCTTAATCTCTTCCCCTTTTTCACCAATCACCAAACCCCCTCCCAGCTGACAGCCATCAAAATGTTCTCTGTATCTATGAATTTGTTTCTATTTTGTTTGTTCATTTATTTTGTTCTTTAGATACCAAATATAAGTGCAATCATATGACGTTTGTTTTTCTCTTTCTGACTTATTCCACTCAGCATAATACTCTGTAGCATATTGCAGATGGCAAAATTTCATTCTTTTTTATGGCTGAGTAATATCCCATTTTTATATATGTATAACCTCTTCTTTATCCATTCATCCACCCAGGGACACCCAGTTTGGCTTCACATTTTTGCTATTATAAATAATGCTGCAAAGAACATATGGATGCACACGTTTCCTTGAAGTAGCATTTGGATTTCTTTGGATAAATACCCCAAATTGCGATTACTAGATCCTTCTTTGTCCCTTGTTATAGCCTTTCTTTTGAAGCCTGTTTTGTCTGGTATAAGTATTGCTTCCCCAGCTTTTTGTGTGTGTGTGTTTCCATTTTTATGAAATATCTTTTTCCATCCCTTTACTTTCATATGTATGGGTCTTGTTTTTTTATTCATTCAGCTACACTATCCTTTGATTGGAGCATTTAATCCATTTACATTTGAAGTAATTGTTCATAGATATGTAGTTATTGACATTTTATTATTCATATTTTTGTTCTTCTTCTTCATTTCCTTCTCCTCCTCCTCTTTCTTCTTTATGAAGTTCCTCTAACATTTCATGTAATACTGGTTTGGTGGTGATAAACTCCTTTAGCTTTTTCTTGTCTGGGAAGCTCTTTATCTGTCCTTCAATTCCAAATGATAGCTTTGCTGGGTAGAGTAATCTTGGTTGTAGGTCCTTGCTTTTCATCACTTTGAAGATTTCATGTGAATCCTTTCTGGCCTGCAAAGTTTCTGTTGCGAAATCAGGTGACAGTCTTATGGGAGCTCCCGTGTAGGTAACTAACTGTCTTTCTCTTGCTGGTTTTAAGATTCTTTCTTTGTCTTGAAACATTGGCATTGTAATTATTATTTGTCTTGGTGTGGGCCTCTTTGAGTTCATCTTGTTTGGGACTCTCTGTGCTTCCTGGGCTTGCATATCTATTTCCTTCACTAGGTTAGGGAAGTTTCCATCATAATTTTTTCAAATAGGTTTTCAATTCCTTGCTCTCTCTCTTCTCCTTCTGGTACCCCTATGATGCAAATGTTAGTATGCTTGATGTTATCCAAGAGGCCCCTTAAACAGTCCTCATTTTTTTTTTTTTTTTTGTTTTTGCTGTTCTGATTCAGTGTTTCCTGCTACCTTAACTTCTAAATTACTGATTCGATCCTCTTCTTCATATAATTTGTTGTTGATTCCCTGTAATGTATTCTTCGTTTCAGTTATAGCATTCTTTATTTATGACTGGTTCTTTTTTATGTTTTCTATCTCCTTTTACATGTTTTATCTTTGTTGAAGTTCTCCCTGAGATCATTGAGCATCCTTATAACCAGTGTTTTGAACTCTGAGTCTGGTAGATTGCTTTTGTCCATTTTGTTTTGTTCTCTTTCTGGATCTCTGTTGTGTTCTTTTATTTGGGACATGTTTCTTTGTCCCCACATTTGGCTTCCTCCCTGTGTTTGTTTCTACACATGAGGTAGGGATGCTATTTCTTGTGGTCTTAGTAGAGTTGCCTTATGTAGTAGGTATCTTGTGGGTCCCAATAGTGCAGTCTTCCTGGTCACCAAAGCTGGGTGCTCCAGGTATATCCCTTGTGTGGGTTGTGTGTGTCCTCCTTTTGTAGTCGAGCCTTGGTTGCTGTTTGCACTCAATGAGAGAGATTGACCCTTAGGCTCATTGGTTATGAGGAGTGGCTGTGACTACAGTTGAGGAGTTGTGGTGCAGGGGCTGACCCTACAGAGTAGGACTTGCTCTAGCAGGGTTCTGGTGCCTGCCCAGTCTGTCCTTTGGGTGTGTTGCCCTTGGAAGCAGTTGGCTCAATCTGACTCTGGCCACTAGGCATGCCAGACATTGGCCTCCTGGGAGGGGACCCACTATAGGCCAAGTTTATCTGCAGCCTGTGCCCTGCCTGAGGCCGCCTGGCATGAGTCACAAAGCAATTGCACGTGGATGCCACACGTGCTGTGCTGAGAAGTTTCTTGTGAACCCAAGATGCAAACCTAGTCTGGGTGTCACTGTGTGGTGCTTAGGGCTGCTCAGCCAAAGGTATGGGACACGATAAAGCTAAATGCTTCTTGTTTGAATTTTGTGAACCTTTGAGATATTTTTAGAAAAGTCTGTATCATGTGCCATGGCAGGCCATTTGTACATAAAAACCATGGAAGTGGCTTGGGTATTCCAGAAGTTGGGTGAGGTGGGGTCTCAGAATCATGAGGGCAGAGCAAAGAAACAGTGTTAGCCAGATTTTTGGAGACTCATATATGGTGGCTAGCTGCATCTGTACACTGGGAGGGGGAAGGGCTCAAAAAAGAAACAATGTCTTCCACCAGCAACTGGATAAAGTTGCTCCTCCAGCCCTCACTCTGAAGCCAGACACTTGAGTTCCTCCCTGTATGTCCCTGGCACCTGTCAAGCTGCCACGTCAGTGCTGGAGCTTAGAGCAAGTGAGTTCATCAGCGAGTAAGTCCGTGCACAGGCCCTATAAGAGGATTACCTGTGACTGCAGCCACCATCTGCTTCTCTCAGACACAATCTCCACTGGTTTTCACAACCAGAAGTTATGAGGGCTTCTTACCCCAGGACTGAACCCCTGGGCTGGGAAGCCTAGTGTGTGTCAGGGACCCCTCGCTCCTAAGTTGGGGGAACATCTGCAACATCTGAGATATCCCTTCTGATTTTTAATGGTCACACATGGGTGTGGGACCAGCCTATTCTGTGTCTCTGCCCCTCTTACCAGTGTTGAGGTGGCTTCTTTTCTGTGTGCTTAGTTGTAGGACTTTGGTTCAGCTAAAACTCAGGCAATTCTCAATGATGGTGTTCTGTAGGTTAGTTGTAATTTTGATGTAGTTGTGAGAGGAAGTTTAGCATAATGTTTACTACTCTGCCATGTTACCTGGAAATCTCCAAATATTGCTAATTCTTAAGTGTGATTTTATTTGACCTTGCCCCTTATTGGTCTCTCCCTCATTCCTTCAAATACATATTTAATTTTAAAACAGAAAGCAGTGTTAAAAATTAAAAGTTGAAAAAAAAGTTGAAATATGGAAATTCCCTTTGGTATTCATCTTTTCGGGAATGCTTTAATAATATTGGAGTTCAGCTGCTTTTTCTTCTAAAAATCAGTAGAGCTTCATTGGCAATGCAGTTGGTACACTTGTTGCTTATTATGTGATATCTGTGGTATAACTGACAGGAAAAAAGCAATGAGACAGGCTAAGAAAACAGTGAGCTCAGCTATAGAGTTTCAGACATTCTGTTCCGTATGGTTGTAAAATTTCATGCTTTCTTTTTCTCATATGAATTTTAGGTTTCCAGATGTCCTGTGCATATATGACTGTTCTGTGTGCTATATCCCATTTTCATCTGTATCAGAATACATAATGGTTCTTCAATTTGAGGCATGTCAGACAGTTGACTACTGTTGGCATTTGTCTCTTCCCCCCGCCCCCACCAGATGTGGGAATATGTCCCACATTCTCCAGACAAAAACCCTTCACCAAATTTTCTCGCGTATTTGAATCACAATGAGGCAGAATAATAACCAAAGTGAGTGCCTTGTTAGTCATATTAAATGATGATGGCAGTTGTTTCCTATAGACTTATGATTTATGCAGAGGCCAGTACAGTTTGACCTTTTAACTTTCAATTGTTTTTACCTAGAAATCATATAAGTTGGAAACAGAAAAGATAATAGTCCTATAAGTTTTCATTTTTAATTTAATTTTCTTTTGGTAGGGACATGAAGATTACTGTGTTCTGACTTGTTTTCTCTAGGTTGGGCTAAATAGATGAAAAAATAAGCTCGGGTCAATTATAGTAAGTGATCAATTAGTTGACATGCCCATAGGAAGGCATTAGCATTTTAAATATATGATATTCTGGTAAATAGAGTGCTGGTATACATGCTAAAAATGTTATTCTTATTTTCAAATGATTTGATTATAACAACAAGCAACTTAATACAGTAATTATATCAATCTAATTAAATCTTGTTCTGGTTGACAATATAGAATACCTGACACATAGCAAATACTTACTAGATGTCTGTGAAATTAAATTGAACTTAAATAGGTATTTTAGTATCATGAAGCTTTCGGGGGCCATTATTATAAACAAAAGTTATTATAACACCTTTATTTATACAGCAGTTTCAACTTTCATAATACTGTTTAACATGAGTTTTTTTCATTTGATGCTTTCTCTAACTTCACTGGGTAGGTAAAACAAGTATTATTATTCTCATTTCATAAATGAAATAAGTTGTACAGGTAGTAAGTGACAAACTCAGGAGTTCAATCCTAATATCTTGATCCCTTGTGCTCTGACCCTTATATTTTTCTTATCATTTAATATTTGATAATCTAGTAGTATGCTAGATATGAAAGTTTATTGCATTAAGAATTTTATAAATCATCAATCCCTACAAAACCTTTAAAAAACATATTTCTAGAAATAAACAGGTACTTTAAGAACTGGAGCACATATAAATCCTTCTATGAAATGACCATGACTACTCCAGTTGTACTTTAATAGCATGAAATACGAAGTACTTGTTAAGAAAACAAAGCAGTAAGAGAGGCTACCAAAATATATAGAGATCATTTTTCCTGTTAAAGTTCAAACTTTGAAAAGTTAACTAAAGAGGAAAATGTTTTCTTTTTATCCATGTCAAATATTGCTGAATATATATATTCAGAAAATCTCTCCATATAGAGTTTTTAAAATTTGAAACTTTTTTTTAATTTATTGGGGTGACAATTGTTAGTAAAATTACATAGATTTCAGGTGTACAATTCTGCATTACATCATCTATAAATCCCATTGTGTGTTCACACCCGGAGTCAGTTCTCCTTCCATCACCATGTAGTTGATCCCCCTTACACTCATTTCCTACCCCCTAAGATTTGAAACTTAAGAGGCCCAAATGGAAAATCGTTTCTTATAATCCATGAGCCTTTATCCGTTATTAGATTATACATTTTTCGATGGAAGGGACATTGTCTTGTACATATTTGTGCATACTTCAGTGTCTTACTCATAGTAAAATCTCAAACATTTAAGGGAAATGGGTCTTAATTTTCTTTAAATTTGTTGCCTTTGATAGTTGGAACCCATCTTTATAAAACCTAAGAAGGTAAAAAAAAAAAAATGAGGGTACTTTTTGACTTTCTCTCTTAACAATTTCAACATCACTATCAAAATTTCTGAAACATAAACTAATCATGTTTCTTTCCCACCTAAAAACCTTCTAATTTGTGAGATAAGGGGCAGTGAGAAAGGGAAACCTTTTGATTTTATGTTCTAAACCTTTGATATATATGAGTTTGTTGCAATGAGTATGCATTACCTTGTAGCAAGAGAACAAAAACACACCCATATCTAACATAGGAAAACAAAGAAGAAACCCAACTTTCCAGTTCAAATTTCCCACAGGGTAAAGGTTGAATGCCTTAGCTTGGTAGATGGGGTCTTTAAGCTGAGACTTTCAACTTCCTCGTAAGTTTCATCTCCCACCATCATCCTTCCCCCCTAAAAACACATGCATACACCCCTACTCACCAGTGAAATAGAACTATCTTTTCTAAAGACACCATGATTTTTCTCTCCAACTTCTTTATGTGTGTATACTTTATTCGTTCTATAAAGCCCTGCCCTCCCTCTTGTTTCCAATGAGATTCTTTCAAGACCCAGCTCAAAACACACTTTTTCAGTCCATAGAAGAATTAGTGCTCTCTCCTCTCTATGCCACAGCACTGTGTTACACAACAGTTTCCCCATTAAATTGTGGCCAAAACAAGAACCATGAGTCATATTTTAGACATCTTTGTACTTCTCTTCCTCTTCCACCATGCCTGTGCCTGATACATAGAAGGCATTCAGTAAATGCTTGTTGACTGAATAAATAAATTCATTAACTAATTAATATCTTTAAGGTAATAGAACTCAGGTTGAGTGAATAAATACTGTTAAAGTACTTAATAAAGAGTAAAATGTCAGTCAGCCTGAAAATCAGTGTGGTGTATTGGATAGAACTCCAGCTTTGGAGTGAGACAGATCACGTTTTGTTTTTAGCATTCACCAATTCTTAGCAGTATGACCTTTGGCAAGTGACCTAATCTCAGTATGCTTCACTTCTTTGATTTATATAATGGAGCTAATAGTATATACCTTGCAGACAGTTGTAAAGATCTGAATCACCTAGCCCACTATCTGGCAAAAGCCAGGTGCTCATTAAATGGTAGTTATTACTGTTGGCTTTATCAGCTTGTGCAGTATTTCAGTTTGATATATTTGTTACCACCACACATTTGATTATCTGTGCTAGCTGTCTACGGCTGGTAATTTTTTTTGTCCTTGAGCACATTTTTAACTTTTTTTTTTTAAAAAAATAAAGTTTATTGGGGTGACAATTGTTAGTGAAGTTACATAGATTTCAGGTGTACAATTCTGTAATACATTATCTATATATCACATTGCATGTTCACCACCCAGTCAGTTCTCTTTCCATCACCGTATATTTGATCCCCTTTACCTTCGTCTACCAACCCCCTCCCCCCATACCCTCTGGTAATCACTAAGCTATTGTCTCTGTCTATGAGTGTTTGTTTCTTCACTTGTTTGTCTTGTTTTGTTGTTTTCACTTTTATGTACCACATATCAGTGAAATCATATGGTTCTCGTCTTCTTCTGTCTGACTTATTTCGCTTAACATAATAATCTCAAGATCCAGCCATGCTGTCACAAATGATACTATTTCATCTTTTCTTATGGCAGAATAGTATTCCATTGTGTATATATACCACATTTTCAACTTTTCATGTTATATTTTAGACACAGTCTGCAGTACCTAGCTCAGTGCTGGCCACATACTTGATTTTTAACTACTGAGTTAGAACAGTGACTTATGGTGAAAAGAGCACTAGATTTGGAGTCAGGAGATTAGCATAACACACGTTAAATAGCTTTCCTTTCTTTAGGTCAAATCAACATCTTCATTTGTAAAATTAAGGGAATAGACTTCTTAAGTCTTTTAAAGCTCACAAATTCTGTGATTCAATGATGAGATAATTGATCCTTTTCATGAAATAAAGAATTTTACTGTAGATAAATAAATTCCTATATTCACATAGAAAAATGTAAGGTCCAGGTAGGTTGACAAACCATCCCATTTTTCCCAGAATTGTCCCAGTTTTAACACAAAAAGTCCTGTGTCCCATGAATCTTCTCCATTCAGGGGGAAATCTACACCGTTGGTCTTGTTAGCTCCAGGTAGTTTGGCAAATAAAAGATATTTTTTTCTTTGTAGCTGCTTAAAACTTTTGTTTTCTTGAATTCCACATTGACAAATCATGCTTGGTCTTGGGGGTAGAGATAAGAAATTGAGAAGAAGAAAAATGAAGAAGAGCCCATAATATACAAATAAGCACTCTTCTCTTTGTAACTATAATTCACTATCATTGAATCAGTAGCTGTGGAGAACTTTTATGTAACAGAACTTTTTATGTAACAGTATGTTAGATTATGCTGTCAAGGGTATGGACATAGAAGATCCTATCTCTGCACCCAGTCTAAGTATTTGTATGTAGAGGTGGGGTAGAGAGGACATAGGACATCTATCTAGGGAAAGGTACCCACATACCACAGGGTGGTGTATAATGGCAAAATGTGTTAGACTGTTCAGAGAAGTAAGGGGAAGCTAATGAGGACTGGAAGAAGTAGGATTTAAGGCTGCATAGGATTTGGATTGGCTATGGAAGTGTCTAGGCAGACAATCCCAGGGGTAGTGCACATGCTGCCAGATAATGCACAGATCCTACACTTAACTGATTGTTAATGGACTTCCAACACCCTTGAAAAATAACATGGAATCTGAAAGGGGGCGGTGCCATTAATAAACAAAAAGAAATCCTCCAAGAGATAAAATGGTAAGTTTGAGGGTAAGTGAGGCAGTGATGTTCTTAGAGATGAGGTCAAGGGAACTGGCAAAACAGAATTACAATCCAAATGGTCCCTAAAAGTTTTCTTCTAAGTTTTCCCCTCTCTTTTAAGGTTGTCTCACTTAGCTCTCTGTTGTCACAATCTTGTTTGGTCCTTACCACTGCATTAGGGACATTGGCATGTTGTAGGGGAAAGGGCACCGGCTTTGGAGGCCAAACAGACCTCTACCACTTACTAGCTTTGTGATTTGGGGCAAGTGAACTAGATTTGCTGGGAATCTGTTTGCTCATGTTAAAATAGGAACAATTCACTGAATTGTTCTGAGGAATAGTACAATAATTAATGTGTATAACATGCGTGACCCTGTAGCTGGAATATATTAGTGACTCAATGAATGGTAAGTTCCTCACCTATTTCCTTTTAGGGTTATAATCATGTATTTGATTATTTGTCTAGCTAAGAGTCAGGGTCTCCTTCAAGTGGCCTCAGAAAGAGACTCCTAAAGAGGAGTTGAAAACATAGAGGAAGTACATTAGAGTCTGCTTTGATCACTCATATCTCATCTGGTGATCCCAGCCTCTTCCCCCACCACCGTGTGTGTGTGTGTGTGTGTGTGTGTGTGAGATTTAAGTCAGGATATTACACTAGTCCCTCTTAAGTCCATCGGGACATACATTCTCTTTCTTGACTTGGCTCTCTCTGTGTGTCGTGCAAGCAGCATGGCCAGCAGAGCAGGGTAATTTGTATATGCAGGGGAGGAACAGTTGGCTACTAATAATTTGCATGTGTTGAAAGCTGATTCCTGACATCCCACCTCTGTGCACTGGCAAGAGCAGATTAATAGGCATGAGCTCTAGGGCAAATTTCCCTGGTGAAGGAAATAGGACCTTGTCACTTTATGGGAAAGCTGGGTCACTGAGTGCCCTCATTATCTTCTCCAGTGTCTTTGTTTGGTTAACTTTTAAAGTCCAATAAGTTTGCTTTCAAAGTTGCTCAATGTCTCTGTTATTGCTCACTTTATTTTTGTAGGAGTTTCCCCCTCCCCTCAGCTCGGCCCTCAGCACCTCCTAGCCTTCCTTTGAACTCTTTCCAACCTCCTACCAATCTCCCCCAAACCCTCTTCTCAGCCTTCCCTCTATCCTCCCCCTAATCCTTCCATACTTCACTCAATCTCCCTCTGACCCAACCATTCCCCTACTCTCTCCATCTCCCCCTACCCCATCACCCACTGATATATTACTACCCCTGGAATATTCAGGACCCCACCCCAAATTTTAGCCTTTTCCAATCCCCTTTATCCCTCCCAAATTACTTGTCCCATATTTTCTTCCCTCTGACAAGCCAAGAAATAATTCAAGCACTAGTAGAAATTGCCAATGTTTATTGATTTTTAAAAAGATGTCACTTGCAAATTTATATTCTTTATTGAAAAGGTGTTGCAATTTTTGTGATAGAGAAAATCTTGATAAGAAAAAAAATCAAGTCAGCCTAACAACTACACTTTTTCAATGCTAGTTTCTAATATCTATTCTCATGCATATTGTTAGTATAATTTGTAATTTAAACAGCCCCACATTAATACAGGGTTCAAAGAAAAGGGCATGCAGGGTTGGTAAAAAAGTGGCAGCTCAAAGTCATTGAGTTCAGTCCATGATCCAAGAGGCAAGGTCGTTGTACTTGTACAGGTAGCCTTAGTTCATTGCCAGAGATTCAGTAGAAAATTCTGGAAGCGGCAAATGCTGATGACAGCTGAGGTAACAGAAGACAGGTTGCTAGAAGCAGTCACTAGGACAAAGGATCTACCCAGCAATTATTTCATCATGATGTCTTCTATTCCACCTGTGCCTGAAGCAATTGTAGTGACAATAACGAGATGGAAAGGACACAGTGCGGCTACTCCACTCAATATTTGGGTCATGTGTTTCAAGCCAGTGGATTCCAAGAATCAGAGGGTATCTTAGTGCATGAATAATATCAAACTGGATCTCTTCAATGTGGTTTCCAATTTTAACTTCGACAGGTGGTGTTTCCTTGGTTATGGGTCCATTAATCAGTGGACGGCCATCTACTGTTTCCAGCATCAGAGGGAAGATGTTATTGCGGATGGGCAGCTTCTCTCGAAGGACCACAGAATGGTCAATGCTGTTTCTGTAAGAGCCTGAATCCACCATTGCTTGCTCAAAGAATTGTCGTCTTCCCAGTCGAATTTCAACAGTAAGCCATAGGGTATGGGACATGGATACTGGAAGTGAGGGGGATGCATATTTGTAGATTGGCCCGCCGGGGTTCCCCCTTACCGCCGGGCCTCCATGTTTCCCGCCTGCTGGGCACGATGAGGCTTGACAGGGCAATCTCTGGCAAAATGACCAGGATGACCACAGTAGAGGCACAAGTGGCCTTCACGGCGGCGGACCCGTTCAGCTTCACTGAGGTGTGGACGATTGCTTGCAGCCTGCACAGGCTGGTTTTCAGCTGATGGTCTCTCAGGCCCACCTCTCTCTTCAGAGGAACTTGCCCCTTGTGGATTTGGATCAGGCTTACCACTTAGCTTTTCTTCTAGGCTGATGCACTGGGTGATCATATCAGATAGGTTGGTAGCTGGGCTTGTGTGAGACAATTCATTTCGGATAGAACTGGGAAGCCCTTCCTGAAATTGGATGCAAAGAGTGCTTTCCTCCCAGTTTAGCTCTTGAGCAATGAGGTAGAAGTGGGTCGCATACTGGTGGACAGGGTCCTCCCCTTGGCAGAGCTGACGGATGCGGTGGTTGGCATCTTCCATGTTTTCTGGATTGTCAAAAGTATACTGGAGCACTCGTATGAAACTTTCAAATTGCTCCAGCAGGGGGCTTTGGATATCTACTAAGGGCTGGAACCACCTTCCTGCCTCTCCTGAGAAGCGGTTGCCAACAAAGCTCACCAGGGCAGCTTCAGTGGGGTACAGGTGCCCTTTGACTCTCATGTAACTATTCAATTGAACCAGGAACTCAGGAAGCTTATGGGCATCCCCATTGAAGGCTAAAGGGTATTCTAAGGGGAAAGCTTCAGCTTCTAACCCATTAGGGGACTGTGGGAACTCTGAGGCTGCTGATGTCTCAATAGTGATTCGGTCCTCCAGGGACTCTTGGGGTGCTGAGAGCTCTAGGAACTCCTGGATATCTGAAGGATCCAGGGACTCCTGGGATACTTGAGACTTGAGAGGCTCAAGGGGCTCCAGGTGTATCGAAGTCTCCTGGTATTCTGGTGCCTCCTGGAGCTCCTGGGCATTTGGGGAATACTGGGGCTCTGAATTCTGGGGCTCCTGGGCCTCTGGGGCATCCTGGGTATCTGGGGACTTCTGGACCTCCTTGGTTTCTGGGGGCTTATGGGCCTCCTGGGCCACTGCAGTCTTCTGGGGCTCTTTAGCCTCTGGAGGCTTTTGGAAATTCCAGGCTGCTGAGAACCCATGGACCATTGGAAGTGCCTGGGGCTCCTGGGTTGCTAGGAGCTCTAGGGACTCTGGGGCTGCTGCAGGCTTTAAAGACTTCTGGGTCTCCTGGGCTATTGGGGTCACCTGAGTCTCCTGGGCTGCTGGAGACCCCCAGGCTGGGAGCTCCTGGGGTTCTCTGGGCTTCTGGGTCTCCTCAAACTCTGGGGGATCCAGGGACTCTTGGGGCTTGGGGGACTCCTGGGTCTCTGAGGGCTTCTGGAGTGGTTCATCCTCCTTGGCTGCTTGGGGTTTCTGGAGCTCTGGGATCTGGGCCTGGAGGGCAGCATTTTCTTCCATCAGCCTCTGCACTTGGGCCTGCAGAATTTCATTCTCCAATTTCAGAGCAATATAGGAGGCTGCTAAGTCCTCTACCATCTTTTGAGGAAATGGGCTCGGTTTGTCAGTTTGCTGCCAAGAGAGATTGGGT
Organism: Rhinolophus ferrumequinum; assembly: GCF_004115265.2. NCBI lineage: Eukaryota > Metazoa > Chordata > Mammalia > Chiroptera > Rhinolophidae > Rhinolophus > Rhinolophus ferrumequinum. Next base: position 75,097,037 of record NC_046284.1, on the reverse strand, counting down.
GGGCTCTTGTGAGGTCTTTCAAAAAGCTCCTCACAGGCAGATGTCAGGCTCCTTGAATTTTCTAGGAGGTGGAGATTTGAGCCCTGCCAAGTTTGATTACCAGGAGGTTACTGGGAGCCTCCAGAGATCAGCAAAGGGAGGTATCAGATACACTGTGAAGAGAGTAGGATCTGAGGATCAGAAATTTTGGAAAGCATTCATTCAAAATAAATAAGAGCAAAACCTGACCAACACTGCTGGATTTCTTTTACTATAGGCTCATATTCACCAGTTGGGTCATATATGCTGGCTCTGACCCCATGACATTTTATGAACAGCATCTGACCCAGACTGTATGTAATTTTGCATTCTTCTTTTGAAACTTAACATTATATTAGAATCAATTTCTCCATATTCTTTTCTGTTTTTACATAGTCTTTGATTTCTGTCTGCCTAATATCCCAATGTAGCACTTGGATTTTAACAGCTGCTTTCAATGACTGACTCAAATGTTTGAGCAATGTGGGCATTTTAGGCTCTGTGGTGGGCCAACCCAAGAGATATTTTTGGGTGGCTGGGGTAGGAGGTAAGGGGGAGCTCTTTCTGACACCTCAGAAATTGTACCACATAAGTAACCGCACAAGACCAGCCTCAGGAGAAAACAAGCAAAAGTTGACTAAATATATATGTGTATATGTGCTCAGCAGACACATGCATGTTATTTATAAAATTGCTCAAAATAGTTAAGAAAATAATTTTTATAAAGGTACGTTACCATTCAGAGACTTAGTCCAAGAGCTCGGCTGTCTGCATACCCATCGCTGAGGAGGGAAGTGTGTGAATGTCTGTGGAGGCTTGCCTTTTCTGCACACACTGAGCTCAAACAAGCACACCCACTCCCAGAACGCCTTCCAACTCTCCTCTGTAACGTAGTTATTTTGAGTGTGGAAGAGTTTTTTTTTTTTTTGTTTTTTTTTTTGACAGTACCTCACAGTTTAGAGCCGCAAGGAAAGTAGGATGCTGCGCCGATGTGAGGCAGCCTCATATACTCAGTCCTTGGTTACATTAATAAATATTTGGCCAGGAAATTGGGAGTAATACCATTGCCCTTGTGAAAAGTTGCAAACATTTCTGAATGACCACAGTGGTTTGGGACTTTATTTTTTATGTCTGTCTCATGTAACCTCCCCTCTCTCTATCCACACTGGGCTGTTTGTTTAATTCTCATTCAGAGAGCAGCCTGCAGCCCCTCAGGCCCTTCCCCCGCCCACATACTCAGTCCCTAGGGTCCCTCCATGCAATGTTTTTTTTTTTGAAACTTTACCATGGACAGATCTAGGCAAGGTATAATAGGATAAGACTGTGGAGGAGACCAACTTTGTTGGCGGGTACTTGCAGCAGTCTTGCAGTGCCCCTGGCTCCTTCTGAACGTCTTGACCCAGGGCTCTCATCTTTCTTTGAGTCACTCAGGTGCTCTAGGCAGCACTCAGGTGGCCATCAAGGGCTGGCCACTTGAAAAGTGACCTTGCACAAGATCTCACCTTCTGTTCTCATGACAAATCACAGTCATACCCTGGGCATGGGCCATGTGGCCATTTTAGGTAAGACTCAGGAGCAGCTATTTTAATCTTAGTAAGGAGTGGGATTGGAGATTGTCTTTGGCCACTTCAAATCACATATCAAGTCATTCATGGCCCTAAGTCTCCTTTAAAAATGGTCAGTTCCACATTAGTCAGCATGATGGGATAAACCCTGGTGATGGCCTATACCCAAACCACAGTAAATTGACAGACTGGACTAGCTGGAGCTGAATGCAGAGGCTTTGAAAAGAAAAGGAAAATATTTTGCAACTGAGTTATAGTCCTTCCCTCCCTTTTAATGTTTTATTCTTTAGAAACACACTACACATAAAACCCACCATTATCAGGAAATAACATGTTCTATGTATGTGAATTATTCAGATAATTGAAGCCTTCCTTTTGAAAATCCAAAACACACAGTTGACATTTACCTTACCAATTAAAACATGAGAGAAATTTTTATAGGATGCATTACACTTCTTTTATCATTCCTAAGTAGATGATTTTGAACATAATTTAATCGATTTTTTAATGGGTTGGAGTCATACTTAACACAAACCAATTTCTTTACTGTGTTGTAACACTGTGTTGCCTTCTGAAAGCTACTGAGAGGTATAAAGTGGCCTGTCTCCAAATAAATACCTCCAAATTGCTATGCTTTCCAACTTCTTGTAATTTATTTCTCCTTTGTATTTTTTTCTACCATTTTGCTATCAGGCTGTTATATAGCCCCTCACACTGTTACCTATATACCTTTCTATACAAAATACAGACATATTTGGCAAATTACTTAGTCCTTCTAAAACTTAGTCTAAAACT